>NC_133674.1:19728134-20352063 GCF_048934315.1 Petromyzon marinus
ACACACGTACACGCACACACACATACACACGTACACACACACGCACACACACGTACACACGCACACACGTACACACAAAAAAAGATCCCCCATATAGCCTTAACAGACTGTAGGGGGCACACACACTTACACACACACACACACGTACACACACACGTACACACACACACGTACACACACACACGTACACACACGTACACACACACACGTACACACACACGTACACACACACACACGTACACACACACGTACACACACACATGTACACACACGTACACACACACACGTACACACACGTACACACACACGTACACACACACGTACACACACACACGTACACACACATACACACACACGTACACACACACGTACACACACACACACACGTACACACGCATAAAGGGCATAGATTCCCAACGTAGTCATTAGCACTTACGGTTGGACCTGTTTATGAGCTTATATTGAGTCCTGTATGACACACTAGATGGGCAGACATAGGGACGAACGCAAAATAATGCAGTACGGCTCCCAACATTAGCTGGAGAGCATTCCAAAAGTCTTGAGAAATGTTAGCGTTTACGAAGTAGTATAACACATTCACCCGATAAGTTGGCGCAGTCTCATAGGAAAGAGGCTGCCAACGTCTCAGCCTGACACATCCTCCTGCCTCGTGTTGACATCCCCCCCCCACCCCCCCGCACCAAAGACGCGCAGCGAGGCGTCCATGACGGTGCTGAGTGGCCACGTGGTCGTGTGCATCTTTGGGGACGCCAAGTCGGCGCTCATCGGCCTGCGCAACTTCGTGATGCCGCTGCGCGCGAGCAACTTCCACTACCACGAGCTGAAGCACATCGTGTTCGTGGGCAGCCTCGAGTACATCCGCCGCGAGTGGGAGTCGCTGCACAACTTCCCCAAGATCTCCATCATCCCGGTGAGACGGCCCACGGGAGAGTTCGCCGTTCCGCTCGAGGTCACGGCCGTGAGTTACGTGCAAGACAGGGATCGGCATGCATCCGCCCCCCTCTCTCCCCCGCCCTCACCCACCGCGTGACCCGGTGGTTCTTCATTGCAAGGCCGGCTGGCCGCTCACGGCTCCTGTTGGCCTTTAGTGTGGCACCTGATGTGGGGCCCCCCCACAATACACGGCTGATGTTTTATCGGCCAAAGTGCCACCCCCTCCGAAAATGAGTAAAGTAGACCGATGTAGCCTATGTAGGTTGTTGGGGACGAGCGGCTGTTAACGAGCGGCTTATGAAGGCTGGCACGGCGCACAGAGGGGCTGCGAGCAAGCTCCGAGTTGCACGCGAGGCAAAGGTCTCTCGGCCCGTGCGATCCCAGCGCGGTTTTCTACGTGGAGCATTCCTTCTGCCGAGATACTTGCAGGCACTGTGAGGCGTTGTTGAGTTGCGGTGCAATCGTCCGGGGGTGGGAGGGGGGGGTGGGGTAGAATTCAACCGTTGTAGAAGTTGCCCCCGCAAGTGGTCCGTAGGCGGAAGCTTGAGAGGAGATTCCCCACGCGCTGCCCAACCCGCAAACCCGCACTTGGATTACGAGCGACTGCGATGGCATTACCCGGTAAATCCTCCGTGTGGCCTACGTGTGCCTCCATAAGGCCAAAGTGCCTTATGGAGGCCGGCACAGTGCATGAGAGGGTGGTGGAGCCAGCACCACGCCTGACCGCTTTTGTCTTCCTCGTCCTCATGTTTTATACACCGCTCCAGGTACTCGGTTAAGGCTGTTGAGTCGACCTTATGGGGGAAGGGAGGGGGGGTGGCTCAGGACCAAGTTTTAATCATCGCCACATTTCCAGAAGTGACGTTGATAAGTTACGCTGCCGGAAGTGGCGCTACCAACCTGGCAGTTTCTTCACCTCTCTCTCGTTGGGTGTTTAATTATGCAAATACGAGGACACGGCTTTGCACATCGAGGGCTCCTAATGCGTCAGCATCTCGAGGCGCCGTGCATCACACAGCTCACCCACTGCAGTGCCAAGGGCACCCCCCAGTGGCCGGAACGCCTCCATCAACTGGGCATGAGTCTGCCAGTAGGGGCGGGGGGGCAATGCTGCTACTAGGTAACAACCGTGTTCATACACCCATTGAAAAACTGGTGATACATTTGTTTTTATCTCATCGTTTGTTGCGCAGTAATCCTTCGGTGCTCAAGCTCGGCGATGTCGATGTGTTTGTCTTCTGTTCTTGCTGCTGCTGCTGCTGATGCTGTGCTCCCGTGTGAAACAACCAATAACCTTTCTAATTCCTGCGTTAAAAAAAAAACACCCCACATGTGTATGGCCAGCTTGTTAGAGTAGGCCAAATACCCTGTGGGTGGGCGCCTCTCTGTAGCTCCCTGCAGCAGAGGCCCTTCCGCCAGCAATGGCTCGAGCAAGCTATTTGAGGGCTGCACCTTTAATGCCGGCGGTGATCATGCCGTGCGTGCCATCCCCGCTAACTCGACCTCTTTACGCCTCCGCTCCCTGGCACAGGGCGCGCCGCTGAGCCGCGCCGACCTCAGGGCTGTCAACATCAACCTGTGCGACATGTGCGTCATCCTGTCGGCGAACCAGAACAACATCGAGGACCCGTCCCTGCAGGACAAGGAGTGCATCCTCGCCTCACTCAACATCAAGTCCATGCATTTTGACGACAGCATCGGCCTTCTGCAGGCCAACTCTCAAGGTGATCGCGCTGGACACCACTGGGCCCCTGAGCTTAACGGGGTTTGGCTGGTTGGTCGGTACTACCTGTGGTTGCAGCTGCTACAAGTATCCACCACGGGCAGTGTCCACCACGGGCAGTGTCCACCATGGGCAGTGTCCATCACGGCAGTGTCCAACACAGTGTCCACCACGGCAGTGTCCACCACAGTGTCCACCACAGTGTCCACCATGGGCAGTGTCCACCACGGGCAGTGTCCACCAATGGATAGTAGTGCAACAATCCACCTAACTCCTGCATACAAGCGAACTGATGTGATATCGTCCCATCTGTAGCGGTGTACGTACCCTTTGGGGCTCTTCTCTCCCTTGGCTGCCGCTCTGTCCGTAGTCTGGACCAAGGCCGTCACCTCTCACAGCGACAGCTATTGCGCAAGCCCACACTGTCCTTCACGATCAACGTGGCCTTCAAGTTGCGCGCCGTTTCAAAGTCGTGTGCTCCTCTCTGTGCCTCTCGTGCTTTCACAAAAGTTACACACGCAAAGAAGGAGCACATTTGATTCCAATTGCACCTTTTGTCATCGTGCCGCTCATTTGAGATACGGGCATTCAAAACTCCCGCGGAGACAATGCACGAGTCACGTGTGTTAGAACAAACGATGCACAAGTCACGTGTGTTAGACCAACAATGCACGAGTCACGTGTGTTAGAACAAACGATGCATGAGTCACGTGTGTTAGAGCAAACAATGCACGAGTCACGTGTGTTAGAACAAACAATGCACGAGTCACGTGTGTTAGACCAACAATGCACGAGTCACGTGTGTTAGAGCAAACAATGCATGAGTCACGTGTGTTAGAACAAACAATGCACGAGTCACGTGTGTTAGAACAAACAATGCACGAGTCACGTGTGTTAGACCAACAATGCACGAGTCACGTGTGTTAGAACAAACGATGCACGAGTCACGTGTGTTAGAGCAAACAATGCATGAGTCACGTGTGTTAGAACAAACAATGCACGAGTCACGTGTGTTAGACCAAACAATGCACAAGTCACGTGTGTTAGACCAACAATGCACGAGTCACGTGTGTTAGAACAAACGATGCACGAGTCACGTGTGTTAGAGCAAACAATGCATGAGTCACGTGTGTTAGAACAAACAATGCACGAGTCACGTGTGTTAGACCAACAATGCACGAGTCACGTGTGTTAGAGCAAACAATGCACGAGTCACGTGTGTTAGAACAAACGATGCACGAGTCACGTGTGTTAGAACAAACGATGCACGAGTCACGTGTGTTAGAGAAAACAATGCACGAGTCACGTGTGTTAGAACAAACGATGCACGAGTCACGTGTGTTAGAACAGACGATGCACGAGTCACGTGTGTTAGAGCAGACGATACACGAGTCACGTGTGTTAGAACAAACAATGCACGAGTCACGTGTGTTAAAACAGACGATGCACGAATCACGTGTGTTAGAGCAGACGATACACGAGTCACGTGTGTTAGAGCAGACGATACACGAGTCACGTGTGTTAGAACAAACAATGCACGAGTCACGTGTGTTAAAACAGACGATGCACGAGTCACGTGTGTTAGAGCAGACGATACACGAGTCACGTGTGTTAGAACAAACAATGCACGAGTCACGTGTGTTAGAGCAGACGATACACGAGTCACGTGTGTTAGAGGACGATCTTGGCAGGTGATTTTCTCACGCGCGCGAACCCTGAGCGCTCATTAATGGCATTGGCCAAACATCTCAAACAATCCAGGGAGCCGAGCCTTGAGACGGGACTCGGCGTGGCTTTCATGAGTAAATAATTGTATGTAGTATTATTATGATAGTAAAATGCTAATGAAGATGTTAGTGGTACTGGCATGTTTTTGGATCTCTTGGAGCACCACTGCCAACTTGCTTCTTCCCCGCTCGCCGCCGTCCCCTTTAGGAATTGGTGCCGCTGTTGTTTCTGATTTTGACTCAAATTGACTTTGCGCCGTGCCGCTTAGGCCCGCGTCAAAATCTGATAATTCTGCGTCGAGCGGGAACACCTCTGTCAAACAAGACGCGACAGCCTCCGCACAGAGATTAAATAGTCATGTAATTGAAAACTTTTCCTTAATGTGCATTGTCACACGTTGCAGCCTCGGTGTGTTCGTTAAGTGCATGCGTATGTGTGGTTGTGCATGTAAATCAGAAACTGCATATGTGTCTGTGCGTGTCTTTGTTTGCATGTGTTTTATTGCTTGGGTAGAGCGGTTAGCTCACTGCACTACGAAACTGGCGACCTGAGTTCTATTCCCGGCCACTGCTCACATCCGTAGCGAGTGATTTCGGAACCTGGTTTGGGCCTCCCAAACCAGGTTCAGCCTGAAATGCGTACCTCGCGTGATGCGTAAAATATCAAAACTGGGGAGATAAAGGCCACTCGGTTATTGCCGCTGACCAGACTACAACCTTGTCGTGCACCATACCGGCCTTAATAGGTGCTCGCTAACAGCACTTGCCCCAACAGTCTGTTAAGGGCTCTACGGGGAGTGTTTGTGGGCAGGTGGGCAGCAATTGGGGGGCGTTTGCTGCGTGGATTGGGCATGTGGTAGGGGTGCAATGTGGAAAAATAAATAAAATAAATAACCTGCACATTTCAGAGCGCGTTAATAGCAAAGATAATGAACGTTGTCATCTAGCGAGAGAAGAATGTTGCATTGGCTGGAACTGGAGATAAACAATCTGGGCCCTGGCAAACGCGTGCGAGCGATCGCCCTCCCTCTCTCTGCTGATGAATCGGCTGTCGCCTGGCTTGGCAAGACGAGCACACGATACTCACCATCATAAGAATCATAGGGGCCGTCCATAAATGACATCACGCACCTGGGGGGGGGGGGGTGGCAGACATTTGTGACGATGGGTGACGAGGGGGGGGGAGGTTTGAGAAATGTGACGTCACATCAAAATGCGCAACTTTAAATAAATATAGAATTGTTATAACACAAATTGTTTAAACAACACTCCTACGACATCAGGGTGCAGCGCCACATTAAATACACACTACATTGACAATAGTTTAAATCGCGTGACGTCATTTGTGGACGGCCCCATAGCGATACTGCTACTAGGACTATTGTAGCTACTCCGCGGTGGCCAGATGTGAACTCCCTCGCCTGGTATGCAGGAGGTCGTGGTTTCGATCACAACCCTGACGCCTGCTGCTGCTGCTGTATATTTGGAGTTTGCGGTGTCTCTCTCTCTCTCTGCCCGCGTGGTCGCGTGGATTTTTACTCCAGGTCCTCCGATTTCCCCCTCCACATTTAGAAATCAACATCACGCGTTTAGAGAATTTGTCTCGGGTTATACAATTCCACGTGATAAGCCACCTCGTCGATCTATCATTTATGTGATAGCCAGGTCGCTTCTGAAAAAGCGCTACATAGCTCAGTTTTAGCCTTACCTGCTAAAATAACAAATAAGTTAGGCTCCCCACGAACCCCGTTCTGTGTGCAGCGATTCCGCACGACCGCTAGGGGGGGTGCTCGCGCTTAGTTCGGGGCCCCCACTCACCACCCCGTTGCGGCCTCGCCGTGCCCGGCTCCCGGCACGTGCCGCTCGTCGTCAGATCCTCCCGAGAAGCTAAAGGCGCAGCCCCTGCAATTTCCCACTCGCGCAGCTGCTGGCGGAAAGAGCCACTCTAGTTGGTTAGATTCGAGTTACTGTACTTGGTGTGTTACTAAACAATACTTTACAAAAATAAGATTGTATAAACTACTGCCCACTCCTGCCTCCCCCATCCCTGCGGGCATCCATGCCCCCCAACAATATATTATTTACCCGCCGGGCACCTCTGGTTCAGAGGGACGTGCTGTTGAGCTGGCTTCACCGAGGCCCTGGGTTCGAATCCAGGCAACCGCCTGGGTTTTGACACCGGGTTCTCAAGGGTAGTGCATTGGTAGTATCAGACCGGTCACCAATGACTGCACACACACACGCAAAAAGAATCACATTTAATATTTGGTTCCGCGTATAATTTTTGCGCAAAACTCCAGCTCGACGAATTAAAATATCGGCTCGATTATCATGCGGCAAATGTCACTCTCAGAGCGTCCACTTGCAGGTATCCCAAGAGGTAGCCTCGCAACATCCGCTTCAGTGGGCCGTTGTCCACAACACGAAGCCTTGCACCGCTTCGCGAGAGACTTTGAGCGACAACGTCGGCGTGTCGCGACGTGACGCCAACAGCGCCATCGAGATTAAATATCGGGAGATGTGTGGGGGGGGAGCTGAATGGGTAGCGTGCACTCGGGGTTTTGGTCCTGTGGATCTCCGTGGGTGCGTGCGTTCACCCGTAGCCTGCCACCCTGCGACACTCACCAGGCCACCAGGCCAGCGGTGTACAGCAGCGGCAGCAGCAGCGGCGGCGACAGCGCAGCAGGACTGACCCTCTCCGCGCGCGGCGCGTTTCCACGTTATTACGTTTGCCCGAGTGCGGTTTGCCGCTTGCCAGCCTCGATCAGATCACAGCGCCGCCGTTCACGGTCATGTGATATGACAAAAAAGGTCATGTGATTTGACAGATGTTATCTCACGCAGACCGCATTTTGTCCGTGCGGATTAATGTCTCAAAATAAAAGAAAGGGCCCTACATGATTTATAGGCACGCGATTTTTCGGCGATTTGCATTGAATTTCATGCATTTGTAATGATTTATCTTAAAACTCCGCCTGAAAGTTTTTCATAAAAAATCGCATTAAATATTGAAAACGGTGTTAGGAGCAGGAGAATGGGCATGGGGGTGTGCACGGTGCTGTTTTTAATTCACCCTAAATGCCGACAAACCAACGACACGTGCTGCAGCAAACAGCCGCACAGCTGGCAAGCAGTGCGGAGAGGCGACGCCCTCTTCTTCGAGTCTCAGACGGCACAACAAAAACACACGTTAGGAAGAAATCTACAAGTTATTGGCGATTTTTATGTCGTTTGATTTCGACTGCGGTCAGCGCTCTTACGCAACGCACCCCGGCGAGCCGAGTTCGATACCCGGCCACGGCTAACATCAGTGAACCAGTTCTGCCCCCCACCTCCCCGCTCCACCAACCCGCACTGACCATCGTGGTGATAAATCCACACCCACATAGTGTGGGGGTGGCCTTCCTCCAGCAGTGGACGGACAACGGGCAATGATTTATTATGACCGCTACGTGGCGTTAGGCAAGAGTCGGGGTACGTCCAGCACCGTTCACAGGGCTCACGTCCAACGTGTACAAGATCCAGGCAGGTACACAACGTGTCTCTGTCTCCACCGGGTCTGGGTATCCCAGGGTCACCCGCGTCACCCGCGCAGACAAAGAGGTAGAGGAAGACGAGCTGTGGCGAAGCCCATCGCCTCAGATGCGGCAGCAGCGACACGCAGAGAGAGAGGCGCCTCCTGTCTCTGAACCCGGCTCTTATATCGGAGTTTAAGAGCCGACACCCAGCTCCGCAGCTGACACTAATTACACGACCCCCCCCCCCCACTAGTAATTATGATGGGCATCTGAACATCCCCGAACCAGTATGACCTCACTCCCCCCCCTCCCATCATATATTTCCCTGCTCCCTCAATTCTCGGTCATTACAGGTGCACGGGCGCACTAATTTACAGCGATCACGCAGCACGAACACACAAAGCCTCACACGCACTCTGCGGTGCCTTGGTAGTGCAGCAGGTACAGCCGCAGTCACAAGGCACCCGCAGTCCACGTTAATTACATTTCATTCCCCGTTGAACAAAAATCACTCGGAATGTGCCAGATCCTAATCTACGAAGCTCCCTGTAAAAGCCAGCAGTCAACCTTCACTCAGCAGGAGGTCGCTCCATTTTCCTCTACTGCACCCCATAGTCTGGAACTCCGTACAACCCAGTCATCCGTGCTGTCGACTCTATGCCCCCTCTTCGAGTCTAGCTGCAAGAAGTGAGATGGGAGGGGAGAGGTAGGAGAGTGCGTGGAGGAGAGAGTAGAGTGAGATGGGAGGGGAGAGGTAGGAGAGTGACATGGGATGAGAGACTTAGGCAGAGGCGAGTCAATGGAGGATCTTTAAGATGATGAATTCGATCTTAAAATTGATTCACGACTGGAGGGGTGGAGTGATCAGGGTGTTGGTATGAGGCGGCCCCGCTTACGGGCGAGGCTGATCCGCCAGTGGAATTATTGATCATCTGGAGTTGGGTGGTGAAGAATCGGGTGGGTGAGGAATGTGGAGAGAGGTGAGGGTTTGGGGGATCGCTCGAGACGTGTGGAGGTGAGGCATTTCGAGGTGGACCATGGGATGAGTCTCACAAGTTCGCCACCGTCCCTGCGCTGCCGTGCGTGGTGTCGGGGTTGAACCCAGGTTTCCAACGTCGCAACTGTGCAACTGCACACCGAAGACAAAGATCCCCCGTATAGCCTAAACAGCATGTTGGGGCAAGTGCTGTTAAGGAACACGTATGAAGGCCGGCACGACACACGAGGGAGTGGGTGGCCAGCACCACGCCCGACCGCCTTTGTCTTCGTCGTGGCGCTGTTATACACTGCACCAGATACTGATTAGAGGCTGAGTCGATCTAGCGGAGGTCCAGAACCGGTTCAGATAATCGTCACCTTCGTAGCGGAGCGCGTTAACCGCTGCACTACCGCTTCCCCACCCCCCCACACACCTGTACACACACGCGCACACACACGCACACACAACAACAACCGCCATTTGCCACTAAGTGGCGGTGACGTCACCACGACGCTTGTGCCAGGCTATGTGCACCCTGTGGCCACGTGAAGTGTCGAACGCCCGCTGGCAGGTCACGGGGCAGACCCAGGTGCCACGGGTCGACTGACTGAGATGACTGAGATGACTGGCCGATGCACCACCTGTGCCCCCTACTGTGCCAACCTGCTGTGCTTCAGCCACCCGGCGCTCCGCTCGTTGTTGTGAGCGTCGCTTCTCCGCCCTCCGTTGTTGTTGGAGGGCGACTGCCTCCAATTGCCCAGTAGCGTCCTTCACGAGCCTCCTCCACAGAGGCCGATCTTGAAACCGCTGGTACCATTCATCGGCAAGTCTACTCAGCTCCACGTCCTCCTGTACCACATCACTCCATCTCTTCTCTAGCCCATGCCGCGCCCGCCCAGCCCCCTCAATCCGGCCGAACAAAAGCTGTTTCGGCATGCGGTGGCTGGGAATGCGGGCTACATGACCCAGCCATCGCAGCCTTGCCCGCCAAAGGAGCTCACCGATGGGGCCTTGCCCAGATCTTTCAAGGATTGTGAACTCCTCACACAATCCAGTCTGGTTAAACCCAGGATGGATCGTAGGCAGGCCAGCCTAAATGTTTCTAACCGGCGAAGATGTTCCATTAGGGGGTCCACGTTTCGCAAGGATAGAGAAGGGAGGGAATGACCGTGGCCGAGAAGACCTGAAGCTTAGTGCGGAGCGACAGACCAGGTAGCTTCCACACAGCGTTACGCAACCGATGAAAAGATATTGCCGCTCGACTGATTCGGAGTGAGACCTTTGCTGTTAAACTGGAGCCGGTCATAAGCACACTGTCCAGGGATGGGAAACACTCCACTCTCTCCACAACTGCCCCATGACCGATTGGGAGTTGTGGGGGTGGAGTGTCCGATGGTACAAAATACCCAGGCAGGTGCTTAGTTTTGGTGGGGCTGATGGTAAGGCCCCACCAAAACACAGACACGCGGACACACACACCTGTATACACACGCGCACATACGCACACACACACACACGCGCACACACACACACACCTGTACACAGACGCACACACACACACACCTGTACACACACGCGCACACACACGCACAACACACACGCGCACACACACACACACCTGTACACACACGCGCACACACACACCTGTACACACACGCGCACACACGCGCGCGCGCGAGGCATCTCCGCACCCCACCACCGCCTGGCAATCAAAACCATTTCTTCAGCACGGGGCCCGACGGGAGGGAGTTGTCAGCCCGATTCGAGCGGGGGGCCCTTACTCCCCGATTCAAGCTGACACATATTCGTGCCCTCGGGCGAGCCAATCACTGGGGACAGAAATGGCTCTCGAAGCAAATTCCATTAAGGTTTGTCTGCGAACATATTTAATGACTTGTATCCTGTTCCATTGGCAGAAGGTGACTGCCACGGCACCGTAGCGCGTGTCGCGGCCCCTCTTTCCATTTTCTCAGCGTGCGCCACATCGCCCGCACGCCCCCCCCCCCTCGCCCCCCCCCCTCACGCATTCTCAGTGTCTTGCCGACGTTCCTGCCCCCAGAAGAAAGATAAAAAAAACCCACACACGCAAACTCGCCTTGTGTTCGACCCGCCTTGCTCTTGCTCTGCTGCCCCTGATTCCACGTCGCGCGGTAACGAGCCACGCGGCCTTGTTTCCCCGAGAGCTGAAACGTGTTCCCAAACGTGACGCGTTGACTCGGAAACATCCGTCTCCTCATGTTCTGTGGGTCTTTCTGGAAAGCCACGTAGATGTAAAAACGCAAGCAATCGTATCACCTGAAGACGATTGCTTGTGTTGCGATCGAAACGTCGTGATAATTTTTTTTTTATGTCTACGTGGCTTTACCGAAAGACCCATAAAATATGTATTCCTGCATTCACGAAAGCTTTAAGTCAAGATTCGTTTCCTCCTTTGCGGCTGTGACGATTAAAATCGCGATTGCACTTCCAAATCGGTTTCTGCTTCTTCTTCTTCGCATTCTTCTCCTCCAACTGGACATCTGTGAACAAGAGCTTCATAGCCCATCGGATTTGTCCAGTCTCATTGACGTTTCTGATTCTGAACCGAGTCGCTATGGTTTCTGCGCGTGGGTACGGTGACTGCGCTTGTTGAAGAGCATCAATATTCGTCAGTAACAGTCTGCGGGTGTGCGCGTGTGTGTCTGTGTGAGACGTCAAGAGGTTACGTGGGTAGCGGTGATGTAGCGGTGAGCGCTACGCTGCGCTACAAACTCGGCGAGTTCGGTTCCCGCTCATGGCCAACACCAGTGACGATTTTCCAAACTGGTCCTGGACCTCCCCTAGGTCGACTCAGCTAAAACGAGTACCTGGTGCCTGTGTGTAAACATCACCACTCGGGAGACAAAGGCGGCCGGGCGTGGTGCCGGCCACCCACCCCCTCGTGTGCCGTGCCGGCCTTGATGGGTGCTCGCTAACAGCACTTGCCCCAACAGTTTGCTAAGACTATACGGGGGATCTTTGTCTTTTTCAAAGTGGTGGTGTTTTGGGTAATGACCCTCCTTCATCGAAGGGTGCAGTAAAGTTACGAAATGTGGCGACTTCAGCGGTGGTAAGGATATCACCACGCGCTGTCAGTGGGTGTAAATACTTCACTCAGTTCGACGATTACCCCCGGGTGTGATGATGTCATTCAGCTGGTGTGATGTATCGCTTAGCTCCGGCTATTTCAAACCCCTGTGACTCTGACTTCACCAAGCATAATAATTCCCCGGCTACGATTTCTGAACTCGCTGTTATGGTATCACCCCTGGTGTAATACTTCCGATGCGTGTATTTATCTCTCGAGTTTGAGTAGAAATATCTCTGCGTTTGTAATGATATCACTTGTTCAATTGATATCACTGTTTGTAGTGATATCTCATAGTAACGATTTCTCAAGTTGTATTGATTTCTGTTATCGTAACGATCTCACCGGTTGTAATGACCTCGCTGGGTGCGCTGCTCATGTTGTGCGGTTGACCTGCAGGGTTCACTCCGCCCGGCATGGACCGCACTACCCCGGACACAAGCCCCGTGCACGGTCTTACACGGCAGCCCTCCGTCACCAACGGGTCCGGAGTACCCATGATCACAGAACTCGGTACGTAACCGCGCGCGCGCACACACACACACACACGTACGCACGGCACTTGCGTATGCAGTATACGACACAGGCAAAGATCCCCTCTATAGCCTTCAACAGGCTGTTGGGGGCAAGCGTTGCTGTCCGTGAATGCCGATGAAGGCCGGAATGACACACGAGTGGATAGGTGGCCAACAACACACCCGGAGTGACCTAACCACAACCATATCTGGAAGGCAGTCTTAGTATTTGGAGAGGGTGGAATTGACCTGATGGGATGTGTCGAGTTTCCTGGGTTGAGCAGTGGTACAATGCTTTTGCGCTGGACTGTGAACTTGGAAACCCGAGTTTGTTTCCAAGCAATGGCGAGCATCAGTGGCGAGTGATATTTTAACCAGTCCTGGATTCCTCGCCAACACCAACCCACACTGACCAATGCCTTGAAGTCGAGTCGATGAACCCCGATGGACTTGGATGACATGCTCGTAATGGTGCGAGCTGTGTGTGAGCCGTGAAGAAGCACCACACTCACCCTGACATCTCTCTCATTACCAACGCTCCCCCCTCCCCGCCCACCCATCTCGTCACACTCACTCTCGTCCTTTCGCCCTCCCTTGCCTTACTCTCCCTCCCTCCCTCCCTGCCCTGACCTGCTTGCCCTTCCTGCCTCCCTCCCTCCCTTCCCTTCCTGGCCTGCTCTGCCTCCCTCCTCCCCGTCGGTCGGTGTCGCCCAGTCAACGACTCGAACGTGCAGTTCCTCGACCAGGATGACGACGACGACCCCGACACGGAGCTGTATCTCACGCAGCCGTTCGCCTGCGGCACCGCCTTCGCCGTCAGCGTGCTCGACTCTCTGATGAGCGCCGTGAGTAGGAGGCCTACAGACGCGCCCCCGCCCCCCGCTTGTACAAAGGCGCGCACGGGCACATCACGTAGACACATCACACGGACACGTACTCACAGCACTGGCTCGCACGCGCACGCTCAACCGTCTCGCGCGCACGCACACGGAGACAAAGATCCCCCGTGTAGCCATAACGGCCTTCGACAGGTGCTCCATCGCAATACTCGCCCAAAAAGTCTCTTCAGGCACGCACGCACACGCACACACGTGCATATATAGTACCATATACATATAGCAGCACATTATTACACACATATGAGTACATACCTGCACATGCAAAAAAAGACAAAGTTCCCCTGTATAGCCTTAACAGACTGTTGAGTCAAGTGCTGTTAGCGAGCATCTATGATGGCCGGCATGGCACACGAGGGGGTGAGTGGCCAGCACCACTCCCGGCCGCCTTTGTCTCACTTGTGGCGACGTTTACACATTAGTCTTAGGCACGTACAGAGTGTCCACGCAAACACCATCTGCAAATCGGCACCGTTGATTCCTGCACGAGAGATTTGATGCACTTGTTATGAGCATGAGAATCATCACAAATCGATTAAGGGATAAAATATCGATGCAATCGTTCGATTCCCTGGCCCGGGTAATGTCACTGGTGAGTGATGTGTGAACTTGTACTAAAGTTTTGTAAATCTCTACATTTTTTATTTACTATATTAATTTTTACTAGGTGAGCTCTTTTTCAGAAGCGCCCCCGGCCACAAATGATAGCTCAACCAAGTGGCGTATCGTCACGTGGACATTGGAAGCAGCCAAATGCCTTAAACGCATGTTGATTCTAAATGTGGGGGTGGTGGGGGGCGTGGGGGGGGGACCAGAAGACAAGGAAAAATATCCACACCACTTACAAATATCCATGCATCATCGGGGTCGGGATCGAACTCATGACCTGTATACCAGGCAAGGTAGTTAACATCTTGCCACGGGGATGGCGTGAATCGAGAGCATCAACAGTGGTGTGAATCTATAGTCCTAGGCGTCGTGAACCTGGACTCGAAGAGGGGCTGGGTTATACCGAGTTCCAGAGCATGGTGGCAGCGGAGGAGAATTAGCGACCTCCCGCTGAGCGGATTATTTTGGCGCAGCGATCAAACCGCTCCAACTTTGCAAACTGCTGCCGCGGGCAGGTTTCTACCCGCGGGCGCGGTCATTTGTTTTCCGTGCGAAATGCTCCGCACTCGGGCTGATGGGAGCTCCACGTTTTCCTGGGCCATCTGACAACGGGTCGCTCGTGTGTGCCGCGTTCTTGTCGCGTCCCCCCCCCCCCCCCCCCCGCTGCGCCGTTCCTACTGCTGTCCCGATCAGATTTAAACGCGTTTCTTTTTTTTGTTGCAATAAATTACAAATAATTACACCCCGCCGCCTGACAGGCAGCCCCGAAACTACAGGGATGCCTCTAATTAGGGATTCCTGGGAGGTCTCGCCAGTCGAGATGAATCGGTAATAACTGCCATGAATTCAGGTTGCAACCTTGCCGCCTTAACTCTTAACGCCGTAATGTTGAGAGCCCGCGTTGCTTTGGTACCGGGCGCACGGATTCGCACAAATTAAACCGTGATTCTGGCCGGCCACCCGCGTGTCCCCCTTGTGCCGTTTGACGGAAAATCGCGTGGCTCCCCGCGGCGCGGTAACGGTTCGCCGTTTTTACGGAGCGCCTAGGATCGCGGTGGCAGAGACTGCCGGCGTGTCGTCGGCGTTTTCGGACTCGCGGTGCGGCTTTCCGGGATAAATGAGTACAGTAATTACGATGGCTATTAACACCACCACCCGCTAGCCATACTTGACCACGCGCTGGTCAGTGCGCGTGGGTGAATGCGGGAAGCACGGACGCGAGAGGAATGGAAGTGCAGCACCAGCGATGGATTTTTTACCGATATATTCCCCCCCCCCCGAATGGCACCGCTTCTGACGATTAAGATCATTAGGAAGTGTCGACTGTGAGGTCGCAGCCTCTGTAGAGATGGGTCCAGTCAGGGTTCATTTCCAACCGGGTCTGTCCGTGTCAGCAGTCCGGAAAAAAATTCCCTTTGCCCGGCACACTGCGCCCGGTATACCTGTCGCTACGGCTGCGGCTACTGCTTGCCACGTGCCACCCACTCCCAAGTCTCATCGGTGACCCGGAAAATATTTGGTGAGGACATCGAGCGAGCTGTGACGCTGCCTTCTGTACGCCGGCCCTGGTCGAGTCCAAAGCAAGAGCCGGAGCTGTGGGTCAGCCGCTCTGAGCGTGCATAACGCGAGGCCAGCCGAGTGAGCGTTAACGGGAGCTCCCTGACGATAAGCTAACCGGACAGCAGTTTTGCCAAAGTAAACCCTAACTGCGAGCGGAGTAATGAACAACCGTGCTACTGCCACCTTGCGTTACCGACGCACGCCTCGCCAGCCTGTCGCTCCGTCTGAGTTGCTCCAACCTCCCCCCACTCTCCCCCCACTCTCCCACCCGCTCCCACAACCTCCCCCCTCCCACTCTCCCCCCTGCCCACTTCTCGCCTGCTGCAATGCAAATGGATTCAGAGTTCAAATTGCTAGCGTTTAAGTGATGCTGTACAAATCGCAATCAACTCTCGATCGCCCGTGGTGTCGTCTCCATCCACGGAATTAATTACGAATCAAAATGTTATGAACACCGTCACACAATGGACCTCATCTAGCAGTGGATCGACAGAGGGCTGTTACAAAAACGATTAAAACCATAGCGGAGTGGTACAATGGTAGCGCGGTCCTGCACGATGAACCTCGCCATCTAAGTCCGATTCCCTGCAGTGGCTAACATCAGTAGCGACCACTGCCCATTCCCAACCCACACTGACCCAGTGTGGTGAAGTAGGGTCAAACAATCCCCCACGATCGACACGGAGTGTGAACGCCGCCTTCGTACAGCGGCTGATAGACAAAGAGGCAGTAAAGATTGTAGTCAACACATTTTTTTGCACGATGAAAAAGGGTGTACAGAATGAAATAAAAAAAATACACGAATAACAACGTCATTGTCTGCAGTACAGTGAATGAGTGCGGTCTTTACGGGGCAGATGATGGCAAGAGATAAGAACACATCACACGCCGCTCTGAACTTAAGTGCATCCATCAACGAGACGATTATGCCCTCGCCAATCATTTACACACGCGCGCACACACCGTGTAAGCTGTGCTGTTTCAGAGGCAGGTGAGAGGAGGTCGCACAGTGAGCTGGCACGCCTGAGATCCTGGGCCCAGATCCACGCATCCGCCTGTCATTAAACCGGGTTCTCGGGTCTAGTGAGTTGACGGATTAAGCGTGGTCACCAATGACTTGACGAAAATCTGTCACGTTAAATCATGTGGCTAAATACCGTCTGTGATGAAATTTTCAAAAATATCGCTTTTACTGCAATGTAATAAACAATCTCATTGGCAGAGTGCATGGGAGAGCACCCCTCCCTGCTGTGTGCACCGGAGGTCACTCGAAGGGATCTCGGCACTAGTTCTGTGATATCCGCTTCCACGGATCGTTCTCTAAACCGCTACAACAAAGGGGTGTAAATTTGATTGATTACATAAATAACTCATTATATATAAAATACATTAGAATAATCTCGTATTTATGCAATATAGTCCAAGGGCTCATTTTCAGGAGGGTCCTACTCCTGCTGCTACATCGGGTTGTTAATTTTGAGATGTTTTAAGCCAATTAACGACGAGTTGTGTTTATTATACAAGCCGGAGGAAACCGGAGCCCATAGAGAAAATCCACACGCCCGAGGGGAGAGGCAGCGCTCAACCCCCTTACAAATCGAAACGAATGGCGCTTAGTTCACTTACTCTACTGCCTTTTCTTGGCAAGCCAGGGAATTGCACTCCTGCGGGAAGGGAGTTTCACAACGTCTGTGCACGGTAATCCACCAACCCTCGCTGCTCCAGCCTCCACAATGCTGGACTACAGGCAGCCACGTGCAGCAGCAGCAGCGTAGCCACCACCAGCACCGCACGGGCCTGCAGCCTCTCGTGGTGCCGTGGACGATTTTTGCGAGAGCGTGTCCCCTGTCCCCGTGTTTGCGTCCGAATGTTCCTAGCACGGCACAAGCGCCGTGGTGACGTCGCCGCCACTCGGGAGCGAACGGCGTCTGTTGGGATCTCGAATACGCGCATCGCTATCTTGACAAGCGCTCGAATAGACGCGTGGCCGACGGACAATCGAGCGCCTGCGGTTCTTTCGGCGGTGCTTGTCGGATGCCGCCCGACGATTTTACCGCTCGCGGCGCTAACGGCCGCGTACGCTCCCGCAGACGTACTTCAACGACAATACGCTGACGTTGATCCGCACGCTGGTGACGGGAGGAGCCACGCCCGACCTCGAGGCCCTGCTGGCGGAGGAGAACGCCCTGCGCGGCGGCTACAGCACGCCGCAGACGCTCGCGAGCCGCGACCGCTGCCGGGTGGCGCAGCTGGCGCTGTCCGACGGGCCCTTTGCCGACCTCGGGGTATGTCCCCCGCACGCACACGCACGCACACACACACATGCACACACATGCACCCACACACATGCACGCACACACACGCACACATGCACGCACACACGCACACACACATGCACACACACACACATACATGCACACACACACACGCACACACACGCACATACACACATGCACATACACACACGCACACACATACACACACACACACACGCACGCATGCACACACACATGCACACATGCACACACACACACATGCACGCACGCACGCAGACAATCACGCACGCACACATGCACACATACATGCACGCACGCACACACAAAAGACAAAGACAAAGATCCCCCATATAGCCTTAACAGACTGTAGGGGCAAGTGCTGTTAGCGTGCACCTATGAAGGCCGGAACGGTACACGAGGGGGTGGGTGGCCAGCACCACGCCCGACCGCCTTTGTATCCCTAGTGGCAATGTTTACACACCGCACCAGGTACTCATTTGAGGCTGAGTCGACCTAGGGGAGGCCCGGGACCGGTTCAGATAATCGTCACTGGTGTTGGCCGTGAGCGGGAATCGAACCCGGGTCGCCAGGTTCATAGCGCAGCGCGCTAACCGCTACACTATCGCTCCCCACACACATGCACACACACACACACGCACACACACACACATGCACACACACATGCACACACACACACACATGCACGCACGGACACATGCACGCACGCATGCACGCACACATGCACGCACACATGCACACACACGCACACACACATGCACGCACGCACACATGCACGCACGCACGCATGCACGCAGACAATCACGCACGCACACATGCACACATACATACATGCACGCACACACACGCACACGCACGCACACATGCACACATGCACACGCACGCACACATGCACACATACATGCACGAACGCACACACACCCACGCACACACGCATGTACACACACGCACGCGCACGCACGCTAAAGAAGTGGGGTCCCCACAAGTGGCAGCTCGTGACATCTCCACTAGGCGGGGCTGTTGTGAGTGAGCTCTGACAAGACGGTGTTCTCATTAAGAAAAACCTCGTCATGTTATTGGCCTTCCCGTGAAACAACTGTCTTATCGACCAACGGTAGGCGTTTATAAACAATATGAAACAAAACAACGAAGCACCCAAATGCTGTCCCCATGAGCCTCAAGCCCACACCACTCAACCCCCTTGACACTGCCAAAAGCTCTGAGCTGCTGTCTCTGCACAATGCTACCTCGTGTGTGACATCGTCATTACAGCCATGGGTGCCTTTTTATCCACCCTGCATGGGTCTCAAACGGCGCGGCTACAATGCGAAGCTCATCGCAATGAACAAAGGGAAATCTCTCACCCGGACGCCTTCACTGCCGCCCCGAGACCTCCCCTCGGAACAAATCAGACTGTGTTTTTGCAGCAGTTTCTAATATGAACAACTTAAAATGTTATCTTCATTAGGAAATTCACGTTGAAAGAATCATTATATATTTCCCAAAAAAAATTTACACAACAAAACAATTTATAGAAAAATATTTTTTAATTGTAAAAATAATTTCTCATCTCCAGCTGCTCGGTGGGGCGACGTCCCAACGCCCCGAGTGGACGAACCACTCCTCTCCCCACCCATATTTTATACGCATGCCACATCATAACGTTAAGCGCCATGCCCTAAAACGTCACCGGTTCACATATGTCTACGGCAGCGTCATTGACGGGCGCGTTAAAGGGATTTGTTTTTGTTATTTGCGCGCGCGTACCGCCGCCAACGCAGCAGCCGCAGCGGCGGCATCGGCGTCGCCAAACACGATGTCCTCGCGTTGGAGTCGTACGCCCGGTCGGCTGCGTGTAGTGCACGCTCGTGGTGGCATTCCATTCCACATCATCACTCGCCACGCTCGGCGAATGCAGTCGTCGCGTCTCGATCGCGCGCTCCGGAACGCTGAAACGCGAGCGTCATTCCCAAAGCGGCGCAAACGCTACAGTGCCGTCAGTCGTCTCGTACCGAAGCCGTGTATGTTTGTACTTTCGCCGGTCGCCCGGTTAAAAACCCGCACGCACGCACGCACTCGAGGATTCCGTCACGCCGTTAACCATCGCGGCGTTGACTGCTCTGGCTGGGCGGCGTTCCTCTCCACCGCCACCGGCTAATGTGCGGCGCGCGTGTGGCAGGAGGGAGGCTGCTACGGCGAGCTCTTCTGCAAGGCCCTCAAGACGTACAACATGCTGGCCTTCGGGATCTACAGATTCCGAGACGCCCACCTCAGCACCAACAGCCCGTCTCCCAAACGGTGAAGCCTGCGCACGCCCCCCCCCGCCCCTCCCACTACCCCCCATACAATATCCTCCCACGCACGGCCGGCATCATCTTCATTATCATCAGCCATGTTCCATCCACTTCTGGATGAAGGATTCGGCATCCCGCCGCGGTCGCGCGGCGCGGAAATCCGCACGAGTTGATCTCGTCGCGCCATCGCGGTGGCGGCGTTGGCGGCGGGCGTCCTCGCGGGGCGCGATCCCTCCCTCGGCTGCCACTCCGTCGCTAGCCTCGACCGCTGGCCATCCTGTGGCTGATCGCCACGTGACTGCCTTCCCGCTCGTCTGTGGTTACCCAGAACCTCCGAGTCGTTCTCTCTCTCTCTAAGAAAATGAGCGTCGCATTACAAGTTGAAATTATGACACATATCGTTCTCGTTATCATCCCTTCTATCGATGTGTTCTGCCGAAGCCCACTTGTACACACGCGCCGAGCTTACCAGAGTGTGTTCGGGCGATCTCTACCGGGGGCGGACAAATCGCGGCTCATAAGCGGCGCGTCCCCCCCCCACGCCGGGCGATTCCAGTGCGGCTCCTTGGAGGCCACGATGATTTGTAACTTTTCAACGGGACCTTAATTTAAAAGGAACAAAAATCTGCGGGAGAGGCCCAGTGGGCACTCGCCCACTTGGCAGCGGAGCCACACACGAGTTCACCCGGAGCGCTGCCGCAGATTTCTAAAGTACAAAACAGGCGACCGGGACGACAGCGAAACACTGGCGGTGTGACCGCCCTGCGTGAGTCGCGGCCCGTCGGCTCGGGAAGTTTGGCCGCCGGTCAACAACGACCACGACCGCCCGGCACACTCCTCGCCCCCCCCACCCCACCCCACCGAGTAACGCGCGTTCCTCTCCCGCGGGTCGCCGCAGCTACGTGATCACCAACCCGCCCTACAACTTCGAGCTCTTCCCGAGCGACCTCATCTTCTGCCTCATGCAGTTCGACTTCAACGCGAGCCAGCCGCGCGGCTCGCACTCCTTCACGGGCAAGCACACGGCCTCGCTGCACTCCATCTCCTCGGCGACGTCCCGCCACAACAAGCCCAGGGCCAGGGACCCCAAGGCCAAGTGAGTGCCGTGTGCCCTGCTGGGTCCCCCGGGGCGTGACGTGGGATGGGGGTGGCGGGTGGCCCTCTATCCCTTCCTATATATATAAAAAAATATCGTGTAACGGTCGGAACACTCAACTTGCAATGTAGACATCGCCAGTTCTCATTTCTTTAACACTGCCTTTTGTGTTTAGTTTGTTGTCCTTCCCCCAGCACCTCCGATTAGCATGGTTGCCTACATACGGTGCGAATGAAGTTCCACGTACATACGTACAGTTCGATTTGATCTCCCGTAGTGGCAGTTTTAACAAATGGCAAACTGCTTGAATTTCCACTCCTCCTAGCCGCTCACCAGAATCGATGGGTGCACCACCACAGTGAGTGAATGTGGGGTCAAATGCGGTTACCTCCCACCTCTTCCAAGACGTATGTCCCAGATCCCACGCTTTGACGAATGAGGGAATTGTACGGGAGAGCCCATTTTATTCATCCAATGGACAGTAAACTGCAGTAGTTTAATATTCCTAGTCCATCCAATGTTACACGGAGACCTTCGGTGTTCGGACCGCCCTGAATAACTCGGGAACTCAGTTCCTGAAGAAGCTCCCAGCGCGTGAACGTCGGACATCGTGCCGAACAAAAACATAGCGGCACGAGCCAGGATCCCGTCGGAGGCCTACGCAGCAGCGCATTGGGGAAAACCTCCACGGGAGTTGCGCTGCTACGCTGCCGATGGCCTAACCTCGTCTTCTGTGCCGCCCTCTGTTGCGTGCGTGTGTGTGTGCGAGTGTGTGTGTGCGTGTGTGTGTGCGTGTGTGTGTGTGCGTGTGCGTGTGTGCGTGTGTGTGTGTGCGTGTGTGTGTGTGCGTGTGTGTGCGTGTGTGCGTGTGTGTGCGTGTGTGTGCGTGTGTGCGTGCGTGTGTGCGTGCGTGCGTGCGTGCGGGTGTGCGTGTGTGATCGCAACCAGGAGTAACCGCCCTGGCGCAGGTATTTAGCACAGAGGTCACCCGCCGCAGCATGTAACCAGCATGAAGCCACCTCCTCACCTCCTCGTCATTCTTCTTCTTTGATTCTCTCTGCTTGGGACTCACGAGGAATTCGCTTCTTACCCATCGCCGCTGATTTTTCAAAATTTTATTTCCTTCTTCGTCATGATTTTTCAATCTTTTGATTTTCTTTTTCGGATGCTTCTGACGGCGAACGGGGTACGCGCACTACAGCTCACCTCTGGTTAAAACGCTCGGGTACAAGAGAGTTTCAAATGTTTCAGTACAACATAACATATGGACACCTATAAAGACAAATAATTACAATCGTTTATGATCGTAATTGTGTCGGTGCACTGCTGGGTGAAGTCCTTCCCAATGCCTGTTGGTTATGCTGAGCGTCACACTTCACCATGCTGGTTCAGTGGCGGGCTGGTGAACTGGGTACCCAGAACCGCTTCAGATAACAGTCGCCGAGTTCGTTCCGGATTAATTAAAGTACCTGGATCTTACTGACACTGGCTGAGAGGCAACGACGGTGATACGGTGGCAGACAGATGGCTTGACAGACTGACTGACGGATGCACTGATGCTGACTGACAAATTGAAAGTAGGTTTGTTTTTGTTTGTTTTTTTTTGCTTTAAAGCGAGGAAACCCCCCTCCGGCTGATTTTACTCAGGAAATGGTCAAAAATGGAACTCCGTCAAAAAGTATAATTCTGCGTTTGACACATCTGCAAGGCTGACGGGACTGTCTTGCTTACTGTGTTGGTGATATCAAAACAGGAATGTCATTTTATTTGACCGACACTAATCATGTCGGTTTGTTCGTGCCCCGGCAATCTTTACAACCTTGTAGCAGAGTCTGGAATTGTAACAAAAATATCACAAAAACCTGAACCGACACATTCCTAATGCAGTTGCAGCTGCGCAATGGTTATGGCACTGCACTACGAAACCGGTGACCCGAGTTCGATTCCCGGACGTGGCTAACACCGTCAGTGGCGAGTGACACCACAGCCGCACTGACCAGCGCGGTGAAGTATGGTCAAACAACTCCCAACGACCGGCATCCAGCAGTGGATTGACAAGAATGGCTCACTTTAGGTATTTCGTTCAAACGAGTAACAGCCTCTAAATGTTTTGTACGGGCGACTTAAATTCATTAAAAAAAATACATGACAGCTAAATTTGCAACATTTCCACACACCTGACCTGCAGTCTGATGTACACAAATTTTCAATTTGTGTTTATATTTGCGTTTGTATGGTTTGTTTGCGTCCGTTGATTAACTTTCGTTTGCGACAGTTTGCATTCACTTTTCGTTTTGTTTCTTATCCCCACCTTTTAGCGAAAGCGGTGCAGCCCTTGGATTAATACGCAACCGGTAATTACTGTCGCTGTGCCGTGGGCCGTGTGTTCGTAGTTTGCTCGACGTGCAAGTTGGCTGGCGTAGCTGCTGAGTGTGCAGGCGGTGCAACTGCACAGGGCCGCCACCCACGTCCCTACCACCCCTCCCACCCCCCCGCCCCCCCCCGGTTCCTGAGAGACCCAAGCGCCAGCCTATCAGGGCGGTGAAGGGAAATGGAGCTGGGGAGAGCCCATTTAAGTTGTTGCACCAGGGCCCGTGCCAACCACGCTACACCGCTAGTGACAACATCGAGCACAATGCATCACAGGCCTGGCTGCGTGCATATCTCTCGAGAATTAACAGAGAGGGAACACAATTTCTTGCAGGAACAATGCGACTTAAAACGAAAATGGCCAAACACGTTGCACTGGGTCCCATTGGCCAGAGGGGCAGGCCCACCCAGAGAATTCCACGTGGGGCCTCCTACTCATTCGCTACGTTCAAGCCTACATCAGAATGTAAACAAAAATACCACTTTTTCCATCAAATCATTGCATAATAATAACGCAACGCAAAAAGAAAAACCAGGCCGCTCGTGAGGACCCTCTTTTGTGCGAGGCCCACGTCACATTGTCCTTTCTACACTGCCACCACCTCGGGCATCCCTTTGAAGGATGCCCCCAACACTGGGTTCATTCCTGTGCCAACCACGCCGGTGCCAGCCACGCCACGCCGCCGATTGCAGTGCATGCTCGTGCCGCAGCATCCCGTGCCGCGGCCGTACCTCACCCGCTGTAATGCCGCGTTTGCTCTAAACGTCGCCGTGGCTTCAGAGACGTTTCCATTCCATCGTCCCGCTCCGAGCGGCTACCGCGACGCTCTCCCGCGCCGTCGAAGCCGCCCTTCTCGGGTCGCACCGCGCGCGTCCGTCCGGCACGACGTCCGACGCGCCGTCGTAGTTCCGTGCGCCGCGCCCCCAAGAAGCTCCCCAACACGCGGAGCGGAACGTCGGACGTCGCGCCCAACGGCCACGCGGCACGACCCGAAAACGCGTCGGAGAAGCGCGTAGGGCACGACCGCGAAAACCTACGCGGCGGTTTTATCGACGGTTGTCTTTTTTTTTTGTAATTTCACTGATGCTTTTGTCATTTTTGTAACGGTGTTGCGTGCGCATGTGTGTGCCTGTGTGTGCGCGTGTGCGTGCGTGGTATCCCTCCCTTGTCCTTCTCTCTGCGTCACCCTCCCACCTGTCACGGCAGACAAGCAGTGGTACCCCAACGAGGTGGAGGATGCAGTCAACCGCAACATACTCATTAAGCCGATGAATCCGCAGCTGTCAAACCAGATCAACCAATTCAAGGCGATAGGCAGCCCGATCCCTCCAATCCGGGAGATGGAGGATGAATGCTGAGATTGCGCTGCCTCCTTCAACCTTATCGCTCTCACGCGCTCTCTCTCTCTCTATCTCTCTTTCCACTGAATAACACTCTCGCGTTGCGTAGCGCCAGTGAACGATACCTGGGGATGGGTTGTCAAGACGCACGATTACCATGAGATGATTTGAACTGCAGCAAATTGCTGAGTAGATTGCGTGCCAGCGTAGGTTGGCATGGGCTGGCATGGGTTCTGGTGCATAGAATTAAACGGGCCGCCCCCCATCCCCACCGCCCAGCCTCTTACAATTCCGCCCCTTTCTTCGACGGCCGCCACACACGCGCCCTTCATAGCCAAAATGTGCGTTTACGGTGCAGTTGCACCGCCTGCACACTCGACGGCGACTGCGCCGCTGCTGCGCATCACGCCTGACGCCGGCGCGCCGTCCCTCCCTTCCTCGCCGCTGCCTTCCACGCGTCGCAAACCTCGACTGCGTCCGCTCGTGCGCTGAGCTGGCGCCAAAAGTGAGGCCGAGACGACGCGGCTTGGGTGCCCGATCTGCGTGTCTCCACGCTCTTCCCTCTACCCCATCGGAGTCTCCTCCCCGCCTCCGCCTCCTCCGCCACTGGGAGAATTGACCAAAAGCTCACTACCGTTGAACGTCGCGGTCCGTGTAGTGTTCGACAGGGCCGCGACCAGCGGCGTCGTTATGTACGAGTGCGCAGGCCGTGCAACTGCGCCGGGGTCCATCGGCCGGAGGGACCCAGAGGCTCCAGGGGTTACAAAGAGAGGTGGGGGGGGGGCGGTTAGACGGTTTGGGGGGTCCCATTGCATCCCTTACACCGGGGCCCATGCCAATCACGCCACGCCACGGGTTTTAAGAGTTGCCAGGAATCGAGTTGCGCGAAGACTCATCGCGCGAAGAAATATCGCGGCTTGCGCGATTCTAAGCCGGGGGGACAACCCCACATGACGTCAATTGCCGAAGTCACTGACAGCTGCCATTTATCGTGGCGCAGGGTTTCCGATACATGTCAACGGTTTGCTGCTGTCAGGGAAGGCATTTCTACTGCTACACCATCCCTGCAGTAGAATCTGCATACAAAAATCCCCCTCCTCCACGTGTAGCCTTTAAGAGACTGTTGGGGGGCACGTGCTGTTAGCGAGCACCGATTGAGGCCCACATTCTGGTGGTGGTGCCTGCACCATGCCGAGCCGCCTTCTGTCTCCCGAGTGCCGATGTTTACGCACTGCACCAGGTCCTCATTTAAGGCGGAGTTGACCTTGGGGAGGCCCGGAGCAGGTGCCGATGTCACGTCGTCACTGACGATGCTAGCCGCGGCTGGGGATTGAACTCGGGTGCCGCTGCGTTTCATGGCACGGCGCGCTAATCTCAGCGCCACCGCTCAATCTGGGTGAACGCTGGCGTCGCACGCGAACCTTGACGGTTCCCAATTTGCACAAAGCCTACTTCTACATCACATTCCAGTCATAGGTATATGCGTACAATAATAATTTATTACAAGTAATTATTATATTACATTTACAGACCTTTTGTCAGTTCCACTGCTGGTCGAAGGCCTCCCCACGCCACATGTCGGGGGGGGGGGGGTCTTACTGCGATTGCTGAACTGCTCTACTTTGTTTGGGCAAGGGTGGCGCGCAGGAATAACCGGTCCAGATATCGCTCGCCACCGATGTTAGCCACGGCCGGGAATGGAATCGCTCGGGGTCGCTGGGTGTTCATTTCGCAGTGCGCTAAAAACCACTGTGCACCGCGCGTGCACGTGTGCGGGTGCGCGCGTGAGTACGCACGGCCGCACCAAAAGGGGTGCACGGAAATCCGTAGGAAGTCGGTCGATTTTAAAACCACGTCTCCCCTAATAATGATGACCGGCTTGTTTTGAAGCCGAGCCCCGGTCAAACGTTGTTCTGGGCGTGCTGTGCAGTGTGTCCGTCGACGTTACGGTTTTTAGAAGGCGGGGGAAAAAATACCGATTGATAATTAATTGTTGTCGCGTCCGTATTTTTAACATCCCGCGTGGGAGGCGAGCAATCTGCCCCTTAGCCCGTGGGTAACAATGACGTCATATCCACCAGGTCTCCTCCCTCGAGGAGGAGATCTGTAGCTTTCGACTCTGAATTCATTTGCATTGTAGCAGGCGAGACTTGGGCTGGGGTGAGGGTGGAACGGGAGGGGGGTGGTAATCTGCGTGAAATGAAGATTGCCTCTTTCACTTTGAAATGGTGGTAGCAGCCACAGTGGAGAGACCTCGTGACATTTGAACATCAATAGCGGCTACGGCATTTTCGGCGTGGCCGGTGAACAAATCGTGCGACTTTGTCGGCGCTTGTCTCAGAGCGCGCCACCACCCCACGACCTGGCCCGGGTGGCTCACAGCCACCAGGGCTTGCCACGTGTTGTAAGCGTGGGGGGGGGGCCTCGTGTGCTAGGTCGGGTTTTCTCTGAGTTCTTAGCTTTCCTGCCACGCGAAGCCAAATGCTCGTTAATGTAATCGGAGGAAACACCTTCCGATGTAGCAGGACACTCCTCAAAGAGAGCCGTGAGACTCAGGCCTTCCGGAGTAACTCATTGACAGGAATAATATTAAAAATAAGAATAGGTTTTACCTTTTCAGGCAATAAAAGAGGTGTCAAGATGTTAAAGCACCAAACAAAATCTTTATTCAAGGAATCAAGTCTGCATTAACCACACGTACTTGTGGTGAACATGCAAACAAACATGCTCTGATAATATATTTGCATTGCCTTTGGAACTGATTGGCCTACACCAGAGACAGTCTCCTTTATGACCTAGTCTCTCCAGTATCAGGCCAGAGAACGCCAAACGGCGAACAGTTCAAAGACAATGCCACACGTAGCAGAGCATTTCTAGCTCGGGGTGGCCAACTTTATAATCGGACCCTTTTTTCAGTATCAAAAAGGTCCCATAATACGAATAATATTGTTCGTTAGAGGACAACGCTACATTTACAATTTTAATTGCTATAGTGTTCATATGTTAAATAAAATTCAGACGCATGGGCACTTCCAGAAGAGGTTGAGGGTAGAGGCGCAGGCCTGCAATTGCTCGCGCACGCCACTGCTGACAGAGCTAGGAGTGGGGAAGGCATTCGTTGATTGCCCTGTGTACGCCTTTAAGATTACTGATGATGTCAAGAAGGAGTCTTAAGTCACAGTGATGGGCAGTTGAGACAGTTTGCAGCTCGTGGTGGTGGTGGCGGCGGCGTTGGTAATCGTGTATTAAATTACAGCATTTACAAACGTGTACTCTGTATTATACACGTAAACCTTTCGACGCATCGTGCACACGGGGCAAATCACCCAGAACAGCTTCAGGTCGTTCAGGGACAAGTCAGGAATCAAGTATAGATTGCCTGAAAATGTCGTTCAGACTTTACGATCGGTAATGTTGGCAGTTGTTTGACTATGCTTAACACGTAGGCTTTCACGACCAATATCGTCCATAATACGGGGGGGGAGGGCGTTGGGGTTAGATTACGTAAATATAAATGTGTCGTTAAACCCGCCACCACCCGACACAGCCAATTAGTAAGGTTTGTCACGTAAACAGAGCATGCACACCGGTGTGTTGGAGAGCAAATCCACAGCATTGGTCAGTGTGGCACAGCACACTAGCTTCGAGAAGTCCGTCTGAACGTGTTGAAGATTTCAGAAGTCTGCCCGAGTTGTTGATTTGCCCTTCAAACTGCCAGGATATTTTGTGTTGAGTTATGCGCAGATTATAGGGTTGCCCGCGATATGGCGAAACAAACGATATACATCGTACCGACAGACAAGGTCCACGGCAGTGGTGTTGTCTTTTTTTGCAACACACCGTTCTATTGTGCTTATCCTGGCACCGATATATTTTTCAACAGAATTGTTGTATTACCCGGCAAAATATTTACGAACTAACAAAAGCAACACACACACAGAAAAATGAGGTTCAAGTGAAATGGCTGTTTTACTGATTTAATTTCTGCTTTGCAGAATGTTTTCTCGTGATGCATTAGACGCCTGTGTCGCTCATATGACACGTTCATAGTCGTGGTTAATTAAGTTCGTTTATTAGCTCTCGCGTAACTGACGGCAGGCTTGTGTGAATTGCGAGGTTGGAGAACGTTTAGGTGCAACCTAGACTCGTCCCTGGAAGTTCAGACAGCAAGGCAACGAAAAACAGGGAACGATAGCGATCGCGAAAACACTCACAACATTACGAGGGGTGGGTGGGGTGATATCGCGATAATGATATCGTGATAATTACATAGCGAAAATGATATCGCGATAATCGTCACGTCGTGACGATTCGTACTGTCGTAAATTATATCACGGCAACCCTCAATATACATATATAGCACGAATGCAGTGCACTGACAACAACAAGTAATAACGTCCGGGTGAAAAACAATGATTGTCGCGAACGTACACGCCGTCGTCGGTATGACCTTCATGACATGAAAAGCGGTGAAGGCGTCGGGCGAATATTTTATTTTCATTGCAGACCCCGGTGCCTGCCGGCTGATTTGCTTTGACGCGGAGTGAGCCACTCTGGACACTCGTGGCAACTCAGAGACGGGGAGATTCGACTGCGAGAGCGCGGGTTTGGACGTGAGCTCGCGTGTGGCCGCGATGCCACTCGTGCCTGGGTCGTACACAACATCTCCACGTGGCTGTGATGCGATGTGAAGTGCACGTTCGATTCATTGTGCGTGTTGTATTCGTGGTCTCTTGTGGTTGCAGCATCGGTAGGGCTCGCCAGTAACCCCCCTCACCACCCCCTCAGCCTCCAAAGACAAATGTCCCCCGTATAGCCTTTAACAGACTGTTGGGGCAAGTGCTGTTAGCGAGCACCTATGGAAGTCTGCACGGCACACGAGGGGAGTGGGTGGCTACACAAAGACAAATATCCCCCGTATAGCCTTTAACAGACTGTTGGGGCAAGTGCTGTTAGCGAGCACCTATGCGCGCACAAGAGGCAGGCACATGGCTTTGAATGTTAATTGCGAACTGCAACGCGGAGAGGCGTTAACTCGACCGGTTTATTAAAACTTGCAGTGGTTGGTCGGCTCGAGTGGGAGCACGTGGCAGTCACTCCACATGGCGCACCCCTCCACAATAACCATGAGGGGGTGACGTCACTCCACATGGCGCACCCCTCCACAATAACCATGAGGGGGGACGTCACTCCACATGGCGCACCCCTCCACAATAACCTTGAGGGGGTGACGTCACTCCACATGCCGCACCCCTACACAATAACCATGAGGGGGTGACGTCACTCCACATGCCGCACCCCTCCACAATAACCATGAGGGGGTGACGTCACTCCACATGCCGCACCCATCCCCAATAACCATTAGCGGGTGACGTCACATCACATGGGGCACCCCCCCCCCCCTCTCATTAATAATCATGAGCTGAACTATTTTTCTATTAAATATATCAGATTTACTGCAATCTACACCCGTCCTTGGACGGGCAAAAAAGCTAGTTTGAATTATATAGGCCATTCACACAACGCCAACCTCTCACCTTGGTGCATAAGCAAGGTGAAGAATGGCATGTAGACCTGACACAACGGTCGATGGCACGCTCGTCAACAGGGGGTGCCAGAGCTCGAACCCCAATACCACCCCTCTCCACCAGCCCCCCGCCCCGCGGAGGCGTCATGCAGTTGACCAACCGCATTGCAGACGTGGCAATGGATCAAAAAAGTCAGTGGAACATGTATACTCTATATATATCTCTGTATTAAGGTGTATGTTTGATACATTTATTTACGTATTTATTCATAACGCCTCTAACTAACGAGGGCCGAGCTGGGAGTGAGGTGCTGCTCGCTCTGCGGAAGGCGGAGAGAAATGTCGCAACGACAGGGCGCCACGTTGGCGAGATGTTGACTACCTCGCTTGGTATGCAGGGGGTCGTGGGTTAGATCCCGACCCTGACGCCTGCTGCTGTATATTTGGAGTTTGCGGTGTCTCTCTCCCCGTGGTCGCGTGGATTTTTCTCCAGGTCCTCTGTCCCCCCCCCCCCCCCCCCCCACACACATTTAGAATCGTATTTTGTTGCTGCTATAAAATGTCCACGTGATGGTGATAAGCCACTTCGTTGAGCTATCATTTGTGATAGCCAGGTCGCTTCGGAAAAAGAGCCAGGGAGCTCAGTGGGGCCTTACCTGGTCGAAATACAAAATATCTCCCTCTCCTCTCCCGTGCGGTTATTTTGCGGTTGGCTGCCGTGGTTCCATCAGTGCGATTTATCTGACGCTCACCGCTCACGTTCCACAACTTCAGGAGCGAAAGAGGGTCCCAGGACGTGGAGCGAAACGTCGGACACCGTGCGAAACATCGCGTGGAGCAGCCCGAAAGCACATCTGATAGCCAGACAGCACAAATCGTGACAAAAAAGACCCCTATATGGTACTCGGCAATATACAAAACTAGTTGTTATTGGGTGACTCTGCTGCGTCCGCAATGGTGCAGAAGCACAATTAACAGCACAAAATATCAACACATTCGTCAATAACACTCTGTGGCCTTAAAATTAAAAACATAATCTGCGACGTTTCGGGCAATGTGCTATGAAGAAGGGCCATCCCCTGAAACGTCGCCTATTCTATATACGGTATATATGTCCCTTTGAATGCAACGGTCTTTATTGACGAACGTGTTGCGTTTTCTTTTACTCGGTGGCATACAAATGCGATGTCAAGTGAGGTGCAGGAGGAGGAGGCCCTCTAATGTTGGAGGCACCGCGCCCGAACGCAGTCGCCTTCGTGAAATCCGCAGAAGCTCCCCAAAGCCTCTACATAGATGGCACAGAGAGGCAGTTCTGTGGCGACAAAGACAAAGATCTCCCGTATAGCCATGAACGGACTCTTGGGGCAAGTGCTGTGAGCGAGCACCTTATGACGGCCGTCACGACGGACGATGTGGTGGGTGTCCGGTACCATGCCCGGCCGCCTTTGTATCCCCCAAATGCCGACGTTTTACGCACCGCACCAGGTAGTATTCATTTAAAGGCCCAGTCAATGGTGTTGGTGGGCGGTCTTGAGCGGAAATCGAATTCGGGTCGCCGGGTTCGTAGTGCAGCGCGCTAACCGCTGCGCCACCGCTCGTCCACACGCGACTGACGGGGCCACAACCGCCGATCGACGCGCTGGGATGGAGCGCGTCTCTTGCGTACTCGCGTCTACGAGAAGACAAAAAGAGCTTCACAGCTCATCGGATTCCTCCAGTATAAATGAATATTTTGATTCTGTCTGCTCGCCGTCGTCACGCAGCTACGAGTACGAGCACACACCGACCCGTATTGTTTCGTCACTTATCACGGGACCAGAAAGTCATTTCACCTCGTCCCGCAACAAAGCAAACACAATCTATGTTGTGCGTACGGCATGTTGACAACGTGATATGGCTTCTATTTTTAAATATCTGCAGTTTACCGTTGAGACTAAGCAAGAGGTTCTGTGTAGGTAGGTGTTAGTATAAACTAGATTAGGTGCACAGTGGGTTCACACGCTCTGTCTTCGCTTGCGTTTGTGTCGTATATTTATATCCACACGCGTAGCTGCGCGTGTGTACGCGCGTGCGTGTGTGTGTGTGCGCGCGTGCGTGTGCAGGCTGGGTTTGTCACGGGCGCTGGTTGATGATTGTGACCGCGTAGATTCCGCCACTGCTACTGCAGCTACCAAAATTCTGCTCACATTGTCGATACTTTCCTTCGCCGTCATTGAATTCCACGAGTCACACGCAATCGTTTGGTCACGTTGTACGCTATAATTGCGGCCGGAAAGTTAACCCAGCTTCTTTACGCCGCGATATCTGTGTGATTGGGTTCGAGGTTGCAATGCCACATCACCATCAGCATCACCGCCGCAAAACAGCATCATGAATTCGTACAGGGTTACAATTGAGAAGTTGCAGGATTAACTCGCTTGATTGGCGTTTGTTTTAAACCACGTTACTCTCCGTGAGTAAACGTCTCCCAGGAGATGTAAGCAACCTGATTGGTTCTCTCTGACGGCCACTTACAGGTGTCACGTGATGCCGATGATATTACTCCACGTGCGGTCTTAAAAAGCACCGTTCCTATCTTGATTTGAAGCTTTCGTGACTTGCAGGAATACATACTCTTTGGTTCTTTCGGTAAAGTCACGTAGGTATAAAATAATTCATTATATTAAAATACATTATTTTATACCTACGTGGCTTTACCGAAAGAATCAAGAGTATAGCGCCGCTCCTATTGTAGTCGCCCGTCCTACGATTGGACAGCACCTGTCACGTGTGGCTGACGTCGACTTTAAATCGTTTCTGCGATCGGACACAATCCCATCGCGTGCATGCCGACTCAGCCTATTCGCAGTGTCCCAAATGCATTGATTCAAACCGCATGCAGAGGGCAGCTACCGGTGTACCCTGTTCGCGAGGATGATCAGTCGTTCTTTGGAATGATGTCTACTTTCTCCGACCTATATGCTTGGTTCTTTCGGCAAAGTCACGTAGAAGGGAAACAATCAAATAAGAATATATAAAACAATACGATTCTCACGACGTTTCGACTGCAACACAAGCAATCATCATGGGTTTCACACAAGCAATCATCATTGGTTTTCACACCTGATGATGACTGCTTGTGTTGCAGTCGAAACGTCGTGAGAATTGTATTGTTTTATATTATTTTATTGTTTCCCTTCTACATGACTTTACCGAAAGAACCAATAATATGAATCCCTGCAGTCACGAAAGCTTTAAATCAAAAAATGTCTCCGACCTATCAATGTTCATGGCAATTTTTTGTTTGAATGAATGCCACTTCTTCGAAGAAAACACACAACTCCGGCGCATTGGAAACCCCGTATCAGACGTGATGTGCTCAGCTGTAGCATTGTGCAGGTGTACAGTCGCCGAGAATGCTTTCGTAACAGGGAAAAAAAAACAAGGTACACAATTGAATCTGATGTTTGAACACGTTGATTATCACAAGGGACCTACTTCTGACAAAACCCATCTCCGACGGTGTGGTTAGCTGAAGCGTGTGTTTAGTTACAGAGTTTGTAAAAACATTTTTGAGATTAATATTTTATCTGCAGGGACAGATACACGTAGTGTGTAGCCATGTCTTCAGTCGTGTGTCAGATGTAGCGTTTGTGTGCGCGTATGCACAACGTGTGGTGCGCCATCTTCACATATTTAAGAAATGTCTGCTGTTGAGATATCAATGTGCATGAGCGTGTGTGCGCGTGTACCCGTGTGCGCGCGCGTGTGTGCGCGTGTACCCGTGCGCGCGCACGCGTGCGTGTGTGCGCGTGTACCCGTGTGCGCGCGCGTGTGTGCGCGTGTACCCGTGCGCGCGCACGCGTGCGTGTGTGCGCGTGTACCCGTGTGCGCGCGCGTGTGTGCGCGTGTACCCGTGTGCGCGCGCGCATGCGTGCGTGTGTGTGCGCGTGTACCCGTGTGCGCGTGCGCGTGTGTGTGCATATGATGGGCCTCAAAATGCATATCCCTAATTTATAGATAACGATGTAAATACATGTACATGATTTAATTTTGTATGATTTTTTTTCCTGCTATCTGGAATAAAGCCTATGTGATCGGTAAAACCACATTAATGTCGTCGTGCACCCTTCTTCGACACATCTTGTACGAACTTTGTTGTTTTTACGTCACCTCCGGATTGCAAAGACGGGGCGTTGGGAGGGGCTTGGTGGGGTGGGGAGGGGCAAATTGAGTTCAGTACTCAAGTTTCTGCGCTTCAAATAGTCCATGGGGGCAATGCGGATAGTGGATCCGTACCACCTAAAGTAGCAACAAACCGTTAGTCCTACCGATTCATTCGGCCAAATACAGAGTGAATGACTGGATTAATCCCATGCACTAATTTCAAATGATTATCGCAGAAATGCACTGTCGTTAGCCACGCAAGAAATCCGAACCACGCATGTTATGCCACCTCATCCCGCAGGTGGTGCCTACAAAGTGAAACCTCTGATCTGGGCTCACACGGGTCCTTGGGGCCTGACGGGGAGAAGCAGCAACGCTCCTCGTGCGGTGCTGTGCCCTAGAATCACGCAGCCAGAGGGTGGCGAGCGGTGGCGCAGCGGTTAGCGCTACGCTGCGCTACGAACCCGGAGACCCAAGTCCGATTTCCGCTCACGGCAAACACCCAGTGGTGATTATCTGAACCGGTCCTGGGCCTCCCCTAGGTCGGCTCAGCCTCAAATGAGTACCTGGTGCGGTGTGTAAACATCGCCACTGAGGAGACAAAGCCGGCCGGGCGTGGTGTTGGCCACCCACCGCCTTGTGTAGAGTACCGGCCTTCATATGTGCTATTTGCTAACAGCACTTGCCCCAACAGGATGTTAAGGCTATACGGGGGACATTTGTCTGTGTGTGTGATTTCACTGACCACTGCTCTACACTCGCCAGCTTCTCTTCTCCCCACAATGCTATTGCCCCCATGTGGAAACCTCTGGAACAGCCGAGTGGTTCGCTTGCGTCAACTCTGTCTCTCTGTCTCTACGTGGAATGTCCTTTCTCAAATGGCCTCCTTCCATTTATCTCCGTCCACGATATTTAACTCAAGAACATTGCCTCCAATTGTTCAAATTGCTCATGCAATTAATTCGCTGTCTTCCCTGGCTTCTTGCTGCACCAAACATATTAGTCATTTACCGATTCCGTGATCGGTGAGAGCGATCACTGCCAGCAAATTATATTTTGTTGCAAAAAATATAACTTGCGTAAATGCGGATGAATCTGACAGCTGCGAACCCCGGTGAGGGATGGGGACTCGATAAAATGTCACCGCGGTGATTCAAACCAATATTTTTTAACCATCTCATTTGTATTGCTTTAATCTATTTTAAAAATTCAGTCTTTGTTTGCACATGGTAGGGATCGTACGGAGGCTCTGGTCATTCCCCCCGCGTGAAGCCAAACAATCACCACAAGCTAAACATCGCAACGATGTAACTGGCATTGTCCAAACATCCCAATGATGAACACAAATACCTGCAAATGACTCAATTGGGATTACACACGGCAGCAGCAGCAACAACATCGCCACCTTGCAGCTACAACTTGGCAGGACCTTCCTGAAAACGAGTCTTTAGACTTAGACTTTCCTGGGTAAAACAAGAATAACACAAATAATAATAACGAAGGGGATTGTCAACCATCCCGATGTTGCAGGACCATCCTGACAAAAAGTATGGAGACTCAGTGAGGATTCCCTGTATGGCTTTAGCGAAATGTATGCAGCGTTTATTTATATATAAGCGCGCGTGCCGTGGTGTTACGCGGATTATTACAACGTAAGGCCGTGAGAGATGGAGACGACTTGGGGGCGGCATTCATCCAGCAGTAGATCGGTCACGGCTGATAACACTGATGACGACCTGTTCACGTGTTTACATCACAAAGTAACCAATTAAGCATCCGCTTATTTTCTATTCGTCATTCGTAGCCCGCGTGACGATGTTCGATGCCAATTAGACTCCAGGTTACTGTCTATCGAGACCACCACGAGATTCCGCTGCGCGAGATGGGCCAATATAACTCATGCTCGCTGTGAGCCTGACAGCCTCCCCCCCGCCTCCCCACCTCGCCCTCACCCGTGCCGTGTTCACCATTAGTAGCGGTAAAGTCTTGTGCCAACAATCCACCTGTCTGTCTGCATGTACATGCGGTCGGCGTGAAATCATGTTCGGTTAACTCTTGATTATCCGTGAGCGCATTAAGCGTACGCGCGCGTTCGTTTAAACAATAGTATTATTAATAATAGTATAATTATTTTATCGTTTGATTCTCGCTCGTCGGGGGTCATTGACTCGTTGCCCACGTGGCCACAGACACGTCGTCAGGTAAACCGATTAAAGAAGCATCAAAGGCAGACGACGCAGTCATTCTGCGTGTTCAGCCCCATCATTCAGTCCTACGTGGATTGAACAATCACCGGCCGTGCTCAATCCACTGCTGGATAAAGGCCTCCCCAAAAGGCGACGTTTTACGATTCTCCGATGCAATAATCAGAATTAGAATATTTATCCTGGAGGAATCCGAAGAGCTATAACAACTCTTTTTCGCAGATGTCCAGTAAACGTCCAATGCACGTGCGCCTCCTTTCAGATTTTGTTCCATCTCCTTTATCAATGTCTATATTTTCTGATCCACATATATATAATATGCATGCACGTATATATATAAAACATGTAATATCTGGTTCATCGTGAGGCTCTGCCCAATGTTAATCAGGCGACCCAAGTTCGATTCCCACCTATGGCCACCAACACCAGTGACGAATATCTGAACGGGTCCTGGGCCTCCCCTAAATCGACTCAGCCTCAAATGAGTACCTGCTGCGGTGTGCACACTTTGCCACTAGGGAGACAAAGGCGGCCGGGCGTGGTGCTTGCCACACGACCCCCTCGTGTACCGTGCTGGACTTCACAGGTGCTCGCTGACAACACTTGCCCCATCAGTCTGTTAAGGCTATACGGGGGATCTTTGTATTTGTCCTCTCCTCGGGCGTGCTTCCGCCCCCCCCCCCCCCCGCACCTTTGGCTGCAATTCCGTCATTAGTCTTGACCAGCGAGCAAAAAACAACTCTAGCCATGGCGTGTCCTTGACAGCTACAGACGATGCTGAATAATTCAATCGACTTAGTTTCACCCAAAACCGACCGCCCGGGTTAGAGTCACAGCGGACCCATGTACAACAAACCAACCGTCCAATTAGATTGCAGGTGATATTTTGAGATTTTGAAGGAGGAAGCCGCTCTCGTCTCCTCTCCATAGCTGTGGGGGGAAATGAACCTCATGGCGGTACACCGGGGTACCATAGTGACTCCGGCTCTCACACAATGTCCGTGATGCAGTCATTCTTAGTGTGTTGATGGTCGGCGATGCGGCAATCGACTAATCTCGACGAGCTGTACTCACGATGATGATGCACCACCACCACCACCACCACGGTGTGTACCACGAGCGTTCAGGGTTTCGGCACAATCGTCCTCGCTGCGTTTCGACATCGCGGAGTGTGGCACTGGTTTCGGATTGATTGGTACCCCAGTCGCGGAGTGAAGTACACCCCCGGAACAAAATAGTGTCCCAGAAATCAAATATTTAATTGCCTCGGCAATTAAATATTTGATACATGGTGATCCATTTATGGTGATCCATTTATGGATATCCCACTAAAATAATAGGGAGAAATTAGAATTATTGTAACATTGTTCCTTTCAAAGCCTCTGTATGTCTCCCACAAATCTCTGGAATTCCCACCAAAGTTCTTAACAACCTTGCTCAATTAAAGGAACGCTTTAAGAATAATTTATTGCACATTTAGTTAGTGCCGATTCCCACTAGCCGCTTGGCATTTCAGGCGGTTGGGGCGGGGGGCTGGGCTCAACAATCATTATTATTACATCTCAGTGAGAGCGTATTATACATTTTTTACACGCTCCTCCGTAAGATATTGAAGTATTTCCTTTCACAATATTCAATCACCTGTTGAGAATAAACTAAGACAGACGAGAGGCATCAGAACGTATTGGGTATCTATAAATGGATCACAGCGTACTGTGTCTAGACACAAAAACCCTGAGCCGTGTTGTAGCCCCACGCGGCACGGCGTTGGCTGTCTGCCTTCCAAACAGCGCTAATGAGATGGGCAGGATAAAAGCTTTTTTATTTTATTTTTGGTGAACACATTAATTTTGCATGCGACAGTTTGTCACGGCGATGCGGAGAGCGGATGTGGCAAGCGAAGGTTCGCGACTGCGCGCCGAGCGCAGATGACACGTGGCGAGACGCCGGCGCTGAGCTGAGGCCGACACGTGACGCCTCGACCCCCCCCGCCACCCCTCCTCAGTAAGCAAAGACAAAGATCCCCCGAATAGCCTTAACAGAGTTATGGGCTAAGTGTTGTTAGTGAGTAGCAGCTAGGAAGGCCGGCACGGCACGCGAGGGGGGGTGGGTGGCCAGCACCACGCCTGGCCGCTTTTGTTGCCCGAGTGGCGATGCTTTACACATCGCACCAGCTACTCATTTGAGGCTGCGTCGACCTAGAGGAGGTCCGGGACCGGTTCATGAAATCGTCACTGATTTTGGTGGCCCTGAGCGGGAATCGAACCCAGGTAGCCACGTTCGTAAGTGCAGCGCACTAACCTCTGCACTACCGCTCCCCACACAACGATACACACCTATGTCAGGTTTTTAAACGCATATTAAAGGTTGTAGCATGTGGAGATAATCACAAATGAATACAACTTTCAATATGAATTATAATTCCGGCTAGGTTTTTTTTTGTGTGAAGGTGTTCATAAATAATGCAGCCAATCTTAAGTGCAAAAGTTCAAACGCTGAAGTGATATCAGAGTCATATAACAATGAAATACTCAACACCTTCTTTAATAAGACTGTGGCCTTAGTAGAAAAAAAAGAGTAGGTGACGTGTGGGGCAATGGACCTTCTCCACATCATATAAATAGAGAGGCCAGGAGAGAGATAGAGTGGAGTTGGAGACTGCACTGATGACCAGTTTTTACGTAGAATTATGGATGGTTGCGCTTTTAGTAGCTATTGAGTCGCGGACAAACCTTTCAGTAAAAAAACCACGACGAGTAAAACAACTACATTATCACATTCTTGGTTCTTTCGGTAAAGTCACGTTGAAGGGAAACAAAAAGAATAATAAAATATATAAAATAATAAAATTCTCACGACGTTTCGACTGCAACACAAGCAGTCATCATCAGGTGTGAAAACCAACGGCAAGAACATTTGAAAGAAGTGGCGGTTTGTATTTATTTATTTTCAAACGTTAGCACAACGGATAGCGATTTGACAGTTTGTTTAGATGGACGAGTCCATCTATGTTCGGAAAAGAGGAGGGGGGAGACGAAAAATGTATGTATGCTGTCTGAAAGCCACCGTAAGCGTGAACAATCAATTAAGACCTGAAATGGTTTATCAAATCCTTCCAAAAATTGCTAAGCCAGAATCCATCTTCTCGTTTTAAATTGTCTCTGTGTTTGTATATGTGGATAGCCTCATGAACGAATCTCTCATGGTAGCCAGATGGCTTGCAAAGAACCTCTGTCTTGGAGAAGTCAATGTCATGTGAGCCTACTGAATTATAGCAGTGATCTGCCATGGCCGAGGTGTTGGTCCTACCGTGTTTAAGGTCTGCTTTGTGTTCACGAATGCGGTCCGAGGCATGTCGTTTGGTTTCTCCAATGTAACTACTACCACAGAGGCAACTTAGTTTGTAGACACCAGGGTGCTGTATGTCCGGAATCACATCTTTTACAGACCGAACCAGATCACGGATTTTATGTAATGTGTTGAAACGGACCTGGATCTTGTGTTTATTCAAGATTTTGGATATCTTTTTTGTGATCCCCGCAATGTAGGGTAAAGTGATGGTTTTGAAAGGCTCCTCAACAGGGTCCTTCTTCATGGTTTGAGTGGTAGCTTTGCGGATTGTATAGTCGGAGTAACCATTAGCCTTAAGAGCTTGGTGTACGTGCTTGAGTTCACTGCCTATGTGTTCCTGGTCGGATATGCATTGGGCTCTATGGTGCAGAATCTTGATGAGAGAATTCTTCTGCGATGGATGGTGGTGGGAATCCGGTTTCAGATAAGCATCCGTATGGGTAGCTTTCCTGTAGACAGAGTGGCTCATTGAACCATCAGGTCTCTTTTTTATTAGGACATCCATTAATTTTTCGTCTCCCCCCTCCTCTTTTCCGAACATAGATGGACTCGTCCATCTAAACAAACTGTCAAATCGCTATCCGTGGTGCTAACGTTTAAAAATAAATAAATACAAACCGCTACTTCTTTCAAATGTTCTTGCCGTTGGTTTTCACACCTGATGATGACTGCTTGTGTTGCAGTCAACGTGACATTACCGAAAGAACCAAGAATATGAATCACTGCAGTCACGAAAGCTTTAAATCAAAATTTAACCACATTATCATTACATGTTTCTGGCACATTGCATGGTGGGCTGATGTGTACCTCTGAGTTCAATGCGCGATCCAGTAAGAAAATGCACTCCTGGACCCCATCGCCATTCAAATGTAACAGCAGAAATCAGAATCAGCAATGTCTCATCGATTCACTGCCGGAGGAACGCCTCGCCATGCCGTGTCGGTCACGGGATTGTGTTAACCATACTTCACCACGTTGCTCAGTACGGGCCGGAAAAGGCGTGGGGGGATGAGGGTGGGGGGGGGGGTCCAGAGTCGGTTGAGAAATTAATTTGCCACTGATATCATCCCTAGTCGCTGTACTCGCGACTAGAAATCAATTAGAAATTTACTAGAAATCAACAATCAACTAAAACTAAAAGCAACTAAATCAAAATTTTTGGGTCTTTCGGTAAAGTCACGTAGATAGACCCCAAAAATATGAATTCCTGCAGTCACGAAAGCGTTAAGTCAAGATTTAACTAAATCAACTATAAATCAACTCAATCAACTAAAATCAATTAGATCAACTAAATAAACTAAAACAAAAAGCAACTAAATCCACTAGAAATCAACTAGAAATTAACTAAAACTAGAATCAACTAGAAATCAACTAGAAATCAACTAAAACTAAAACCAACTAAATCAATTAGAAATCAACTTGAAATCAACTAGAAATCAATTGCCACTGATATCCCTAGTCGGGATTGGAACTCGGATAGCTGCAGTGTCATTGACGCTGTGCTTTTATCACTATGCCACCGCTCCACCAACTATTATGACATTACCCAAACGTCGCCTATCGTATTCATGTTTCCTTTTCAGGTCGCGTTATTGACGAACTCTTTGAGTTTGTTTTTAGATGTTCACGGGGCGCACAATAAAAAAAGACGTGGATTGAGAATATCGCAAAAGCTGGTCGGGCTGAGACCACAATCAGCTGATTCGAGAGTTTGAGGAGCGGCCAAGGTGATCATGACCGGAGCTAACCACCGCGGTGCCCTAACGTGCTCGTGGCTAGACCGGTCACTGGAGATGGAAGAGTGATGGAATGCGTGTAAACAACACGATACACAACGTTGAATGGTATCAGGGTCTAAATGTGACCGCTGCTATGCACGAGCTATATCTGAGCGAGCTCTCGAATGTATCCCAATGTTCAAAACGTACTTCAACAACAGTTTAGTGAAACATCCCAAGCAGGACCTTCCTAGTATTAAAAAAACCTCAATCGACACTCGGTACGATCACATTTGGTATTCATACAGGGTGGAAATGCGACCCGCAAGTCCCACAGAGAGAGTGGCCACGTTACGTTGATTTAACACCGAGAGATCGGGAGAGCAACGAGATCATGATCTTAAGCCTGGACTTGCAAAGAGGCGGTGAGGGAGTCGATATCATGGAGAACGGTGGGAAGAGAGATTCAAACCGTGGGGGGAGGGGGAGGCAGTAGTAGGAGCGATCTCCCGCTTGATGGGGAAGAGCGCTGGTCTCACGTAGCTAGAGGGAGCGAGTGATTATATGAACCCGCTCGGAGCTCACATCTGCAATGAAACGTTAAAAATGCAGCCTCCGCTGTCTTGCCCTCTGCCATAATTGGACCGAAAATTATTTCTGACAATAATTGCTTCATCATCAAACGCGCCACGCTCGCCGCATATAGGGCGAGGGCAGCGGCGACGTGGGGATGGGGTTGGAGGTTGGGTGAGAGCGGTGGTGGTGGGGGTAACCAAGTCAAAAGTGTCTGCCCCACTCCAGCTAAACTGACAAGTCAATCTCCCCTTACAGATCACTGCCAGCGTGCGCGGGCCGGGCAGACGGCTCCGGAAATAGCCGAGGAGCGGGGCCACCCGACCGTCGCTATATTCATTAGGACAACGGTCACGACGCGCACCCACTCACTTAGAAATGTCCAAAGCGTTGCTCTGATGTATCCTTGATTTCAGGTATCTTTCTGTCACCGTGAATACTAATGCGGGAGATGTTTGTCGCTTATGGCCGAATCCTGCCGGTTCCCGTCCGTCAGAGGCATTCGCCTTAATGTCACGCTTTGTGTGGGCCGTGCGGCGGGATGCGATGTGACACTTCCCCCGCTGCGGATGTCCCCGAGCCAGCCGGGACCCCTCCGACTCTGTCATCTCTCCCTAACGTCAGCGAGAGCCACTGGAGGAGGCGTGGGGGTGGGGGGGGGTGGAGGCGAGGGGCGGGGCTGCATCCCCACATCGCGCTCCACCGCACACAGGCGGACAGGTGGCTTCAGAGGCAGAGCGAGCGGCTCGCAGATCGGAAAGGCTGCGAGTTTAAACTCCTGTTGGGGGGAGGGGAGTTGACTCGGCCCATCATTCCTCCTTGGTCGATAAAGGAAGTTACCACTTTGGTGTGGAAGTCAACGGCGGTTGTCCGATCGAGAGACTCGCCAGCGAGACGCAAGAATGTGGAATGTCCACCGCCATTGACTCGGGGCTGTAAACGAGAGGTGAGCATCGGCTCGATGATCATTTGAGCGGCAGGAGATCGCCTTGACTCGAGAACGCAGAGGAAGGGCTTCATTTCTCACTCGGTATTATCCGGGGCGCGCCTACTCCGTTGACTTGGAGGAAGGATTATCGGCGTAAGGCACTACCACTAGATGACGAGAGTAGCAGGCTACGACTATCTACACAAATTCTATAATATTACGATACTGTCATAGTAAGCATCGCGGGAACAAGATAAGGCGAGATGGATGTCCCGTGAAAATAAACACAAATCCGGGAATTGGCGTTCCGGACTCTTCCGGCTGAAATGAAGCACTGGGTAAAGGTAAAGACGCAGCCCTGCATTTCCCTGCTCACAGCACTGCTGACGGAACGCCCTCCACCAGAGGGAGCCCTAGAGAGCCCCCCTCTCGTGGAGCTAGGGGTGGGGCGAGCGAGGAGGGGGGGGGGCGGTACGATTGGAGCCAGATGACAGGTCGCGAGGTACCTGGACGCCTCGTCCATCTCGGGGTCGCTGACTGTGCAGAGGACGCCAGCGGCCATCACCACGCCCGGTGGACGACGGTCGATCGCGGTCGAGGGGGGTGGGGAGCGGCGGTGATTTGACCACAGCCCGTCACGCCGAGTGAGCACGGGTTGGTGAAGGCGGGGAGCACAGACGTACGGCACAATAGTGGATTCTACTGCGCTGTAGATTCATGGGAAAGGGTCGCAAGAGAGCGATGGCGCGCGGGCTTGGCTCAAGCCACTCAGTTGCTTGAGAGGCAGCGTCTTGAAGACGCGGAGACGCAACGACAGGAACAACAAGCCAGGCAACGGGGGTCAGGAGTGGTTGTTACAGCGTCGGGTCCCAGGGGTTGCCCTCAGCCCACTGTGATTCGGCTCTCTGCTGTGGAAGGGGAGTTGCGTGTCGCTTCAAAACGCCGGTCTCGCTAAGTCGCAATCAAGCTCACGGGAGCCGAACGCGACAACCGCATACAAACGTTGCCGAAGGATCACCGACTCTAGACGCACGGGATGTCATCGTCCTTGCCGCACCGACTGCACGGTGATTCTGCTGCACTCGCCCCTGTAGCTCGCCGTGCGAATGGTGAACGCCACGACGCGCACGCACTCCCCGGCTGTAAGGCGGCAACGCATCTCGCAGTGACATCTGAACGACGCGTATCTGTAACGGTTTACGAAAACGCGGCGCTGTCAAGCTCAAAGACCACACACGAATTAATCGCCGGATCTCAATTCAAGCATCATCGTCGCTCGCGGTTTTTTGCAAAATGTTCGCGATTGTGTGTGACCACCCCCCCTCCACCACCCCCCCTCCACCACCACCACCCGTGCATGCACACGGAGCATGCAGGGCCGCATCAATAATGCACTCGCTCGTATTTGGAGCAAGACAGCGTTTTGAAGAGTGTGCAGAGATAAGTGCATGGCTGCTGTCTCCCCCCGCCCCCAGCCGCCGCCTCCCCCAGATGCATGCCCAATGCACGCGCTGCAGATGCTGTTCACCGTTTGTGCGATCAACAGGGTGGCGATAGTTGCGTCTCCTAATAGGCACCCAAACTATCATCACCATCAGCAGTCGTGATCCATCCACTACTGGGTGAAGACCGTCCCCCCAAGCCGTTGCCATCTATAACTGCCTTGCAATGCAACGATGCTGGGTAACTCCGGTAGCTGTGCCCATCCCCCCCCCCCCCCCCCCACCGGCCAATCTCGACCACCGGGCATCATCCGTGTTAGCGATGTCTCTTGCCCAAGCCCCGCTCATCAGTCCTGACAGTCAACGTGGATGTTGTCAACCGTGTGCGCTGTCTCTCGTCCATGCGCTCCTTCTTCCTCGGCAACAAGCCAAGCAAGGTGCCGAAGGATGAAACTATTGAATCGGAACAGGAACGCGAACGAGGAGGAAGATGAGGCGATGAGATCAACCAATGCCGCTGAGAGTACTCGGTCCGGAGGGGTCTCGACAATCGCGGTCTCATCAGCAGTGTTCAGGCTCCCTTGAGCCGCGTCGAGATTCCCCAATCTTCCCACGCGCAAAATCTAATTGAGCCAAGTTCAGCTCTATGACGTCGTACGAGTCAGATTTCCGTGTAAATTGCCGATTTAATTTTTACACGTTTAATTGTGAGGGAGCATTAAAAATATACATTATTGTGAAGCACCCTACACGCGTCTCCTCAATCATTTAAAACATCCCTAGCGCCACTTGGAAGTCTTCCCAACGTGCAGATTTGCTACCAACCCAAAGTGTAATATATTGCCCATTTGTCTGCGGGGTGTCATTTTCCAACGATTACGTGACAATTAGAGTTCCCACAGTAGGCAAACATTCTGAGTTGAAATGCCCCCCCCCATCCCCCCGTTATCTATCACACCCTTAGCGGAAGAAGCAGTAAAATGTAGTGGCTGCGTGCAAGGCACGTGACGTGCATTTGCGTTGTATGTGGGGAGCGGTAGAGTAGTTGGTTGGCACACTGCGCCACGAACCCGGCCACCTGAGTTCGATCCCAGCTCGCGACCAATACATAAGAGTGACGACGAATATTTGATCCGGCCCTGGGCTTCCCTGAGGTCGACTCCGCCTCGTGCTGGCCCTGCGGGTTGTTGGGCACCCACGCCCTCGTGTGCAGTTCCGGCCTAAATAGGTGCATTCTAACAGCACTTGCCCCAACAGTCTCTTAAAGCTATACAGGGGATCTTTGTGTATGTGCGGGAGGTGGTGATGTGGCTGGCTGATGTGCCACCTGCCAGAGCTTGAGACAAGGTAAATTACCGGGCAGAGATGACCTCCCCAGTGAACTGCTGGGGGAGGCTGGCGATTGGTGTGCAAGCTGCCTTCCTTGACTTCATTACAGCTGCTTGGAAGGATTCCCCGGGCTTTGACGAATGCCTTGGTGGTCCCCCATAATAAGTAGTGCGACTGCACTGATTGTAACCACTACTGGGGTATCTCCTTCCTCGGTGTACAAAGAAATCATTATTCAACATTTTTTGACAAACACTCGAAGGAGAACCTTGTGGAGCCCCAAAGTGGTTTCAGACCAGGTCAGTCCTACACAGGTTCAATATTTTCTGTCCATCTGCTACAGCAGAGGTGTAGGGAATTTCAATAGAACCTGCGCTGTTTTATTAACCTGGCCAAGGCCTATGATGCCATCAAGAAACCTGGGCTTTGGATTATTCTTCTCTTTTTTCGGGTCCCTGATCCTCAGCTCACGATCATGAAGGAATTTAATTATGCACTAAAAACTGGGTAGTCCAGGAGTCACAGCAATTCCTTGTCCACCTTGGGGTGCGACAGTTGTGGCCTCTGACCCCTACACCATTTAACACGTTTTTTTATCACGTAGTTGTAGAAGCTTTCCATGGCTCCAACAGCGGAATTCCCATCTGGTACAATGGGAGGCTGATCGATGAGGTCAAGAGATGGCTCCCTACTGATCAACCACGTTATGTATACTGAGGACCTGGTAATTGCTGCTCGCTCTGAGAAGGAGGTGAGGACTCTGATGCTGAACATTATTGTCGGCGGTGCAGTGGTTGCGCGCACTGCACCACAAACACACTCACTCGCGTTCGATTTCTGGACGCGGTGAACATCATGGCGAGTGGAGTATGAGCGAGCGGTCCGGCGTCGCCTCCCCTAATGAGGTCGACTCACCCTTCGATGAGCACGCGGTGCGCTGTGTGAACGTGAGCACTGGGGAGACAATAGCGGACGGGCGCCGTGGCACTCGCCACACCATCCTGGCTGGGTGCGTACACACGAGTACTGGGGAGACAAAGGCGGCCAGGTGTGGTTTTGGGTCACACCGACGTCCGTGTGCGCCGTCACGATCTCATTGCGGTGCATGGCACTGCTGATATACGGGGCATCTCTGTCTCTCGTGCGTGCGAGCGTGGTCTATGGGCAGTTGGAAACGTATTTGCGTTGGCTGTGTGCACAATTTCAAATCACGCATTTGTTTGCAGATGTTGGGGGGGGGGGGTGAGGGGGGGGGATAGGTGGGAGGGGGGGATGTCGGTGGTGGAATGGGACGGGAAGGAAGGAGGAGGGCTGAAAAGACACGTTACGAAGGGAAAAGCGACGTTAATGTAAGCAGACAGGGCCGAGTCGTGCCGGTAATTCAGATACTTTGTGTCCTCGGAGTCATGCGTAAGTAGCGCTGTCCACAGTCATCTCGCTCCTCGTCCGCGTTTGTAGCGCTCCGCTAAACCCGTGTCGCGCACACGCTCCCGCCCGCCCGCCCGCGCGCTCCATGTAATTTTTTGGCGTGTCTGGCGTGATGAGTTAAGGTGCGGCAATAAGGTCGCGGGGCTGGAGAGGCCATTAATCAGCGGCAGAGGTGGAGGAGGGGGTGGGTTGGGGGGGGGGGCACCATAAATCTTTCACGTGGTTTTGTTATTACCACCCCGCGTGACATTGCGGCGAGGGCGCGCGGGACGGATGTCTGCAGGGAGCAAGCGCGCAGCACGGAGGGACGGCGTGACGCCGTTATTATCGGAGCGACCCGCGACGTCTGGCCGACTGACTGATTGATTGATCGCTAGACTTTATATTTTTACACCAGGTGAGAGCCCATTGTTATTGTCATGACTCCAAACCATGAAACCTCTGGCTTGGAGCGAAGGCCCCCCCCCCTACCCCTATAGCCTGCCCCTCGACACCAACCCCGCACTGAGCGCGCGTGGGTGGTGACGTGATTGTCAAACAAATCGTCGGGATCGACGAGGCGTGGGGAGGCCTTCATCCAGCTGTGAGCTGAGGGAGGGGTTTTTTTTTATTCATTATAAATATTCGTTATAATGTCATTGTTCCGAAGTGTCTCGCTGTGCACCTAGCTTGGCACAGACACGCCGGACGAGGTCAGGGCCGCCGAGTCGGTGAATGGTTGTTTGCGCGCAAAGAATCGTGTAGAATCTGCACGCTTTGAACTACACCGAGAGACAAGCAGAAGAAACACGTATATTCGGGAACCATTGTACGGCAGAGCCTGCAAATTGACTGTATACGAACTTCGGGCACGACAATAACGGGAAGATGACCGGTGGTCGAGACTAAATGTGGAGCGCCCGATGCCGTGAGTCCGTGTGCAAGGATCCCATGTGGATTCGCTGCATCGTGACGCCGCGAGGGTTGTTCGACAGCCTGGAGAGAATTTCATCCAGCGGTGGAGAGATCACGGCTGGTGTGATGATGACGACGATAATGATGACAACGGTGACAGCGAGCCTACATCTCCTTCACGAGACGCACGCGGCAACACCACGAATCGTGGTCACTGCGTGCCCCCATCCACTCCGCTCACCAAGCCCAGCAGCCGTCATTCGCCAAGAGTTACAATCAATACCAGCACCTGAATCACTGGAGGTTTTAAAATGCCTTAATTACATCATTGACATTTTTCAGGCCCTGCATTTTAAAAATTCATTAAGCCAATCAAAATAAAGGCAACAGAGAGCAAGAGAGAGAGAAAAAATATTTCCATGTTGCTCGTAATATGCCAAGCTGTCTCGAGCATGACAAATGCTCCAGAAGAGCATTAATTAGTGTCTGCAGCCTATAATTTCCCTAAGCAGCTTAACAGCCATCCAGTAACACAGCAGGCGAACGCTGGCGTGGGCAACACAGAGAGAGGGGAAGGGGGGCGAGGCGGGGATGTAAACTGAAACACGCGGGCACGGCGCGTAATTAGCGCCTGTCCACGCGCGTGTACTTGCATGTTACGCGTCGCTTCGCATCTCCACTTGCTTTCATTTCACCTGCGTGGCTTTCACTTGGAGGTTTGCGTTCTGTCGTCAGGAGAGGGCAGCAGTATGGACAATTTGTAGTTTATATGCTGTATATATATACACACACACACTGCTGTACTGTACTTCTATGCTCCCCACGTTTGTGACCAGCGTGCTGAAGTGGAGTCAAATATCCCCCTGAAGGAACTCGAGCTGCGCTACCTGAAGGAGCTGAATGCAGTTGGTAGAAACCTCGTCTGTCATCATCATCACCTCGTCTGTCATCATCATCACCACCTCGTCTGTCATCGTCATGATCACCTCGTCTGTCATCATCATCACCTCGTCTGTCATCATCATCACCTCGTCTGTCATCATCATCACCACCTCGTCTGTCATCATCATTACCATATTGTCTGTCATCATCACCACGTCGTCTGTCATCATCATCATCATCACCTCGTCTGTCATCATCATCACCTCGTCTGTCATCATCATCACCACCTCGTCTGCCATCATCATTACCATATCGTCTGTCATCATCACCACGTCGTCTGTCATCATCATCATCATCACCACCTCGTCTGTCATCATCACCATCTCGTCTGTCATCGTCATCACCACCTCGTCTGTCATCATCATCATCACCTCGTCTGTAATCGTCATCACCTCGTCTGTCATCATCATCACCACCTCGTCTGTCATCATCATCACTACATCGTCTGTCATCATCACCACCTCGTCTGTCATCATCATCACCACCTCGTCTGTCATCATCATCACCACCTCGTCTGTCATCATCATCACTACATCGTCTGTCATCATCACCACCTAGTCTGTCATCATCATCACCACCTCGTCTGTCATCATCATCACTACATCGTCTGTCATCATCACCACCCAGTCTGTCATCATCATCACCACCTCGTCTGTCATCATCACCACCTCGTCTGTCATCATCACCACCTCGTCTGTCATCATCATCACCACCTCGTCTGTCATCATCATCATCTCGTCTGTCGTCATCATCATCACCTCGTCTGTCATCATCATCACCACATCGTCTGTCATCGTCATCACCACCTCGTCTGTCATCATCACCACCTCGTCTGTCATCATCACCACCTCGTCTGTCATCATCACCACCTCGTCTGTCATCATCATCACCTCGTCTGTCATCATCACCACCTCGTCTGTCATCATCACCACCTCGTCTGTCATCATCACCATCTCGTCTGTCATCATCATCATCACCACCTCGTCTGTCATCATCACCACCTCGTCTGTCATCATCATCACCTCGTCTGTCATCGTCATCACCATCTCGTCTGTCATCGTCATCACCACTTCGTCTGTCATCATCACCACCTCGTCTGTCATCATCACCACCTCGTCTGTCATCGTCATCATCACCTCGTCTGTCATCATCATCACCTCGTCTGTAATCATCACCACCTCGTAGGTAATCATGATCACCACCTCGTCTGTCATCATCACCTCGTCTGTCATCATCATCACCTCGTCTGTCATCATTACCACCTCGTCTGTCATCATCATCACCACCTCGTCTGCCATCATCACCACCTCGTCTGTCATCATCATCACCTCGTCTGTCATCATCATCATCACATCGTCTGTCATCATCACCACCTCGTCTGTCATCATCATCACCTCGTCTGTCATCATCACCACCTCGTCTGTCATCATCATCATCATCATCACATCGTCTGTCATCATCACCACGTCGTCTGTCATCATCATCATCATCACCTCGTCTGTCATCATAATTGACTCGTCTGTCATCATCACCACCTCGTCTGTCATTATCATCACCACCTCGTCTGTCATCGTCATCACCTCGTCTGTCATCGTCATCACCTCGTCTGTCATCATCATCACCTCGTCTGTCATCATCACCACCTCGTCTGTCATCATCATCACCAACTCGTCTGTCATCGTCATCATCACCTCGTCTGTCATCATCATCATCACCTCGTCTGTAATCATCATCATCATCATCATCACCTCGTCTGTCATCATCATCGTCATCATCATCATCACCACCTCGTCTGTCATCATCATCACAACCTCGTCTGTCATCATCATCACCACCTCGTCTGTCATCATCATCATCACCTCGTCTGTAATCATCATCACCTCGTCTGTCATCATCATCATCACCATCTCGTCTGTCATCATCATCACCACCTCGTCTGTCATCATCATCACCACCTCGTCTGTCATCATCATCACCACCTCGTCTGTCATCATCATCACCTCGTCTGTCATCATCATCACCACCTCGTCTGTCATCATCATCACCACATCGTCTGTCATCGTCATCACCATCTCGTCTGTCATCATCACGACCTCGTCTGTCATCGTCATCATCACCTCGTCTGTCATCATCATCATCATCACCTCGTCTGTCATCATCATCACTACATCGTCTGTCATCATCACCACCCAGTCTGTCATCATCATCACCACCTCGTCTGTCATCATCACCACCTCGTCTGTCATCATCACCACCTCGTCTGTCATCATCATCACCACCTCGTCTGTCATCATCATCTCGTCTGTCGTCATCATCATCACCTCGTCTGTCATCATCATCACCACATCGTCTGTCATCGTCATCACCACCTCGTCTGTCATCATCACCACCTCGTCTGTCATCATCACCACCTCGTCTGTCATCATCATCACCTCCTCTGTCATCATCACCACCTCGTCTGTCATCATCATCACCTCGTCTGTCATCATCACCACCTCGTCTGTCATCATCACCACCTCGTCTGTCATCATCACCATCTCGTCTGTCATCATCATCATCACCACCTCGTCTGTCATCATCACCACCTCGTCTGTCATCATCATCACCTCGTCTGTCATCGTCATCACCATCTCGTCTGTCATCGTCATCACCACTTCGTCTGTCATCATCACCACCTCGTCTGTCATCATCACCACCTCGTCTGTCATCGTCATCATCACCTCGTCTGTCATCATCATCACCTCGTCTGTAATCATCACCACCTCGTATGTAATCATCATCACCACCTCGTCTGTCATCATCACCTCGTCTGTCATCATCATCACCTCGTCTGTCATCATTACCACCTCGTCTGTCATCATCATCACCACCTCGTCTGCCATCATCACCACCTCGTCTGTCATCATCATCACCTCGTCTGTCATCATCATCATCATCATCACATCGTCTGTCATCATCACCACCTCGTCTGTCATCATCATCACCTCGTCTGTCATCATCACCACCTCGTCTGTCATCATCATCATCATCATCACATCGTCTGTCATCATCACCACGTCGTCTGTCATCATCATCATCATCACCTCGTCTGTCATCATAATTGACTCGTCTGTCATCATCACCACCTCGTCTGTCATCATCATCACCACCTCGTCTGTCATCATCATCACCTCGTCTGTCATCATCACCACCTCGTCTGTCATCGTCATCACCTCGTCTGTCATCGTCATCACCTCGTCTGTCATCATCATCACCTCGTCTGTCATCATCACCACCTCGTCTGTCATCATCATCACCAACTCGTCTGTCATCGTCATCATCACCTCGTCTGTCATCATCATCATCACCTCGTCTGTAATCATCATCATCATCATCACCTCGTCTGTCATCATCATCATCATCATCGTCATCATCATCATCATCACCACCTCGTCTGTCATCATCATCACAACCTCGTCTGTCATCATCATCACCACCTCGTCTGTCATCATCATCATCACCTCGTCTGTAATTATCATCACCTCGTCTGTCATCATCATCATCACCACCTCGTCTGTCATCATCATCACCACCTCGTCTGTCATCATCATCACCACCTCGTCTGTCATCATCATCACCACCTCGTCTGTCATCATCATCACCTCGTCTGTCATCATCATCACCACCTCGTCTGTCATCATCATCACCACATCGTCTGTCATCGTCATCACCATCTCGTCTGTCATCATCACGACCTCGTCTGTCATCGTCATCATCACCTCGTCTGTCATCATCATCATCACCTCGTCTGTCATTATCATCATCATCACCTCGTCTGTCATCATCACCACCTCGTCTGTAATCATCACCACCTCGTCTGTCATCATCACCACGTCGTCTGTCATCATCATCATCACCTCGTCTGTCATCATAATTGACTCGTCTGTCATCATCACCACCTCGTCTATCATCATCATCACCACCTCGTCTCTCATCATCACCACCTCGTCTGTCATCATCATCATCATCATCACCACCTCGTCTGTCATCATCACCAGCTCGTCTGTCATCGTCATCACCACCTCGTCTGTCATCGTCATCACCACCTCGTCTGTCATCATCTTCATCACCTCGTCTGTCATCGTCATCACCACCTCGTCTGTCATCATCATCACCACCTCGTCTGTCATCACCACCTCGTCTGTCATCATCATCACCTCGTCTCTCATCGTCATCACCACCTCGTCTGTCATCGTCATCACCACCTCGTCTGTCATCATCATCACCACCTCGTCTGTCATCATCATCACCACCTCGTCTGTAATCATCATCACCACCTCGTCTGTCATCATCACCACCTCGTCTGTCATCATCTTCATCACCTCGTCTGTCATCATCATTACCACCTCGTCAGTCATCATCATCACCACCTCGTCTGTAATCATCATCACCACCTCGTCTGTCATCATCACCACCTCGTCTGTCATCATCTTCATCACCTCGTCTGTCATCATCATCACCACCTCGTCTGTCATCATCATCACCACCTGGAATCCCAGAATCTGTGCCGACGGAGGGAGCAGCCACGGTGACAAGTCGTCGGGCTGACACAACTCGAGACTGAGGTTGGCAATTTCCTCTTCGTCTTCTGCGCCCCAGAAGCTCGTCTGAGACTGCGAGGCGCCCGTCTCTTGGCTGACTGTCGGCGCTCATCGCGGGCAATTCCGCACGGAGCGGGCGGAGGTGTCGCATCCACAGCGTCCCGCCGATGTAGCGCACCGTGGCGGTCAGGGCAACCAACCCCCCCACGCACTTAGAGACATCGCCCACAAAGCGAACTCTCTGTCTGCTACATTCTTTTGATCTTTCGGTAAAAGTTAATTTAAAAAAAAACTACGACGTTTCGATCACGACACAAGCGATCGTCATCAGGAGGAAATAAGCAATATATGAAAAAAAACATTTTTAAGAACCGCGCTTTTATGAAATGTACTAGTAATGAAAGAACTCCACGACTCCAGGAAGTGGCCCTGAAGCTTGCCATAGCGTAAGGGGACCGTGGTCATTTACAGCCAACGTCAGTTTACCGTGGACAAGTAATATATAATATAATATTGTCCTCAGTATGACATAAGTATACCAAGTTTGCAGTCGATACCACATTGGGAAGTGGGTTAAAATGAGTTAGAAGATTTGAGGACAACAACAACAACAACAGACAGAGTTAAATGAAAGCGTGTAAAGAGGAGGGAAGGCAGTACGAGAAGTTCTAAGTGGTCAGAGATCACCATGGTGCTGTACGAGAAGTTCCTAGTGGTCAGAGAGGACCATGGTGCAGTAGGAGAAGTTCCAAGTGGTCAGAGAGGACCATGGTGCGGTACGAGAAGTTCCAAGTGGTCAGAGAGGACCATGGTGCTGTATGAGAAGTTCTAAGTGGTCAGAGAGGACCATGGTGCGGTACGAGAAGCTCCAAGTGGTCAGAGAGGACCATGGTGCAGTAGGAGAAGTTCCAAGTGGTTATAGATCACCATGGTGCGGTACGAGAAGTTCCAAGTGGTCAGAGAGGACCATGGTGCTGTAGGAGAAGTTCCAAGTGGTCAGAGAAGACCATGGTGCAGTACGAGAAGTTCTAAGTGGTCAGAGAGGACCATGGTGCAGTAGGAGAAGTTCTAAGAAAGACACGGAAGCTGACAAGAAAGAAACATCACAACCAATTATGACTTAAAGTGGTTGATGACGTCCTTCCAATGATTGCTAAGTTTGTACCCATCCTCTCAGTTGAAATCTTGTCTGTTTCTGTATATATGGATGGCTTCATGAACGAATCATTTGGTGATAGCCAGTGGGCTTGCAAAGTATCATCGTCTTAGAGAAATCAATTTCGTGTGAGCCAACCACATTAAATAAATGCTCAGCCACGGCAGAAGTATTGTTCCTACCGTGTTTCAAATCTGCCTTATGTCCACGAACACGGTCCGAGACATCTCGCTTAGTTTCCCCAATGTAACTACTGCCACAGGCACAGCTTAGTTTGTAGACGCTGGGATATTGCATGTCAGTGATCTTGTACTTAACAGATGGGATCAGATCACGAATTTTACGCACTGTGTTAAATCGAACCTGGATCTTGTATTTGCTCATGATTTTGGAAATATTTTTGGTGACCCCTGCTATGGCCAATTATTATTGCCCCCTCTGCCAGTCGAGTATTCATGAGAACATTGCCGTACGAAGACAACGCCCCCCCCCCCCCCCACCCCGTATAGACGCATACACACGTGTCCCCCAAGTCTTCATTCGTGCCGCCTTGGAGCGGACATCTCAGAGGGGCCACGCAATTATGTCGAAGTTAATGATTTCGAAAGCCATTATTCAGACCTTGGCACTCGGGTCTTCTGCTGTTGGATACAGACGGGCACTGCAGTGGCGAGATGTTAACTCCCTCGCCTGGTATGCAGGAGGTTGTGGCTTCGATCGCGACTCTGACACCTGCATATTTATAGTTTGCACGTTCTCACCGTGGTCGCGTGGATCTTCCTCCGGGCCCTCTGATTTTTCCCACCACATTTAGAATCAACATGTGTTTATAGTATTTAGGTGCTATCAATTTACATATGATCAGCAACTACATTGGGCGATGATTTGTGTCAAGGTCGCTTCTGAAAAACAGCTAAATAGCTCAGTGAGCTAACCTGGTAAGATTAAAAAAAAGTTTAGTTTAGAGACAGATACAACATTTTTGCAGGTAAAAATGATTAAAGGGCGCAGCCCTGCAAGCGCTTGCTAACGTCACTGCACGTGGAAGGGGCCTCCACGAGAGGGAGCACTAGAGGGCCCCTCTAGAAGGTGGCCAGGCGTCTTGCAAAAGCTAGAAGTACCCACGCTTTACCCCACCACACGCGACATGCCGATCGAACACCTCTCTGATTAGCACGGTTGGCTACGTACGGTACCAAAGAAGTCCAACATACATAGCTCTCATTTTGATTTAAAGCTTTCGTGACTGCAGTAATTCATATTCTTAGCTCTTTCGGTAAAGTCACGTTGAAGGGAAACAATAAAATAATAAAATATATATATATAAAACAATAAAAATTCTCACGACCTCTTCTTTGGTTCTTTCGGTAAAGTCACGTAGAATGAGAATAAAATAATAAATTGATAAAATAAAATAACACAATAATATTCTCACGACGTTTCGGCCACAACACAAGCGGCCTTCATCAGGTGAAGGGACGAGACTGTCTGGAGGACAGTCTCGAAAGGACGAGACAGTCTCGTCCCTTCACCTGATGAAGGCCGCTTGTGTTGTGGCCGAAACGTCGTGAGAATATTATTGTGTTATTTTATTTTATCAATTTATTATTTTATTCTCATTCTACGTGACTTTACCGAAAGAACCAAAGAAGATGAATCCTTGCAGTCACGAAAGCTTTAAATCGAAATTTAATTCTCACGACGTTTCGACCATAACACAAACGGTCGTCATCAGGTGTGTCGGTTTGCATTAATTGTTTTTTTAATGCAAACCGACACACCTGATGACGACCGTTTTTGTGTTATGGTCGAAACGTCGTGAGAATTTTTTATTGTTTTATATATATTTTATTATTTTATTGTTTCCCTTCAACGTGACTTTACCGAAAGAGCTAAGAATATATATAGCTCTCATTTAATACACCCGTGTGTTGTTTAAGTGATGCCTCTTGGTTGTGACCATGCATCGATTCATCATCGATTATCGTCGACTATTTACGCTCACGATTCCAGAATTATTTAAACTGATAGAGTGTGTACAAATAGATGGGTTTAAAAATATATACATGGTTGTGAATGTACATGGTACATCTCTCTTGCCAATCCACTGCTGGATGAGGGCTTACGCACACCGCGGTGGTCCTTAAGGCGAATTGGATATTCTTCACCATCCATGCCGGGTTAGTGAAGGCGGGGAGGGGGTGCATAGACGTGGGAGCATAGTACGGTACAACAGTTTATTTTTTGTTGCACTTCCCTCTGCTGTCAACAATTGTGGAGCTTCGCCTCTATGGTTATCTAATGGGCTAAAATAATCTCCTCCAGGCACGAAAGAAAATGCTACAATGTAATATATAAATACGATACGTCTATCAATCGATTATTGAATGTAATCGCAAAACTGAATCGTGATTATTCATTCGCGTTACGTTTGTCGCCTTGAGATGCGAGTTTATTAATGACTCATTGCCTCCCCCTGCGTATCGATTTGATTATCGATTAACCCCATGTACAGGGGGATAAATTGTTCCAACTCGGTGATTAAATAATCGATGTTCTTATGTAACATCGAGGTGAGTGAAGCGACCTGTAGAGGATGAATGCATACAAAAAACCTCAACAAATGTAAACAACACTGTGGCCTTAAAAATAAAATATATGTAACAGATGACGTTTCGGGCAATGGCCCTTTCTTCAATGCCCAGTAGAGAGACAGAGTGGACAATAATAGTCAGAGACTACATTTGTTTACACGATGGGGCCTGATGAGAATGATATTTAAAAAATATCTCTTGATGATCATGTTTTAAATTGGCATATGAATGACTATAGCTTACTAACCCCCCCATCCCACTACTGGACATCTGTGAAAAAGAGCTTCAAAGCTCACCGGATTCCACCAGTCTAAATTGAGATTCTGATTCTGAATAGTTACACTACCAATAGCTGTTGTGTAACAGCCAAAACCCTTCGATAACCACAAGGTATCACTACTACTAAGTAAACGTGTAGACGCTCATTAATTCGCTGAAAGCATCTTAACACGTGGAGAACTGCAGAGCGATTGTTGGTGCCAGCCATCCTGCTTCCCTACTGTGCTTCCTGCTCAGCGATTGTGAAATGTCATTTCCATGAAAGACGACGCTATGGGAAATTAATAACAGATATATTTATCTTCTTGGTTCTTTCGGTAAAGTCACTTAGAAGGGAAATAATAAAGGAATAAAAATAAAACATAATAAAATAAATAAATAAACTGAAAGTTTTTTTTTTTACTATAAACATTTTAATGTTGCTGGCACATTTCATTTTAGCGGATGAATGGGTCACGTGAAAGCTGCATAGAGTATAACGGGATTCTCAAGATGCTTGTTAACGTGGGCATAATCATCGATACTAATGGATTATTTAATCCATGACTACTTCCATGCTAACTCGGGACTATGTCTTCATGTTTAGATATAATTCAATTGCATACCTTAATTAATCTCTGGTATTAATTAAGCATTAATTAACCACTGACGCACAAACACTAAACTTCATATTGATTCTTAAGGGTCGGGATAATTGTGGGAATTATGCTCGTGTGAAATAATTTAAATTTTTAGATTTATGCAAATTATACTCAAATGAGATGCTGGTGTTATATTTTGCCCAACGGAGCGAGCGTTACACTCTAAAACAACACAAACGAGACGGATAAACAAGAAAATATAATCAAACAAATAACAACACATCCATGTTCTTTGGTTCTTTCGGTAAAGTCACGTAGAATGAGAATAAAATAATAAATTGATTCATCAGGCCGCTTGTGTTGTGGCCGAAACGTCGTGAGAATATTATTGTGTTATTTTATTTGATCAATTTATTATTTCATTCTACGTGACTTTACCGAAAGAACCAAAGAAGATGAATCCTTGTAGTCACGAAAGCTTTAAATCGAAATTTAACACATCCATGATTGAATGGACAACTCATCGTTAACTTGCCCGCGGTGAGGATAGTGACATCGCGAGACCGGGAAAGATGACAGGGGTGTGGTTAGGGAGGCCTTTATCCAGCAGTAGATAAATCACGGCTGATTAATAATAATACGATGATGATGGGACGCCTTCCTTGGTTTTTTTCCGGAGACACTACTGACCACACCAGACCAGATGCAGGCTTCAACCAGCCACCGTCTCCATCTTCAGCCAAGATCAATCCACTGCTGGATGACGGCCTCACCCGAGCCAAGCAGGGGCCATCCCCCTCTTCCACCACACGGAGGCAGTAATCAGCGACGGAGCTGGGTCGGTGCCGCCGGGTCTGAGCTCAACACTGCCGCTACATGGATCTCCGGCGTGATCGCGTTGGGTGCTGCGCTCTCGGGAGTAAACAATGACGGAGCAGCCCTCCCCTCCGCCTTCAGCCGGCGTGGGATGCACCACCGATGTGCTTTGGACCAGCGTGGGTCTGCCCCCCCCCTGCCCCCCCCACCCCCCCCAGCTCAATGCGTGGCTACACTGGACGCACGGATGTTGAACTTCGTTCGCACCGTACGTAGCCAACCGTGCTCATCGGAGGTGCGTGTGAAAAGACAACAAACACTGGATGCTTTGTTTGGAACGTTTGAGCTCAAAAATGTGTCATCATCACCACAAGCCTTGCTCAATCCACTGCTGGGTGAAGATCCACCCCTAAGCCATTGTTGCCACCTCTAACGAATCTGTGGCATCACGATCCACCGGGCACCTGCGACAAGCACCGATGTTATCGCTCCATCCTCAAGCCACACACGTGGCGCCTTTCTGACAACATCACATTCATTCTCAAATCGTAAAACTCGTACATTCTATGCAATGAGAAACATATACAGTATTTACTTTCTATAGTTGTCTGAAATATAAAAATAAAAGCAAGTTGTGACCATGAGTTCCAGCCCTTGGTTGCCGCTCCGTCACAACAGTTATACTAGTTATAATAGTCACACTAGTTCTAATAGTCACACTAGTTATAATAGTCGCAATAGTCACAACGAAGGTTTTTGTGTGAGATCGCGTCATTTATAAATGTGTCACAACCCTCCACCACCCGACACGGCCAATCAGTAAAAAAAATGTGTCACGTTAAGAAAACGCCAATTAGTTACTTCTTCAGCCCACCGGTGTGTTTGAAGAGTGAATCGACAACATTTAGAATTTGAGTACGACGTTTCGCTGGTAATTACATCCAGCATCTTCGAGTAATTTGCCAGAATAATGAAGCCATCCACCTGCTTCCGGTCTTAAATAGTGCGGGATGACGTCATCATTGTTGAACGCCATCAGGTTTAGAGATCAGAGGCGGAGGTGGTGGGAGGGGGGGTATTGTAATTATTTAATAGATTAGTAATCAGTTAATTAGTACATGATTCCTCTATAAGGGATTTCAATATGTATTGTGTATTACTTAACAATACGCTTCCAGGCTACGCGAAGTCTGTAGCTATCAGAGCGGTTACAATTATTTGTATTTTTCTCAATTTCGAAGGCTTCTCTAATTAGTCTTGGCCAGTAATAATTAGTTTTGCATAATACTTCAACGTTATCAAAATCAATTGAGTGTCCTTGTTGTCTGCAGTGGCAGAACATGCTTGCCAACAAAGACACTCAATTGATTTTGATAACGTTGAAGTATTATGCAAAACTAATTATTACTGGCCAAGACTAATTAGAGAAGCCTTCGAAATTGAGAAAAATACAAATAATTGTAACCGCTCTGATAGATACAGACTTTGCGTAGCCTGGAAGCGTATTTTTAAGTAATACACAATACATATTGAAATCCTTTATAGAGGAATCATGTACTAATTAACTGATTACTAATCTATTGTATAATTACAATACCCCCTCTCCCACCTCCGCCTCTGATCTCGAAACCTGATGGCGTTCAACAATGATGACGTCATCCCGCACTATTTAAGACCGGAAGCAGGTGGATGGCTTCACTAATCTGGCAAATCGCCCGAAGATGCTGGATGTAATTACCAGCGAAACGTCGTACTCAAATTCTAAGTGTTGTCGATCCACTCTTCAAACACACCGGTGGGCTGAAGAAGTAACTAATTGGCGTTTTGTTAACGTGACACATTTTTTAACGATTGGTTGTGTCAGGTGGTGGAGGGTTGCGACACATTTATAATAACGCGATCTAACTTTAAAACCTTTATTATGAATAATACTGGTCAGGAAAGCCTACGTGTTAAAGTCACTAGTTATAATAGTCACACTAGTTATAATAGTTATAATAGTCACAATAGTTGTAATCGTTATGTAATGAGTTCAACTGAGTCGCAGACATAGACTTTGGAGGCAACGCATTTTTTTTAGTTCCAACACACGGGGTCACTTCCCCCTTAACAGAATAACAACCTAAGGTGATGACCACCCGGCTAACTACACTCGTTACTATCGTTACTACACTCGTTACTACACTAGTTAGTACACTAGTTAGTACACTAGTTACTACACTAGTTACCACGTAAGTGTTACTACGGACCCGGAACCGACAACATCTCTCGGGTCCACGTGCTGGAAGACTCGTTGAATGGAAATCGTAGACGAAGGGTTTCTTTCCCGGGATGAACAACCCCGGTCCCTCTCGGGACTCGGCTTATAGTCTCTGTGGCGTGGCCGGCTCCACCCTTGGCCACGCCCACCTTCCAGAACCCTCGGGAAGGATCTGGGTCCAAATCACGTGACCCCCTAGCCCCCTCTTGGGGCCCCTCTGTCAACTTAACCGGTCACGTATCCTCCTGGGTCAACCAGAGTGCCATGGCCTCATACAACCTGACCCTTCGGTTGGCACCCACACACCCTGTCCTGTAGGACCGGCACTGCACTTACAGCCTGGTGACATCCAGCGATGTCACTACAGTTATACTGGTCACAATAGCTATAATAGTCACAATAGCTATGATAGTCATGAGCATTACAATAAATTTAGATTTAAAGCTTTCGTGACTGCAGGGATTCATATTCTTGGTTCTTTCGGTAAAGTCACGTAGAAGGGAAACAATAAAATAATAAAAATATAAAAAATTTTATCACGTTTTGGCTGAAACACAAGCAATCATCATCAGGTGTGAAAACCACAGCAAGAAAATTAGAAAAGTGGCGTTTTTTTAACGTTAGCACCACGGATAACGATTTGGCAGTTATTCAGATGGACGAGTCCATCTATGTTCCGAAAATAGGAGGGGGGAGACGAAAATAATGGATGTTTCCCTTCTACGTGACTTTACGGAAAGAACCAAGAATACCATTACAATAGTTATTATAGCTATAATAGTCACAGTAGTTATAATGGTCACAATAATTATAATATCCACACTAGTTATAATAGTTAAAATAGTTATAATAGTCACAATGGTTATACTACTAACAATAATTATTATTTTGATTTAAAGCTTTCGTGACTGCAATGATTCATCTTCTTTGGTTCTTTCGGTAAAGTCACGTAGAATGAGAATAAAATAATAAATTGATAAAATAAAATAACACAATAATATTCTCACGACGTTTCGGCCACAACACAAGCGGCCTTCATCAAGGCCACTGCCTTCATCAAGGCCGCTTGTGTTGTGGCCGAAACGTCGTGAGAATATTATTGTGTTATTTTATTTTATCAATTTATTATTTTATTCTCATTCTACGTGACTTTACCGAAAGAACCAAAGAAGAATAATTATAATATTCACACTATAATAGTCGCACTAGTTATAATAGTTACAATAGTTACAATAGTTACCCATCGACCATCATCCCGTCGAGTGAGCATGTCCTACTGCAGTTGACTTACTTTTCCCCAAACGGTGTGAATTACGTTTTTAATCTGCTGTGTATGCTATTGCCAATAAACTGGAACTTGAATCACTACCAATGAGATCTTCTCTCAAAACTGCTCTAGAGGACTTGTACACCCCTAGCTGCCACTGCAATTCATTGGCGTAAAATAAAAAAAATGTTTCGCTTCGGATGACGCTGCAAAGTATTATCTATATTTTGATTTAGCGTGCTGACCTTAAAGGTGCATTGACAAATTTGATACTCCGACTGATGCCTCTGTTGTTGTGGAGTAACTCATGCAGCCAGCTATGGCTCTAGGATTTGGTGTTACATGTTATTTATGTAGTTTATTGTAAAAATTCGGTCACAGTCCCTGTGATCACTGTTACGTTGCAATTATGGCTTTATTTTTTGGTGATTTCGAAAACGTTTTTTGGTTTGGACATGTTTGTTTTGTTATAGTACGGAGTTAGACTGATGGCCTTAATCTATGTTTTCTTGTGGTTGTTGTTTGACTTGCATACCACTGGGATTTTTTGCACACGGCGTTGGTGTACGGTGCTTTTTTCAGGAATATTTTGCTGTTTTTTCTTGGATTTTCTGTCAGCACAGTCACATAGTCACTTTAAGATGTTTTTCTTGTTCGTGTTTTTTTTATTTGTTGTGGTTGCACCCGATTCAATAGCCGAATGGCTCAAAGGGCTATACCAAGATAAATAATCTGAAATCTGAAATCTCCTAGTCCACGTGTGCCTATTTGTCAATACTCTGCGTTCGCACGATAAATTGGATTATTTGCTTGGGAAATAAAATCGAGTCGAACCGCATGGATCTTCTCAATCACGATCGTGTGCACAGCGCTTTTGCAAATCTACCGCTGGATGTAGGCCTATTCCAGGCCACGCGGCTCATCGGTGTTGTTTGACCATACTTCACCGCGCTGGTCAGTGCGGCTTCGTGAAGGCGGGGGGAAAAGACGACGTTGCTGTACTGCCCCCTATTGACAACGTTGCCCCACCGAAACCTATGACACCTGTTATTCGATACATTGGTGGTCTCCCAAACAAACACTTTTCATGCTCGATCCTGCTCATCTCATCGTCTGATATCCTGACGAGATCAGGCTTTATTCCGAGTGATTCCGCTAGAGGCAAGTAACGTGAACGAAAACAAAGTCAAATTTGCTATCATCAGCATGATTCGTGAATGTGTGTTGCAGCGGCGCGATGGTGTTTGCTCACAGCACTCTGAACCTGGCCACCCGAGTTAGATTCCTGGCCACGGCTTCGATGACTGGCGTGGGGGATATTTGAATAATCGGTCCGCGTGGCGAAGTATGATCAAACACCCTCCTCGCCCCCATGATGACCACGGCGTGTGATGACCACGGCGTGTGATGAACACGGCGTGTGATGAACACGGCGTGTGATGAACACGGCGTGTGATGAACACGGCGTGTGATGAACACGGCGTGTGATGAACACGGCGTGTGATGAACACGGCGTGTGATGAACACGGCGTGTGATGAACACGGCGTGTGATGAACACGGCGTGTGATGAACACGGCGTGGGGAGGCCTTCATCCAGCAGTCGATAGATAATGGTGCTGTAGATTCAATCGCGTTGTGCGTTTTTGTAGATGTTGCTCTCTTGTGTAATGTCCTTGTGAGTTTTGCTTTTGAGCATTTGACTTTAAATGTTCATTAATTGCTCCTATAACTTGCCTTTGTAAGACAGGTCTCCTTTTAAATAATAAACTCTTCATGACAATTCATCCTCATCTGCACGACCTTCCTTCGTTTAATGTCAATCGGTAAAAAAAAGTATTTCCAGACCCGGCACACCACATTCAGTATCCCGACTCGATATAGCTGCGACTCGCAACTCGTCACGCGCCTTCACCAGTATTGCAGCAAGCCAGAAAATGTATCAAAGTTTCGGAAGCTAAGCAGGCTCGAGCCTGGCTAGGGCTTGGATGGGTGACCACTACGCACAATAAACAGATAGGCGTGGTGGGTGACAGAGGAGGGCCAGAGCATCAACCCCCGCCCTTCCGCTCCCCAATTTCACCAACCAGCACTGACCAGCGTGGCGAAGTATGGCTAAATATCCCTGTTCACGCAAGGCGTGGGGTGAGGCCCTCAATCAGCAGTGGATTGACCACTGCGGACGCATGTTTACACAGAGGGCAGTGGCATGGGATGGGGGGAGGGGGCAATGGGCGTGCATCCCATTGTCTGTGATGTGAGCATAAAGTCGCGCAAAGGTCAAAATCGTCAAGGTCAGGCGCGGCGTGGTTTATCGCGGCGTGGTTTATCGCGGCGTGGTCGCGCTCACGCAGTGGCTCGTAATAGCCGCGTAACCTTCGCAGCCAATCTGCAGTTGCCAGGGATCAGCAGTGTGCGCGGAGAAGCCCTTTTGTCGACCCACTTGCTGGAATGTGGGTCGTGCTGGGGAGGTTTTGGACCATACTTCACCGCACCGGTCCGTGTGGATTGGATGAAGCGGAGAGGCAGGCCAAGGTGGAACCGGTTTCGGCATCACTCGCCACTACCAGTGTCAGCGAGTCGTGGACCAGGAAACGATCTCAGGTTATAAAACAAGGCGCCAACCCCTTGTATCGGAAAAAAATGTGAACTCCAATTTGCATACACGCGTGCGGTGCGCTCACCACTGCGCCACCGCTCCCGACACCTTACTTTAAAAATAACCTCCAAGCAATCCTACCCCGATAAACATTACCGCTGCAGTTTGTTAACCCTCAACATAAAACACTTATTACAACCTTGCCCCCCACCCCATCTCCCCCCCCATCCCCGCCTCCACCCCCCACCTACGCAACTTGTTTTTCAAAAGCCCTTTAAAAAAAAGATTCCGACACTGACAAACACGTGCGCGAACGCACAGGCCAACTCGTTATGGTTCGGTAACCTTCTCAGCGTGGGGAGGAGAGAGGGGAGCTGAGCCAGGGTAGTAGGTAGGGTGGAGGGCACGGGTGGGAGTGGGTGGGGGGGGCTTGGTGGGGGGGGTAGCAGGAGTGGGTAAGAGGAGGGGGGGACAGGAGCCAAGATTTACGGCCGGCACACAAAGACGGGTCAAAACTGGCTGCCACCAGCCGTGCTGCTGCAGCAAGGGCGAGAGGGTGGTTTTTTTATGATCTATTATGCCGAGGTTTATAACGGCTGTATCAGCACTCCGCTGCCGCCATCCATCACCGCAAAAATAACTTGTGCCTCCGCCAGCAACCACCAGCAGTCCGGCAGCTAAATTAAATGACTTTTAAACCAAACAAGCATAATGCCTTCAGAGATGGCTGCTCGCTATAGCGAAAAAAAAACTGTTTAGAAAACTGCGCGAGCAAAATGCGTGGCAGGGTTCGGTGGGTGGGTGGTTGAACAGAATTATAAATATCGCTTTCAACAACACGAAGAGAAACGTGCGGGTGGATATTTCTTTGGTTCTTATTCTTCTGGTCGTGGGCTTGGCGTGGCGTGTCATATAAATGGGAGGAGGAAAAAAAAATATTTCGATTATCATTAGCACAACAAACAATGTTCTGGGTTCGCGCCTTTAAACACAGAGGCCCCTTTATCATCCGATGTCATAAAACGTGGGGGCCCATAAAACAGAGGAGGCATTAATTTTGTTCCGCTGTACCATGCTCGACGAACAAAACGACTCGCGTCTCACGGCTCCGACTGCTAAACAGCCGACGATTGATTGAGGAATATAAATATATATATTTTTAAAGCGCTGAGATTTTTTGAAAACAACCGCTCCTCTGGTTTTTTTTTGTGTTCTCCTGTTCTGGCGTAGCACGCGATGTCATCCTGCAGACGCCGTGGGCATCATTCACCCTATTTTCACGCAGCAGCTGCTAATGAGCTTGGTAACTGTTGGAGTGACGAGCTAAGCTGGATTTATATTCGTACGAGAATATAAAGCAGTGTCAAGATTTCTATTTATTATTTCTTTTTGAGTAAAAATCCGTCCTCGAGCAAAGGCAGGTGGGAAATCTTAGCTTTTGCCCGCCTGTGTGTGTCTGAAGCGAGCGTCTGTGTCTGGATGGACCAGGTTTGACACCACAACCGTCAATAATCATTCACCTGCTTCGAGGTGGCCCTCTGGCTCAGAGGTCAGAGCGCTGAATTGGCACCGCCAACTTCTTGAGTTTTAAATGCAGAATTCACCCGCCCGTGGCTAAAGACGGGTTCTCAAATGTGGAGAGTGGATGGTTTCAGCCCCCGTCACCAACGACTGCTCAAAATATCCCGAAACGTGACATTTGGCTCTGCACTTAATTTGGATAAATTCCAGCTGTGAGAATGTAAAACATCGGGTTAGCTGTCATGCGGAGAGTAAAACTCTCAGAAGCAGAGTGAGTGGAGTGAGTGGTACGGTGCTGCCCCCCCCCACCCCCCTGTGTGGACCACAGATCACTTGAAGGGATTTCAGAAGTAGCTCTGTGACATCCACTTTCGGGGGCCATTCTCTTCAACACACAATATGCTCCACTGCTCGGCAAGAGATTGAATGGATTTTTCGTCTCATGCCGTGACACCGACAGCGCGGGCGCAATATAACTTGTGAGGCAAACAAAACAAAATGTGTCACTTGGCTTCACCTCCATCGCGAGTCTCGAGACGCGTCGATGTCCACATCATCGGAAACGCAAAGCGACGGGGCGCGATGGCCGCGTCTCGCCCGCCGTGAGGCCGAACGGACCCCGTTTACCCCGGCGGAGTGCTGAAGCGGACCTGGCGAGATGAACCACCGCACGTCACCGCCGGACCTGGCGAGATGAGACACCGCACATCGGGCCAAGGCACGGGGGCAGCAGTTTTCAGACGCGCGATCGTGAATGATGCGAACAAGATGTGTGGCCACAAATAAACCGTCACGCCCGCTGCAAATATAAAAATAAACAAACAACCTGCCACAGCAGCGGCGAGGCCCCTTCCTGCCGGCAGCCAACGCGGAGAGCGAGGGACAGCGCAAAGTCTCCCTCTCGCTCAGGGCCAGCAATAAGTCCCATTGCTGCATCGAGTAAGGCTGCACGGATGAATGTTTTTGTATCTTTCTTCATGGCCTCGTGTTCTGTGCCTCTCCTCTCGTCACATCCACTCTTCTTCACATCTCGTCCCACCGCACCCGTCCATCTCACTCACTCTCGGTGTCCCCTCTCATCCTCGTGCCGTGCACCGGTGGCATCTCCTTAGCCCTTAGACTTGCGTCTGCGTTGCCTCTGCTCAACACGTGCCCAAAAAACCATCTCGAGTCTCGCACCGCACTCGCTCCCTCGCCTTCTCGAGAATACCAGTGGCCTCTGCTAAAGCTCTAAATTTTTCATTCCTTCTCCTTCCCATTAAAGATACATCCATCTCAGCATTCTCATCTCTGTCATGTCAACCACTCTGTCTTCTTTCTTGCTTAGTGCCCGCGGCTCCCTGCCCCGTGTACCAGTACCGGTCATGTCTCTCTGTGTTCTGTAATTGTTGTTCCCCGAGCGTGCAATTATTTACACCCCTCTCCACTTCGTGCAAAGTCATTGCAAAAAAGTAAAATCTTGTCAGCAATGTTTAAAAACAATAATACAATCTGACCTATGGCAGTGAGCCATTCAGTTTCCCCCACTCGTACGTGACGAATCCTACCTAGAGGCACACCGCGTGGCCCGCAAACGTAAATGTGCAAGTTCGATCCGCAGTTGGGGTGGGGAGGAGGGAGAGATGGGATTGGGGGGGGGGGGTGAACTTGTATTCAACTGCCGTTCCGGGAAATCGAACAAGCGACCTATGGCTCGCGAATTCAGTGCGCTAACCCATTACGCCACGGCAGACGACGAGGACAATTCGTCACGCGGCCTCATCGGCCCAGCTGTGCCCCACGCACAGCATAAGGCGCTGCTCATCAACCCACGTGCTCTCTTAGTGGTGGAAAGGAGGAAGGTTGGAGTGACCGCGTGGCAACGCGCTGGGATTCTGCTGTGAGCCCTCAACATGTTTACACGCGCGTATTACGTGTACTCGGGCAGCCGGGGAAAAAAAAAAACATTGGCAGGCGAAGAATGAGAGCGAGAGAGAGAGAGAGGAGGGAGAGAGAGCTTCCTTGAGAAAAAAAAAGCCACAACAGCAACAGCATCATTATGTTCAATAGCTCATACACACACACAGGCTCTTACCGCTCTGACCCTCTCCTCTCCACTGCTCAAAGAGCCATCACGCCCCTGACCGCGCGTGTGTACGTGCGCGCGCGCGCGCGTGTCCGTGCGTGTGTGTGTGTGATCTCTCGTACCCCTGTCTGCCTTCCTGTTTATACGGACAGTGCTTCTCGCCATAAACTATGACTTGCGGTGCATTACAAGGGAACGCTTATGCCGACACAAGGGCCATTTCTACAAAACGGCTCGGCGGATACAGAGGCTTCTGTGGCACGTGAGTTCCATAAACAAAACATAATAATGGGGACCCTTTGGCCTCCGCGGCCATTCATTGTCCTTACCCTTGCCCTTCATGTTTCACGGTGAAGCGACAGCGTCCAACCGTAACTCACGGCGATATCCGTCCACACTTTGTGTACTTCCCAAGCACTCTGCGCGCATTTCGGCCCCGGCTGTAAGTAGTGGCCCAGATGCGCGCTCGTCCAATAGTGCGCTATTCCCCAGCTGCCTATGGATAAGTTCGCCGTGGCGTTGTCACAGAGAGGTCACGGACGCGTGAATGTGATCAGGACCGTGCCATGTTGGGAGTGTCTGTAGAAAAAGATCATCAGTGGCCACTTCCTCCTCCGTTTCCTTTAAAAAATGTCCAACGCTGCCGCACGTTGTTATGAACAAGGAGTATTGGCCATCAAGCCATCAATACCAATCCCTGACCCACGATGTGGTGAGATTGTGTACATTATTCCGTTAGCTTTCCGCGAGTTTCATTTCTACACACTGGCCGTGATTTTTGTTTACTAAACATTGCAAAAGTGGAAAAAAAATTGTAGCCTCGCGTTTGGCTAAAATTCCCCAACTTTGTGTGTGCTCCAATCTCGCTCGGATCTCTGACGCTAAGCCTGATTGAGACTTGTTAGAACCTTGAATGGTCGTCAGCGCCGGTACGGTATGCCAGGTGTAGTCAGCGTGCGAGCTGCACGGTGTGGCCAGGCAGTAGCGAGTGTCACCTTCCCACCTACCGCATGAAGCTGAACTCTCATTCGTGGGATTGGTGGAACGAGCCCAACGAAGCAGCACTCTGCCTCATAAAGAATATTGAGAGTCAAACTTTGGTGACTTAAAATAATTCGCACGGGCGGTGATGTTGTACAGTGTTTAGTTTGTTGTCCTTCCCCCGCACCTTCGATTACGTACGGTGCGAAATAAGTTCAATATACATACATAATATACTACATACAATTTCACCAGCAGTACCCAGAATGTACACTAGGGGCGTAACGATGCTTCGATTAGATCGACTGTTAGTTAAGCCAAATATACTGTTGACGTACTAGATCAATGTTTTTTTTTCATTTGTATCAGTATTAACCATGACATATCCACTGCTGGATGAACGCCTTCCAAAACTCTTTCCATCTCTGGCTGTCTTGGCAATTAGAATGATAATCTTTATTTAGACTGTAGGGGGAATCCGAGGAGCGGTGAACTCGTACGGGGAGCGGGGTGTATAGTTACATCAACAAACAATACAAGCGAGAGAGAAGCGATATAATAAATACATACACATATAGAATGCAAACACAAATAGCACTCGTGCAGTATACCAATTCACGTAGATTTGGCAAGGCCAAATGCAAGCGTGGTATCCAACCAATCCATCTGGGACCCGCGCAGTGCGGATGTCCTCTCGGGCGTCGCTCGTCCGCTGCAACTGTGGTCACATGACGCCGGCAGCCACTAGAGGCGCAATGCACCACTGTTAAAAAAACAACTCACGAATTCATAATTGCAACAGAATTGTCCCCGCCAGCAGTGGCCTGCACCTGCAGTGGTGAGTGCTGCGGGCAAGTCAAATCAAATGCCTGAAAATTCGGGCGGTCATCATTCGGTTCGCGGTAACCATTCAGATTGCCTGGGAAATGTAAGAAGGCTCTACCTGTGAACCCTTTGATGTGGTGGTGGTGGGGGAGTCTCGCGAGCCTCGTGCGGTTGTAAGTGTCAAAGAGGAGTTTGTTCACGAAACCCGCGGACGGACGCACCGGGGCCGCCGTTTCGTCGGCACCCGGCAATGAACGCGACCAACTCGGGTGAGCGTCTCCCGCCGTCTAAACCCTTGAACCGCAGACATTACGTCAACAGTTTTTGTTCGACCCTACGCCTATTTATTATACATCGGCGTGCTTTATTGCAATATCCGGGCTAAGCTCTTGAAATGTGTCCCCCCCCCCAGTATCTATATACAATAATGTCACAGCCCTTTATCGAATCCACTGCTAGATGAAGGCCTCTCCCAGCTCACCCCCCCACCTCTGACCTTCCCCCGCCCCCCTCCTCCCCGCCTCCCACTTGACTGGCGGTCACGGCTAAGCGGCTGTCACTCGATCGTGGATAAATTCATCCGCATTTCACCGCTCTCCTTTCGGAGCTTCTCTGCCATTGGCGAGTCTCGTGCAAGCTCACGGCGGGCAGACTCCTCGGGGTCACCACGTGACCGGTGCTCACGCGCGTGCGTGGTCGACTCAGCCTCGAAGGATGAGTTGCCTGGGTGCGGTGGCTTAAACGTCGCCACCGGGGAGACAAGGGCGGCCGGGCGTGCTGCTGGCTACGCGCAATCCCCTCGTGGACCGTGCCGAGCCTCATAGATGCTCGTTAGAAGCACTTGCCCCAAATTGATGATCAGGCTAGAGAGGGAGGATCTTTGTCTTAGATATTCGGCACTGGTGTTGGCCGTGAGCGGGAAACGAACCCGGGTTGCCGGTTTCGTAGCGCAGCGCCCTCACCGCTGCACCGCCGCTCCCCTAATACACAACAAAGATCCCCCATTTGACATAAACAGACTGTTTGGGGCAAGTGCTGTTAGCGAGCACACACGCACACACACGTGCACACAGAGACACAGAGCACGGCCCACCTGTGCTTCTCGGATCGGGGGGGGGGGGGGGTGCTTGACAGACTGTCCACGCTTGTGTGTTTTTTTTACGTGCGCAGAGTGGCGGTAGCGGTGGGGACCGGTAAAAGCTTGAGTGAGCCCTCTCTGATGGCAGCTACAGGAAGCCGGCCCTGCCGCTGTCACTCCCGCTCGTTTCTACAGCAGCGGCAGCGCGATCAGCGAAGGGCCGTTTGTCTGCAAGGGATGACATTTCTCGCCTTCCCCTTCCCCCGCCTGTCTCACACTTCCGTTCTACGACAGCCTGCCTGTCCGCCTGTCTGCCTGTCTACTTGCCTTACCATCTCATTCCCTCCCCCCCCCCACACTCTGGCTTCTCCATCGCTCTCCTCCTATCCGCCGCTCCCTACCCAAACAACCATTGATCCCCCCCACGCGGACACTCCCCGCTCCTTTATCCATTGCTTGCATGTTTTTTTATGCTCACGTCATTTGTCTGCCCATGTCCGTGCGTCCGTCCGGCTACCTGTCTCTCTCTCTCTCTCGTGAAGCGTTGTCTCGGATGGAGTACGTCCTCAACAAATTCGCCCACCACGAGACGAGCTCCCCCTTAGCCCAGACTGCCACCCCTCCTCCCAGTACAGCCTCCTTCCCCTCTTCCCCCAGCTGAGATATGTGTTGATGTGACTTGACATCCCGAGCCGTGGCAGCCAATAATGGGGAGGATGCAGAGCATGTAAGCGCGAGGCAGGAATGGTAAATGCGCGGCGCGCCGGGCCAGGCAGAGGCGACGTGACGATGGGCACCACGTGAGACAGGCGCCAGCCAAGGCCACCGACCACCACCGACCACCACCACCGCTTTCCTGGAATGTCAGCTCACGACACGCATGCTCAAGCACCGTCAAACGCAGCGGATCGTCAGCGGGCCGCCCTGCGCGCAATCTCCTTCATGAATGGAACATGAATAGACACGAGCCGCAGCCGAACAGTGTGCCTGTGGCCATGCAACCCAATCTACGGACGTTGCAGTAAACCCATACACACAGGGGAACACACAGAGACCCCATAGAGACACATATGTAGATACATAGAGACTCGTGGAGATACATCGGGACACGTAGACATAAATATAAACCCACGGCGATGCATTATAGACAAACCATGTGACACAGTAGTGCGATTGTGGCCATGCAACCCAGACGATGGACTGTAAAGTAAACTTACTGTGGTCTGCACTTCTTCGACGGAGGAGGTGGAGGAACAGCAAAACTACGCCAACTCTCTCTCCTAAAGCCCCTCTTGTCGTGGCCAGCAGATCCTCCACATTGACATTCGACTGCTGAACAACAACATTGCTACTGCCACGTGCACATGAGAGCACGCGGCAGACCAACGCGATCGTGACCTCGTGCGCAGAGCCGTGTCACAGGGCTACGGTGAATCAGGGCGACTGCCCCGGGCCCCGCGATTTCGGGGGGGAGGGCACGCGCTTCGACGTCACGGTGTCAGATGTAATACTTCCCGTCTAGTGTGAAGGCGTCAGGGGGCACCCATGCACTGGGATTTGCCCCTGGCCCCACACCTCTCTATGGACGGCCCCTGCCCGTGCGTGACCTTGGATGGGTGCGTCAGTGGACCACGTGCTCTCCGTTGGTGGAAACCTTGCCCTCTTCTAGTTTTTTTGCACATTAATTATGCAAATTCAATATACGCAAATATAATTTGTCATGCATTTTATCATACTCTTTTATTTTTCTAAGAGCCGCCAAGTTTATTGAATTGAACAAGGTTTACAAAAACGGCATGCAGACAAGAGTGGAGCAGTCTTCTTTTCCTTTCGAATGCGTTATGGATTGAGCAGCAGCAACGATAGATCGATGTCTAGGTTGTAAATCCAGCTGCTAGTTTCAGAAAACAATGAGGGGATCAGACTTGTGCCCTCGGAGATCACTTGCCAGTACACACAAGTTCACACAGAGACACACAGACTCACACTGAGACCCATACACTCACACAGAGGCCCACACACTCACAGAGACAGACTCACACAGAGACACACATACTCACACAGAGACCTATAAACGCACCTAAAAACACACAGACTCGTACAGAGACACTGTGACTCACAATGAGGCACACAGGCCTACACAGAGACCCATAGACTCACACAGAGACCCACAGACTCATAGAGAAAACGATAGATTCATACAGAAACTCATAGACTTACACAAATACCCACAGACTCGCACAGAGACCCAAAGGCTCGGAGCGGACACGAACTCACAATTTGTTCAACCGTTTGTTGTGGTTCGCTGCAGTCGCATTTGGGTGATTATTTCATTTTCCATTTGTGGGCCAGGTGATTGCACCTGCCGGGGCCGGTTCGGGTACAATTTAAGGGATCCCATTGGGAAGCAGTGGAGCAGTGCGAAGATTGAAGCCGTAAGGAGGAAGCGTTTTGAACTGCGAGTGATGGCGGTTGGGTGACAGCCAAGGAATGGAACGTGTTCAGGAAATTTCATCCGGCGGGGAGATGGAGTAATGAAATGAGCTGGTGCACAGGAGCTGGGTGAATAATCACATCGCAGTATCGTGAGAGGCGAAGGCGGTTGGGGAGGCCTTCATCCAGCAGTGAATTGATGGTGGCTGATGACGATGGTGGTTTTGAGAAAGAGGGCTGACCAGCACAAAAAAAAAACATTAAAACAGTGCCTCTTACCAGTGCAGCAGCTCTTACAGCTAAGGAGGCGAAATCCTCACCGCAACGTTACACAGAGTAGTGACTAACCGTGGCTGGCATCGCAAGCGTGTGTATGACAGGTTGCACAGCATGACTGGAGTCCAAAGCCTATATTACCCAGCGTGCCTGGCGGGTAAAACACAGATTACCCAGCATGCCTGACACCACATTTACACTTCTCCCAGCATGCTTAGCATGCGAGACAGATACGCATCCCAGCGGGCTGCACGAAACCAGCGGCAGATTACCCATAATGCCCCAGGAACGGTAAACGTTTTCCCAACACCTTTTCCCAAAATGAATAACACCTCTTTCCTGTATTTATCTCTCCATATAAATGTAAGATTTTTATATATATACAATTCATCGACCTGTCGCATGCTGTTTTGGGAATGCATATTATTTGCGGCATTGGCTCTGAACCGGTTTTGACAATGAGCGTCTCATCAGCAGAATCACGTTTGCTTGAACCAACGCTGGTGAACTGCCCGATCTTAATAGGCAAGGAGGCCTATATGAAAGAAATAGGTCCTAGTTTGACGCAACACTCTATCACGCATGACCTACATCGACTCCGACTACGATCCTGCTGCTGTAACCACCGCGTGTAAACTTCGCGCGCGATATGGCCAGCGCAGTTGTGGATTCTCCAGCCCAAAGACGCTGGAACACACACGTTCGGGATCCATCCCTGAGTCTGAGCCAGTTTTGCAAGAGACTCAAAACGGTGTTGTTGTTGTTGTTTCAGAGAGCCAACTTCAACGTGGGATCAATGCGCATTCGTGATGTTCCTACTTATGACACGAAGTAATCCTTACGTGTGGTTGCAGTAAATGTGAATGACATTTGACTCTCCACATGAAAAACCAAGGCTCACGAAAGTGGATATCAAAGAACTACCTCTGAGGTCCTTTAAAGTGACGTACAGTTCACACAATAGAGGACAGAACTTTCCCAGCTGCTCTGCATAAGAGGGTTGCTCATCACGTGAAAATAAAAACAAAGTTGAATTCTCATGGCCATAATTTAACCAAAATGAAATGCTGAATCAAATGGAACGTCACGTGTTTTTTGTGTGGTGGAGTCATTGGTGACTGGGCTGAGGTGAGCACCCGGTTTCACCACAGACGACCACGTGGATTTTAAGTGTCTTGTGATTCTACGGTATAGACGTAGTCGCTCTGTTTTTTTGCATATCCCTCCGATTAGTTGGGTTGACGACATACATCAGTAACAGCAACCATACAATCTCAGCATCATAAATTTTGCTCACGGATAGAGTGGTGGCGCGGCGGTTAGCGCGTTGATATATCCACCAGGCTGCCTGAAATCGATTTCCTGCCACGGCTAAACATCGGTAAGAGACTGATATCTAAGCCGGTTGCGAGTCTGCAGCCTTCACCAAATCTGCTGCTGATCAGCGTGGTCGAAGTATGGTCAAGCAATTGCCCATCACCGACACGGCGCACGCAGACATTTATCCAGCAGCGGGTTGACAAAGGGGCCTCTGAAATGATGAGCATTTTATTTGCGAGGGTTAGTTAGCTAATCGACAAAGGGGCCTCTGAAATGATGAGCATTTTACTTGCGAAGCTCAGTTGGCTAATCGACAAAGGGGCCTCTGAAATGATGAGCATTTTACTTACGAGGCTCAGTTGGCTAATCATACGCATCCCTTGGCTACTGACAATAAACATGACAATCAAATTATCATCAACGTTATCGTGAGCATAGTTGCAGTCCACGATGAAGCGGCAATCATGCGAGCGCGTTCCATCGCCACCGCCACGACCGCCGTCACCATCAGTTTGTAGTTGGCCCACGCGGTCTAAAATAAATACAGCCTCCGAAATTATTGAATAAACAACATCGACAACCGATTCGTACAATGCCCTCTTTAATTAACTGTATCAACAGCTGATATTTAACGTGGGGAAGGATGGATTTTAATATGGTGGGGGAATTATTTTTCTACTTGGGGGGTAGGAGGGGGGGTTACCGAGTAGGGGGGTTGGGGTGGCACTCCCAACAAAGCTGCTTGGGGGCTGTGTCTACGGATAGCGATCTCACCCCCAGGATTGTGAGCGAATCATTTTCACACACAAAGACAAAAGACCCCCTTATAGCCTCAACACGCTGTCGGGGCAAGCGCTGTTAGCTAGCACCTATGAAGGCCGGCGCATCTACACGAAGGGGTGGGTGGCCAACACCACGCCCGGCCGCCTTTGTCTCCCTATTGCTGATTTTTACACACCGCAGCGGGTGCTCAGACGCACAGATAGACAGACAGGACAAATGCAGACACACAGACAGACGCGCACGTGACACGGACAAACACACGCACGCGCGTGTCCCCTCTGGGCTCCTCCTTGGCGGCTGACAGCACGCATAAAGCCATCTATAGATCAAGGCGTGAAATATCGTTTGTAATATTCATTTGGCTCTGCCTCAGAGAGTCAATTACATTACTGACACCGGCTCATCTCGCCGGGTCTGATAAACGCAGACGCGGCAGTGTCTACACACACACACTGCGTTTGTTTCCAAGATACATTATCCGATTATCTGAGCGCGAGGGCTACAAATTCGGGCCCGTAATAGGAATGATACACAGTTATTACAAACAGGATTTAGGAAGCGTAGCAAAACATGACATTAGGCCGCATTATGGCAGTATTTTAGCATTATTACTATTACCCCGATGAAAGATAATGCATTGGGGCCGTAAAACACTGACCCAGTATATATAAAACAATCTGTGCAGAACAAACTAACCATCACTTATCAGAAAGCGGCGCATAGCACGTCACTTGGCGGCTGCATTCAATCAGCAGCAGCAGCAGCAAAAGCATCGGTTGCAGACGCGCATCATTATCATCATCCGCAGCAGCAGCAGTATTGTCAACTGCAGTAGCATCCATCATTATCATCAGCAGCAGAAAAATATTGAGTTGAAGAAGCGTCATCATCATCAGCAGCAGTGTCGTCAGCTGTGCTAGCATGATCATCCATCATCAATAGCAGAAGCATTATAATTATTATCATCACTAGCTGTATGGTCAGCCGCAGTGGCATATATCATAATCATCAGTCGCAGTGGAATCATCATTTTCTGCTACATTGGTGGGTGAACTGCTCTGCAAGATTTCCGGAAGGATTCTTCGTCTCAAGGGACGATGCTCTTGAACCCGGCTCGCCACACAGAGACAGCAGAGCACGTGGGAGGTGACGTGCGACCATTACGACACCAACAATTTGACAACTCTGCGTAGAAAGTACAACGCTGTAGATTTAAATATAACAGGCAACTTTGCGGGCAATGCCCCTTTTTTATAGCACATGTAAAGGCCAGGGAGGTGTGCTGTGAAGAAGGGCTATTGTGCGAAACGTCGTACACGATATAAAACTAAACTATTTTTTACTTTACCATTTCAGGCCCACTGAGCTATATAGCTCCTTTTCAAAAGTGCCCTGGCCACAAATGTTAACTCAACGAAGTGACTTATCACGTGGACATTTTTAGTAGCCAAATACTCTAAACTCACGTTGATTATAAATGTGGAGGGAAAAGCCGGAGGGAGTGGAGAAAAATCCACGTGACCACGGTGAGAACATGCAAACTCGAAAACATACAGGCTTCAGGGTCGGGATTGAACCCACGACCTCCTGTATATCAGGCGAGATAGTTAACATCTCGCAACTTATTTTGAGGCAGGATCATTGACGAATGTTTTGCGTTTGTTTGTTAGGTGTGCATTGCACACCACTGCCAAAGGCAGTATCACCAACGAGTTTGATACATGTTCTTAGTTTTTTCGGTAAAGTCACGTTGAAGAGAAACAACAAAATAATAAAATAAATATAAAACAATAAAAAATTCTCAATGACGTTTCGACCATAACTCAAACGGTCGTCTTCAGGTGTGTTGGTTCGCATAAATTTATTTATAAACGGCGCATTTATTTATTTATTTATAAAAAAAAACCGTTAGCGCCACACGCAACGATTTGGCAGTTTATTTAGGACTAGTCCATCTATATTCTGAAAAGAGGAGGGGGGAGACGATTTTTTTTTATAATGTATGCTGTCTGAAAGCCACTGTAAGCGTGAACAATCAATTAAGACCTGAAATGGTTTATCAAATCTTTCCAATGATTGCTAAGATAGAATCCATCTTCTCGGTTGAAATTGTCTCTGTGCTTGTATATGTTGATAGCCTCATGAACGAATCTCTCATGGAAGCCAGATGGCTTACAAAGAACCTCCGTCTTGGAAAAGTCAATGGCATGTGAGCCTACTGAATTAGAACAATGATCTGCCACGGCCGAGGTGTTGGTCCTACCGTGTTAGAGGTCTGCTTTGTGTTCACGAATGCGGTCCGAGACATGGCGTTTGGTTTCTCCAATGTAACTACTACCACAGAGGCAACTTAGTTTGTAGACACCAGGGTATTGTATGTCCGGAATCACATCTTTTACAGACGGAACCAAATCACGGATTTTATGTAATGTGTTGAAACGGACCTGGATCTTGTGTTTATTCAAGATTTTGGAGATCTTTTTTGTGATCCCAGCAATGTAGGGTAAAGTGATGATACATGTTAGAACTGTGTACTAGCCACTGGCCAAATCACATGGCAAATCACAAGCTAAGCAGTGTCAAGCCTGGATACTGCTCGGATGGGTGACCACAGGGCACAGAACAAGCTTGATATAGGCTGCTGTCGGGGCTATGTTGTGGCGAGTAGAGGGCAGTGTGTGTGTATATATATACGATAAAATAACCCATCGTTGTACTGTAATTAAATGCTCCCCCACGTTCACGCTCTCGACCCGCACTGACCAGCTCGGTTGAAGTAGGTCACATTTCTCACGCGACCAGCACGGCGCGCGAAGGCCCTCGTTCAGCAGTGGATCGACAAAAAATACTGCAAGTTAGCAGTCTGTAGTACTACAGACTGCTAACTCTCAGATGTCGCGGTAAAGGCGCGGCACTGGAATCGCTTAAGCCACAGCTATCCACGTGGCCTGTAATCCAGCACCGTGGAGACGGCGAGGGTTGGTGGACCACACAGCGATGTTCTGAAACTGCCTTTCCGTAAGGGTCGAGGAGGTGCTGTACCTTGACTCGCCAGGAGAAGGCGGTACGGCTGAATGTTGGCTCCACCTCGTGCCGTCAGTACGGGGATAGTGTGTTGCTCCCTCGCACGCGTGGGGTTTTCTACGGGCGCTCCGGTTTCACCACACATTATAAAAACACTCAATCGTTGTCGGAAAGCATCTTGATACATAGGGGACCGCAGAGGTTGGACAAATGCTGACGCCGGTTCCCCGCCTGTCTGCCGCCTTGCACCACGTGCCTGCTTGTCCTCCTTCGCGACTCCGAGCCATAAATGTCTCTCGCTCGCTTCCAGAGTGAGCGCGTCACGTGCCACAGCGTGTTCCAAGTTAAAACAATTGTTATTATTCTTATTACTAGAGGGGATTCTAGAGAACCCCCCGCAGCGGCTTTTGGCTGGCCATTGAACAAAGACGTTCACGGCATCGCACGCTTTCAGATGCGCTTCTGCGGCCGTCTGGAACGCTCTCCCTTCCGATATTAGGAAGCCACTGGAGCTATGCACTTTTAAATCTAGATTAAATACTAATTTATTGAGAGCTACTGTTTGTGTTAAGTTTGTTGTCCTTCCACCGCACCTCCGATAATTACGGTTGGCTACGTACGATGCGAAAGACGTGCAACGTACATACATGTACATACATGACCTATTCTTCCACACTGGCCAGAGGTGGGAATACCCACCACAATTTACCCCGCCACACGCGATCTGCCGATCAAATAGCTGTCTGGAGCTATACAAAGCATTGCGTGATGCAGCCTCGGCCCCAACAACACCACGGAGAGAGGGGTTTGGCTGTGTAGGCACTGGCATAATAATAAAGCTGGAGGTTTTGACATCATCAGTCACAGAGAGAAATTGTATCGCTCTGAGTCTGCCATGCGGTCAGCTCTCTCGTTGATGGATGTGTTCCCTGCAGGGCACACATACCACGTGCCAGTGTCAAAAACCCACACCCGACACCCATAACCCTTACTCAAACCACCATCACCACCACCACCACCACCCTCATTACCATCACAACCACTATCACAACCATCACCATCACAACCACCAAAACTATCTCCATCACCACCATCATAACCACCACCCCCATCACAACCACCATCACAACCACCATCACCACCACCAACAACCCGTCGTCTAAGTTTGTCCATCTCACGCGTGGCACCGCCAGCCATAAACTTAGCAAAAAGAGGTCCATTGCCTGAAACGTCGACTACGATAGATTTTTCATTTTCCAGCCACACACACGCACGCAGTGCCGTTATTGACGAGTGTGTTCAGTTGTTGTTGTTGTTGTTGACTGTGCACCTATGTCAACGCAGCAGCAGCAGCAACAACATCGCCTGATCATTTGTTTAATTGAGCATTACACGCCGGACCCCCCGAGCAGACAAGAGGATACCGGATTCATGATAAACATAGCAGCGCATCAAACATCAGCTCGGGTTAAAATCATAATAAACATAGCACGCCCATTCGCGTCGCAAGGCAATTAATATCGAATCTTTGTCTCGGCCTTATCTCGCTTCTCTCAGCCCTGCGCATCACCCTGTTTGCCTATGAGGTGTGTCTTATCTCCCTACATCTCGATCTCGTCTCTATATCTATTCTGTTAGATCAGTAGAATTTTATTAAAGAAAAAATTAAGAGGCGGGGGGGGGGGGCAATGGGCTGGCACCATCACCGGGCATCGCGTGCCAGGAGAGGTGCAGGCGAACGTGACCGCTTTGCCCGGATTATAAGGCGCACTCTGCATTACTCCATCTATTTTTAAACAAGAGCATCGCGGCGGCGGCGGCTTGACGGAGGAAGCCTTTGCCCAGCAGATGATTGACGGTAGCTGAGGGTGATTAATATTATTTTAAGGCAACAGTTTGGGGAGGGGGGTGCGGTGGCGCGTCTTATAATCCGGTGTGTGTGCACGCACGTGTGACAGAGATGATACGCGTTTGTACGACTTTATTGACACCGTGCACAAGTTTGGGGAGTGCGTCTTACTTTCACGAGCACCGTTCTAATAATGCGGCGAATATTACCAGCACCCCGCCTCCTCCTTCCAGCCATCATCCCACACACCCCCCCTTCTCCTCCTTCCTCCTCCTCATTCCCGTCGCTGCGTTCTTTTGATCGCTCGCCAACGGAACATGACTGAGACTGCTTAGCAGCTCACGTGCACACAGAGAGAGAGAGACAGAGGCTGCTGGTGCAAGCCCTTTTCGCCGCCTTGGGCCCAGCGTGCCAACGCTTCTTGCCCTGCGAGCCTCTGCAGAGCCTTATTAAATCTCGAGCTTCTCGCTTTGATGTATGATCACAGTGGAGAGCAAACTCACGCGTTGGCGTTAAGGAGGGAGGCATAAGAGAGAGAGGGGAGAGTGAGAGAAAATAAAACGCCCCCCCCCTCCACCCCATCTCTCTTTCTCAATGTTTAAAACAGGTTTATTTTCCTGTCCATGGGGGAGCTGATAAATCAAGGAGGCCGCCAATCCCCCCCGCGCCTTGGTCTGACGGGGGTGGGAAGTGAGGGGGGGTAGGAGTTTGGGGTCATGGGGAGGTCACCATATCCTCGGCTGCCCCACTGACAAACAGATGTCGCCTGGATACCAGGTCAGAGGGCGTCTGGGGGTCACTAAATCCTGGCACCCTCCTTCATCCCACAAGCTGCCCCCCTCCCTCCCCCTGCCCTCCCTTCTCTGTTTGTGGCTCCCGCCTTCACTTGTGAACTTCCTAAGTTAGTTTGTGCTCTTTGACTCCGACTACTGCCTAGCTTCTCGAGGTCGTGCCGCGTGCTGTTGTGGCACGATGTCCCACGACGAATCACTCCACGTGCTGGAGCTTTTTCAGCATCTGAGCCGCTGATTTATTCAGGAGCTGGCTCCCTGAGGTCTTCAGGATGTGGGTGTGAACCGTCGGAAATTATGCCGAGCAACACGTGGCAACAGCCCGAAGACACATCGGCGGTCTACGTCGAACATTGGATTGACAACGGGCTGTACACTATAATCATTATCACGGAACCAAAATAGATATAACTCTTTATCAATGTCACGTGACTAGAAGTACTTTCCCACTGGCATGAGTCTGGGTTTTTGTGCAGCCCAAGCAATTCGGCTGGTGACGCGGGATGAGCGGGTGTGGGTCCCACACATTTACCCAGCGTGGGCAGAAGTGTACACTCAACCACTAGTCGGCCCGAACTGCAGACGATTTAGAAGGGTCTATTAAACCGTACATCGTCGATGCCATCCCTGATATCCCCAGATCTCGTAAGCGAATCGGGAGGGTTTTAGGCGTGGACGTTGCTTGAATGTAACGACCTCCCTGTCCGCCCGGCTGCCATCGGCGGTTGCAGGGACACGCGGCGAACAGCAGAGGCCGGTGCGGCACAACGCCCTCTGTTGTACTGTGCTTCTACGTTCCCGCCGACTTCACCAACCCTCACTGACCAGCGTAGTTAAGTATGGTATATATATACACCACAAGTCGCACTGTGTGGTGTAGCCCTCGTCCAGCAGTGGATTGATAATTGGGCTCTACATCATAAGTCATTGATACTATGATAATATATTGCAAGTCTACGCGCAGAGACGTGAAACAAATACCCGTGTAGCATGCATAGCCGATTGAAGCAAGCGCCGTTATTCGGCACCTATGATTGAGTGACACTGGCAGTTAAAAGCTGTAGGGAGTACAAGAGTATTATCGGAGAGGGGGGGGGGGGGTATTACAATTCAACGTGTCGTGGAATCAATTACAACTCATCAGTACGCAATGCGTCTTCAGCAGAAGAAGCCTTGACCAGCTGTGGTTCAGAATCCACCAGAATGACCGCGTAACTCCTCTCACGTGTCGCCACTCACGTGGTCGCAGACGTGGCAGCTGTAGGAGGACGCCTATCGGTGTGGTGGCGCGCGCCAGCGCTCTCCGTCGATTTGGAGGCGAGGGTTGTTGGATCACGTAGAGAGTTTGTAAAACTCCCCAAGAAAAATCTCCCGCCAGGAAACGACAGTGCAGCAAGCGTATTGAACCCATCCGTGTCGAGCTGGGAGCGTGGGGCCCCCTCGTATGTGTATTGGGGTTTTGTCTGGGTGCTCAATAGTCCTCTCCAAATGGAAATCAAATTCTCATTATTTATAGAGCAGGGATTGTGGCCTAAACACCGAATGTTGAAAACGACTGAATACTGCGTAAGAGCCTTATAACACTCAGCGAGCCGTTTTATGGATAAACGAAACGCAAGGTGGGAAAACGGTCTGGAAACACGAGAGTCCACATTGTCTCCTTCCCCTTCAATGATGACGTTTTGTAGCCTGGGCCACTTTGAGTGTTGAAACCCTTCAGGCCGTGCTCAACCACCGTGATGAACCACAACGTTTTTGAGGCTGTTTCATCACTCGCTGCCCCTTTCCACTTTGCGATAAATAAAACCGAAATGGGCGCCAGGGTGGCGAGATGTGAACCACCTCGCCTGGTGTACACGAGGTCGTGGGTTCGATCCCGACCCTGATACACCTGTGGTATATTTGGAGTTTGCGTTTCTCTCTCCCCGTGGTCGCGTCGATTTTTCTCCGGGTCCTCCGGTTTTTCCCTTCACATGCGTTTAGAGTATTTGGCTACTATAAAATGTCCACATGATGAGCCACTTCAATGGGCTATCATTTGTGGCCAGGGGTCGCTTCTGAAGAAGAGCGTTATAGCTCAGTGGGCCTTACAGAGTTTGGTTGAGGTTGTTTCTGTGCGCTTGCATGTGGAATGTACCGCAACACTGCAGTGACAACTTCAGAGCAGAGAAGATGCGACAGCTCCGCGAAGATGAGAGGCTCCGTACTCTGTTCTCTGCACTGGACTTGCAATCCAGAAGTCGCCGCTACGATCTCCCTGTGCGGCAGTTTTAACGATGGTGAAAGCTACGCAAATACCGCCCCCCCCCCTCTCTCCGCCCCAACTCATCACTCCGCCCGACTCTGTTCATCCCGATAATAAATGGGGACAGTTTTAGTCGATCAGCAAAAGATCGCGCTCGTGAGATGGGATAACATGTGGGTGTTCCCACCGCTTCCGATACGTATGGCCAGCGTGAAAGAGTAGGCCAAATACTCTCGAGTGAAGCCCTCTCTCTCTCTCGAGCTCCGCCCGGTGGAGGCTCTTCCGGCAGCATTGGCGTGGAGCGAAACATTGCAGGGCCGCGCCTTTATCTACCTACGGCTCTCTACTTCTCCGGGAAAGCAACAGAAACATTTGCGAGAAAAAAAAAACCTCCCCTAACGCTCAGCGGTACCGCGTTGCATTTTGAGTGACCCCGCGTAAATAACCGCGGCTCGCTCTGTGATGCCAACCTCCGCGTGACCTCGTCACCCCGGTGCCAATCAATCAGGGTGTGTCTGCCACTCAAGTCTTCAAAAGCCCCTCGGGATAACCAATGGCCAACAGGTGGCAATGGGGAGCATTAGCGTTGATGGACGTGGAGAGACCTCGCGACGGCTTCTCGTGAAGCTCGTGAGGGATGGCCCTTCAGGGGAGTTGGCCATAAATTACCTTAACCACCACCGCGGCACAAACAACAGAAGCCGTTTCTCAAAAAAAAACTTCAAAATGAGTGGTGGTGGGAGGGGTGGAGGGGGCGTGGCGGGGGGTCGAGGGGGTTGGCTGGGTTCGGGGTGGGTTGTTTATGTGTACGGGACGGTGAATCTGCAAGGCAGTGAGAGAGAGGTGAAGGCTGAAGCTGGGTGGGGTTAAAATTGGGATAAGAGGGAGGTGCGGGATGGGGGAGTGGGGGGGGCTGTGTAACCCGCAGAGCTAAGCCACCTTTCCAAACAGCCGCTTCCTGTAAGGCTGTCAAAACAGGCAGCGCGCCGAAGTTTAATATCCTGCAAACGGGCGGCCCGTCCTGATTGTATTCCAACTCAGCTGGCTGTCTTTCCCTCCATCCTCCTCCTTCTCCGCGTGTCATTACCTTGGGTGCGCACATCAAAGAGACCCGCGCCCATGAGACACGACCGTCCACGGTGTGTTTTGTCTAACTCATCATCATCACCATCTCCGTCCCTCCCTCCCTCCTCCCTTCCCCGTGTCCATCTCGCCTTGCTTGCGGGACAGTCGCGGCTGCATGCCGCCCTTCGCTTTTGCAATCCCTCTGCTCTTGTTTGCGAGCCGCTTTTTGTTATCGGTCTCCAATGCAATGCCCGCTCTTTTTTTAATCAAATCAACGATTGCATTCACCGTGGTGGCTCCATCCACCTCTTCAGAACAGCGACCGGTCGGTCACTGCACGCAGATCTACAGAAGACCCCCCCCCCGCCCACAGTGCAGGGGCTGCGGCCACCCGAACCACACAATTAGCACGGTTGGCTCCGCACGGTGCGAAAGAAGTTCAACAACAAACTGCATACACACACGCAACCAACATCGCGAACGACTGCATCGTGCGACTGGGCCCGCTCTCCGCCACGTGCCAGTCGCGCCACTACCGCAGCTGCTGTCACACCACGTGGCTGGCAATCAACTCAAATCTGGACGAGCAGTTCACACACAATACTTGCCATGCGCTAATAGAACAAGAACGACTCGGGAATAGCTGGATGTGAGAGATGGTGCGAGGGACCCCACGACAGACGGAGCATCGCTCGAGTTACTTGTTTTCTGTGCGGGGCGCGAATGATCTCATGTGTAATGATAAATTAACCTCGCGGTGTTGGTTTAGTTCCCTTATGAGAATCAGAAGATGTATTCATCCTGTAGGAATCCGATGAGCAATGGAGCTCTTTTTCACAGATGTCCAGTAGGGGCACGGGGTCAGAACGTTGACAACAACGAACGATACTGAGAAGTGGAGCGATGGCATCAGCTCCGTGCGCAGGCGAAACGTGGATTAGTACAAAGCAGGACCGTGAGCGATGGCGATGAATTGAGGTGGGGCAGTGACTTGACCACGGCAGACGATGATGACGATGAGCGTTTCCACCCGTGCTGCGTGGACGTTGTGGTGATGGTTCTGGAGCTGTGGGCGTGGCGGGTTCCGCGCGACGTTGCTCGGTGTTGATGGCACGCGGGCGGTGGGGGTGGTGTTGCCTGCCGGGCGAGGGCCGTGCGTGCGTTCCCCGCGTCTTGCCTGCCCGCTCCACATCTCAGGCACGCCGAGTGTCTGGCCCCGGCAGCTGTTCCAGATCAACAGATCTTTGGAAACAGCTGTCTGGAAATTCTCGTTAACGATGCTCATTAAAAGGAAAACTGTCAGATGACGGCCGCACATGTTTTGGTTGTAATTTCAAATATTTGAAAATATGTTCCTAAATGTTGTGGGGGGTGGGAGGGGGGGTGGAGAGAGAGACGGATCACGCTGCTGCTTGCGTTACAGAGACAGACAGACAGACATGTTGATATTGATGTCTAACCACAACATAAAGGAACTACGTAGCCGTGCTGAGACATGATCCCCGTGCACGCACACACACAGCCCGGGGGCGCGCTGACAATGACACTGCATTAAGCCGACGTGAGGGGTCCACCTGCCAAAAGCAGACCCCGTCCCATTGAAGAGGTCAACGCACTCGCAGTACGTCGAACGAGATTAAACAAAAGCCACCGAAAAGTTCGAGAAAACCCAAGTGCAGGGAAATGCCTCCGCGGTTGTTAGCGGGGGGGGGGGGACAGGGGAAAAGGTGGCGCGGAGCATTAGAGATCGCTATCGCCGAGACACAAGCCTCTTTGCCGCCGTATTTGTCTGTGCGTGTGTGCGCGTGTGTAACTTCGCTTATGCAGGTCCGCGGGTCATGGTAGATCACAGTCAGAATGCGGCAGATAACATCACACGTGGGCTGGGGGTAAACTGAGCGCCGTCGCCTGAACGCGCAGTCTGCCCGTTTCTGCTGCTCTCTCTCCGTCAACTAGCCTGCATGGATATGGCCACGTCTCATCTCTGCCCGCCCACCCGTCTGCCTGTCTCCCTCTGGCTTGTCTACCTGTCTGGCTCTGTCTGCCTGCCCTTGCTGTGGCCTATTTGTCCGTCTTGTGACAGCCACACGTGTACGTTGTCACATGCTGTAGACGCGTGACGTGTGTAACCTTTTGTGTTTGTTTAAAAATAAATAAATACAAAATCAACCGCTGGATGAAAGCCTCCCCAGCAACAAGGTCGCAGTGCATTGTGCGCGCAGTAAGCACGAGGATGTGATGTGACATGCAAAGCGAGCTGGTCACCATATCGCACTGTTGCCGTCGACAAATCACTTTCCGTGTGAAGTATTTCGCGTAACAATGGATTTTTGCTACAATGCCCTCTGCTTCCCACTATATAACCCCCCTACTCCCACTATATTTATTATTGTGTTTAGATTGTTGTCCTTCCAACGCACCTGCGATTGGCACGGTTGGTTATGTACGATGCGAAAGAAGTTCAACAAACATGCACATAAACATAACACCCCCCCCCCACCCTCCGAAAGGACCGCCTATGATGTCCTGATTTGCGTGGTGGTCACTTTCGGTTTATATTTGTTATTATTTGGTCTATTTTGGCAAATGTAAAACCCATTGGGCGATAAATGCCCATTTTCGATGGGGGACCTGGTTACATAATAAAAAGCTGGGAAAAACAAACTAACAACATATTTACGAACAAAACAATCTAACACAAATGTGCATGCTAAAGTTCGGAATGGCGAGAGGGATTTCGTAACAAACACTCACATGATTGACAGACTTGGGGTTTTTTTTCAGGTGAAACCCTTCATTGAGACGTCAACTCTCTTTTTCAAAGGTGATCTAGGGCGGCCAATAACAATGCAATGGACATGCAGAGCTAAAGAATAATCTCACGGAAGGTGACTGCAACAACACATTTGAAGCATACCATTGCATTTACAAGAACGTATCACGAATCCGACCGCTCATTTCCGATTCGCGGCCACGGCTCCAACAGCAGCGGCGAATACAGATCGGCTCAACCGTAAACAGGATGAGTAGCTGTTGGGGTGCGCCCAAAAAAACAAAACACCCCATCAACACTCGGGAGACAAAGGCGGCCGGCCGGGTGCGGTGGCCAGGCCACGCCGACCACTATTCTGCACCGTGCAGGCCTTAATAGCTGCTCGCAAACAGCTCTTTTCTCGACAGTCTGCTGAAGGCCACGTGATATGTTGCAGCTGTGGTGCACCGCGACGCTCATGATCCAACTTTGCGCAGTCCGTGAGTGCGGTGCTCCAAATTGTACTGTCACCGATACAGCAGTTTATTTGCGTGTTCTTACTTGCCGATGTCTGGGGTCGGCCAGACCCACACCCGCAGGATGTAAGTTGGCCTTATCGTCAAGGGCTTATCATCAAAAGAACCACTACAACTGCGAACAACAAAGATTCCCCTGTTCCCCTGTAGCCAATAGCGGCGTGTGGTCTTCTGGAGCCCGAGGAGACCCAGCTTAGCAGCGTGAGTCTCACTGCCACAGTCACCCTGCTTCTTCCCTCATTGATGCGTACGCTTCGCAGTTCACTTGCGAATTAATTTGGATGAATTAATTATCGATGATGATTATAATTAATGAGACGCCAAAACGTCGCTGGGAATCACGTGGGCGAAATCGTGCCCCCCCCCCCCGTTGTGTGCCGCCTTGCCTGGCGATGCACCTCTCTGTCCCTCGTGTCTATGTTCCACCACCTCCCCCGAAACCCGCACTGACCAGCATGGTGAAGTATGGTCAAATAACGCCCACGCGCCGCAAGGCATGGGGGGAGGGCTTCGTCCAATCATCAGTTTATTGACAAATGTCCAGCCCATCCAGGTCCATGCATCTCGTTGAGTGGTTCAAGTAGCCCCTCCAGCCACTAGAGGCCGCTCAACTTACCACGGTATTAAAAAAATACATATAAGATGAATACATGGAATCATATGAATGACTCAAATCGCGGGCTGGATTACCAAATACACCAATGCATACCGCATTCTCCGGACTTTTAAGACTCACCCCCCCCCCCCCCTGTATGTTGAAGCAAGATGTGTTGGTGCGTCTTATAATCCGGTTGGTATCTCAGTGTGTGTGGTGTGTCTGGCCATATCTGCGCTGTGTAACTTCACTGACACCGAGCACAAGTTTTGAGTGCGTCTAACTTTCCGTCGCGCCTTGTAATCTGGAGGAGAATACGGGAATCAGTCCTTTCTCAGCTGGACTGTCCGCATGTCGTACGCTAACTTCCTCATTTATCCCACCTATTACTAGGGGAGGGGGGCTTAACGAGGATGGGATTTTAGGGGGGAAGGAGATCGCAGATTGGAGGTGGGTGTGGGGGGGAGTACAGCAGTCGAGACAAAATCTCCGCACCTTACCCCACCACCACCACCACAAGCCGCAGCAGCAGCTCTAAATCACGAGTCATCACGTGTCAGGGCTGGCATGGAATGCGGGCGTGTGCATGCTGTGCAAGTTCTCTCGTAAGTGCGCTCTTCAAGCGAAGCAAATGGGGGGGGGGGGCTTTGAAGTCGGCTCCAATGACAGGACAGGAGGCTGCCAAAACAGCAAACCTCTCTTGCCACCACACCTCGCAGCGCAGTTAAACAAGCGTCTAGATGTCACTCCTCGCCCGAGCGCTGTCACTCTCGCGTGAGCTCGGGGCCACAGACGGCAAAACGTCTGCACGGTTTTCACCCCCTCCCACCCCCTCTTTGTTTGGCCACCCCGGTAGCAAGTTCGATGGTCGTAGGGAGGGTGCGGGCGGGCGGGGGGGTACTTTCATAACATGCCAACGCCTACATCAGATTGAAGGAGAGAATAAATTGTGTCACAACGCTCCGCCATACATGCAGAATAAAAGACAAAGATCCACCCCCCTCCGTATATCCTAAACGTACTGTTGGGGCAAGTGTTGTTAGCGAGCACCTATTAAGGCCGGCACACGGCACGCGAGGGGGTTGGTGTGGTCTGCGCCACCCCTGATCGATTTTGTCTCCCGAGTGGCGATGCTTACGCACCGGGTACTCATTTGAGGCTGAGTCGACCTAGGGGAGGCCCCAGGACTGGTTCGGATAATCGCCACTGGTGTTAGCCGCGAGTGGGAATCGAACTCGGGTGGTCGGGTTCGTAGCGCAGCACACGACGCGCGACACGACAGGTCCCCACACGCATACGTACACACACACGCGTGCAGTCTCTCCCATACACCCACGCACACTTGAATAATTACATCTCAACCCACATGCCCACATGGACTGTCACACACGCATACTCACACTTACCAAGGGACATGCGCACTCAACACAAACAAAACAAAGGTCCGTTTGTAGTCGTGCTGACGATTAAAGCACGTGTTGTCAGCGAGCACCTATTGAAGTTGACACGACGCACGGGGAAGTGCGTGGAACGGTGAGCACCCCCGCGCCCGGCCGCTTTCATCTCTCCACAGTGCTGATGTTTACACGCTGCATCAAAAGCACTGCTTGAGGAGGCCCAGACGTCACTCGCCACTGATGTTAGCCGTGGATGGGAATCGAAATCAGGTAGCCCGGTGAATAGCGCAATGTGCCACCGTGCACCACAACGACACATATTATCCATGTAAGTCTTCAACAGACTGTTGGGGCAAGTGCTGTTAGCGAGCACCTATTAAGGCCGCAGCGACGCACGGGTGTGTGCGGCGTGGGCCTGCCATCACAACCAGCCCGCCTTTGTCTCCAAGTGCTCGTTCTCGTTTGTTTACCTTCCCCCGCACCTCCAATGAGCACGTTTGGCTAGGCACGGTGTGAAAGAAGTTCACCATACATACAAATATTAAGATTGGGTCGTCCTGGGATAGGAGTCATCAACCTGCGGTTCCGCAGCCGCATGCGGCTCTTTAACGTCTGCTACGTGACACCGTTATTTATTCACGACCGCTTCATACTCACACGCAATTGCGACTCTTGAAATATTGAAGTTTATATTCTTTTACCGATTAAAAAACAAAAAAAGCCCCTTCTTGTTATTTTGGTTGTCGACCCCTGTCCTAGGGGAAGGCTCAAAAACATTTCAACCACCGACGTTGGCGCACGTGCGCGGAATCGAACTGAGGCGGCCCGGGTTCGGACTCACACAGGAGCAGTGCCGGATTATCCTCGTGGCACAAGTAACTGCAATTGCTACGGGCCCCGCACTTTCAAGGGCTCCGTGCTAAATGCTTTCAAGCTATCAATTCCGGTTCAGTGATTCTGCACTCGCTCCAATACTATAGTACTATACTGCCTTCAACTTTTATGAACGACTAGGCGATTTGTCGTAATATCTGGCTGTATAGCAAATAAAGAAATACAATTACTTTACTATGTTTTAACTGTTTTAATATTTATTTTATTAAGGGCACCTTTATAACATATGATACAGGCCCCGCACTAGCTTAATCCGGCACCGCACACAGGGCGTTCATAACCACAATGCAACGAATCCACAACCCCCCCCCCCCTATAACACACATGCACGCACGCACGTGCACGCGCGCGCACACATGCCCACACCATCGTGTGCACACCGAGGAATCTGTCTCTAGTCGCGAGGCTGTGGGTAACTGCCAGAGCAGCCTCATCTGTCGGCTTAGCCCTCGCTCAGATGATGGGCGATAAGATCTCGATGCACCCTATCTCAGCACGCCGCTACGGCGCGCATCCCGCTGTTTACGTCTGAGCCATGGGTCGGCCGGCCAGAGACAGATAACCTTGTGCTGCCTGAACGCCCGTGTGGAGCGAGGCGCGCGTGCAATTACGGACTGTCCTGCAGGACGGTCCAGCCGGCTTCAACGGGCAATCGGAAATCAATGGGAAATGACAGCTTGTTGACGCTCCGCCGGCTGATGACTGACGGTTTACAGGAGACCCACCTGTCAAAAAATGGCACAGGCACAATTTTTCAACTTCAACATGGCCCACGCTAAATGAAAGGCAGGGCAAAGAGCCAGGAGCTGCATTCCTATGACAGGCATTCCAAAGGTAATTAAATCTTGAAAAAAAATCCTTACAGAATAATTTTCAAAGGGTTACAGTTTCGTTTGGAAATTGACTTGCAATGTAAAAAAAATGTTGCTGCCTTACATCTTTATATATATTTTAACCATGTCAAAGCTTGAAGCCCCACGTCAAGACGTGAGCCGCTATAAAACTCTGGACGTTGAGCAGAAAGGACCGTGACAGCCACTTAAGACCAGGGGAGGGGGACACGTGGATCTGGGACCCCAATTACCCACGGACCCAGCCGATAAAACCGCTCTGGGCAGCCCCCACCACCACCACGCGGTCACATAGCACAGGCGACGCTCTCTCGTCTCAACGTCGCCGCAAACCTCGTGCCGGTGTTTGGGTGGTGGCTTTTTGTTGTTGCCGTTGTCGTTGATTTCTGTGATGTGGACGATGACGCCGGCCACGTTGTCGTCGTTGTTGTGACCACCGTGGATCTCGTCCGTTCGCGTCAGGCGCGGCGCGACGGACGCGGCCTCGCTGGCGAGCCTGCGATGGTGTGGTGGCGTTTTATTTTTAATTTGTCCTTTTCTTGTAAGTGGCTTATTTTAACTTCGCGTTTTATATTTATTTACCAGCGTTTCCCACGCCGTAAGAGCAGCAGAGACCACGCACATTGTGTGCGCGTGTGTGTACTTGTGTGCGCGTGTGTGTGTGTGGCACTGACAGCGAGAAGGCCCCCAGACAGCCGTGATTATGTGGCATTTGGTTTTGTATCGGGGCACACAATCCCGCTTAATGCAGGTAAAGCCCGGGGTGTGTCGGCCTGTCACTCAGGGGGAAATGCGAGTAATGAAAGATCACACCGGCAGTGCCTTGCAGCTTGGATTTCTATTTGCTTAAGCCAAACATTGTAGTATTGCAGATTCAAAGGGGAACAGCTCATTCAAAACACTTATCAATAGAAAGCAAGCAAAGTGCTTCTGTAAACTGCACGCACAAAAAATATAAAACGCGCTTTTGTGTGCGTGGCAGCGCCTCGCTATTCGTGGGCAACACCATGGGACTCGGCGGACTGGCTGACCCCTGGTTGAACTCGCAAACGTTTTCGGAGGAGGAGGCAAGAGACCCACCCCACCTGTCTGCGGGTTGCATATCGTGTCAATACAGCTGTAAGGCTGTGGTTAACAGCCATTAACATCTCTTGCACCCGGTCTCTCTCTTTCAACCGCCTTCTTTTCCCCCCATTCAAAATCTCTGCACTCCAACACCCCCCCACCCACCCGCACAGCCCCCACGCCCACCCCACCCCCTCCACCCCCGCTCCCTGTTTCCCCCATAGCAACCCCTCCCACCCACCCCTACCGTCCACCCAACCCCCTTGGCTTGTCACTCTCAGCCGGCTTGGAACGGAATATGACAGAAAACTCATTAACGTGCCACGGCTGGAGAGGAATGTGTTCCAGTCAATGTGTGCCCGTCAATCACGGGGAGAAAACGCGAACGCTCAAAGGGTTCCCGCTATATTAGCCCAAGCCCGTCCCAGAACACACCTGTTCTCTTCCCGGCATGCAGTGGCCCTCTCTGGCCCATAATGCATAGAGATCTCTCAGCTCCGTCGCAGGACGGTGGCAGAGTTCACGAGAGGGTGATCGTGACCTCAGAGTTCACGAGAGGGTGATCGTGACCTCAGAGTTCACGAGAGGGTGATCGTGACCTCAGCGGCCGCGTGTTTAGCGGCTGAAAAGATCGATTCTCTTCCCATAAAAAACAACACATCTGGGGTGTATGATGGTAATAGTACTGATGTACAGCCACTTTGTCATATCCACTGCTGGATGAAGACATCGCCACGCAGGACAGGTCATCGGGGGGTAGGTTTGTCCATACTTCTCCACGCTGGTCAGTAATGCGGCTTGGTGAAGGCGACGTGAGTATGCGAGCAACAACAGTGGAATGTTGCATGCACTGCCCTCTGCTGCCCGCAACGTAGCCCCGTGACTCACGCAGCATAAACACGGCACGCAGGTAAAGGCGCAGCCCTGCCGTCGCTCTGCTCTCGCCACTGCTGGCGGAAGGGCTTAAGCTAGAGGGAGCCCCTCTCGAGAGCCCCTCTCTAGAGTGTGTTTTGGCCTTAACAATATACGCAATCTATATAAAAAAAATCTACGAATAGAATAAATAATGTGCACACTTGTGTTGGCCGCGTGTATCAGTGAGCGTAGGAAGCAATTATGAATCGTATTGACCAATCTATGCATAATTACATCCATAAAATCAACTAAGACGATGATTCCCCATATAACCTTTCACATACTTTTGGGGCAAGTGCTGTGAGCGAGCACCTATGAAGGCCGGAACGGAGTGGATGGCCAACACGATGCCCGGCCGCCTTTGTCTCCCCAAGTGGCGACGTTTACACACCGCACCAAACACTCATTTGAGGCTGAGTCAACCTCGGGGAGGCCCAGGAACTGTTCAGTGCACACGCACGCGCAAACTAAACTCGCTGACCGATTACTTTGGTGGTGGTGGCCGTGAGCGGGAATCGAACTCGGGTTGGTAGCGCAGCGCGTTAACCGGTACACGACCGCCCCCCGGAACACCCACACACACGCCCGCGTTGCATGAGCGGCATAGGGCATTGTCCATCCCAATTGCCTCGCGTGTGTGGTGGCGTCAGTCCTTCACAATGGGCGAATCCGCTTAATTGAATTTTAATGTATTTTCAAGGCTTTGTGCCAGATTCCAAAGTGGGAATGATTTTTTTTTGCAATAGGATTACAGTCGCCGAAACAAACTAGAGAGAAGGAGGACTTCAAATATTCAGCGCGGTAACACCATCACGGTAACACCATCACGGCTCGGGATTAGGCAACAGTACGGCTGTTGCACAACTATTGTGGAAAGTGCTCTGCCCGAGGCCCCTCAATGCCCCCGTTTGTTTTATATACCCGGCCGCATACAAATGAAACATTGTTTGGCAAAGCGTGGTCTGGCAACAAAGCCCCCTCAACTTGTCTCGACCCGCAGTTCCTCAGAACCCCTTTAGGCTCATGGCCTCGTGCGTACGGGACGATGCAACGTAGTTGTAAAACAAACACGTGTTACTAGCTTTCCTCCCTTCACCTGCATGGCGCCTTATTCATCTACATTTTTTGTTATTGATGACAATTGTTATTATTATTATTTCCCCAACTCCGATGATCACAGTTGGCTACGCACGGTGTGAAAGAAGTTCAACATCCATACATACATCACTGATCCCCCTATAGCCTACACGGACTGTTGGGGCAAGTATTGTTAACGAGCACCAATGAAGGCCAGAATCAGAATATGTATTTATACTGGTGGAATCCGATGAGGTATTAAGCTCTTTTGCACAGATTTTCAGCAGGGGCAGTTCAAAACGTTACAATAACAAAAACAATCTAAAGACACGATAGGAATGTAAAGTTACAGGAAAGATAAACAAACAACTTAAACAATAAAATTTTGATTTAAAGCTTTCGTGACTGCAGTGATTCATATTCTTGGTTCTTTCGGTAAAGTCACGTTGAAGGGAAACAATAAAATAATAAAATACCAAGACCTTAACTTAAACAATTGTTTTGTATATTTCCAGGTAAAGCCAACTGTCGGCACGACACACGGAAATGAATAATATGAAGACATCTGTCAAGTTCGAGTCCTTGTCACGAACCTTCGGTACTGGGAGCACTCAAACTAATCTGCCTTTTAACGTAAAAAAATACGTATGCCCAGATAATACGTATTGGGAGAGTTATCTTTGTTCATAGTCTCTAGGATTTACAGACTATTCTGGCGAAAGATTTACATTACTAGGAGCACAAATTGAAAACGTTCGGGCAATTTTAAATGAACCGTGGTCAGTGGTCCATCCTCGCTACTACCACCTCTTCGGTGTAGCTATCCATTATTTATCTTTCCAACGTCAATGCTCGTTTGTTACACGGAAAATCCCGTGTAGCCAGTTACCCAGCTAGCTCCGGTGGCAACGGCCCGCAGCAGCCACTGTCAAGAGAGTTACTGTCCGGGTGGTGAGGAGGCCACACCAGCAGCCAGCCAGGCAACTCGAGGCGTAGATGTTGTTTAATAGTTGTGTGATGATACACCTCGCGTATCGAGCCGGTGACCCCTTCACCTGGAATGCGTAACCGATCACACCATATTTGTGTCATGTCCTATGGAGAAGGACCATTGCTTGAAACGTCGTCTCCCGCCCCCCCATGTGAAGGCCACACATGTTATTGGCGGGTTTTGTTTTTAATCACTAAGTGGTCGTGACGTCACGATGGCGTTTGTGCCAGGGTCAGTGCACCTTGAGGCCACCTGACGTGTGGAAAGGAGCGTCCGGTTCACTTTATGGTCCATAACTCTCTCACTGTTGGTCGCTTTGGGCCCGCACCTACGTATGCACTGATAATATTTAGATGAATTTGATGCTGTGAATGTCCAAACGTTGGGTTAACTTTGTTGCGCTATCATTTGTGGCCAGGTTGTTTCTGACAAATAAGTTCATACCTCCGTGGTCTTTTGCCTAGTCGGATGGGGACGGTTTAGTTTTCATTGTATGTGTTTGGGTGGTTTGTTCACCTTTCTTGTACTTTGCACTCCACCCATGTGTTTGTACTGTTTGCTGTTGGAACGTTTTTACCCGCCCCCTACTGGACATCTGTGAAAAAGAGCTTCACAGCTCATCGGATTCCTCACGCAGTATAAATACAAATGCTGATTTTGCACAAAGGGAATGAATGGATGGGATCCAAGGCGCGCGAGGGTCGCTCCAGATCAACACTCACAGGTGCGCGGGACACCGCTCACTCGGATCACAGCGTCACTGCCACCCTCTGATTTGACGTAGTGCCTGCCATAACCTCAAACTATTATTACCATTAAACCATGCGAGGCATTCTAAGCGTCCACTTATATCGCGGGGCTAGTTTACTGTCCACCTGCCCTTCATTTTCACAGGACAAACGTGGCATGCCTTAGCAGTCACCCCCCGCCTCCCCGTCGCTCCCACCCCCCACCGCCTCCCCCCCAACCCCACGGAGGGGCTGCCCAGAGCCCAGATGCAACCCTCGGCTCACCCCCGGGTAACCCCGTGGCCTGCACTGGTCAGGATTGATGGCTGCCCTTCGTGGGCAAGATTAGAATTACACAGGGCCCATCCATAATTCTGTCACCTCGCCTTGGCCCGACCCCCTCCACGCAAACTCACACCACGACGCACACGCGTGCGCGAATGCATTCGCACGCACGCACGCACACACGTGCGAGTACGCACAAAGGGAAAGACCTCCAGTAATAGGCTTAACAGACTGTTGGGGCAAGTGCTGCGAGCGAGCAACTACGGAGGCCGGCAGGGCACACGACGGGCTGGGTGGCCAGCACCACGGCCAGCCGCCTTTGCATCCCCGTGATCGTATAAGGCTGAGCCGAGATAGGACAAGCCCAGCGTCGGATGAGATATTCGACACTGACGTTGGATGCGGGTGGGAATTGAACTCGGAGAGTGCAGTGCGCTAACTACTGCGCCACCGCTCCCACGCGTATTAATACACGCGTACGCACACATGTACACACGTGTACAATTACATGAACACACGAATAGACACATATCACAAATAGGATACACTCGCACCCACACATACATACATGCAAATAAACACACGTACGTATATACAGACAGACAAACACACAATCACATGTGGACATACACTAATACATACGCACCCAAGCACGTGTTATTACAATATATATTCCTGAAAAACCCACTAACGGGTTCATAACGAAATACACAAACATGTAAACATACAAATCCATACACATTATGGAGAGAGAGAGAAAACAGAATTCTATGGGGGGGTGGGGGGGGGGGACATTAAATATTTATTCTGCCTCTTGTGTTAATTCCTTCTGTCAAAGTTCCAGTTTTGAAGCTGATCGTGTTCGCAGACACAACCAGCGGGCACACAAACAGCAGACACACATAGCGGACATACATATCAGACACACAACGGACACAAACAGCATACACATATATAAGACACACATAGTGGACACAAACAGCAGACACACATAGCAGACATATCGGACACAACCAGCAGACACACATAGCAGACACACATAGCAAACACACATAGCGGACACACACAGCGCGCAACACAACAACACACAAAGGAAATCAGAGGTCATCGCCGGGTCATGACCTCTCCTCGCCTCTCTTCACAACATTCCTTCCCATAGACAAGGAACCGCAAGCACACACACACAAACACGTGCACACACAAACACAAAGATTCCCCGTATAGCCTGTAAAAGACTGTTTGGGGTAAGTTCTGTAAAGGGGCACCCATGAAGGCCGACACACCACACGAGGGGGTGAGTGTATGCTATACTACTTGAGGCTGAGTCGACCTAGGGAAGACCCAGGAGCGGTTCACATAATCGTGACTGGTGTCTGCCGTGAGAGTAAATACACTTGGACGCACACATGCACATACGGCAAAAACAAAGGCTTATGTCTCCCTAGTGGCGATGTTTACAAATCGCACCGGGTACTCATTTGAGGCTGAGTCGGCCTAGGGGAGGCCCAGGAGCGGTTCAGTGCACACACACGTGCAAACTAAGTTCGCTAACCGATTACTTTCCCACACGTGCTCACGTACACACGCAGTCACGTAGTCACGTGCACAGAGACTCGCACACACGCACGGGTATACACAAACCTACTTAATTTACCACAGGCACAAATATCCCATTCAGGGGTGCGGCACGCTTTCAGCCTCCAAAAAACAGATGTCATTCCGGGCAAGGGCTGAGCTGACACTGAGAGAGAATCTGTCACTACCCCCGGCGCGCATGAATACCGTAATCTATCAGATGCGTCACTCACAATGATTGATTACGCTCTGTCATTGAATAAGAATGACACGTTAACAAAGTTCTGCTCACAAAACACCTCCCCTAGTCGACGGGCAACGCACAGATGATTAATGGCTTGTCAGACCAGGATCCCACACCCGCCTTAATGAGGCACTAATTTATCATCGGTGTGGACTGGCATGTGTCAGGATGAAAGGCTTCAAAGCGCACCAAAGAATAGACTTGTTTTAGCCCTGACAAGTCTGACAAGTCCAGCCACAAAGGGCCTTTGTAAGGTGAGAGGCGCAGAAAGAGGATCTTTCAACAACAAAGACTGGCAAGGCCGAGCCTCCTTTGCCTGTCAGCGGCGCGGCCGGGGCTGTTGAAAGCGCGGCCTGCAGCGCGTCTGTCAGAGCCCCTATTATCAGCGGCAAGTGCTGCGCTGTTTGCTTGCGCCGGCACCTATACACGGCCGATGACAGAGTAGGGAGGGCAGCTCTCGTCTCAAATGACCCTGCTGCCATCGCCCGCCCGCACGCACGCACGGCGCGCCGAGGACGCACTCAGGCACTCACTCGTAACCCCACGCACACTGACGGGCACACACACACACTCACTCACACGTAACCCCACGCACACTGACGGGCACACACATACACACTCACTCACACGTAACCCCACGCACACTGACGGGCACACACACACACTCACTCACACGTAACCCCACGCACACTGACGGGCACACACATACACACTCACTCACACGTAACCCCACGCACACTGACGCGCACACACTCACTCACTCACTCGTAACCCCACGCACACTGACGGGCACACACACACACTCACTCACACGTAACCCCACGCACACTGACGGGCACACACACACACTCACTCACACGTAACCCCACGCACACTGACGCGCACACACATACACACTCACTCACTCGTAACCCCACGCACACTGACGCGCACACACATACACACTCACTCACACGTAACCCCACGCACACTGACGGGCACACACACACACTCACTCACTCGTAACCCCACGCACACTGACGGGCACACACACACACTCACTCACACGTAACCCCACGCACACTGACGGGCACACACATACACACTCACTCACTCGTAACCCCACGCACACTGACGCGCACACACATACACACTCACTCACACGTAACCCCACGCACACTGACGGGCACACACACACACTCACTCAAACGTAACCCCACGCACACTGACGCGCACACACATACACACTCACACACTCACTCACACGTAACCCCACGCACACTGACGCGCACACACATACACACTCACTCACTCACACGTAACCCCACGCACACTGACGCGCACACACATACACACTCACTCACTCACACGTAACCCCACGCACACAGACGCGCACACACATACACACTCAGGCACTCTCACGTAACCATCCACGGCCCCGAAAACTCCTGCACAAAGTCAAACTTAGAGCAGCGAGCGAGGGGCTGAGAATATGGGGAGGGGACAGAGTGGAGGGGGAAATGTAGATATATTCCACAAACTTGCTTATGCACGCTCGCGGCATAGATATATTTTTTTCCGTGTGTGTGTGTCTTTAATCAGATTCAGCAAAACAGCTGGTGGAGACGCGTAACTGAGTGTGTGTGAAGCCATCTCTACGCAGCGGCACCCACCCACCCAACCACCCACACCCCAGGAGATATGCCAAATTATCGGCCATCAGACACTCGGCTCAGACAAAGGGCTTAAAAGACTTGTCAGAGTGAGAGGCAGATGCAGTTAGTCACAGCTCACTGAGCAAGGACACCATTAGCTGGAGACAGAGAAGCCAAACTGGCTTCTGCGAAATCTTGCCACGGGAACGACGCTTTCGGGACGGAGGGAGGGGGGCTCACCTCGTGGCTAGGATAAATAATTTCTGGTGCGTTTGCCATAGCGGTGTTTACATCGATTCATTGATTCATCGGAGCCGGTGGCAGTCGGGGGAGCGGAGGGCGCGCCGACGCGCGGGGTGATTTATATGCGGGGCTGTTAAGTGCCGAATGCGCCCAAACTCGTTAGGTATTTGTCAGAACCTTTCCAGCTCAGCGTGGATTGAGTCTTACAAGCGCTTGGATTATAATATTGTGTGTGAGGGGGGGCTACGTGGTGGCCAGCAGAGGGCAGTGCAGCCAAAGTACCATTGTTGTGACACACATCTATGCTCCCACACGCCCATGCTCGCCCGCTGTCGCCAATCCGCACTGACCGGCGAGGTGTTTGGAGCATGGTCAAACATTCACCACGACTCACGTGATTGCGAGAAGGCCCTTCATCCATCAGTGAATTGGCAAACGGGCTCGGTACATGGACGCACACACGCACACGTGCGCACGTGCACACGCACACGTGCGCACGTGCACACGTACACCATGCATACGTACGGCTAAGTGCAGAGTCGTGAGCGTTGGAGGGCCTCTATCCCAAACAGCACGATTCGTCTGATAAAACCCAACATAAATCCCCGTAAATTACAGGTCAACGCATTTGGTATTAAATGCGAACATTGAGCAGAAGTAAGAGAGTGGGGGAGACGCTTGAACACGGGAACAATAACCAATTTTATTTTATCTGAAAGAATCTATTACGCTAGAAAAATGAGGCAATTAAAGGTTTAATCTCTGCAAAGAGTTAGTGCAAAATACTCACCGACACTCTAACTACATTTTTTGTGAAAAATGATGTGACAGGTCACTCATAAATTAGACAAAGGTGACAAATTGGCCCTTTTTTATTGGAGACAATTTAGTGGTACATTAAATATGTAGCGTAAAAATAATAAAATAATGGCATATGAAAATTGAAAGATACTCTTGAAAAAAACTTATGAAAGCGTTTGCATTATCATTAGACTCAAAGGCACAGCGGAGTAGGGGTTTTCATTGTAGGCGTGGGAATAAAGCGATTGAGAAGCCTAAAAGAGACTGAAGTCAGAACACGATCACGAAGGTAGAAAATAATCTACAGAGGAGGAGAGAGGGTGAGGTTATACTTGTTTGAGGACAGTGAGATGCCCAAGATCTGGAGAGCAATAATAAGCCATGGTCAATCGACTGCTGGATGAACGCCTCCCAAAGCCGCTGTTCCCCTTACGATCTTGTGGTGGAATAATCCACCCAGTAATAAGAAGGGATTATTTACAGTTGGAGCTGTCCGGGCTCAGTTCTGGAAAATATGCCTTCCCCCACCACTTCCATCCCAAATCGCGCTGTTGGTTTTTGGTGGTTTTTGTTGAGAGGAGGGAGAGTCGGATCTGGAAAGTTTCTGGACAAGATTCCATGAAACTTTAACCATTACCAGTGCCTTTGGTATTCGCGCCATGCTTACAGCGCAAGGCCATGACGAAGCCAGGCGTCATGCTTGATATGCCGATATCATCTGCCAGAAGACGGGGGCGATGTTGCTCACTGAATTCTACCCCATAAATACATCGCAGGTATTTTTTGTTTCATTTTTCGAATTTGTACAGTGTCGCCAACACTTATGGCCTACTACTCTTTTGCGGATAACGTCATGGGATCTTAACGTCCACCGTGAATCAGACGACGTGTATGTTGCTTGTGTGTATGTGTGTGTTGTTAATATATTGGCGGTATTTACCAGGGCGGCCGCTGGGTCACGAAGCGCGAACCTCTGCAACAAGCGGCTAACGCGTCACATACCGCTAGGCCTTGTCAGGGCTGCTGCGGGGCACGTGGCTCATGCACGCAGAGTTCTCGTCACAGCTGTGCGATGTTTTTATTCCCAATTGCCCGGTGTTGCCACTTAGCTATTTTTACGCAACAATGTTGTTTGGCTTCGTTCGCCCGCCGCTTACAAGGGGGCCCTGTGTGCCCTTGCCTCTCCGCCTGTCTAAAGAGACTGCCGCTCCTCTTGACCAATCCGTGTTCAGCGTCAAACAGGACATCCCAGCCACCCCACAGCCATCACGGGTTACAAGCTACAGCAGCAGCAGGGGAGGGAGGGTAGGAGGGAGGAGGATGATGATGAGAAGGAGGACAACAGCAACGAGAGGGGAGGAGGGATGGAGGTCGGGGTGTTGGGAGAGAGACGGAAAGAGAGAGAGCGAGACGGGGGTGTGATGGACAGGCAGGCAAACAGCAGCTCCGGTCACTGACACTGCCAGACAGACGCGTCACGCTTGGCACGGGAGGCACTCGAGTGGCACGGCTGGGTGCGTCCTGGCACCGCGACGCACGCGAGACGAGCGACAGTGGCGGCGGGACCTGCACGGCATCCACTCGCATCGGACACTGCAGGGCGGTGCGGCACTGCCCCGAAGACCAACATTCAGGCCACGAAACTCTGATCACAACACGGAAGCTATCACGCTCAGGCCACGATGCGCAAGTCACTGCACTCGGACCACAACACAGAAGCCATAGCATGCGGGCCACAACATCACGGCCACACCAAATCCGGCCACAATATCAAGGTCACAGCATTTAGATTCCAACATTCTGGGTCATATGACTCCAGCCACAGCACACAAAGGCAAAGACCCCCCGTATACTCTTTGGTTCTTTCGGTAAAGTCACGTAGATGACGATTGCTTGTGTTGCAACTGAAACGTCGTATTCTATTATTTAATTTATTTTCTTTCTACGTGACTTTACCGAAATAACCAAAGAGTAATTCCTGCAGTCACGAAAGCTTCAAATCAAGTGTATCCCCCGTATAGCATATGACAGACTTTTTTGGCAAGTACTGTTAGTGAGCACCTATTAAAGCCGGCACAGCACACGAAGGGGTGGGTGGCCAGCACCACGCCTGGCCGCCTTTGTCTCCCTAGTGGGGATGTTCACACATCGCATCAGGTGCTTATTTAAGGCTGAGTCGATCTAGGGAAGGCCCTGGACCGGTTCAAATAATCGTCATTGGTGTTGGACGTGAGCGGGAATCGAATTTGTGTCGCCGGGTTCCTAGCGCATTCCGCTAATAGCCATAGCACACAGTACACATGAGACAGACAACAACACACAGGCCGCAATAGTTATACCTCAACATTAAGGCCACTACACTGGCCACAATGCTCAAACTACCACACACGTGCCACGATACATAGGCCAATACAGCCAGGCCACAATACTCGGGTCACACAACTCGGGACACAACACCCAGGTCACAACATTGAAGCTAATATATTAGGGCCAACACACTCAGACCACATAAATGAGTCCATCACACGAAGACCACCACACTCAGGCTCCCACCACATTGGCCACAAGATTAACGCCACACAAACACCTTGGGCACTACGCTACACAGCATTGGGCAGCGGAGAGGGCCTTTGTGAGCCAGGCAGCCACCAGAAGCCACACACGAGCCATCAGCCTGCCCATTAGCCTGGCACTTTCCGGCCAAAAAACCGCCCTTCTGTTTTCAAACTGTCTCTCCTCTAGCGAATCAAGATCGTGTTAATATTTGCACCTCCACACAATGTGTTGACCTTAATATCCTTAGGAACATTTGCGGGACGCTCTTACAAGACTGACCAAAGTGCTCTTTCTTTCAAACACAGACGAAAAACCAAACAAAACCACACGACCTGGTCGCTTTAAATGCTCCAGACCCCTGGCATCAGCAGAATTATTTTTGATGTCCGCGCCGTGTGTGTACGCGCGCGTGTGTATTGCTAATGAAGGGGCCGCGGGTGTTGCAGTGACGTACATTTTTTTGTAAGGAAGCTTCTGGCTTGCCCCGGGCAAGAAAACACACCTGTCCAGCGCACGTCAGCCCCGCGACGCGAGACGTGGAGCTTAGCAGTGCGCGGCGCGGTTTCGTGCCAAGGGTGAGGTTGGTAACGAGACCAAGAAAAAATCGATCGTGGGAGAAAGGGAGAGAGAGAGAGAGAGAGACAGAGCCCCCCCCCCCACCCCACAACGGCCAATAAAAAACACTTCTGCCGAGCCGCCTCTAATTTGGTCTTAACGAGTAAAGAGGAGGACGATGGGGAGTGGTGGCCCTACGGGCCAGCCGGGATTGGTTGGTTCCACTGGGGTGGCACCGCACGCTACTACCAGCAGCGTCCACCATAAGTGACCAGGTGGGGGGGCTCAGAGCGAGCGAGCGAGAGTGCCTCGCAATCGGAAGTTTGCGAGTTCAGATCTGGGTTGGCGGTTGACCCAGACCTTCCCCGCGGGGTCGAGTGCCTTCTTGTCTGGGGGGGAGAGGACAGTGATTCTACTATGGAGAAACTCGACCCCGGCCATAGGAATGTAGAATTTTCTACGACCAGATCATGGCTGTGAACAGGCGATGAGCTTCGTCTCAGTGTTCATTTGAGCAGCGGGAATATCACGTTGACTTCATCCGCCATGGGCATATATCCTGGTGGAAGTAGTGTCTGGTGGCAGCGGTGCATCAAGCACAAATCGCAAAGACGTCGGCACATTCGTCAATAACATTGTGGCCTTAAAATGAAAAACAATATAGCATACCGTAGGTGACGTTTCTGGGCAATGACCCTTCTCTATAGCGATAGAAGGGTCATTGCCAGAAACGTCACCGATATATGTTTTCCTTTAAGGCCACAGTGTTATTGACGAATGTGTTGCGTTCTTTGTTTTAGTGTATTTACCGCTCATTCCACGGACACTCGCTATTTATATTCGCATGCTGTAGATATTTCATATCAGATTGATTTTTTTCTCCAAAAATATTTTCGATTAAATTAACAATGGAATCCCTTGATTTTTTTTCTCATGACAAACTGCTACGAAGATCTTGCTAGCATACATATTTGTGATCTAGAGATAAAACGCTTCCAAAAAATAATGGATAGCACGTGCCACCCCACAGAGTAGCTATACGCTGTTTCTGGGTCAGTGGCTCAAGGACTCTAGCGCAGTGATTCTTAGCGTTGTGGTCCCCACGCGCCCCACTAGCCAACCCTCCAGAAGCCCCCAACACGACTCGGATTACTAGGCCACAGTAAACAGAGATCACAAGTCCACGCCTCGAGACAACACGGGGCTTATTAAAGTATGCCATTCACGTGTGAATGGCATACTTTAATAACATCACATTCAACATCACATTCACGTTGCCTGCGCACATTTGAAATTTCACTTGCACGGCATCGATGCCACAGTCTGTGCGCCCACGCCCTCAATACGAAAGGCCCAACTGGCTGAGAATTGCTGGACGAGAATAAGAGACACGGGGAGAGAGCATGCGAGATATCTAGGGGGAGCTGTTTGTGTCGGTGGGGCTCCGCTGACACTGCTCTCCGAGCCGCCCGCTTAGCGACGGCAGGCAGGCATATGCCTCGCTCATTTTCTCGCCTAATTAAAAGCAAATCTTTGAATTATTTTGCCAAAGTTCCCCGAGGGGAGAGTTACCCAGGCAAGAAGCATAACAGCTGTGGCAATTTCCGTGATGCTGCGCTGTTTATGTGCCTCCATCAATATCGCTGAGGATTTTTTTTTGGGGGGGGGCAGGGGTGGCTTATGGGGGGGGGGGGGTGAGAATTTCTGCGGCAGAGGCGAAGGCGGGATATTTAAATGTGTGCGTTATTGCCAGACTCAAGTGCGCACCAACGAGAGAGAGACAACGAGAGAGACACCGAGAGAGAGAGATACAACGAGAGAGATTTAGTAAAAAAGGAGAGTGAGCGAGAGAGTGAGCGAGAGAGAGACATGGAGTAGGAAGGGAGGGGGTAGAGAGAGAGAGAGAGGGGGGCAGAGGGCGGGGTAGAGAGAGAGGGAAGGGGTAAAGAGAGCAGAGCGAGAAATCTTTGTTAAATCTTTCATTTAAAAGGGGGGGGGGTTACATAAAGCAAAGCATTAAACAAAATGATGAACGAAGCAAAGTGCCGACTACACCGAGCACCTTCTTGTTTCCTCTGATCGTAAAAACAAAGAGAGAGACAATCGCCACTGTTGAACTCATTGTCCCCGCGGTGAGTGCTGCGCTATGAGGAACGCGCGCGTGTGCAGCACCACGGCGTGCGGAGGCAAAAAAAAGAATCACGGTGCACCCCGGGCCACCCAGTACGGTCATCGGTCCACGCCAACTCGCCGCCTCGAGAGCCTCGTTCTGTTCGCGAGCGGCTGTAACCCGGACTCGAACCCAGCTCACTTTGAGACTGGGGGCGGGAGGGGGGGGAGGGCTCACCCTTCTGCAACCCTTACGACCGAATCGCCCTGAACGTGTCCTGATCTCGCCAGATCTTCTCGGAAGCTAGGCAGGTCATGAGCCTGGGGAGTGTTTGGATGGACGACCACCGTGCGTAGCACGATGTTGCTAGAGGTTGCTACGGGGCTATGTTGTGGGCACCTTCATCAGCGGTGGATTCACCAACTGGGTTGTTCACGTGACAAGGATATACCGCAGTGCCATCTTCGCCAGCCGCGTGCGAACCTCAATTGACCGAGGGAAGAATGTCATGAGATGAAGACGTTGCCCATTCAGGGCTCTGGCAGCGAGGTGTGTTTCACCTCGCCGTGTCAGAAGGAAGGGCCTGGAACGAACACGCCACAGCTACATCTCAAGTCAAATCCACAGACATCTTAATCCACCCCAAAGACACACCTCTCCACATGCCCTGCAGCTAGTGTTCATCACATGTCAATCCAACCGAATTTTGTAATTTTCACAGCTGGAATTTTGCCAAGTAAATGTTTTTTTTCTTCTTCAATATGAGGCTCTTTGATGTTCTTTTGCAAAGTCATGCGTCACCGAGCTGAGGCCATTAAGTCGCTGCACTTGATTATCGCGTTTAGTCACCGGCGGCTGAAACCTGGATTCGAACCCAGGGGCTCAGCGGTGCGAACTTTGAGCTCTGACATTTGGGCCAACCCGGTCACAAATGTAACTAACCGACCAAGCCCATGTGTTGCAAGCCGCGACCTGCCACTCTAGCATGTTCGCTGTCACACGAACATGCCCCGGTCTCCTGTCCTCGCATTCGAGGACCCGGTCCGTGCGGGCGTCGTGTTCAAGGTCAAAGGGGAAAAATCCTCGCCGTGAAGAGGCGACGGTACCGCTGCATCTCACGGGCGATTTTCATGAAGCAAGTGGGGCATCTCTTGAATCTGCATCTTGCCAAAGGGACGCCACGCTCGCTTGCCTGCAAACCACGAGTTATGATGCAAACAACAACTCGGACTCGGAGAGAACAAATACTTGGAGCCACCGAGATTACAGGATGCGATGCGCATGCTGCCCACCCGTCAAATCACGCGGCGTGTTTACGCCGGGCGCTAAACGGAAGAAAAAAATCTTCTTCTATAACCGAGATCAATCGGCGACGTAAAGGACGTGAATGGAGCGCTTCTCGTTTACACGAAGAACAATCTCCCACCGTCTTTCATCGCCGCTGAAGACACGCGCGCGCGTGCGCGCGCGCACACAGCGCAAAACTTTAGACCCCCGTAGAGAAAACTCTGAGCTCGTGCGTCGCTGCAGTGGCTTGAGCGAGTGGGCATTTGCGCTACCGCGCGGCAGCTCGTTTCTTGAGGGGTGCTGTGTGCAGCCGGGGTTAATGCGCTGTGACAGCGGCAGCAGCAGCAGCAAAGTGCAGCCAGGCTTTGTGTGCGCCCGTGTGTCTGTGTGTGTGTGCGTCTGTGTGTGTGCGCGCGACAGGGAGTGGTGGAGTAGTGCTTAGCGCATTGTGCTAACGAAACCTGGCGCCCGAGTTCGATTTCCAGCTACAACTACCACCAGTGGCGAAAATCTAATACGGTTCTAAGACCTCCGCTTTCCCTAAGTCGGCTCAGCCATGAAGGCGTACCTGGAGCGGTGTATTAAAATCAGCACTGTGGAGACAAAGGCGACCGGGCGTGGTGCTGAAAACGCCACCGCTTCGTGCGCCGTTCGGTGCCTTCATAGGTGCTCGCTAACAGCACTTGCTCCCTACATTCTGTGTAGGCTATACGCTGGGGGGGGAGGGGGTGGGCGTGAGTGTCTTTATCTTTGCGTGTGCGAGAGAGGGACGTGGGCGAGAGGTGCGGTGCGTGGCAATAGGAAGAAAGTGGAACTGGTGCGCGCGCGCGCGTGCGTGCGGCAACGTGGACAGCGGCGCACTCTTGCACGCGTGTATTTGAGAGAGGGGCAAAAATAAAAGGGGAGAGTGAGTGAGTGAGAGCGAGAGAGGAGGTGGGGAGAGGGTGGGGGGCTGTACGGTTGAGAGAGAGAGAGAGAGGGAGAGAGAGGGAGAAGCCAAAGTAAGCGCCCTCCGCGCCGTGCGACCGAGGAGAGGTTGCAGCTGTCTCCGTTCCGGCCATCCATCACTGTCAGCTCCAAAAAACGGAGGCGCGCGCACCCCACCATCGGGCCATCTCTCCTGACAGTCGTTAAGACGACTTCAACCCTTTCTGTCTCATCGATCTTCATTTTATCATCACGCCACAGCCTCCCAGCCATCACTCCGCCGACTCTACCCAAAAGGTCCCTGTGCATGTGGGGGTGGGAACACACACACACAAAAAAACGGGGTTGAGTGCGATTTTAAATTCAGAGGTGAGCGCGAGTCCCGGCTCTCGTTTTCCCCGAGCGCCTCTTCCATCAACAGGACACGGATTGCGCACGTTCATGTCGAGATGATCACCCCCCCACCCCCCCGTATACATTCGTGCACTTTTTGCGTTGTTTTCGTTGCTGTTGTTGGTCTGGGGGTTGCGTTGGCGTTAATGAAGACACGACCTCAAAACCAATGCGAACGGTCACTTTATTCACAAATGCCACCGGTTCTCTCGTCCCCTTCTTTCCTTACCCCTCCCCCCTCCACGTCCGCCCCACCCACCTCCCCACCACTGCTGCAAGACCACGTCACCCCCCTGCCCCCCCAGCCTTTAGAAGAAACATGTTTAGAGAACCATGCACTGTACATCTGTCATCAGGGTTGGTCTCGGCTTAAATCAACACGGGAGAACGAATGTGCCGGCTACAGCCTCCAGAGAGAGACAGAAGAAGAAAAAAAATCCGTAGGCGTGATGAGAGAGGGTGACATTTAGAGGGTGCTGGGCTTAGAGTTGTTTTTGTGGCTTTAATGGCGATGAAAGACGGTGGAATTCTGTAAATGAGACGCGCTCAACCTCTGCTTTCTCCACGATGCCAATGCGGTGGATTATTTTGTCGCGCGGAGAAACGGACTCGGACATTTTTGAAAACGAAATGAAGACAGGGAAGAGGGAGCGAGAGGAGAGAGTGAGGAGTGAGAGAGGGAGGGAGAGGATGAAGCCGAGAGAATATGAAATCTCACGAAGACAGCGGCTACCGACGCAGAGCCGTGCGGAGTTGTGACCCCAGACACTGGTTCTGTTTGACAAAATGTTCAACAAAAAACGTCTGGTAAATAAACAACGCGGGAGGGCAAAGCGCGCATGAGCCGCGAATTACAAATTAGCTTTCCGGCGTAATTATTATGTCAGCGCCGCTCAAAAAAAAAAATAACCCAAACAATGGAAAGCACTAATTAAATCATCACCCATTAACTGCCACTCTCGTTATCGGCGTGACGATAGGGTTCTCTAGGCTCGTTAGGGCGGAAAAGCTGAATAGAGGCTGGCGTGCCGCGTTACAATGGAGTGGCGTGCCGTGCCGCGGAGAGAGCCGCCACTCCGGAGTGCCACGCCGTGACCCGAGCACAAAGGCTGCCTCTAATTACCGAACGTCCCGCGCCGGTGCCTCTCCCTCCCTCCCTTTCTCTCTCTGCCAACGCTGTGTTGTCTTAATTCCTACAGTTACTGCCGCATCACTGCCTGGCTCCCCCCCCCCCCCCACGTCCCCACCACCCCCCTTACCACGATGCGCCCCCGCCCACCCACCACCCAGCGCCACCACACTTCCGCATCCACCACTCACCGCTCCCCAGCTCAGCACTTGGGTCCCAACCCCATTCGCTCCAATCCCCCTCCAATTTTTATTTCTTTAATTTTACCCCAGTGTCCTTACTGTCCTCCATATACCCCACACTCACCCGCCCCACACACAACGCCCCTCCCTTATATCCCCCGCCCGCCCCCCCACTGCTAGCCAACCCCCACCCCACCCGCCACCACCCCCACAGCACAAGGCTCACGGGGCCAGAAAGGTCCCCATAGCAATTTCCAGGCCGGCATTGAGATGACATAACATCAAAACAGATTCTGCTCTCTCGGCTTCAAGCTCGGACGGCTCTCACGTTTCCACTGTAATTAACCCTCTCCTCATTAAGATAATTATGATCAAGCACTCTGTCAGGGCTAATATCACGGAGCTGCCTGCCCCTGGCCCTCGCTCCCTCATTATCACGGCAAATTCGCGGTTAAGCAGACAGCGATATAAATCTGAGATCAAATGAAATTTGGCGCGGGACGAGGAGATGTGTGTCTTCCACCGCGGTGGCGCACCACGGCGGAGGTCCAGGGTGGCTGGGCAGGGTGGGGGGACGAGAGGATGGAGGGGAGGGAGACAGAGGGGGCCACAGTTTAATACGTATAGCCTGCATAGAATGTTAAATACATTTCTGTTAGTGAGCACCTATTAAGGCAGGCACGGCGCACGAGTTGGCTGGTGTTTGCAGCACCTCGCTCGACCTCCGTTGTCTCCCTCGTGATGATATTTACACAAGACGCGTGATTTTTAAGGCTCAGTCGACCTCAGGGATGGGAGGTCCAGAACCGGTTGTGATATCACGCGACACCCATAATAATCATCATCGCTCAAATACGACATCATTTCAAAATCTCCTTACATCACCTCTCAGTTCCACCATTTGAAAGGGACCCCTGTCCCGCCCAGTGGCAGCTGTCTCTGCGCGGTCCCAAAGGTGAGGCGGCACGTGACCCCCACACAGGGCGCGAGGCCGCCAAGAGGAGCGCGATGATCGCTACTTCGTGTTCTCGCATTCGGTGTCAGACGTCAAGTCAAACTTTTTCTTTGCTGAACACACGCGGCGCCTCTCTGGCACAAGTCTGCCACTCAAAGTTCCATCACATAAATACTTTACTCATAAACATAGGAAAAAAAAAACCCTGAAACTTCTATACGATGAGAACAATACAATATATATAATCTATCTATAGTTGTGACCCGGAATGCGAACTCAGGACAATGGGTTTGTGGCGCAGTGAGCACACCGCAGCGCCACCGCTTCCCACGTACAATCTAACACGCACAGGTACTCAAGCATGAGCACGCGGGCAGGCGCGGTGTGACGGGGGGGGGGGGCATGAATAGGAATTGGTGTCAAGACCAAGAGGAAATAGGTGTCAGATTTTAGCCGTACCGACCGCAGCTGATTCGTTGCATCCAGCTGGCCACGCTGCCTCCGCCTTGCACCCCCTCCCCCTCGCCAAAGACATCACGAAAAACGTGGCAACCAAGCATTGAAACGGCACCCACGCATTAGCAAAAATTACAGTGAATTAACTACCAGTTGCATTAATTGCAGTCTTTATGTACACGAATTACATCATTAATGTTGTCAAACCAATTGCGCTCAAACAGATGTGCGTGTGTGTATTGTGACGCCGTACGACAGCCGGGGCTGAGAGCGAGCGTGGCTGTGGTGGCGGTGGTGGTCGTGAGAGTGACAAGACATGAATAAATCATGACGGCTGAGCCAGGGGCCGTGTCAGCCAAGAAACTCGTTGAGTCAGGAAACTGGATGAGCCAACTCATGGGTGAGTCACGCTCAGATATGGTGACCTAGTTTCTGTGTTAGTCAGGGGCCGAATGAGCTTATGAGCCAGGCTCTATTTGAGCCAGGGTGTGGTTGTATGTATGTTGAACTTTTTTCTCACCGTACGTAGCCAACCGTGCTAATCGGAGGTGGTTGAGCGAGGGGCCGGGTGAGTCAGGAGTTTAAGTGAGCCGTGGGCTGATTGAGCCGGGTAAATAGTGAGCCAAGGGCCAGTTCGGTCAAGGTCTGTGTGAGCTAACTAGTTGGAGAGCCATGATTTTTGGTGAACCACGAACTATGTGGAGCAGGAACATGGTGAGCCAGTGATTTGTCTTAGCCAGGGGCTGAATGAGCGAGACTCTATTTGAGCCAGGAAGTGGTTGAACTAGAAGCGCAGTGGGCAAGTGTTAAGTGAGCCATAGACTAGTTGGAGAGCCATGATTTTTGGTGAACCACGAACTATGTGGAGCAGGAAAATGGTGAGCCAGTGATTTGTCTTAGCCAGGGGCTGCATGAGCGAGGCTCTATTTGAGCCAGGAAGTGGTTGAACTAGAAGCGTAGTGGGCAAGTGTTAAGTGAGCCATAGACTAGTTGGAGAGTCAGGATTTATGGTGAACCACGAACTATGTGGAGCAGGAAAATGGTGAGCCAGTGATTTGTCTTAGCCAGGGGCTGAATGAGCGAGGATCTATTTGAGCCAGGATGTGGTTGAACTAGAAGCGCAGTGGGCAAGTGTTAAGTGAGCCATAGACTAACTGAGCACGGTAAATAGAGAGCCAGTGATTAGATGAGTCGAGAACTGGTTGAGCCAGGAGAAGGGTGAGCCAGGGTTTTGGTAAGTCAGGGTCTATATGAGCAAACTAATAAGTAAGCCGAGATTAGGGTGAGCGAATGAATGGATGAGTCAGGGACTTTGTCAGTCATGATTTAGGTGATCCAGTGTCAGAATGAGCCAACCAATGTTCGAGCAACGTCTGGCTGAGCCAGATTCCTATTGAGCCAGGGACGTTGCGAACCAGAATAAAAAGGGGTTACTCAGGTGGGTGATCGATCAAGGTAACGCGTGAGCTAAGTTTTGATCAAGCCAGGTTTTGATTGAGCTGGAGAATGGATGAGCCAACCTCTAGGTGAGCCAGACTTAGGTTGAGCATGTTTATGCGTTTTTCGTCCACGGAGGCTGAACCGCCTCTACGCCGTGGGCTGTGGTCCGGGGAAGGCTCCAGGTCTGCAGGAATGCGCTCCATCTCCAGCCTAAAAAGCCACGTGAACCGGGAGGGCGTGATGTGTGGCGAGGAGGTCGCGGGGTGAAGGGTTGAGGAAGGAGCAGGAGTTTTTTTTGGGACTTCGGGAGCAATCCGAGGGCATCGTTGACGTGTGTGAGAAAGCGGTGGGGCGCAAGTGGTGGGAAGGCCCCTTTGGGGTGGGGTGGCGGGGTGAATCGGCAGTGCAGTTTGGGTGGGAGGGTAGGGGTGGTGGTCGGTGGTGGTTGGGCCCGGGGTGAGCAATGGGACACAGACCTCCCTCGCTGAGGGTTAATTCATACAAACATCAGCTGGGCCAGCGAAACACAATCACAGGCCCATTCAGAAGCCCTGCCCGGCGACACTTCAAAGGGCTGCTCTAAAGGGTGAAAGGAGGGCAGCTGAGCCCTGGTCATGGTCGGGGCAGGAAAGCGCATCTTCCCAGGCGCAATCCCCACCCCCAGTTTCCCCAGAATAGTGGGAGGGGGCAGGAAGAGGCGCAGGACCCACACGCCGCGGGCCTCTAGGCTATGACGAAAGCAAATCTCTCTGGAAGGAGGTGGAAGCAAACGCAATGAGTTATGTGGGGAAGGAGGGGGGGGGGCATGTGGACAATGGAATGGTGGGGTGGGGGGGTCCGAATGTGACAACACGGGTGAGTGGGTGAGGGAGCGTGGTCAGGTGTCCGGAGCGACCCTGTTTATTTCCATTGTTATTATCATCGCTATCGGCGACAGCAGTAGAAGCAGCCATGATCTGTCTACTGCCGGATGAAGGACTCCCCGAGACGCACACCATCTCTGCACGATCTTGCGATGATGCAACCATCGTATTTAGCTCCTTCACAAGTCCATCGCCCCGTCCATCTGTCTCCGCGGTGGGGTCCTCTCGGGCGCGTCCCCCCCCCCTTTCGGCTGCCACTCCGTTCCTCGTCTCGCCCACTGACCGTCTTTTCACTTCTTCTGGCCCAAGCCCACTCACTTGTTCCTCAGCGTTTTTGCGACGTGACTCATTGCCATTCCCCGGGGACCTTGTGTTTGTCAATTTAAAAACAAGCGTCTTCTTTCCTCCACCACCCGAATTAATATCCTCTCAAGAGTGCCCAATGTTGGCGCATCACTACTTTGCGTTGGGCTCCAAAGGCAAACTTCCTGGACGTATCGTTTAGAAGAAAGGTCATTCGTAAAAAAATAAAAAGCCGCCATGCTTCGGCGAAGACGCATAGAGAGCCGGTGTGCAGGTAAATTAACCGTTTTAATTTAGGATAAATGCATCGTTTATAATCCCAATGTTGTTGTTGTTGTTGTGAGAAACATAGCACACAGAATATTGGTAAATACAATTTTGTAAAGGTCTTGTTAATATCCTGCAGCCATGAAGAGAAGCTCGTCCATACTCATTGAAAGCAACAGCTGCGGTAATAATGAACATTTTGCCACCTCCACGATGGGTCGAGTTGTTTATACCCTATCCCGGCAGTGTACAGGCCCTCATCCAGCAGTGGATTGACCAAAGGTTGTACACGTACGTGCTGGTGCATTGTCTAGCCCAACTGTGCCATGCACCAAGCCTCCCTGAGTTTGATTGCCGGCCACGGCTCTAGCAGCAGCGGTGAGTGGCATGGATCCACCGGCCCCCTTACCCCTCCCCCCACACAACTCGCCACCTCCACAAAACGCAGAATTCCCATGGTGGTGAAGTATGGCCAAGGAAACCTGCATCATCGTAACCCACACTGCGCGGTGGAGGCCATCTAATAGTAGGATTGACAAAGGGATATGTAAATGAATATATTTCATTTGTGTTCTGACTTGTTACGTAAAAGACTCCATATTGCCCATGGACAAAACGACAACAAAGATCCCCCGTGTAGCCTTAACAGACTGTTAGGGCAAGTGCTCTTAGCGAGCACCTATGATGGCCGACACGGTACACGAAGGGGTGAGAGGTCAGCGTCATGCCCGATCGCCTTTGTCTCTCCAGTGGCGGTATTTACAATCCGCGCAGGTACTACATTTGAGGTTGAGTCGACCTATCGGAGGCCCAAGACCGGTTCAGATAATCGTTTCTCGTGTCGCTGGGTTCGTTACGCAACGCGCTAACCGCTGCGCCACCGCTCCCCCAACAACGACAACACGACAGACACACACACGCACCTTGGGTTTCATTCTCACGCGTTCTTGTTCTCGCAGCGACTGGATGACCACACGGGCCTCTGTACCTTGAGGTGAGCGGGCGTAATCAACGTTACTATGGGAAGCCAACATAATAATAATAATAATCATAACGACGTTTGGACGAGAATTGGATGGTTCCGAGACGGGTGGGGGGGGGCGTGTAAGTGCTGCGGCTTGACGTGCGAGCGGCGAGGGCCGTGATTGTTCGGGGGGGGGGGGGTGCCTTTAATCTCGCGTCCAACCGCTCTCCTGTTCGGAGCCAAGACGACGTCGAGCCGAGGAGGCTACCTCCAGCCCTGAAATCCGACACGCGGAGGGCCCTGCATTCAACGGCGGCGTCTCGCTTGGGTCGTGGCATCGTCGTCCGTCGAGGCGCGGAGGAGCTCTGCCCGCAGCTTCGCGGCTGGGGCACCGCGCGGGCGAGGAGCCGGGTGGCTCTCCGTCGACGGCGGCTGCGAGCCGAAGTCGGGCGGCGCTCGAATGTAGGATTTACCGGACGCGCGCCGCGGTGGCGCTGGGCACGGGGGCTAAGCGCGCTCGCGCCTGGTCAGCGCTTGCCTCGGGATGGGCGGCGGAGCAGGCGTGAGAGACAACACAAGCGCCGCAGGCTGATACGGAACCGCGTCGTGGGCGGCAGAGGGCATTGCAGAAAAATCCACCCTTGTACCGTACTTCTGATGTCCAGAGTGTATGCACCCGCACCGACCAGCGCGGTGAAGTATGGTCAAACAACCAACCATGAACCGAAACACGTTCGTGGTTGGTATAGCCTTCATCCAGCAGTGGATTGAACAAAGGTCTGTTACACTATTGGCACAAGCGCATTACGGAAGATGTACGGGGAGGCACACACCCCGGGTACACACACCCCGAGTACACACACCCGGGTTACACACACCCCGAGTACACACACCCCGGGTTACACACCCCCCGAGTACACACACCCCGAGTACACACACCCCGAGTACACACACCCCGGGTACACACACCCCGAGTACACACACCCCGAGTACACACACCCCGGGTACACACACCCCGAGTACACACACCCCGAGTACACACACCCCGGGTTACACACACCCCGAGTACACACACCCCGAGTACACACACCCCGAGTACACACACCCCGGGTACACACACCCCGAGTACACACACCCCGAGTACACACACCCCGAGTACACACACCCCGGGTTACACACACCCCGGGTTACACACACCCCGAGTACACACACCCCGAGTACACACACCCCGGGTCACACACACCCCGGGTTACACACACCCCGAGTACACACACCCCGAGTAACACACCCCGAGTACACACACCCCGGGTACACACATCCCGAGTACACACACCCCGAGTACACACACCCCGAGTACACACACCCCGGGTTACACACACCCCGGGTTACACACACCCCGAGTACACACACCCCGGGTTACACACAACCCGGGTTACACACACCCCGGGTACACACACCCCGGGTTACACACAACCCGGGTTACACACACCCCGGGTTACACACACCCCGGGTTACACACACCCCGGTTACACTCACCCCGGGTACACACACCCCGGGTTACACACACCCCGGGTTACACACACCCCGGGTTACACACACCCCGGGTACACACACCCCAGGTTACACACACCTCGGGTTACACACACCCCGGGGTACACACACCCGCGCGTGCCGCCCTGTGGATGTAAATTGCACGCGGGCACGCAGCGCACACGGCTGGCGGGCCCTGCGTGTCCACCTGTGGGCGTCTGGCTGCCCCAGTCTGCTGCTCGTCACCCCAGCTTTACTCACCCTCTCCTGACAAATGATATTTACATCAAATGGAGCGAGCCGTGGCTCGGTGCCGACCTCTGCAGCAAAACCCACATCAAAGGGAGCATTCATCTGTGCCTCCAGCGAGCGGCCTCGGCGCGGCGCGAGTAATCGAGTGCCGACTTCCTTTCAGGGGCGGATGGAACGCGCGCTGCTGTTGCCGCTGACGATTAATGGGGTCGCGTGACTCCACGTGGCTCCACCTCGTCTCTCACCTCGTCGCTCGCGCTCACTAATTCCACCTCGTTCCTCGCTCTCAACTCATCGCTCACTCTCCACGACGTTATACTAGCCTCGTCCACACTCGCCCACACCTGGTCACTCGCTGCCGTCGTTGATCGTGACTCACCCTCACCTCGTCGCTCGCGCTCAACAAGCTCGCGCTCCTCTTCGCGCTCTCAAGCGACGCGGTGGTGGACGCGTTGCACGTGCCACCCACGTCGTGGACGAATCAACAAGAGGATAGGAAGTAACATTCACGAATCTTCCACAAACCGAAAGACGCCTTGATAAGAACGATTACAGAGTTCGAGGAAGCACGTGGATTTGTATTGTTGCAGGACTCTAATGAGCACGGTAGTAAAAGAAAAACACCTCTCGGCATGCGTTGCGTGTCACGATGACTTCCACATCCATTCGTGCGTCTAATTCTACAGGCGGCCTCTTCCGGATGGTGGAATTGCCTCGGCAACTTTTTTCTCTTTTCGAGAGACTGATTGAGCATCTCGGGTTTCTGTCGGATGACGAGGCAGATATTGACTGACGCACGGTTAAAATGCAGGTGTACTTTCATTTCATGAAAGAGGAAAAAAACACCGAGGGACGGTGGGGGGAGCCTCGGGCAAGGCGACTCAAACCCTCACTGGGCCAATCAAGGGGCTGAAACGGCTCCAGCTGGGTCCTTCAGTTATACATACGAGTGCAACGCGGCCCGCTTAATCAAACTCTGGGTTTACGCATGACGGCCGCATGTGCGAGTCAACGGGGCAGGAGGCGCAGATGGAGACCCCCCCCCCGTAAAAAAAACTACCAAGAAAAATAATTTCTTCCAACTGAAACACATCAATTTAGTTGTTTTTTTTTTCCGGCACAGTTGTTCCAGGTTTCTTGGCGCCCCCGAGGTTTGAAGGGAGAGAGCCTCGATTGCGCCGGTCCTGGTGCGTAGCTCTAAGGGATGGCGGGCTAACGACGCCCTGATTAACTCTGCAGGTCCACGGCATTGCGCTCCAAGTTTCAATCAGATCCTCGGCCAAACTAAGCAGGGAATGGAGGTGGCCGTGAGGCTGGAGGAGGCGGGCTGCTGCTGCGGCGGCTGGGGTGGGGGGGAACGCGTCTAGTCGCAGGCTATTACTCAGGACACGACGCAGCCCTTAGTTTGAATACCTCCCACATAAGTAAGTAATTTGTGGAGACATTAGGCAGGGATGCTGGAAGCCTTCGCAATAAAGGCTTTCTATCAGACCTTCTACTTTGGACCACTCACTCGGAGAGCCGCCACTCGGCTCAAGGGTCCGGGGGGGGGGGGAGTGGGGCTTTGGGGAGGAGGGCACGGTGTGATTTTTTTTACAGACACACACGGCCCGTGTCAGCGCAATCGCACATGGCAACTCTCAAGCGCAGCACGGCGAAAAGCAAACTCGGCGCACGCGGTGAGCTCCGCAGCGAGACCTCGCTTCTCGTGTCCCTCGCGTGACACCGCCCTAATTCCATCTGACAAGGGCTTTCACAATTAGAAGCTCTTAAAAGCTGAAAATTAAGTGGCGTGGATGCAAACAACAAGCTCCCCTACCCCTCGCACCCCCTCCCCCTTCCTTCACGACCCAAACGAGAAACGAAACGTTTGTGACAGACGGGAGTTCTGAGTGGTTGCGTTGTTTAAGCGACGCAGCCAGTTCGTTCAAAACGTGTCCACGTTGATCGATGGTGGTGGTTGGGGTAGATCATTAATAATCGTGATTAATAATTTACAGCCACTTTGTCAACCCCACTGCTGGATTAAGGCTGGCGGAGAGGGGGCAGCGGGGCAGAGGGGGAAAGGTACTTGGCCATACTTAATCGCGTTTGCTCTGTGCGGGGTTGGTAAAGGGCTGAGGGCCAAGCCCGGTTCAGACATCACTCGCCACTCATATTTAACCATGGCCGGGGATCGAACTCAGGGTGGTCGGATTCACAGATGGCGCAACGCACTAACCACTGCGCCACCGATCCACCCTATATTGGGAGCTTCTTTCTAAATCTATATTACAAACTAATTAATGTTCTATCTCAAACGATGTTCACTCGATACCTAGATTGTATTGCGACGTATTTCTCGAAATATTGCAAACATTCACCCAACTCACGGCGCCACTCTGACCGTTGCAACTTATTTATATTAGAAACGGTTGATCTTAATCGATTTATATTATCTGATGTGAAGCCACGCGCCGCCTCTGTTGTAGCGGGCTCGTGGGGAGGGGGGTGATGTCTTCTCAGTCGCTATCAAATCCGAGCTTCGTTTAAATTAGCGTAGGCAGCAGACGAGACGCGCCAGGGACGACAGGCGCCAACACCGAGGCAGACAGAGAGACAGACAGCAACACTTTGCTCCTCGTCTGTGCGAGAGCCCGTCGAGACTGAAAGTCTATATTTTATTTTAAAAGCATCAGTCCAAGGTGCAGCGACAAACGGGATAGACAATGAACGGCGCAGGCAGGAGAGGGCTCAGCTGAACGTGGGAATCCAGAATCTAGCAGCGGAGTGTCACTATAACTCAAAGACAGATAGCAACCCGGCATCTTTGTGAGTCCCCTATACCCCTGGCTGGCTGTGCACGCGAGCACAGAATCAACATGAATCGCGGCTCGGTCTGGCGGGCACGTGTGGGTTTCGGATTGCGTAAGCTAACCCAATAATGCGGTATACCTTGTTTAAAATAATTTAAATTTTAAAAACAAATTTACCATCGCTCCCCCAGAGCCGTGGATAATTGGAACGGAGTGGATGGCACGTGCCCAAGGAGCCACGTGTTTGGCCAGGAAGAGGCCCCGAAGCGTGGCGCGGTCCGTCCCGCAAAGACACCGTGGGCACGGCTCGATGCGACTTCCCTTTAATAACGCTCGTGGAAACGCTGCACCGCATTTCTTTTTTGTGTCTTGTTGTTGTTGTTTCCGCTGCTGCTGCTGCTGCTGCCAGAGGTTCGGCGCTAGGAGGTGGAGGAGGGAGGGAGGACGCGTGCTACTTAGTCGGGTAGCGTGCGTCGGTGTGGACTGCTCTCGCCTGTGGCCTCCTGGTGCCGCGCCCCCGGGGATTAGTGCTTCCTTAGCACCTGGCCGCTGCTGACAGCCCCACTCACACCCCTGTGATTAGCCGACAAGATTATAACACACAGAGCTGGCCCTTTGATGTCTGCCCACCCCCCACGCCCAAATCCTTTAACTCCCCCTGTCACTTATCGACAGCAATTAGGCCGGCTTTTGAAGGACAAAAACCGCTCGGGGTTGTTAGGCAGGAATTTAAAAAGGGGAGTTAAAAAAAAGGAGGGGAGAGCCGCTTGGCTGAGCACACTGCCAATTTGGTGCCTGAAGAGCTTTCACATATTTGTCTCGGCGGCGTGTGATTTAATTCCTACAAACATTTCAATGTCTCGCAAGCGCCGCCGCGTTAAAGCTACAAAGACAGCTGTCATTGTTGTGTCAAGCGCATCGTGGTGATTCAGCGTAATGCGCTCGGCTATCACTCTCGCTCGCCACGGCTCCTGCTGGACCATCGCAACGACCCCCCCCCCAACCCCCTCCCCACCCCTTCTATTTTCTCCACCCACCCCCCCAACGCATCTCGGCTGCGTGGTACACCGCTCCACTCCGACAGTTAACCCGCGTCTCGTTGAATAGTCCACGGAGGGCGATCCCCTTAAATGCGCGCACGCCGCACAAATGTTCCATTGTGCGGATCCGACAAGTAAAGTTGGTTTGCCCTTGTCGCTTCCTGTAAAATCACACAACGCAGAGCGGGGGGGGGGGGCTCGCTTTTCCTCTCCCCCCACCACCTCCCCCGCCCCCACCCACCCATAGCCCTCTCCCTCTTCCCCCCCTTCCCCCGCTTCTCTCTGAGCGTTAATATTAATGCGCGTAAAGCACTATTAGGAGGTGCGTGTCTGGGCGGCGTGTGTGAGCTTCAACGCAGGACGGCAAAGTTGTCGCATCGAGTAAATCACTTGGCGAAACTTTTGAGTCGCAATTACGGGCGCGGGGCGCTGAGGCCCGATAACTGCCTGCCACGTCCGATAAGCCAGCAGCAGCAGTGTTGGTCCTGGCTTCACTCTCCCCCTACTCACCCTCCACTCCCCCCCCGCGCGCGCGCGCCCACTCCCAGGTTCTTCTCTCGGTGCTCCGTTTTCCCCTTTACTCCCTCCCACCATCCCCCCCCCCCTCTCCCATCTACTCCCACAGTGGTTCCACTCTCCCTGCTGTACCCCCCTCCCCCCACCTCATTTGCTTCCCCATGACCTCGCTCTCGCGCACGGGAGCTCCATCAATGTCCACTCTAGGACACAGTGAACAGGGGACGCTGAGGAATGCACCCCATCATATTGGTATGATGGGGAGGGGGGGGGCATATTCTCACACCCTCGGTGTAAAAACTCCAAGAGTTGGAAGATAATATAATATGAGCTGACCTTGAAGGTCACGAGGTGCCAATCCCAAATGACTCACTTGGGATTGCGCACGGCAAGCATCGCCCCCTGCTGGGAGAGCAATGCTCGTTTTTACAGGCCGGATGCTGGGCCACCTTGTGCCCACATGGACATCTGCAACTGGGGTGCCCCTTTCGAATGTGTTGAAATAAGTAAGCGCTCTGAGACTCGCTGGCCGGCCGGCGTACAGAAGGGCACTCTATCAACAACAACAACAACGTCACCGGGAGTAAGGGTGCACGTGTGCGGAGGATCTGGCAGAGGGGACGGAAGAATGGCGACGTGGCGGGATCGACGGCGTTGCCGGGTTGACGTTTCGACCCTGAATCTCAGTGTCTCCCCAGCCACCTCCCAGGAACTGCGGGGAGGGGGGGGGCACTGGACCCCACAAATAATCTCCATTGACCTCCCCCTTCATGCATAGGGGGCTCTACCTCATTAGCACATCAACCCCACACAATAATAATCATAATGATTGTTAATGATCGTATCCTTTGTTTATCCAGGTCAATTCCATGAATGAGAGTTCGTTCTCGTGTGGGAGGACGCAAGAGGACTTGGAGGAGACTCCACCGGGCGTGCCAGAAGATACCACAGCAATCTCGACTGCCACTCCCGTGTGAGCCACGAACCCTCGCCTCCAAAGACCTGGGATCACAGACAGACTAATTCCCACCGGGCCAAGTAGAGGGACACAGGCACAAATATACACAATATATACACAAATATTCACTAACCAAGCCAAAGGTTCCCCGTATAGCCCACGTAGACTGCCGGGACAAGTGCTGCTGCCAATGAGCGCCTACAGTGAGGGAAAAAAAGTATTTGATTCCCTGCTGATTTTGTACGTTTGCCCACTGACAAAGAAATAATCAGTCTACAATTATAATGGTAGGTTTATTTGAACAGTGAGAGACAGAATAACAACAACAAAAATCCAAAAAAACGCATGTCGAAAATGTTGTAAATAGATTTGCATTTTAATGAGGGAAATAAGTATTTGACCCCTCTGCAAAACATGACTTAGTACTTGGTGGCAAAACCCTTGTTGGCAATCACAGAGGTCAGACGTTTCTTGTAGTTGGCCACCAGGTTTGCACACATCTCAGGAGGGATTTTGTCCCACGCCTCTTTGCAGATCTTCTCCAAGCCATTAAGGTTTCGAGGCTGACGTTTGACAACTCGAACCTTCAGCTCCCTCCACAGATTGTCTATGGGATTAAGGTCTGGAGACTGGCTAGGTCACTCCAGAACCTTAATGTGCTTCTTCTTGAGCCACTCCTTTGTTGCCTTGGCCATGTGTTTTGGGTCATTGTCATGCTGGAATACCCATCCACGACCCATTTTCAATGCCCTGGCTGAGGGAAGGAGGTTCTCACCCCAAGATTTGACGGTACATGGCCCCGTCCATCGTCCCTTTGATGCGGTGAAGTTGTCCTGTCCCCTTAGCAGAAAAACACCCCCAAAGCATATTTCCACCTCCATGTTTGACGGTGGGGATGGTGTTCTTGGGGTAATAGGCAGCATTCCTCCTCCAAACACGGCGAGTTGATCTTCTTTGGTTCTTTCGGTAAAGTCACGTAGAATGAGAATAAAATAATAAATTGATACAATAAAATAACACAATAATATTCTCACGACGTTTCGGCCACAACACAAGCGGCCTTCATCAGGTGAAGGGACGAGACTGTCTGGTAGGACAGCGCTGTCCTACCAGGCAGTCTCGTCCCTTCACCTGATGAAGGCCGCTTGTGTTGTGGCCGAAACGTCGTGAGAATATTATTGTGTTATTTTATTTTATCAATTTATTATTTTATTCTCATTCTACGTGACTTTACCGAAAGAACCAAAGAAGATGAATCATTGCAGTCACGAAAGCTTTAAAACGGCGAGTTGAGTTGATGCCAAAGAGCTCCATTTTGGTCTCATCTGACCACAACACTTTCACCAAGTTGTCCTCTGAATCATTCAGATGTTCATTGGCAAACTTCAGACGGGCATGTATATGTGCTTTCTTGAGCAGGGGGACCTTGCGGGCGCTGCAGGATTTCAGTCCGTCATGGCGTAGTGTGTTACCAATTGTTTTCTTGGTGACTATGGTCCCAGCTGCCTTGAGATCATTGACAAGATCCTCCCGTGTAGTTCTGGGCTGATACCTCACCGTTCTCATGATCATTGCAACTTCACGAATTGAGATCTTGCATGGAGCCCCAGGCCGAGGGAGATTGACAGTTCTTTTGTGTTTCTTCCATATGCGAATAATCGCACCAACTGTTGTCACCTTCTCACCAAGCTGCTTGGCAATGGTCTTGTAGCCCATTCCAGCCTTGTGTAGATCTACAATCTTGTCCCCAACATCCTTGGAGAGCTCTTTGGTCTTGGCCATGGTGGAGAGTTTGGTATCTGATTGATTGATTGATTGCTTCTGTGGACATGTGTCTTATACAGGTAACAAGCTGAGATTAGGAGCACTCCCTTTAAGAGTGTGCTCCTAATCTCAGCTCGTTACCTGTATAAAAGACACCTGGGAGCCAGAAATCTTTTTGATTGAGAGGGGGTCAAATACTTATTTCCCTCATTAAAATGCCAATCAATTTATAACATTTTTGACATGCGTTTTTCTGGATTTTTTGTTGTCATTCTGTCTCTCATTGTTCAAATAAATCCACCATTAAAATTATAGACTGATAATTTCTTTGTCAGTGGGCAAACGTACAAAATCAGCACGGGATCAAATACTTTTTTCCCTCACTGTATTACGGCCTGCACGGTGCATGAGACGGCGGTGTGGTCAGCGTCACGCCCGGACGCCTTTGTCTCCCCGGTGCTCCTTTGCACACCACAGGAGGGTCACGGGCTTATGTTCTATTCACCATACCAGGTTCTTATTTAAAGAACCGCCTTGAGCCTGGAGCTTTGAACGGGGGCAGAGAGTCGGCAGCACGAATGGCTTTGGGAGTTGCAGACCGTGTCGAGACAACAGAAGACAGTGATCGACCTCCCACTGCAGGGACAATTTTACGAATATGGCTCCCTCCCCGAAGTTTATTTAACATCATTGTCCGATCTCCAGGCGCGGCAGTTAAAACTATGGGATTTGTTTTTATTCCTCAGCCTCTGTTCACTAGTCAAGTCGACCGATAGGTAGGTGGCGTGCGTAGTGGGGAAAGTGTGGGTACTCTCACATAATCCGTGACATCTGGCCAGGGTGGGAGAGGAGGCCAGAACACAATTTGGGGGGATAGCTCTCCAGGGCTCTCTGTCTCTCTGTCTCTACAGAGCCCTCTGTCTCTCTGTCCTTACAGAGTTCTCTGTCTCTCTGTCTCTACAGAGCCCTCTGTCTCTCTGTCTCTACAGAGCCCTCTGTCTCTCTGTCTCTCTGTCTCTACAGGGCTCTCCGTCTTTCTGTCTCTACAGGGCTCTCTGTCTCTACAGAGAACTCTGTCTCTCTGTCTCTACAGGGCTCTCTCTCGTGGAGAGAGCAGGACCGTCGAGCAAGCAATTTCAGTGCTGCACTTTTGTTGTTGTACCTGGTGATGATGGTGACGATTATCTGAACCGATTCTTGGCCTCCCCTAGGTTGACTAAGCCTCAAATAAGTACCTGCTGCGATGTGCAAACATCGCACACTGGGGGAGACAAAGGCGGCCGGGCGTGGTTCTGACCTCACCAAACCCCTCGTGAGCAGTGACGGCCTGCACAGGTGTTATCCGCTAACAAACAGCACTTGCCCCGTACACTCCATGAAGGCTCCACGGGGTAACCTTTTGTCTTTGGTGGTGACGGTGTGGCCCCCCGAGGTGACCTGCGAACGACGGACTTCCCACGCGCCGCGTTATCAGCGGCCCGCGTCATCAGCGGCCCGCGTCCCGTGACCGAACGAGGACCACGTGGCGACCACGGGCCCTCCCGGCGCGCTGCAGGCCACGCTTATCGTGGTCATGTCGCTGATTACCCCCCGGCTGCCATGGGGTTATCGGCAAAACCCATCACGCAGTCCTGCCTGTTACCGCCTCGACTCCGCTGTCTCTTTCATTCGCCGTGGATTTGCAGCCAGGATTATTGTACTGTATCGGCGCCCCCCCCCACCGCCCACACATCCACCAAACCAACCCACACCTCACACGTCTTTAGACTGTCCCGTTATAGCTGATTGATGCGACTGTGTTAATTTGTTTATCGTGGTTAATTGTGATTTGTTTTTATTGATGTTGGGGGGTTGTCATGGGGGGCTGCTACCTCCTCGTCTGTGGCTCCGTGCTCTCACCGTGGAGTGGTACCCTCCCTCTCTCTCTCTCCCTCTCGCTGTCGCCGAGAGTGAAGCCAATGCTGTGCGGCAACGCGTTGCAAGTTGAGATGATTTATGATGTTCGTGATGATGATGATGGATTGCAGCGCTCTGGAACCTGTTTCCTGTTGTGACACGTTCTGTTAAGGTGTAGGTAAGCGGCCGCTGTCTTAATTGCCTCTTAGAACCTGATCGCTGTTGTGGTTTTTACTGTTTAGGATGAATAATGTCTACCGCTAATTATGGTTAGTTTCGATTAACAAAAAAAAGTTTGATATAACCCCAAACATGTCGCAAATATCTGGGACGATTAATCGATTCGGTCGATTCGTCGCCTGAATATTGTTGTGGAAGGCGGCAAACCCACTCCAAGCCACGGCAAGTTGGACGCCCCTGACGCTGTCGATGGCGTCACCAAGCCTCGCCCATCACCTCCCGTCCAGCGGCACAAGTGGTCACAGAGGTGAGACTTGCTTTTTCTTCTTCAAATGCTGTTATCTGATTAGTCGAGCAATCGAACCGAAAGTCGGTATAGTTATCGATTACTTAAATTATGGGATATCACAGCGGCACACATCATCCAAAAACGTCCCACCCACATCTTCCCATTCTCAATTGAAAACGTGTTTCTTTAGAACTTATTTTTGTGTTTAGTTTGTTGTTTGTCCCCCGCTCCTCCGATTAGCACGGTTGGCTACGTACGGTGCAAATGAAGTTCAACATATACACATTAAACACAACAAGTTACGCCTAACCACATCACGACCGTAGTAACCTCAACCGGCACCGCCGCCTTTGTCTCACTCGAGTCCGGCCTCGGACCGCAAATCGTTCATAGGCCGCCTTCTCTAACCCCCAGCAAATGAATGTCGCCTATACATCCAATCAATTTTTTTAGCATGCAAGTTATATTTTTATTCAATATTAAACCCAGGCTGCTTTCATCTAATATTTTTTTTCTTTTAAACATACAGCACAAAAGCAATGATAATCGCCGGTATATTTCCATTCCCATACACATTGTACGCATGCTGCTTCCATCCAGATTCGCGCAACTCCGCCGGCAGCCAGTAGAGGCGCTCCCATACCCGGCGATGTAAGAAACAAAAAATCATCCTTGGGATCGCTCTCTCACCAAACGTGCAGCTGCTGCTGCTGCTGGAACAGTAATATCAATAATAACGACGATCTGGGCACGTCTGTTCACGTGACAACTTCCTTTTCAATCGGCTGTGTCGGGTGGAGAAGGGATGACGACACACGCCTTGCTTTCTTGTCCTTCCTCCGTGCCTCCGATAAGCACGGTTGGCCACGTACGGTGCAAAAGAAGTTCAAACATACAATATCCACATTACGCGATTCAACCTACAAAAAAACCCAACAACGACTCACAACATTTGGTCGCGAAAGGAAAGCTTCCGATACGGGTCAAACTCTTACGTCGGACCTCCGGTGCGAGCGAGGCGCGGGAGAGAGAGTGAGAGACTGAGAGAGACAGAGTGAGTGGGAGATAGACTTTTTTTTACTTTTAAACAACTTTTATTGCCGCCAGCAGCAAAAGCACTGGAGGCGATTTCGATATAAAACACACAAAGTCACCAGCAAACAAATGAAAATAAACGTGACAAATCCACGCGCTGTGGCGCTAAAAAGCACCGCGCACAACATAAGAAAAGTCACGTGGTGGTGGTGGTCATCGCGCACGCCACGGTGACGAGTTAGCGCTTCAGAAGGTGAACACGAGGAGGGTGCCGTCCACGCTGGTACAGAGAGGGGCTTGTCCGGCTCCCCAGCGTTCGAAGAAGACGTGCACATCACCGGCATGTGTTGTGGTACGTGGCGTGCTCCAGCCGGAGCCGCGCCTTAAGCAGGCCTTCGAACACTGGAAGCACGGAGCAGCCGTCAGTGTCACCTTCCAGCATCAATTTTCTCGTTCTGTACACCGCCGTCTTCGCCTTAGCACAGGCGAAGTTGGCGAGGTCATGGCGTTTGTTAGCCAGGTAAGGCACCACCCCATATGCGAAGCTGTTGTTGTTGAAGGGTACCCCCAGTTTCCTGAAGATGTCCCCCAAAAGACGGAACATTGGTTTGAGCCGCTGGCAGTGTAAGTACTGGTGGGGCAGATCCTCCCTGGCACCGCAGGAAATGCACAAGTCTGTTACCCCTGGCGGGTTTCGGCTGAGCCACACGGCCGATGGCAACGTGGAGTGTGCCAACCTCCACTGGAGGTCACCGCAGCGTTTGGCTACGGGAGACTTGTACATTTGTTTCCACTGAGGGGCGGTCGCAATGAGGGGAGAGAGAGAGAGTGAGTGAGAGTGAGAGATAGTGAGTGGGAGAGTGAGTGAGAGAGTGAGCGAGAGTGAGTGGGAGAGTGAGTGAGAGTGAGAGAGAGAGTGGGAGAGTGAGTGAGAGAGTGAGTGAGAGAGTGAGAGAGAGTGAGTGGGAGAGTGAGTGAGAGAGAGAGTGAGAGAGAGTGAGTGGGAGAGTGAGTGAGTGAGAGTAAGAGAGAGAGAGTGAGTGGGAGAGTGAGTGAGAGAGAGTGAGTGAGAGTGGGAGAGTGAGTGAGAGAGTGAGTGAGAGTGAGACAGAGAGTGAGAGAGAGAGTGAGTGAGAGTGAGACAGAGCGTGAGAGAGTAAATTAGACTTTTGACTTTTAAACAACTTTTATTGCCGCCAGCAGCAAAAGCACTGGAGGCAATTTCGATATAAAACACACAACGTCACCAGCAAACAAATGAAAATAGACGTGACAAATCCACGCGCTGTGGCGCTAAAAAGCACCGCGCACAACATGAAAGAAAAGTCACGTGGTTGTGGTGGTCATCGCGCACGCCACGGTGACGAGTGAGCGCTTCAGAAGGTGAACACGTGGAGGGTGCCGTCCACGCTGGTACAGAGGGCTTTTCCGGCTCCCCAGCGTTCAAAGAAGACGTGCACATCACCAACATGTGTATGGTATGCGTGCTCCAGCCGGAGCCGCGCCTTATGCAGGCCTCTGAACATTGGAAGCACAGAGCAGCCGTCAGTGTCAGAGAGTGAATGAGAGAGTGAGACAGAGAGTAAGAGAGTGAATGAGAGAGTGAGAGTGAGTGAGTAAGAGAGTGAGTGAGTGAGAGTGAGTGAGAGAGAGAGTGTGAGTGTGTGAGAGTGAGTGTGTGAGTGTGAGTGAGAGAGTGAGTGAGATAGTGAGACAGAGAGTGAGAGAGTGAATGAGAGTGAGACAGAGAGAGTGAATGAGAGAGTGAGAGGGAGAGTGAGATTGAGTGATTGAGAGAGTGTGAGAGAGTGAGTGAGAGTGAGTTAGAGAGTGAGTGAGAGTTAGTGAGAGTGAGTGAGAGAGTGAGTGATAGAGTGAAAGAGAGAGTGAGTGAAAGAGAGTGATGTGCGGCGTGTGGGCGAAACCCGACGCACGTCACCAAGACTCCGTCGTGCCGGCTTAAGGGACGCTAGCAGGCTGCTGCTGCTGCTGCAGTGGCGGTGTGGCTATCTCTCGTTACCCATTACCCGGGCAGACTCAAGTGGTCATTACCACGCTCGACTATGCGTCTACAATAGTCCCCGTCTCCTTTGACGTGGCGCGGTAATGGATATCGCGTTGCCCGCCGTTGCGTGCGCCGCCCTCCGTCGTTCGCGTGTGGATAACACAAACTCGACTGGTAACTATTATTCCTCACCACCACCACCACAACCACCACCCACCCCCACCCCCCCTTCTCACGAGTCCATTCTCCGAAATGTTCCACCACCCATTTGTGCGTTCTCTAGGTGCCACGTCATGGGACAAAGCGACCGAGCGGTTGGCGACTCTCGCAGTCTCGTGCACCCCTGCGTGGAAGTGGATATCACAGAACTACTTCTGAAATTATGTTTTAAGTCCCTGTGCAGAGTCTGTGCATCAGCGGCTGCCTGCATTCGAATCCATGTTCTGGTGCCAGCTCATCTCGCTGGACTCCGAGCCACTCGGCCATCTCAAAGATCGATACTGAGTGTAGCGGCATCTAGTGGCTGGAAGGGATCGCGTGAACCTATAGCATACAATGCGCTAAAAATGTGGTTTGGGCCAGTGCACGCCGCTCGTAGAAGGGTCGGCGATCGCCGGTGGTGGAGAATAACGACGGAGTGGCAGCCAACGGAGGGAACCACATCCCAGAGAGGACGCCGGCCGTGGAGATGGAGCCATAGAATCCGGTCATGTAGGCGACCAAGATTGTAGGACAGCGAGAGAGATGGTGACCGGCGGCTTGTGGGAGGCCTTCATCCAACAGTGGATAGATCGAGGCTGAATGCTGACCGCTGATACGGTTTACAAAGGAAACAATATATAAAATAAGAACACGCTATGTCCGTATGCGTGTTGAACTTCTTTCGCATCGTACGCAGCCCAACCGTGCACGCGTGCGCGCATGCCGTGAGCTTAACGAATCCACATTTAATCGATTCGTCGAAGCATCGCGTTCGATCGATCGAGTGGAACGCAAATTATCGGGACTGTGACGCATTCCCCGGGGCCTCGTCACCCCCCCCCCCTCACACCGCTGTGGCTGCTTCCCCCCCCCCCCCACCGCCGCGACCCCTACAGTGCCGAGACAATGCGTGAGTTGTAATTCGCTCCGTCGCAAAAAAAATTGTTAATGCAAATAGCAACGCCTTTTAATCTCCAGTATTTTGCAGCTTTATAGGACAGGGACGCAGGATTATTTTTTTAAATATTCGTTATTCTCTCTCGTCCCCCACCCACCCACCCTTTACATTTATTCGCCTGATTCTTTAGAAGCGCACAAATAGAGCCCCTACGGCGACTCGCCTCCTCTCCTCTCGCTCTCCTCCCTATCCTCCTTATCTCCATGCCAAAGCCATTAGACGCAGGCGCACGGGGCTAAACATCGCCGCCACACGCTGCCGTGCCCCCCCCCCCCGATAGACACGGTGATACAGCCCCCCCCTCCTATTCACCCCCCCCCCCCACTTCGTCTGGCCAGGCCGCTCCACACTGAGACAGCGACCTGACTGTCCCCATTGCAAGAGCCATCCATCTTCGGCTGCTTAACAACCGCGGGCTCTAACGCGGTACAGATTAACACAATTTATCACCGCGATCAGCCCTAACACATCAGCACTCGCCCAGAATGTTTTGACATTCATCTAATTCAACCCTGATGATTTATCAAATTATAATTACCAGGCGCTGAAGGACTCATTTATTACGGTGATGCATGATAATAGTGCCTGAGTGGATTGAATTTTAAGTAACTTCCACTGATTATAATGTATGCATTCATTTGAATAATGTTCCACAATCTGATGCCTCCACTGGAAGTAAACTCGAGGGGATTTTTTTAATGCTGGAATAATCAATGCAAAAAAACCTCAAATTGTTAATTCAATTTTTGTACAAATTGTTTGGCTAGGGAATTGAGAGCGGAGAAAAAGTTCAATTTACTTCCCTTGCATGTCTTCAAGAAGCAGGTAATTAAGGGACAGGGTAATTGAAAAAGGCTTTTACAGCACTTGGGCTGAGTGAGAGATGGCCCTTGCTTGTCGCCGATCCCGTGGCGCTTGCAACGCTGCGCGTTCACGCGTCCCAAGCGACTGTTACAACGGCGGTACACGTACACCAGAGTACACACACAGAGAGTGGTACACGTGCACCAGAGTACACACACACAGGGAGTGGTACACGTGCACCAGAGTACACACACACAGGGAGTGGTACACGTGCACCAGAGTACACACACAGGGAGTGGTACACGTACACCAGAGTACACACACAGGGAGTGGTACACGTGCACCAGAGTACACACACACAGGGAGTGGTACACGTACACCAGAGTACACACACAGGGAGTAGTACACGTACACTAGAGTACACACAGGAGTGATACACGTACACTAGAGTACACACACACAGGGAGTGGTACACGTACACTAGAGTACACACAGAGAGAGTGGTACACGCGCACTAGAGTACACACAGGGAGTGGTACACGTACACTAGAGTACACACAGGGAGTGATACACGTACACCAGAGTACACACACAGGGAGTGGTACACGTACACTAGAGTACACACAGAGAGAGTGGTACACGTACACTAGAGTACACACACACAGGGAGTGGTACACGTACATCAGAGTACAAACACACAGGGAGTGGTACACGTACACTAGAGTACACACAGGGAGTGATACACGTACACTAGAGTACACACACAGGGAGTAGTGCACGTACACCAGTGTACACACACACAGGGAGTAGTACACGTACACCAGAGTACACACACACAGGGAGTGGTACACGTACACCAGGGTACACACACACAGGGAGTAGTACACGTACACCAGAGTACACACACACATAGTGGTACACGTACACTAGAGTACACACAAGGAGTGATACACGTACACCAGAGTACACACAGGGAGTGGTACACGTACACCAGAGTACACACACAGGGAGTAGTATATGTACACCAGAGTACACATACAGGGAGTAGTACACGTACACCAGAGTACACACACACAGGGAGTGGCCTGCGTACACTAGAGTACACACACAGGGAGTGGTACGCGTACACCAGAGTACACACACAGAGGGAGTAGTACACGTACACCAGAGAACACAAACACAGAGAGTGGTACACGTACACCAGAGTACACACACACAGGGATTGGTACACATACACCAGAGTACATACACAGGGAGTAGTACACGTACACAAGAGTACATACACACAGGGAGTGGTACGCGTACACCAGAGTACACACAAGGAGTGGTACACGTACACCAGAGTTCACACACAGGGAGTAGTACACGTACACCAGAGTTCACACACAGAGTGGTACACGTACACTAGAGTACACACAGGGAGTGATACACGTACACTAGAGTACACACACACATACAGTGGTACACGTACACTAGAATACACACAGGGAGTGATACACGTACACCAGAGTACACACACACAGGGAGTAGTACACTTACACCAGAGTACACACACACACATATAGTGGTACACGTACACTAGAGTACACACAGGGAGTGATACACGTACACCAGAGTACACACACACAGGGAGTACTACACGTACACCAGAGTACACACACACATAGTGGTACACGTACACCAGAGTACACACACAGGGAGTAGTACACGTACACCAGAGTACACACACAGGGAGTGGTACACGTACACGAGAGTACACACAGAGAGCGGTACACGTACACCAGAGTACACACACACATAGGGGTACACGTACACTAGAGTGCACAAACACAGTGGTACACGTGCACTAGAGTACACACACACATAGTGGTACACGTACACCAGAGAACACACACACAGGGAGTAGTACACGTACACCAGAGTACGCACACACACATAGTGGTACACGTACACCAGAGTACACACACACACATAGGGGTACACGTACACTAGAGTACACACACATACTGGTACACGTACACCAGAGTACACACACATACATAGTGGTACACGTACACTAGAGTACACACACACAGTGGTACACGTACACTAGAGTACACACACAGGGAGTAGTACACATACACCAGAGTACACACACAGGGAGTAGTACACATACACTAGAGTACACACACAGGGAGTGGTACACGTACACTAGAGTACACAAAGAGAGTGGCACACATACACCAGAGTACACACACAGAGAGTGGTACACGTACACTAGAGTACACACAGAGAGCGGTACACGTACACCAGAATACACACACACATAGTGGTACACGTACACCAGAGTACACAAACACATAGTGGTACACTTACACTAGAGTACACACACAAAGTGGTACACGTACACCAGAGTACACACACACACACATAGCGGTACACGTACACCAGAGTACACATAGTGGTACACGTACACCAGAGTACACACACACATAGCGGTACACGTACACCAGAGTACACACACACACATAGTGGTACACGTACACTAGAGTACACACACACATAGCGGTACACGTACACCAGAGTACACAAACACATAGTGGTACACTTACACTAGAGTACACACACACACATAGTGGTACACGTACACTAGAGTACACACACATAGTGGTACACGTACACCAGTGTACACACACACATAGTGGCACACGTACACTAGAGTACACACACACATAGTGGTACACGTACACTAGAGTACACACACAGGGAGTAGTACACGTACACCAGTGTACACACACACATAGTGGCACACGTACGGAGTCGATTACGCGTGAACGGTCCACACCACGTTGCTCGACCATGACCCGAGGGCCACAACGATTCGCCTCTCCCAGCGATTCGATGAATTTTCACAATTCACTGTCCCCACTCAAAGTCAACAATTCGTGGTGGATGGATTGTCGCGTTCGTACCGTCTCGTTAACCGTGTTAATTCGCCAACGTTGGCCCAACGTTCCGTGTTCACTGTGCGGCTGCTACATATGCACGTCGCAAACGCAGCTCGTCTCCGAAAGTCTCGTTCCTGTGTGGACCATCTTCACGAGCGTGAACCCGACCCCACGTCACAGACGGACAGGCAGACACGCGGACGTACGGACGGAAACAGACAGACGAGTGGACAGCAGGTGGGACAGGTCATGACCCCCCCCAGGCACACCCGCATTGGGCGTCCTCTGAACTCCAAGTTGTAGGGGGGGGGGGGCAGGGGTTGACGCCCCACTTCAAGAAGGACCTCGTGCTGTGTTCCCACGCGCTTCGGAAAGGGGTGCGGGGCCAGCCAGGCCTTTGGTTCATGCAATGGCCCGAGGCCATTCCGCCGTGGAGGTGGTGGTCTCTTTGCCCACAGCAGCCAGCCTGGAGATGAGGGTTGGAGGCGGCTGCGGTGGTGACGCAACGTGGACACAATGCGTGGGCGGGGCTTCGCTGCGTGGGTGAGTGCAGAGGGGGCTTCAGTGACGTCATACCACGCTCACTGCGAGATTAAAAGCCATCAAAACAAAACCTTTTCACACAAATACCAGCGGGTGCAGCATTTTGTCTGTGACCATGACTCAATTTTGGTTGGAACCGGAAAAACCAAGGGCCTCGCCCGAAGCTTGCGTGGCTATCACCGCCCACACCTCTTGCCACCACCCTTCCATACCCCCCCCCTCCTTCTCCCCCCTACCATACACGGCCCCCACCCTCCTCCCATGCAAGGTCCCCACTTGTACCCTCTCTGTGTATCTCTGTGTACGTCCCACACCTACCTCACTCTACATCTCTCCGGCTCTCACTTCGCTCTGCGTACTAAACCACCCCAACCTCTTTCCAAACCCAAAATGCACGCGCCCAAATCCCCCCCCCCCTCCTCCTCCACACTTCGCCCCCCCCCCATCTCCCCCAACCTTCCCCACCCATGCACTACCTCTCCGCGGTCGCGTCAGCTGTGAAGAATGAGAGCCGCGGCCTGGAGAGGTTAAACATGAGCAAGGCTATTTATCACCTGCACTGGAAACAGATGGGTGGGAGTCATCCATCAGAGTCTGCGTCAGCCCAGAAAACAGCGCCGTAAATGACAGCGCCCTGTCACGGCCCTCGCTTTTATCTCCCGTCACTCTCCGCGACCGCTCTCGCCTCCCAAGCACCCCCACGACCATCATCAACCACTGTCTGCTGCTGCCCCTCACGCATCTCCCTTGCTGTGTCTCCGCGTGTACCCCCCCCCCCGCCCCCCACCCCCAGTCATGTGCCTCGCTCTTGTCTCCCTGTCTCTGTGTGTCTCGTGGTGTCTTCATTCTCGCGCTTAGCAGGGTGTCTCAACGAGTCTCTTCTCCGGCATCTCCGAATATCTCAAGTTTCAAGTTTAATGTATTAGGTATAGCCCTGTGAGCCATGCGGCTCTTGAGTCGGGTGCAACCGCAACAAACAAAATATGAATACAGAACATCCCAAAGCGACGACACGCAACAGAAACATCCTGGGATAAACCAGCAAATCTTCCAGAAAAAAAACCACCGTATTACAACGCTGTGTGCAAAAATCCCAGTGTGATGCAAGACAAACAATAACAACCTTCTTCAGGTGAAAGGAACAAACCTGTCGGGACAACAAACCTGTCGTCCCGACAGGTTTGTTCCTTTCACCTGAAGAAGGCCACTTGTGTTGTGGCCGAAACGTCGTGAGAATTTTATTGTTTTATTTTATTAATTTATTCTCATTCTACGTGACTTTACCGAAAGAACCAAAGAAGACTTTGTTAACGTCTAGCTTTTTGGTGTGTGGGTCCGGTCTTTTGTTGGAGAGGAGGTTACATTTGGAAATCAGGTTGTCCTTACATTTGGTCGTGATAATTTTATTGTTTATATATATTTTTAATAATGTTATTGTTTCTCTTCTACGTGACTTTACCGAAAGAACCAAGAACCTGTAAACACTATGAATACACACACCATGTACACACTACGAATGGAATTACACTGAGAAACACAAATATAACTTTGGAAAGTTGCAGAGAAGAGTCAGTTGGCTTTGGCCAGGGCACGTCACTAGGGCACGTCATGGGGGCACGTCAGTGAGATACGTCACTAAGACACGTGACTAAGGAGCCGTCCATAAATGACGTCACGCACCTGGGGGGGGGGGTCAGACATTTGTGACGATGTGTGACGAGGGGGGGGGGGTTGAGAAATGTGGCGTCACACCAAAATTCGCAACTTTAAATAAATATAGACAACACGTTCTACTTATTTAAATAGACTTTTAATAAATGTCTTCTCCTACAACATCAGAGTGCAGCGGCACATTAAATACGCACTACAATGGCAATAGTTTAAAGCGATTTGAAGCATGTTTTATTTGGGGGGGGCAGAGCTTTGTGGCGCAATATTTGAGGGGGGGTCTGACTTTTCGTGACGCCGTGTGACGATGGGGGGGGGGGGGTCATAAATCGTCCAAAATCGCGTGACGTAATTTATGGACGGCCCCTAAGACACGTGACTGAGGCACGTCACTGAGACACGGCAACGTTGTTAAGTCACGATCGAGTAGCAGGCAAAGGAGGGCATGCGCCCGAGAGGACGTCCACCAAGGAGATGTGATGATTAATTCAGCTCATTCGCAGGTGTTCGGTGGATTGCTGCATCATGCGATAGTGGCTGATGCCTCCTGCTTTCATCCAGCAGTGGAGACATCGTGGCTGTTAATGATTGATGAAATCGTGAATAATTTATTTTTTGGGGACACACGATTCGATGAATGCGTAGTGAATGTAAGAATCCGTTAACTATATGATGTTAAATGTAATAGCAATAATAAACAAATATTTCGGGTAACAAGCCTTCATCAGTCTCCCAAAAATTGCCTTTGTCATTAATACTGCTGAACGGCAGTTATAAATAACAAATGTGATTTAAAAATATATATATTTGCGTGTTCTACCACATCCAATGCAGCCCCTTAAATGTGTGTTCTTATAAAATAAGTGACAGATCGCTCTGGCCACTGCAGTTACGCTCATGGCTGCCTCGGCTCCTTGCACTAATCACGGGCATAGGGATCACTGATGTTTACACATCGCACTCGGTACTCATCGTATGGCTGAGTCGATCTAGGGGAGGCCCAAGACCGGTGCAGATATTGGTCACTGAATATTGACCGTGAGCAGGAATTGAACCCGTCTCTCCGGGTTCAATTCGCGCTAACCACTACACTCCCTCTTTGGTTATTTCGGTAAAGTAAATTAGAAAGAAAATACACCACACTACCGCTGCCCAACTACATAGCCCCTCACCACTACTCCCACAGGCACACACACACATCTGCGTGTAAGTACCAACACTTTTTGTCAATTCCACTGCTAGATGGGGGCCTCTCACCACGCCGTGGCAGATCGTGGGGTCGTTTTACCACAACTTTACCATTGGCAACAACAACACGTTCGTCAGTAACACTGCCGTAAGGGGCACGATCACCTCTAGGAGATGCTACTGAATGGGGGGGGGGGGGCACGGGTTCACGAACCCAATCCCCCTCTCCCCTCCACAATAGAATGACCCCTTCCTAGATTTGAAGCTTTCGTGACTGCTAGGATCCATACTCTTTGGTTCTATTGGGTAAAGTCACGTAGGTGAAAATAAAATAACAAAAAATCACGACGTTTCGGCCACAACACAAGCGGCCTTCATCAGGTGAAGGGACGAGCCTGTCTGGAGGACAGCGCTGGAGTGGAAGAAGCCACGCTTAGATCACGACATTTAAGCTGTGTGAGAAGATAAAGAAGACCAAGCGCCTTGACAAAGGAATTAGCATATAATTTAGCATTGAAATGGCTCATTGAAATAGCTAAGTTAAAGTATACACATCCGCAGAGGCACCCCTTGACAAAGGAATTAGACCTGGGTATTCAGCACAAGAAAATGTATATGTACATATATAAATACAATCTTTAATGTGTACATATACACAAAATGTCGAGAATAACGATAATTTCCCGATATGTCGCGAATTATTTATATGTTTCCTCTTTAGGGCAGCCCAATTCACGAATGCGTTCCAGGTGATTGTTGTGTGTGCGTGGGCACCACTGCCAACACAGTACAGCGAATATTCCTGAATTCTCATGCATTGAGGACTCATGGTAAATTCCAGGCCTTAAGGGTAGACACACACACATCATAGAACTCCGTTAAATATCTCCACGTATGAATAGGCGCAGCTTGAGTCCATCAACCTACTGACTTTCCTGACCAACATTAAACAAGCGGCATTTTCCCCAAACTCGCAAACTCTGGACTGGTTTCGACCTTCTGGGTCTCATCGGCGTGCTAAAAAACAAATCCTGCTGGGTTACCGGCTGCTGTTGGCAATAGGATTCCATGTAAAATATGGGAACTCGTTCAGCACAAAGGATTAGTCTCCACTTCCGGGGTCATCCTCTTCTGCAATTGTTCGAGAGGACTTCTTGGGTGGTGCCTTATGGGCAGGGATCATTCTATACTCTTTGGTTCTATTGGGTAAAGTCACGTAGGTGAAAATAAAATAACAAAAAATCACGACGTTTCGGCCACAACACAAGCGGCCTTCATCAGGTGAAGGGACGAGCCTGTCTGGAGGACAGCGCTGGAGTGGAAGAAGCCACGCTTAGATCACGACCTTTAAGCTGTGTGAGAAGATAAAGAAGACCAAGCGCTTTGACAAAGGAATTAGCATATAATTTAGCATTGAAATGGCTCATTGAAATAGCTAAGTTAAAGTATACACATCCGCAGAGGTACCCCTTGACAAAGGAATTAGCATCGAATTTAGCATTGAAATAGTTCAGTGATTAGCTAGTAACTGGTCACAGAAATAGCTATGTTAAAGTTAGAGTATATACATTCACCGAGGCACCTAGTACTCATCAAACAGGAGAATTTAGCGAAACACAACCACGCTCAGACATCGGACCTTTGTGCGAGCAAACAAGGTGTTCTGACAAAGAAATTAGCATAAAAATTAGCATTTTATTGGCGAATTTTAGGAAAGAGGTGGTGTACGTGCCAGTGGACTTGCAGTTTGGCGCGGGGGGGAAGGGGGGAGGGGGAGTTTACCTATTGATGGTGTGAAAATGGGAATTTATAAGAGCTGCGAAAGCTTGGGGTACCACTACTCGAAAAATATACTGTACCATTGAAATTAGTTTAATGTTTAGTTCTTTGTCAGAACACCTTGTTTGCTCGCACAAAGGTCCGATGTCTGAGCGTGGTTGTGTTTCGCTAAATTCTCCTGTTTGATGAGTACTAGGTGCCTCGGTGAATGTATATACTCTAACTTTAACATAGCTATTTCTGTGACCAGTTACTAGCTAATCACTCAGCTATTTCAATACTAAATTCGATGCTAATTCCTTTGTCAAGGGGTACCTCTGCGGATGTGTATACTTTAACTTAGCTATTTCAATGAGCCATTTCAATGCTAAATTATATGCTAATTCCTTTGTCAAGGCGCTTGGTCTTCTTTATCTTCTCACACAGCTTAAAGGTCGTGATCTAAGCGTGGCTTCTTCCACTCCAGCGCTGTCCTCCAGACAGGCTCGTCCCTTCACCTGATGAAGGCCGCTTGTGTTGTGGCCGAAACGTCGTGATTTTTTGTTATTTTATTTTCACCTACGTGACTTTGCCCAATAGAACCAAAGAGTATAGAATGATCCCTGCCCATAAGGCACCGCCCAAGAAGTCCTCTCGAACAATTGCAGAAGAGGATGACCCCGGAAGTGGAGACTAATCCTTTGTGCTGAACGAGTTCCCATATTTTACATGGAATTCTATTGCCAACAGCAGCCGGTAACCCAGCAGGATTTGTTTTTTAGCACGCCGATGAGACCCAGAAGGTCGAAACCAGTCCAGAGTTTGCGAGTTTGGGGAAAATGCCGCTTGTTTAATGTTGGTCAGGAAAGTCAGTAGGTTGATGGACTCAAGCTGCGCCTATTCATACGTGGAGATATTTAACGGAGTTCTATGATGTATGTGTGTCTACTCTTAAGGCCTGGAATTTACCATGAGTCCTCAATGCATGAGAATTCAGGAATATTCGCTGTACTGTGTTGGCAGTGGTGGCCACGCACACACAACAAACACCTGGAACGCATTCGTGAATTGGGCTGCCCTAAAGAGGAAACATATAAATAATTCGCGACATTTCGGGAAATGATTGTTATTCTCGACATTTTGTGTATATCTATACATTAAAGATTGTATTTATATATGTACATATACATTTTCTTGTGCTGAATACCCAGGTCTGATTTTCATTGTCGGAGGCAAATGCTCAATTCTCGGTGCCTGAGACTGATCCTTATTGAAACGGGCCTCAACGCCGGGGTCTCATCCAGCAGTTGATTGAGCACCGCTAATGAGACGTCCACGAGCTATGGAACTCTCACGCTCGCGGTCGATGAACGCGCTCAGCCGATGACAGGCCGAGTGCACCAGTGATGCAGTGCTGTTTCAAGGCATGCGGCGATGCATCGATTACGAGATTAAGCGAGTAGTCAGTCCTTTATTTATAACCAGGCGAGAGCCCATCGCGAGTAAAACAAAATCAAGTCTCTTTTTATGGGAGAACTGAGTTTAAAGAAATTATCATCATATCATCATCATCAACAGCGGAAACATTATCTGCCATGATCTCATCCGCTGCTCGTGGAAAGCACCGGTCACGGCAATGCCGTTCCTCCGCACGTTCCTTTTTTTGCGATCAATGCCACGATCGGTGCAGCTGCTGCACATCAGATGATTTCCTGCCCCTCCGTCTCTGCGATGGATGCCATCCCGGACGCCTTACCTCGCTTAGCTTACACTGCGTTGTTAGTCTCCAGCATCAGCCATCATCCCTTTCGAGCGACGCGCCCTGACCAAGCCACACTTCTATTCTTAAGACGCGACGTCTGTCACGCGCGCACGTTCTCTCATCCACGTTCCTCTCCAACTAATTCCACGCTTCTTTGTGCCCCGTTCAACTTCACGTCCACGATTTGTGAGAATAGTATGCAAACAGTGATCCAAACGACCTTTCAGGCTAATATATGGCGAGCAAGAGCTAATGAACGAGACGGTACAATGAGATAGACCCCAATCCAAAAGAGAATAGACTCGTGAATTCAAACCGTGTCCTCGAGGTGGTGTTGGTAGTTCGATGGCAGCCAGTGATGCAGAGATGGAGTCCGTGTAACGGGGAGCTGTCAGTCGGCGATAGAGACGCTAGAGAGGTGATGGAGGCAGCAGGGGAGGTGATGGGAGCGATGTGATGCAGTGTGGAATGCTGTGGTAGAGATGATGTAAGGCGGCGGCAGAGGTGATGGAAGGCGTTGGTAGAGGTGATAGAGAGGTGATGGAGGCTGCGGCAGAAGTGATGGGAGGCAGTGACGGAGAAATGTGATGGGATGAAGCGTGAGAAATTGCGGTATCCGGGGATGTGGCGCAGCATTGGATGCTGCGTGACAGATGATGGAAGGCGTTGGTAGAGGTGATAGAGAGGTGATAGAGGCTGCGGGGGTGGAGAAGGTGATGGGAGTCGGTGATGGAGAGCTGCTGATGGGGGGGGGGGGGGTGTATTCCCAGACATCGATCCCAAGGCCAGGCCCCCCAGCGGCGACGATGGAGCAGCTGACAGCACCGCCGTCCGGCCGCCCTGGCCAAGGGCGCATATATCTGCTCCTCTCCCGTTTTAAACAGCTTTACTGGAGCTAACATTGATCACCGGAAAAGGTCTTCCACTTAAAATGTGTGCCGGGCGTAATGAATCGGTGTGGGTCTCATTACTCGCGCGGTGATTTATTTGGCATTATTTCTGCGGCACGCGGGCTGGCAGCGCGCCGTAAATTAGAGGTTATACTGCGCAGATAAACGGAAGACGGCGAGGTGACAGGGACGGCTTGGTGCTGCTGGGACGAGCGGGAGCTTGCAGCCCGGACGAAGATAAAGAGACGGGCGGATGGGACAGAGATAAACAAAAACAAACCGTAAATTACGCTCCGCGCCTTTCTGCCTTCCGCCGCCGCCGGAGTTGTGTGAAGACGCGGCTCGTCCCCGCTACATCGCGGCAACCTCGAATCCATTTACTGCCCCGTAAATATGAACACAGCGCCCCGAACTACATAACACGCACACACGCACGCGCGCGCGTACCCACACCGCAACGTATGAGCAACGTATTTCGCTGGGTGGGGTGGAGGGGTGGAATAAAAGGATCTCTCAACGCGCGGGTTGGGCCCGACTCAGACACGCGGCCGCTGCCGCCTCGGCGCGGACTCAGATGACACGTGACCCGCACGAGGTCCCGACGACCCACACCCCCCCCCCCCGGCTGCTAAAGTTTTGAGCGTAGCCCGAGACCACGCGAAGCGAACCCGGGGGTCGGGGGGAGTCACAAAGTCACGGACGTCCAGTCAAGGGCTCCATGCCTGCGTGTCCACTGCCATCTCATTGCCGCATTCACGCGTTGAGGTCAGGGGGGGGGGGATGAACAGGGAGGCGGGCGGTGCCTCGCCCTCCGAGATGAGGCCCCGTGACGCGGGGAAACGAACCAAGGAGATTGTCCCGTGGGGGTCGACGTTCAGGACACACTCCTGCATCGTGGCCGTATTGGGCGAGCTTCCGGATGTGATGTATGTATGATGAACTTCGCTCGCACCGTGCGTAGCCAGACGTGCTCATCGGAGTGTATGTCAGGGTGGGTGGGAGGGGGCAATGGAGCGGGGCCGCTCGCGATGTTTGGCGAGGTGCATGTTCAACCTCGCGCACCCGCGTCTCTTCGGGCCACTCTCGACACAACAACAAGAGAGCTTCAAACAATCTCGCGCACGCGGCCTCTCGTATCCCTGACATCCTCAAAGTCCCCTACCCATCCCCCCCCCCTTGCAGACATACCTCCCCGCCACCCATCCTCCCACGTACCCTCGCACAAAACTCGTCCCCATCCACCTCCACGTCTGTTTTCTTTCACTGCGGACACCGTCAGCACGGCCTTCCTCCTCCTCCCCATCATCATTCTCCTCGTGATACTCATCATCATCATAATCATTCCCCTCCTCCTCCGCCTCCCCGCTGATTTACCCCCCCCACCACCACCCACCACCATCCCCCACAACCCCCCCACCTCCCCACCCACCACCACACCACCACCCCACCCACCATCACCACCCCACCCCCACACACCCCACCCCCCACCACCCCCCCCACCACCCCCACACCCCCCACCCCCCACCATCCCGGCTGGACTGGCAGCGCGGGTCGCCGCTCCCACGAAGCCCTCCGCGTTCACATTCACGGCGCTGGTCTTCACCTTCCCTTTGTTAGGGAGGCAGATCGGTACGGCGCGCGCAGATTTATGTGGTCTGTCAGCTTCAAATGAAAAGAGAGCTAACTTTAATGACACTGCAATTAATTGCCGGAGGAGATAGATGGCTGAAAGACAAGATATTGACTTCATTAAGGAGAATGTATTATGTCATTAGGATGTGGGGTCACCTTGCATGTAGCCGCGCAGGCTGTAATGTATTGGCGCCTTCCCCAAACAAGATAAATTCAGCTTGCGGTGACGCGGCTGACAAAAAATCTTTTCTGTGTAATGTATTTCATGAGCGCCCAGCTTTCAGTCAGTGCCAGCGAGGACAGCCCTAATCTATCACTCAACGTGTTTGGCTAATATATCTGCCTGGGTCCTCCATCCCGCGCAGCTCGAGAGCTCGGAGCGCAGGAGCAGCACCATCAATCTCTCGGCCTCCCGAAACCCGCGCCGCGCCTACAGACCACGGCCGCCCACGGCCCCACAGGCGCACCGAACGGAATTTTCACATTTTCGCAAGGCGAGTGTAAGGGGGGGGGGGAGCGAGAAGAGCCCCGGGCTAATCACTTCGTAGCCAGTAGATTTTTCTCTGTCTGCGGACGGGCAGATAACCGAGCAATCGGCGCAGGGATCTCCAAGGAAGCGATTATTTAAGTTCCCGCAGGCGAGCTGGGAGATGGTGTGGGGTGGGTGGGTAGGTGGGTGGGTGGGGGAGTTTGGGCTGGGGAGGCTGGTGGGTCTGTGTGTGATGTGGTTGTGGTGTATTTGTTTGTGTGTATGTGGAGGGTGTGCGCGATTTGATTGTAGTGTGGGTGTGTGTGTCTGTGGAGAGACTGCATGATGTGTGTTAGTGTGTGTGTGGAGGGTGTGCATGATGTGGGAATGGTATGTGTGTATGTGCGTGAGTGGGTATAGGTGGTGTGGGTTGTATGTACATTTTGTGGGGTTAAAATGTGTTCATAGTTGTATTTGTGTGCATGGTGTGTGCGCGTTGTGTGTGTATAATGGTGTGTGCGCGTTGTGTGTGTGTGTGTATAATGGTGTGTGCGCGTTGCGTGTGTGTATAATGGTGTGTGCGCGTTGTGTGTGTATAATGGTGTGTGCGCGTTGTGTGTGTGTGTATAATGGTGTGTGCGCGTTGTGTGTGTGTATAATGGTGTGTGCGCGTTGTGTGTGTGTGTATAATGGTGTGTGCGCGTTGTGTGTGTATAATGGTGTGTGCGCGTTGTGTGTGTATAATGGTGTGTGCGCGTTGTGTGTGTGTGTATAATGGTGTGTGCGCGTTGTGTGTGTGTGTGTATAATGGTGTGTGCGCGTTGCGTGTGTGTGTATAATGTAAGTCAACCCATAGCACCTCGCGCGAACTCCTGCCAGCCAGCCGTCAGCACATTACGTGTCCTCAAAGTGCACCTAGCCTGCCACAAACGCCATGGTGACGTCACCACGACTTAGTGGCGAATGGCTGTTGCTGTTGTTGTGTATAATGAAGCGGTAGTGTAGTGGTTATCACGCTGCGCTACGAACCCGGTGACCCGAGTTGGATTCACGCTTCACACCAGTGATGATTATCTGAACCGGTCCTGGGCCTCCTCTAGGTCGATTCAGCCTCAAATGAGTACCTGGTGCGATGTGTAAACGTCGCCGCTCGGGAGAGAAATAGGCCCGGGTGAGGTTCTGGCCAACCACCCACCCGTGTGCCGTGGTAACATTCACAGGTGCTCACTAACCGCACTTGCCCCAACAGTCTGTAAAGGCTATAGAGATATCACTGATCACGGACAAACATTTGTTTTATTCCAGAAAGCACCGTCCAATATAAACGCCATAATGCCTTGCTTTGAATCTTACGCAGCCCTATAAATCCCTGTATCATTCTCCTCCCTTGACAGCCAAGGTCCGTGCGGCCATTCCTATGCCACAATTCTTCCGTCCAACCTTGAGCACAGTACATCCGGAGGTCACGGGAGAAACAGGTGGACACTTGAAGGTCACGACACGCGAGTGAGAAAATATCGTGGCTCTGGTATAAAGTGTGTGGCTCTGTGATGAGAGTGTGGCTCTGTGATGAGACTGTGGCTCTGTGATGAGAGTGTGGCTCTGTGATGAGAGTGTGGCTCTGTGATGAGAGTGTGGCTCTGTGATGAGACTGTGGCTCTGTGATGAGAGTGTGGCTCTGTGATGACACTGTGACTCTGTGATGAGAGTGTGGCTCTGTGATGAGAGTGTGGCTCTGTGATGAGAGTGTGGCTCTGTGATGAGACAGTGGCTATGTGATGAGAGTGTGGCTCTGTGATGACACTGTGGCTCTGTGATAAGACTGTGGCTCTGTGATGAGAGTGTGGCTCTGTGATGACACTGTGGCTCTGGGATTAGAGTGTGGCTCTGGGATGAGAGTGTGGCTCTGTGATGAGACTGTGGCTCTGTGATGAGAGTGTGGCTCCAGGATGAGACTGTGGCTCTGTGATGAGAGTGTGGCTCTGTGATGAGAGTGTGGCTCTGTGATGACACTGTGGCTCTGGGATTAGAGTGTGGCTCTGGGATGAGAGTGTGGCTCTGTGATGAGACTGTGGCTCTGTGATGAGAGTGTGGCTCTGTGATGAGAGTGTGGCTCTGTGATGAGAGTGTGGCTCTGTGATGAGAGTGTGGCGCTAGGATGAGACTGTGGCTCTGTGATGACACTCTGGCTCTGTGATGACACTGAGGCTCTGGGATGAGACTATGGCTCTGGGATGAGAGTGTGGCTCTAGGATGAGACTGTGGCTCTGGGACATGAGTGTGGCTCCAGGATGAGACTGTGGCTCTGTGATGAGACTGTGGCTCTAGGATGAGAGTGTGGCTCTGGGATGAGAGTGTGGCTCTGTGATGAGAGTGTGGCTCCAGGATGAGACTGTGGCTCGGTGATGAGAGTGTGGCTCTGTGATGAGACTGTGGCTCTGGGACAAGAGTGTGGCTCTGTAATGAGAGTGTGGCTCTGGGATGAGACTGTGGCTCTGGGATGAGACTGTGGCTCTGTGATGAGAGTGTGGTTCTGGGATGAGAGTGTGGCTCTGTGATGAGACTGTGGCTCTGGGATGAGACTGTGGCTCTGGGATGAGACTGTGGCTCTGTGATGAGAGTGTGGTTCTGGGATGAGACTGTGGCTCTGGGATGAGAGTGTGGCTCTGGGATGAGAGTGTGGCTCCAGGATGAGAGTGTGGCTCCAGGATGAGAGTGTGGCTCTAGGATGAGACTGTGGCTCTGTGATGAGACTGTGACTCTGTGATGAGAGTGTGGCTATGGGATGAGAGTGTGGCTCTGGGATGAGAGTGTGGCTCTGTGATGAGCGTGTGGCTCTAGGATGAGAGTGTGGCTCTGGGATGAGAGTGTGGCTCTGTGATGAGAGTGTGGCTCCAGGATGAGACTGTGGCTCTGTGATGAGAGTGTGGCTCTAGGATGAGAGTGTGGCTCTGGGATGAGACTGTGGCTCTAGGATGAGACTGTGGCTCTGGGACATGAGTGTGGCTCCAGGATGAGACTGTGGCTCTGTGATGAGACTGTGGCTCTAGGATGAGAGTGTGGCTCTGTGATGAGAGTGTGGCTCCAGGATGAGACTGTGGCTCTGTGATGAGAGTGTGGCTCTGTGATGAGACTGTGGCTCTGGGACAAGAGTGTGGCTCTGGGATGAGACTGTGGCTCTGGGATGAGACTGTGGCTCTGGGATGAGACTGTGGCTCTGGGACAAGAGTGTGGCTCCAGGATGAGACTGTGGCTCTGTGATGAGAGTGTGGCTCTGTGATGAGAGTGTGGCTCTGTGATGAGAGTGTGGCTCTGGCATGAGACTGTGGCTCTGGGATGAGACTGTGGCTCCAGGATGAGACTGTGGCTCCAGGATGAGACTGTGGCTCTGTGATGAGACTGTGGCTCTAGAATGAGAGTGTGGCTCTGGCATGAGACTGTGGCTCTGTGATGAGAGTGTGGCTCCAGGATGAGAGTGTGGCTCCAGGATGAGAGTGTGGCTCTGTGATGAGAGTGTGGCTCTGGGATGAGAGTGTGGCTTTGGGATGAGAGTGTGGCTCTGTGATGAGAGTGTGGCGCTGTGATGAGATTGTGGCTCCAGGATGAGAGTGTGGCTCCAGGATGAGAGTGTGGCTCTAGGATGAGACTGTGGCTCTGTGATGAGACTGTGGCTCTGTGATGAGAGTGTGGCTCTGGGACCAAAGTGTGTGGCTCTGGCATGAGACTGTGGCTCTGGGATGAGACTGTGGCACGTGGTGACAGCGTGGCTCAGAGACAACAGCGTGGCTCAGAGACAACAGCGTGGCTCTGGAAAGAAGGATCGCGCCTCGGCCGACACTCGTCAGTCGCCACCGATGCCCGCTTTGACAACGCGGGCCGCGCGCCTCTGCCCGCGTCGCGGGGCGAGGGCATCCATGCACAGCGCCCGCCGTCCATTAAGTCCATTAGCCCGGACGGGAGAAGTCTTTCCAGCAGCCCCTGGGGTGACCTTGCTCGCCATTCCGCCTCTCCAGGTATCGGCGTTTCTTTTGGCCGCCTCTCCCCTCATTTGTCATGATTATTGTTAAATTTTTCAACCTGTCACTGCTGACCGTAAATCAATGCCTGTAGTCTTCCTTTGTTATATCTCCTCTGAAAACAACCTTTCCTGTTAAATTAGGGCCTCCGCTACCTCTCATCCATTTAACAAGCCTGTCTGTCTCTTCACCCGGCCAATCTTTTGTTTGCTCCCTCCATTTGTCTTGCTTGCAATCAATCCTGCGAGTGCTTATTCATCCTGTTTCTCAGCGGCCCAATCATCATCCATCTCTGTTCTATTTTTATTTATTCTTTCCAAGCCCCTCATCCATCTTGCCTCCAGGCTGCCCTCTCTCGCGCAGTCCATTTTCACAGAGCCCCACGCCCCTAGCACGCCCGCCCCCCTCCCTTCTCGCGTCAAGGGTGAGTGGGGCCCCCACCCAACAACCCCCCCCCCAAAACCTCAACCACTCTCTTGCACTTCTCCAGGTCCTTCAGCCCCCCGGGCGTGACCTCCTGACCCCGACCAAGTCGGCCGCGGGCATTCACCGAGCCACGACAGAAAGTGGAGGCGTCCGCGTGGGAGAGAGGCCCGAAGGCGAGAGGGTTCACCCCTTGGCCACGTCGGAGCGACACGAAAGGAGATACTTAGTCGGTGTATACTCACGCACACCAATACCAATAACCCGCCATTCGCCACTAACTGACGTTGGCGTCAGCACGGCGCCTGTGCCAGGCCAGGTGCACTTTGAGGCCACGTGATGTGTCGAAGGCTCGCTGGCAGGAGGAGGTCTCGGGACAGACCCAACAGGTGCCATGGGTTGGCTGACTGAGATGACCGGTAGGTGCACCAGCTGTTCCCCCTTCTGTGCCAACTTGCTGAATTTTAGCCGCCCGGCGCTCCGCTCGTTGTTGTCAGCGTCGCTCATCTGCCCTCCGTTGTTGCTGGAGGGCGACTGCCTCCAAGTGCCCAGCAGCGTCCTTCATGAGCCTCCTCCATAGAGGCCGATCTTGACACCGCACATACACACGCAAAAACACACTCACACAAATACAAACGTTCAGGTAAAAGTGGACATTGGCCCCTGTGAATGAAAATGAAAGGAGAAATTCGCTTGAGAGCGTGGGGCTCGGTCCAGGCTGTCCAGGCTGATCGCAGCTCGCAGAGGGCTCGGCCGCTGTAGCGACCTCTTTGCCGGCAGCCACCGAGAACCTCACGAGTTGGACTTGTTGGTGGGTTTTTTTCCTCTCTCTCTCTCTTCCTCTCTTCATCTTCGTTTATTTACGACGTTGAGGTGTTATTCGTGTGTTTCTACTTTTTGTGTAATTAATTAAAAGTTGTACAGCTGCCGCGGCGCTCACGATCTCCCTTCGCCTTTAATGGCACCTCTCTGCCCACATTCGTTAATTTAATGAAGAAAAACACCCAGAGGCGGCGGAGGCCGAGGAGGAGGCGGAGGAGGTCTCGGCTCCCGCTCCTCGCTCTGCGTGCACAGCGCTGGAGTCTGAGCGCACTGCCGAGCTTTGTTCCTCGCTCCTGTTTCCAATTTCATGTCCAATTTTTCGCTACATTATGCCCGGTTGTTGTGGCAATATAATGTAGTCAAATCCTATTAGTGCAGCCGCTTCTGCTGTCTCCGCACAGCCGCTTACAGTTTACAAGCGACTCGTCAACCACGTAACCCTGCTATCCTACACCCCCCCCCCTCTCCCCCGTGGGGTCACCTGCCACCCCCAATCTTGCGGTCACCTGTCCCCCCCTGCACCGGTCTAGTCCAGCCCACGTGACTTCGTTCCCGAAGGCGGTATCAGCAATCTCCTGTTTTTCACCGCCCCGCGTGATCCTTAGTTGGGGGGTATCTGACCCATGGTCAATGTGGCCCCCCTCCCTCACCAAATCCCCCCCTAACTCCCTCTTTCTGGCGCCGTCACTGGCAAGAGTCCACGAGGGGCTCGGGGTATGGCAGTGATGGGAGCCGACATCAACATGTTGTGGATTTACTCTGCAACACACCGGTGGGCTGAAGTAGTATACTACACTATACACTACACTATACACTACACTACTATACACAACACTAAACACTACACTACTATACACTACTATACACGACTATACACTACACTACTATACACTATACTAGTAACTAATTGGCATTTTGTTTACGTGACAAATCCGTTACTAATGGGCTATGTCGGGTGATGGAGGGTTACGACACATGAATACTTGCGTGATCTAACCCAAAACACATTTATTATGAATAATATTGGGCGCGAAAGCCTGCTGCGTGTTAAAATGATCTGAATCCCCGTCACTGTTACACACAGCACTGGGTAAGGTCGACGATTTGGAGTGTGTATGTATTCTCGGCACTTGACTACGTAGGGTGTAAGCGTCTATAGTGAGAGCACGAAGTGTTTTGTTTTACTTGGGCCATGTATGTCGACCAATTTGTCCTGCAATTCGCATTTCCCATGTCGGACGTACTTTGACGAACCGAGTCGTTCATGCATCCACGCTGAGGCTGGTGGTGATGGCGCATTCCATGATTTTGTCAAAGTTTAAAACTATTTACGCATCCAAATAATAATCCATCACATGCAACAACTATAACTACAAAGCTGTTCACAGGTATCTTCAAAGCATATGCATCATTTTGATGCTCAGTGAAATGTTTGCACTTTTGAGTCTGCCTAATTTGTGACACTGCTCCCGTCGTTTCAATGCGCCTGTGTTTTTGAGGGCTGGGTTATTTATCGCTGTGGGGTTTGGCCCGCGCCTGCATCTCGCTGTAAACGCGGCGATTACTCACACACACTCAAGAGCACGCACACACACCCTTAATCTTCCGGCGTGACACGTTACTCAAGCACGTGTCCGCGTCTTAAACCACGAGGCGAGTCCACGAACTTTCTTCTCCAGGCTCCCAGGGACTGCCACCCCCCTACCGGAGAGCGCTGAACCTCTGTCAGGCCAAGCGACCGCGCTCCCACGGCCACTTTGCATCACTCGAAAGCGACCCGGCCAACCCTCCGGTGCGCGGATCGGGAGAGGGCCAGGTTCTTTTTTAATCGGACAGCATTGGGTTTCGCGATTCGTGGTGGGATTGAGGGATGAGGGGCATTCACATCTCACAATGAGACACGCGGACCCTGTCGGACGAGGGATTGAAGAAGCACAGAAGCCCCTTCGTGCCTCGACAGCGCTGCCTTCACAAAAACCCAAGAACTCACACAGCCTCCAGTGCCACTCGACCTTCCCGAGGCGAGACGATGGTCGAGCACTGGGGTCCAGATGGTTGATCGTAATCCTCCGTTGGCGAGGCTTGTGTTTATTGTGGGTAAGAGTTTTGTTGTTTGTTTATATTTGCGTGGTGTTTACAGTCACACACGCACCGACCCCACCCCCACTTCCCGTCCCGTGCAGATAACGCGATCTCACTGAGATCCCAGTTCTCACGATCTCACTGAGGTCTTACTGAGATCCCACTTCTCCCAGTGAGTTCTCACTGACATCCCACTTCTCCCAGTGAGTTCTCACTGACATCCCACTTCTCCCAGTGAGTTCTCACTGAGAACTCTACGATATTCGTGGGGACTTGGCCTGCAGATTTGCTGTAAACTGTGCCCTCAAAGAATCCCATAAAACCTCACCGAGCGGATAATTAATAATAATCAATTTATATAAATTCTTAGATATTTTTTTAAGTAGGGCAACGTGAGTTAATTCATTATTCAAAGAGTCGTCTTCATTCGGGGATAATTTCATATTAACCTGCCACGTCCAGCGAGGTGGTGACATCGCCACCAAATCAGGGAGGCATCTTACAGTCATTGCCTCGGTGGGTTGTTTCATGGCTATAAAGTTCATGTAGATATGCGTGAGTGTGCCTGTGAATGTCTGTCTCTATATCGCTATGTCTGGGAGCGGTGCCGCAGCGGACAGCGCTCTGCGCTACGAACCCGTCGATCCCAGTTGGATTCCTACTCACAGCCAACATCGGACCTCCGCTAGGTCGACTGAGACTTAAATGACTAGATGGTGGTGCGGTGTTGCAAAACATCGCGGGAGACAAAGAGGGGCTGGGCAGAGTACTGACCAATTTGCCTCCTCGGGCGCCGTGCGAGTCTTAATAGGTGCTTGCTAACAGCACTCGCCCAAGTCGTATTTGTCTTTGTACGAGTATGGACGCGTGCCTGTCTATACTTTGAGGGGAACGGTAGTGCAGTGGTTAGCACACTGCACTACAAACCCGGCGACCCGAGATCGATTCCCGCTGACGGTTAACACCAGTGACGATTATTCGAACCGGTCCATGGCCTCCTCTTGATCGATTCAGCCTCAAATGAGTACCTGGTGCGGTGTGTAAGCATCGCCACTGGGGAGACAAAGGAGGTTGGACGTGGTGCTGGTCACCCACCCCTTCGTGCGACCTGCAGGCCATGATAAGTTCTCGTTACAAGCACTTGCCCCAAAAGTATGCTAAGGATATACGGGCCTTTGTATTTATATGAATATTATAACCGCAGATGTTGATTTAGTGACAAGGCGCTTGAGTGCGGAAGACTGATATTGAGACTCAGGGAATCCTGGAGCCCACGCCGCAACGCTCGGCGGAATAAATCCCTTTTGTTCCCCGCCTCCGATCTGTGAACCCGTGATTGTATTCGCCAACCACACTACATCATCAGCGGGGCCGACCCTCGCTGAACTTTCGAAACCCCCGGCCCTCCCCCGTTTGCCACCACGGGCCTCCAAAATACGAATCAAAGCACCGAGGGGCGAGTGTGGTCCAACACCGTGCAGGCACCGAGGGTTGGTGTGTCACACAAACGTTGTTAAAAAAAATCCCTTCCCGTGGGTGTCGAGGGGGGGTTGACAAACCCATGCTCGCCAGGAGAAGGCAGCACAGCAAGTTGATTTATCGCCATCTTTCTCCATCTGTATGGGAATCTAGCGTTGCACCATCACGCAATGTGGGGCTTTTCTCCGGATGCTCCGGTTTCCTCCTCCTACTTGTATCGTGAACAGAAACTCATCATTCATTGGATGAAATACATCGCAGACAAAGAAAACAAATTTAAGACCGTCCTTTATTGGCTAAATACAGCAAGCGCTGTCACTAAATATCGGCCACCTCTGTAGAGTTGGCGACTGCTACTCTGGGCCATGCGCCACACGGCGGCGGGAGGCTCTCCACGCTCTACGCATGAGGCCGGGGCAAGCGAAATTGTGGTCACGTGAACAAACGTGCCCCCATTTGTTTTCTCTCCTTCGAATAGAAGACCCACTAGAGCAGGCGGCCATTATGGTTCCTCCTCTACAAAGCCCGACAGCCCCACCCATCCCTTCCCCGCCTTCCAAGGGACAATTTGAGCAGCAGAGGCGCGGGGTGGGTGGCTGGGCTGGGCTTGAGTTGGCGACAGCAGCGGGAGCCCGGGCCCTCGGAGGTAAACGCGACTGCGACGCGACCTCACGAACGCGCAGAGACAGATGAGCGCGGGGCGGGGAGCGGCGAGGAGGAGGAGGAGGCTGCCCGGGAGATCCACACAATAATTCACATCAGGCCTAACAAGCATGACAAACTGCAGCTCTTTCCCGCAGCTGATGGCATAATTAGGCATGATGCATTAAGACGCCGCGTGTAATGGCTTCCATTCCTCAAGCCGAAACAGCCCCGAAGAACGATCGGCTTAATCACCGTCAGCGCGCATCACTTTAGCGGGATGAGAGCGGCCAATGCTGCCTCACACGCGCCTCTCCCGGTAATCACCAAGCGCGCCGAGGAGACCCCGACGCATCCCCTCGCCTCGCCCCCCCCCCGCCTCCAAAAAGACGGCTCTGCGTAAAACCCCCTGCCCGCTCCATCAACATCACCCCCACCTCCAATTGCCCCATCACAAAAAAAAGAAATGACAGAGCACGGTGCACGAGAGATGTCAGCGTTCAGAGTCGCTACCAGACCTAATTTGGACAGTAATTTGGGCTAACAAGTCGTGCGAGCCTCATCAGAGGCCGCACATCAAACGGGGCAGTCACATCGCATGATGAGCGGCCGGGCGGCCGGGCGGGCCGGGGTGCCAGGCGCGATTTGTTACCGCGGGAGGCTCTTGCGACGTGGCAGCTAGGAAGTCGTATCGGCGAAGCGGGGAGCGCAGAACAAAAAACCTAAACAAAAATAATGTATACTCCCAAATCGTTCACACGGACCGGAAATCCTCTGTGAGCAGCCGTGCGGCGGTTTAAACCTCTCCTCTTCCTCCTAGGATCGCGGCGGCAACAGCGGTTCACTTTCCCACAGTGTAAACAAACAAAAAAACAGGTGCCGTGATTTACGACGTCACCTGCAAGTACGAGTGCTGTTTGTTGCGTGCCGCTTGGTGTGTTTTTGGGCCTGCGCTCGGAAGCCGTGATTTCAAGTTGAACACAAACTTGGGAGGCGCCACCGCCGTTGGTATTGGCTGCGGTTCCATCCCCCTACCCCCACCTCCACTACCCCCCATTGACCGTAACAAGGGAGCCCCCCCCCCTCGGACAGAAGCGATACGTGGGGGCCGCGGTTTGCGTGCGTGGGACATTCGAGCGAGTTGCTGAGTGGCGATGGTGGGTGGGAAAACACTTTGACAGCTCGCACTTAAAGACAAGCGCGAGCCACATCCACACACGCATGGCCAACACACGCATGGTCAACACGCATGGCCAACACACGCATGGCCAACACACGCATGGTCAACACACGCATGGTCAACACACACATGGCCAACACACGCATGGTCAACACACGCATGGCCAACACACGCATGGTCAACACACGCATGGTCAACACGCATGGCCAACACACGCATGGCCAACACACGCATGGCCAACACACGCATGGTCAACACGCATGGCCAACACACGCATGGCCAACACACGCATGGTCAACACACGCATGGCCAACACACGCATGGTCAACACACGCATGGTCAGCACACGCATGGCTAACACACGCATGGCCAACACACGCATGGTCAACACGCATGCACACATTGACGCGCGCACAAGTACACAAGCGTACACCAGCACTAACACAGCCACATTACGTGCAGACACACACACAGCCCACACACACTTGACCACGTAGAGACGGACAGCGTTTCGCCCTACACATATGTATACGCAGAGCCCACATGAACTGACACACATTTGTACGTATGTTGATTTTTTTTCGCCCCGTACGTAGCCAACCGAGCTAATCGGAGGTACGGGGGAAGCACAACAAACTGATCACATAGACACTACAAAAACAACAACAGCAGCCGCCGTTCGTCACCACAGCGCTTGTGCCAAGCAAGGTGCACCTTGAGGACACATGAAGTGTCGAAGGCTCGCCGGCAGGAGATCACGGGACAGACTCAGGCAGGTGCCATGATATACACTCTCACTCATACATATACACAGACACACACAGAGAGTACACGCACGCACGTACCCACGCACAGACGCTGCGTCACTGCCCCCCTCCCTCCAGACTAAATCGCCTCTATACAGACTCCGGTCTCCGGTGGTAAATCACCACAACAATAACGTACAGCCCTTTTGTCAGCCATTGCTAGACGAAGACCTCCGCACGCCGTGGTAGGCACTGGACGGTTGGACCCAAACTTCACTCGCGTGGTCAGTGGTGCGGGTTGGTGAGGGGACGTGGGGAAGGGGTTTTACCAGTTGCCGTGGGCCACTTTCGAAATAATTCGCCACTAAAATGTCCAGCCGTGGCTGGACATCGATGTCAGATTGCCCGCAGTCATATGAAACAACCAATTTGCGTTTAATTCATTTGTCTTCGCACATTGGAGCAGAAGAAAAAAATCACGCAAATAAATGAAACGCGTTGCAGAGGGAAGTTGGAACAAAAAAGTTGAAAACTGAATCGGGGAAATTGGAATCACGTGAAAAACTGCAACTTTAACCGAAAGTGATTTTTTTAAAAATCCTTTTCTGCAACTCAACTGAATCGCAATGTTGCACAACACAACTGGAACTCTGTTAACCAAAAGAGAAACCACAATTTCGCTACCAACCACAACCACGGTGGCATTTAGCATAACCTCTTATACTACCAGTGTGCAATCTTCACCTTTCTAAGAGGCGGATTGCGCTTCCAAATACCTTCGGTAGGACCGCACGTTAACATACACACCTCAGTCTAGCACTACAACGGCTTTTTGCAGTGGCAGATGTGACTGAGCGTTCATAACGAGAACATCACTGCGCTATTATTGTTGTTATTATTGTCAACGTGCCGCGGTCGAGATGTTAACTACCTCGCCTGGTATACAGAAGGCCATGGGTTCGACCCAGACCCTGACGCTTGCTGCTGTATATTTGGAGTTGGAACGTTCTCCCCGTGGTCATGTCCTCCGGATTTTCCCTCCACATTGAGAATCAACAGGCGTTTAGAGTATTTGGCTGCAATACATTTGCACGTGGCAAACCATTTCATTGGGCTATCATTTACGGCCAGATCGCATCTGAAAAAATAACTACATAGCTCAGTGGGCCTTACCGGGTAAAATAAAATCAAAATAGTTAATAGTTGGCCGGATATGGTCCATGGACCGTAGATTTTCCACCCCTGCCTACAACACTAACGTGATTCTATAGCTCTAATCCGAGCCCTAATACTGCCGTGCTAACCCTAACCCTGAGTGAAATCCTCACAACATAAGACGCCACAAAATCCCTTTGTACTGTGCCGATAATTACCGCTGGATTTGGGAGAACGTTCCCTCGCGCGTGGGGCTCGTGGAATCTGGAACAATTATTAATAAAAAAAATTCCGCGTCTCGTTTACAAATGGCGCAAAGCTCAATCTCAATCGCTCTTTTCGTGACCGTCTGAATTCACTGCTTGGAACACATTTTGAGTGCGAATATTTCTTTGGTCATTGTTTCCAACGTGAATTTTGCATGGCGCTGAGTCTTCAGTAAACGTTCCATTCAATGTTATCGATTGAGTGCTCCGTCCGTAGACAATGTCCGAGACACGACTCTGTCCTCCACGTCTTTCGCTGCATTCACCATCTGTCCACACGCCCTTCCTTTTTGAACATCGTCCAGCTTTGCCGTGCTTTTCCTTCCTCTTGGTCGCTTCCCAAGGAATCTTCTCCCGATCATCTCCTTCAGCTCATTCCCTCTCACTACCACCACCTGCCCAAGCAGCTCCTTCAGCTCATTGCCTCTCACTACCACCACCTGCTCAAATCAGCTCCTTCAGCTCATTCCCTCTCACTACCACCACATTCCCTATCAGCTCCCTCAGGTCATTCCCTCTCACTGCCACCACATTCCCTATCAGCTCCCTCAGCTTATTCCCTCTCACTACCACCACATTCTCAATCAGCCCCTTCAGCTCATTCCCTGTCACCACCCCCTGCCCAGTCCACAGCTTCTTCCTCTCCATAATCGATGGAACGAGTTTATAATTTATTTTCCCACCTGAAGCAGCGCTCCTTTGCTTTGTCTGGCGTTCTCTCTGCCCAGCTTATTCTCGAACATCTCCTGCAAATCAGCTGTTAGACGCTACGTGTGTCCAATGTGCATTGCATATCGCTACTTCTCATCTGCTGCCCCCCAGGGCATGGAATTATCTTTCCCCAGGCATCCGTGCTGTCGATTCCCCTGCTACTTTTGACTTAAAAGTTTCGTGACTGTAGGAATTCATATTCTTTGGTTATTTCGGTAAATTCGCGTAGCTAGAAAAATAAAGAACCAAAGAATATGAATCCCCTGCTGCTGGTCACGTAAAACCACGAGCGCATCCCCCCACCACCCCTTGACTGCCTCTCGATCGACATCAAATAAACACGACCAAAGTTTCCTTGCAGCGTCTTTAATGTAGACGCGTTATAAAAATCCGCATCGTATTGTATTATTGTGCAGACTAAAGCTTTTAGAGTCGTTTAACTTGGTGGTATAAATGTAAGTGTTTTTTTATGTTTTAGGATGCCTCTATGTTCACACTAAATGTACGTACAGCTTCCTTGTTTTAATATTTGTGGACGAGTGTTTTGTGATTATAATTTATATTCAAATTGTGCCCGGTGTTTGTATTGCTGCGCTGGTGTGGCGGGTATCGCGCCCTGTACGGGGCTGTTCGTGTAGGCCTCGCTTTGAACCCAGAAGTATCCACTGCAAACGAGACTTTTAATCTCAATGGGTCTCTAACGAAGATGCAAATAAAGGATTTGATTGGTTGATTGGCAGTCCCAATCCCTAGCGCTGACCATGCAATCTCATACCCTCGGAGCACCCACCACGCACACCCCGCACTCACCTAACGCACCACACGCACCCCACACACCCCACACACACCTCACCCCACACACACCACATCCCACACACACCACACCCCACACACACCACACCCCAAATACACCACACCCCACACACACACCACACCCCCACACACACCACACCCCACACACACCACATCCCACACACACCACACCCCACATACACCACACCCCACACACACACCACACCCCCACACACACACCACACCCCACACACACCACACCCCACATACACCACACCCCACACACACACCACACCCCACACACACCACACCCACCACAACCCACACACACCACACACAACCCACACACACCACACCCCCCCCACACACACCACACCCACAAACACACCACACACACCACACACCACACCCCACACACCCCCACACATACCACACCCCACACACACCACACCACACACACCCCCACACATGCCACACCCCACACACACCACACACCCCACACACCACACCCCCACACACACCACACACACCGAACCTCACCGCGCACACCACACACACCACACCCCCACACACCCCACGCACCCGACACACACCACACCCCACACACACACCACACCCACCACACCCCACACACCCCACACACACTACACCCCGCACACACTACACACACCACACACACACCTCACACACCACACCCCACACACACCACACCCCACACACCCCCACACATACCACCCCCACACACACCACACCACACACACCCCCACACACACCACACCCCACACACCACACCCCCACACACACCACACACCCCACACACCACACCCTCACACACACCACACACACCACACACCTCGCACCTCACCGCGCACACCACACACACCACACCCCCACACACCCCACACACACACCACACCCCCACACACACCACACACACTACACCCCACACACACCACACACACTACACCCCGCACACACTACACCCCCCCCACACACACCACACACGCCGCACCCCACACATACCACACCCCACACACACCACACCCCACACACACCACACCCCCACACACCCCTCGCACCTCACCGCGCACACCACACACACCACACCCCCACACACACCACACACCCCACACACACCACACCCCCACACACCCCACACACACCACACACCACACACACCACACACCCCACACACACACCACACACCCCACACACACACCACACACACTCCAAACACACTCCACACACACCACACACACTCCACACACACCCCACACACCACACACACAACACACACCCCACACACACTCCACACACACCCCACACACACCCCACACACCACACACACACACCCCACACACACCCCACACACCACACACCCCCACACACCCCACACACACCACACACACCCCACACACACACCACACACCACACACACACACCACACACACTCCAAACACACTCCACACACACCACACACACTCCACACACACCCCACACACCACACACACAACACACACCCCACACACACTCCACACACACCCCACACACACCCCACACACCACACACACACACCACACACACCCCACACACACACACCCCACACACCACACACACACCCCACACACACACCACACACCACACACACCCCACACACACTCCACACACACCCCACACACACCCCACACACCACACACACACACCCCACACACACCCCACACACACACACCCCACACACCACACACACACCCCACACACCACACACACCACACACACACCACACACACCCCACAAACCCCACACACACCACACACCACACACCCCACACACACCCCACACACACACACCCCACACACCACACACACACCCCACACACCACACACACCACACACACCACACACACCCCACAAACCCCACACACACCACACACCACACACCCCACACACACCACACACCACACACCCCACACACACCACACACCCCACAAACACCACACACTGCATACACACCCCACACACCCCACACACACCACACACCACACACACCACACACACACCACACACACCCCACAAACCCCACACACACCACACACCACACACCCCACACACACTCCACACACACCACACACCCCACACACCCCACACACCCTACACACACCACACACCCCACACACACCACACACCACACACACCACACACACACCACACACACCCCACAAACCCCACACACACCACACACCACACACCCCACACACACTCCACACACACCACACACCCCACACACACCACACACCCCACACACCCCACACACACCACACACTGCATACACACCCCACACACCCCACACACACCACACACCACACACACCACACACACCACACACACCCCACAAACCCCACACACACCACACACCACACACACCACACACCCCACACACACTCCACACACACCACACACCACACACACACCACACACACCACGCACCCCACACACACTCCACACACACCACACACCCCACACACCCCACACACACCACACACACCACACACACACACCACACACACCACACACACCACAAACACCACACACCCCACACACCCCACACACACCCCACACACCACACACACAACACACACCCCACACACACTCCACACACACCCCACACACACCCCACACACCACACACACACACCACACACACCCCACACACACACACCCCACACACCACACACACACCCCACACACACACCACACACCACACACACCCCACACACACTCCACACACACCCCACAAACCCCACACACACCACACACCACACACACCACACACCCCACACACACTCCACACACACCACACACCACACACACACCACACACACCACGCACCCCACATACACCCCACACACACCACACACACCCCACACACACCACACACACCACACACACACCACACACACCACACACCCCACACACCCCACACACCCCACACACACCCCACACACACACCACACACACCACACGCCGTGCACACCTCCGCTTTCGTCACGGCTCCCAAAGCGCGGTTGAATGGGGAGGAAGAGGCACCCCCCCCCCCCCTCATCGGGCGGCTCGCAGGAGGCTCTGAGCCGTTCCTCCCTTCCCTGTGCCCTTCCCCTGCGTTCCCCCACTCAGCCCCTCCCCCCTCCACAATACTCCCTTCTTCGCACGGCTCCTTAACCCCCCCCCCACCCGCGCACATGAGCCGTGCGCATTCTCGGCCATTTGATCAGGGCTAACAACTTTCTCCCGCGCCGCGGAAAGCTTTTCAGGCCTGATTTATATCGCTGTCGCCAGCCGAACGCAGGGCCATTAATAGGAGCGCCGACTCGTAATTCCAGCCGCTAAGTACATGGGGAAAAAAAGCACTTGCGTGATTTATAGGCCTTTCTAATGTTTGCATTCGACTGACCCCGTTCCTAATTATTTATGGTAATGTTACGTGTCGGGCGCGCTTTGCTTCTGCTGGTCCATTCCCCCCACCCCCTGCCCCCCCCCCCACGCGCTCCTGCTCCCTTCTCACCGTTCCCTCCCCTCCTCCCCCACTCTGAGCCAGACATCCAATCAGCCAGAACATTAAGCCAGACAATCAGCCGGACACCCTGCCAGGCATCCACACACCTAGCCGGGAATCCTGCCAGACACTCAGACACCCTGTCAGAGACTCGCGACATTCTGTTGGACAGACATCCTCTTAAAAAATATCAGACACCCTGCCAGGTACCCAGCTATGCACGCAAGCCAGGCAGCCCGTAAGACACAGGCACACCTGCCAGACAGAGAGATGCACAGGCACCCAGCCAGGCACCCCGCAGACAGACGGGTCATTACAGCACCCGCGGCGGTGCGGGGATGATCCCTGCGGAATGATCCGCGGTGAATACGAAGCGGAGATGATACCCCCCCCACCCCCTCCTCCTTCTCACCCCTCCCCTCGCCATCCCACCCCCAACATCGGCCAGGCTGACTGAAGGGCAAGTCGCGCTAATGGCCTCCGTATTATAATCAATAACTCCAGTCCGCTACAGCGGGCGAGATAAATGAAGACAGAAGATGCATGGCCGAGGCTGGCGAGCGAGCAAGGGTTGGTGCAGAACCCACCCACCCCCCGCACCCCTCCCCCCAGTTCCACCCCCCCCCCCACTCCTGATCCCACGCTAAGACCCCCACTCAATCTTCCTCCCCCCCTGCCGACGCCTCTCCCACTCCACCCCCTGCTCCCTGCCCGGCCCGCCTCACCCCTCCTTCCCTTGATAATGTTTACGGTGTAATTACTAGTTATTTTACAGTTTTTCGCCGTGAGCAAATTCTAATGCATGGGAATATGAGTTTTTTTTCCTTCTTCTCGCCCAACGTTCGTCTAATAATTGTGATGCCTTTAGTAACCTCGGCAATTACTATGCGAGGGGCGCTCGCGCAAATGGACTTTTTTTTTCGCCTTGCCAAAGACGAACGCCTTTCCATTTGAGCCACCTCCTCCTTCTCCTCCTCCTCCTCTGAGCCGCTCTCCCGCGCTGTAATGTACAATAACTCGTGACTGGGATGGCTGGCGAGTTAATTTTACCCGGGCACTTATTACATTCTGCAAATTATTTAAGGGTACGCGAGCCCTCCTCTGTGACTCAGGCAGGGCCCGCCGAACGGGGCCACTACAGAGACTGTGGTGCGAGGGAGCCACAGACGAGAGTCGTGGCTGAATCGCTGGGAGTCACGGAGAATGGTGGAGAGTCACGGGGAGTCAACGGGAGCCAGCGAGGAGCCTCTCGGATTCACCGAAAGTCAGAGACGATTGGTGACGAGCAAAGCAGTGTCAAGGAAAGCCACGAAGATACAGTGGGGGGGGGGTCACGAAGAGCCTGAATGAGTCGCGAGGAGCGACTGAGCCACACAGTAAGCCCGCTTGGTCACAAGAAGGCCACTGCCCTGAAATCCTCGCATCCCCGTACACGTGCACCGGGCGGTGGGGGCCGGGAGGGGCGCAATCCCCCGCACCCTTCCCGCGCTGCTGTGAATCCAGGATCCGGCTGCTGCTCGTGACCTGCCGCGTGAGTTGCTTTTCTGGTGGCAGCTATAAATGATCGCGCCTCTGCCGCTGTCAGTGATAGCGGGAGAAGGGGGGAAATTACGCTCTCCTGGGACACGGTTTTGTCTGCTCCCTTGCTTTCACGCATTAGAGACGAGTCACGGACCAAAAAACGAAAAATACTTTCCGAATTTCTGGGAGGCTCAGCAGGAACGCATGGCGACCTCGCAGCCCCTCCCTTTGCCAGGTCCGCCCATTAACACAAAAATAGCCACGCCCAACCCAAAGACTAACACCGTTCACACAGCGAGTAGCCTCGCCCACACAGTAAGGTGGCCCCTCCTATTTAAAGGTAGCCCCGCCTATCACTCATAAGACACACCCACTCTTCTGACAGCCCCGCCCACAGCATGGTAACCCCGCCCATTGTTCAGCTAGCCCGCCGCTTTGTCCGTACCATGAGTCTCCGAGCACGAGGCCAAAGAGATTTTTCGATGGGGGACAAAATATCGATTTTTTTTTCTCTCAAAACTCTTCAGAGGGACACCGAGACAACCTTTCTGATACCAGGAGGACTACCGCTGCCCAACCAGGGCGTAGGGCGCGCCTTTAGTGGCGCTTGTTCTCCAGGAGGCAGGGACGAGACGGCCAGTGCCCGTTTTACAAATGTGGAACGCGCGGTCAGCGTGTGGGCGTGCTTCAGCGCCTTCCCATTGGCGACGCGGGGTGATCAAGGGAGGCAGGCACCGGATCGCCGGTCAACCAATTCTACTGCTCGCTGTCAAAGGACGAGTGAATGACGGGAGAGCAGACAGAAAGAGCGCGTGCCGGCTGGAAACGGGCACTGCGTCGGTAAATAATTCACGCAAAAAGTTAAGATTTCCAGACAGCAGAGGACCGTTGCTCCAATCCAATGGCCTCATGATGGCTGCGCCGCTCGCTAGGTCACGTGACCGTCAGACAAACGCCGTCCTCATCTCGTGCCGCCACTCGTCCTCGGCCTCTGGCGCGTCCTGCTCGAGGCTGCGCGACATTGTGATCCTTCTCGATTTGAAGCTTTCGTGACTGCAGGAATCCATACTCTGTGGTTCTTTCGGTAAAGTCACGTAGGTAGGAAAAAATAATAGATCACGCCGTTTCGATCGCAACACAAGCGACCGTCTACAGGTGATCCTTGACTCCCAGAGGCTGTTTGGGGAGACAAAGACAACCCCAGGGTGGAATTGGTGGGTGGACATCGCAGAGACACTGAGCTACTGCCGGTGCAGTGATACCGGAGGCAGGAACAGCGGTGCTGGTGATGAGCGGGGGGGGGGGGTGGTGATTGTAGGGATTCGGTTTGAGAGTAGTGGGTGGAGGAGGGGTGGGGGGCAGGCAGGGAACCTGGGCCACGGAGCCCCCCGCAATGGGTCACTGTGCCCGCCTCGCGCGTCTAATCCCGCGCTCTCATTACCGCGCGGCCACCGCCACGCTCAGCCGACTCGTTTGAACCCCCCCCACCCCCGATCCCTACTCGCCCCCCCACCAAGCCTCACACCACCGCCGCCCTCCTCCTCCACACTTAATTCCCTCCTTTGATCAATAGAGGGTGTCGTTAAATGCGATGCCTGTTCATGTGAACATCGCTGTTGTGTAGCACTCAGCAGGTACATCAGCTGCAGGCGGCGCACAGCAACAAAGCAAACAGCTCTCCACATCATCCCCCACCACCACCCCTCCATCCTCCCGATCCTCTGATCCGCCAACCCTCCCCCCATCCCCTTTCTCACCCCCCTCCCACCTCCCTGCCTGATCCCTGGACCACAAATGGACGCAGCGCGGGGTTCTACCCCGGGAAGCTTCTCGCGACCCAGGGACCGCGTGTGCGGCCACGCCCGGACTCAGCGAGCGAGCGGGGAAGCGAGGGCGGCGGCTGCCGCTTCACTCGCTGCTGTCAATCACGCCCGGGGCCCCCCGCGGCGCGTGATGGGGGGTGAGAGCCCGCGATTGACGACAGCGAATTAACCGCGCTCGTGGCTCGTGTGTGTACGTGCGAGTGTCCACGTACAGGTGCGTGCGTGTGTGTGCAGGTGGGGAGTTGGCCGCCTACCCCCTCGTGTGCCGTGCCGGCCTTCATAGGTGCTGCTCGCTAACAGCACTTGCCCCTTACAGTTTGTGAAGGCTATACTGGCGGATCTTTGGCTTTGTGTGCACGTGTGTGTGGGCAGCGGTGGGTGTAGTGGTGAGCAGGTTGCGCTACGAACGCGGCAAGCCGAGCTCAGTTTCTCGCTCAAGGCCAACATCGGTGACGAATAGTTCAACTGGACCTGGGATTCACACGAGATCGACTCTGCTTTAAATGAGGACCAGCTCCGCTGGACGTAAGTCACACCACCTCTTCGTGCGCCGTCCCGGCTTGCACATGTGCTCGAGAAAAGCACTTGCTCCAACAGTCTGGCGAAGCCGATACTGGGGATATTTGTTTTCGGAGTGTGCGAGTCGGCACGTATGAGTGTGTGCGTGGGTGGGCGTGTGTGTGGGGAGCGGTGGCGCAGTGGTTAGCGCACTGCCTATGAACCCGGCCACATGATTCCAGGCCACTGCCGACATTAGTGTCAAATATCTGAATCGTGCTCGGGTCTCCCTAAGGTCGACTCACCCTTAAATTAGTATCTGGCGCCGTGTGAAAACATCAGCACTGGGGATACAAATGCGGCCGGGCATGGTTCTGTCAGCGCATCACCTCAGGCAGTAATAGGTGCTCGCTAACAGCAAATGCCCCACCACACTATATATTTCATGCGGGGATATTCATATTTTTAGTGGGATTTTTAATGTATTTATATGCCTTAATAGATGCTCGCGAATATAAAATGCCCCCCCCCCAATCCCAACTATATATTTCATGCGAGGGATATTAATATTTTTATGGGATGTTTTATGTGTCTATTTATTTATTTATGCGCCAGGGTCGGTGCCTTAATAGGTGTTCGCTGACAACGCTCGCTTGCCACACTCGCCTGTCTAATCTATTTGCGGATTATGAGTCTGCCTTAAGTTATGCACGTCTGCATCTGTGTGGGTGTTGTCTATACTCGTCGGTTGCTTCAATAGGCGCTTCCTAACAGCATTTGGCCTCGACGCGGGGACTCTTTGTCTCGATGACGACACGAGGCCCATTGTGACGAAGCGCCGCTTAAGGGCATCAAAAAGGTTTCGAGACCGAATTTAACAAAGGCGGAGAGTCGGTAAACATTTGTTGTTTGTACAAGGGCAAAGATCCCCCATACAGTGAGGGAAAAAAGTATTTGATGCCCTGCTGATTTTGTACGTTTGCCCACTGACAAAGAAATGATCAGTCTATAATTTTAATGGTAGGCTTATTTGAACAGTGAGAGACAGAATAACAACAACAAAATCCAGAAAAACGCATGTCAAAAATTGAATAAATTGATTTGCATTTTAATGAGGGAAATAAGTATTTGACCCCCTCTCAATCAGAAAGATTTCTGGCTCCCAGGTGTTTTTATACAGGTAACGAGCTGAGATTAGGAGCACACTCTTAAAGGGAGTGCTCCTAATCTCAGCTTGTTACCTGTATAAAAGACACCTGTCCACAGACGCAATCAATCAATCAGATTCCAAACTTTCCACCATGGCCAAGACCAAAGAACTCTCCAAGGATGTCAGGGACAAGATTGTAGACCTACACAAAGCTGGAATGGGCTACAAGACCATTGACAAGCAGCTTGGTGAGAAGGTGACAACAGTTGGTGCGATTATTCGCAAATGGAAGAAACACAAAATAACTGTCAATCTCACTCGGCCTGGGGCTCCATGCAAGATCTCACTTCGTGGAGTTGCAATGATCATGAGAACGGTGAGGAATCAGCCCAGAACTACACGGGAGGATCTTGTCAATGATCTCAAGGCAGCTGAGACCATAGTCACCAAGAAAACAATTGGTAACACACTACGCCGTGAAGGACTGAAATCCTGCAGCGCCCGCAAGGTTCCCCTGCTCAAGAAAGCACATATACATGCCCGTCTGAAGTTTGCCAATGAACATCTGAATGATTCAAAGGACAACTGGGTGAAAGTGTTGTGGTCAGATGAGACCAAAATGGAGCTCTTTGGCATCAACTCAACTCGCCGTTTTTGGAGGTGGAGGAATACTGCCTATGACCTCAAGAACACCATCCCCACCGTAAAACATGGAGGTGGAAACATTATGCTTTGGGAGTGTTTTTCTACTAAGGGGACAGGACAACTTCACCGCATCAAAGGGACGATGGACGGGGCCAAGTACCGTCAAATCTTAGGTGAGAACCTCCTTCCCTCAGCCAGGGCATTGAAAATGGGTCGTGGATGGGTATTCCAGCATGACAATGACCCAAAACACACGGCCAAGGCAACAAAGGAGTGGCTCAAGAAGAAGCACATGAAGGTCCTGGAGTGGCCGAGCAAGTCTCCAGACCTTAATCCCATAGAAAATCTGTGGAGGCAGCTGAAGGTCCGAGTTGCCAAACGTCAGCCTCGAAACCTTAATGACTTGGAGAAGATCTGCAAAGAGGAGTGGGACAAAATCCCTCCTAAGATGTGTACAAACCTGTTGGCCAACTACAAGAAACGTCTGACCTCTGTGATTGCCAACAAGGGTTTTGCCACCAAGTACTAAGTCATGTTTTGCAGAGGGGTCAAATACCTATTTCCCTCATAAAAATGCAAATCTATTTATAACATTTTTGAAATGCGTTTTTCCGGATTTTTTGTTGTTATTCTGTCTCGCATTGTTCAAATAAACCTACCATTAAAATTATAGACTGATAATTAATTTGTCAGTGGGCAAACGTACAAAATCAGCAGGGGATCAAATACTTTTTTCCCTCACTGTATGTTATTTGGTTCTTTCGGTAAAGTCACGTAGTTGCAAAATAAAATAAAAATAAGAAAAAATAAAATATAAAAAAACTAAAACTCAACCAAAAGCTTGTGAGTTTTTAAAAAATTGAATGTTTTTATTTGTATTATTTTAATTATATTTTATATCTACGTGACTTTACCGAAAGAACCAAAGAATATGAATTCCTGCAGTCACGAAAGTTTTCAGTCAAAATCCCCCATATAGCCTTCACAAACTTTTTGGGGCAAGAGCCGTGGGCGAGTAGCACCTATGAAGGCCGGCACGGCAGACCAAGAGGGTGGGTGGGTGGCCAGCACCATCACGCACACACACACCGGCTTGTTGGTACACACACCCCCACGCGTTTAGGGTGGTAGCAGAGAGACCCGTATAATGCCCGTGTGTTTTACATTCAGCTATGTACTTAAGGCTGAGTCGATCTAGGGGAGGAGAAGAAGGACCGGTTCAGATATCCGTTGGCCGTGAACGGGAACGAAACTCAGACTTTGCCGGGCACGTGGAGCGCGGTGCGCCATCGGCTGGACCACGACGCGCCAGACGTGCGCGGTCACGCACGCTGAGCCGGCAGCAACACCAACACACAAAGAACTCGCCCCGCCAGTCCACATGTGCTTACCCACGGTATGGAAGACCGAGGAACACACGTGTGAAACTGGGGTGGGTAATGGTGTTTGAAAGGGGGGGGCGGGGGCGTGGGGCGGTGAGGAGGGGGAGGGGCAGGGCACTGGTTGATCTGGCGAAGGTCTCGAGGAACGAATGAAGTTGCGAGCTCTGGAGTCGACAGGAACCCAGAATCCAAGATAAGTTAGGGATCCAGGCATCATCATCACCATCATAATCGCCCACACACTTCGCGCGCTGCTGCTGCTCCATCCAACACGACACGGGCCTCCAGATCCCAGGCACGAGGGGCCAGCGTTTTTGGCACAACACGACGCAGCTGAGCTGTCACCACAATCTGTTGGACCGGGCAAATCGCCCCCCACACCCCCTCGCCTCCCCCCCCCCCCTATCCTCCATTCCCCTGTTTCCGCCACATATCACCGCTCTTACAAACCCACGCTGGGCAGGAAATAAAGACAGCTAATGATGAGAATGCACCCCCAGGAGCGCGAGAGCTTTGCTTTTGTTAACGGGGCACGCGGGTCAGCCTCGTTTTCTTCAGGCGAGAGCCTGGGCCCGACTCAGCCCCCATTTCTCATCACCCCTTCCCCGCCCCACATCCCACCGTCATCACCAACACCACCCCTTCGCTCGCACCCCCCCCACCAAACCCCCCTCCCCCCCCTCCACTTTACACCCCACCCACCCCACCCGCTGGGCCATTCTCCCGCAAACACCGTGTCCCGCTCTGCAGGACCGCGCCGCCACACAAAGCCGCCACACCGCGCAAAATTCCGATATCAGAGAAGCGAGTGGGAGGCGAATCTGCGCGGCGTGACGCGAGCTTTGACAGCTGTCGCGCAAGGCAACGCTGGGAAGCGCGCACATCAAAGCGGGAGTGGCGCCGGGGGGGGGGGGGGGTCGGAGGGGGAGGGCTCTCTGTGATGAGGGAGGGGGGTGCGGTGGTGTTGGAGGCTGCAGCGGTTGGAAATTACAGAAATTGTCCGCGGCCGAACAGAAACACTTTTCCGTCACCACTTATTACCGATCAGTCTCAGGTGGCGTTCGCATTGTCTCAGGCGCCTTCGATTCCTCTCCCATCTGCTCTTCACTTTAATTACACAGATTTTTCAGGAGTTTCTCTCCCTGTAGTCGCACGTCTGAAAGCCGCCTGACAGCTTTTCAATAGCCACTTCCCCACGCTGCCATAATAAACCTGGACACATATTGAATCCATCACGGGCACCGGCCCGAGAGTGCCAGGTGTATCGTTTAGGGGGAGGCTGACAATTAGAGACAAACCTTGCCACGAGATGTCGATAGCCCTGCCGATAGCCCGACTGCGGCCATCCATCATCTCGAGCGGCTCGCCTCGCGGCGATCGATGGAGTTTTCAGCTATGAAATCACGCAAACGATAGCAGTCATTAACAAGCAATATAGAGAAAAGCTTTCCTCCGCTGGGACAAATAAGCGGCCTCAGCCACTCGCCTGGCCGCGTGGAAAGGTCAGCGAATCTTGTTGTTGGCAGAGAGCAAGAGAGAGGGGGGGGGCGAGAGAACGAGAAATAGCTCAGACACAACGCTCAGGCGATCTTGCGGGGGAGCAAGGGGAAGCCGGCTCCCGCTCGGCTCAGCTCAGCCCGGACAGACGATCGCTCGTCGTTCATTCTTGAGAAGCGAGCAGCAATTTGTTTTTTGTTTTTATTTATTTTATTTTTGTGGACGAGGTATCAGGCGCCTGGGCGGAGAGACGAACGAGCGAGTGAGCGAGGGAAGGATGAATGGATATCGAGAGGTGACGACAAATTACCGTGAAGATGTGCAGTCGTTAACAAAGCGGGTATCCACGGACATCAAACACAGAGCACATGGATGCGAGCCTTTCTAGTCTACTGGGCGATGAGATTTGCTCGTGATCAAGTGCTGGGCGGATTGATTGTTATATCGCGGTATGGCGGCGGCGATATCGGGAGGCATCCAGCAGTGGATTGCTAATGGATGATTGTGTACAGGCAGCGTGGTACTGCCACCACCACTACCACCAGCTACGTCATTCATCCAAACACCTCGTCACCAGCTCAATTACGAATCTAATGCAAACTGACGCTCGTGGTTGAGTGAACGATGTCAATTCTAATGATTTTCTAGACGGGCTAGGAGGCTGAAATTTGGCAAGAATATAGCCGAGTGTGGGCTTATAAGTAGACCCTCCTAAATTCCCCAATACATTAGAACTGTACAATTGTGAAAAGACCAAAATAATTACTGCATTGTGAATCATAATACAAAAAAAACCTTAGTCATGTATATGTAGCGTTTAACTAAGTTAAACAACTGAAGCTTCTGCGGTGACCGGCAGGTTGATTGCTTTTACTCATCGGGCAGGGGGCAGCCTAAGTGTCTCCGTTGTCTGCAAGACGTTGCCTGCTGAGCACGGAATACAGATTTGACGACCAAGAACTGATCTTCCAGTGGCGTGTGACGCTAAAGCCGGCGGAAAGCGAGTGACGGAGCCTGCCACTGTTGACGAGCGAACATCCACGGCACTGACGTCCCGCGGTGTTGTCCTCTGTGTTGGTCCAGAGGTCACTTCGAGGGATCTCGGCGGTAGCTCTGTGATATCCGCTTCCAGGAGGTTGTTCTCTAAACACGAAGGCTTTGCATTGCTCTGCCAGGGATCTGAATGGATGACGACGGGAGCGCCGAGAGCACGATCGGGTTAACATTTTGGGTTCCAATTTAATATACGAAACATTCATTTATGTTTTTTTGCTCTGCGGTGCCGGACGCGGCTGGGTGCTGGTTGGGGCAGGCGGAGTGAAGCGTTGCCGAGCAACGCGGGTAAGCCTTGCACTCGGGCACGTGGTACCAGCAGGAGTATCGATGCATCATCGATCAACATCGATTAATTTCAAGAAACTCAACACGTTCGTCAATAGCGCCTGTGTGGTCTTAAAATAAAAACAAATAGGAGACATTTCAGGCAGCGGCACTTTTCCATGCATAATGAATAATAGTTTGATACTGCAAATGATTAATATCGATTGTTTAGCTTTACTACATACGCATCAAATCGCGTGCTTAAGAACGATCAATGTTTACTATCCGCATGTTTTATGCGATGGGTTCGCGTGACCTCATGTCGCCATTCTATGCGCTTACAATGCGTGATAATGATGGGGGGAGGAGCATTATTCTGTAATCGAATATTTAATCGAATCGTGACAGCACAGCGTGAAGAGTTGTGTTATGCCCTCGCGTTCTAAATGATGACAAAGAGACCCCAGTAAGGGCTGCGACGGGAATATATATTTTTTTCTGGGTGTGTGTTGGTTTTAAATGTCTGTAACAGGGACCAGTTGATGGCTTCGTCCGCTTTCTGTCAGCTCTAGCGTCACACTCAACGACAAGCAAATGACTTGGTTCACTGATCGTGCAAATGTTACAAATGTAAACTTAAGGCTTGCTCTGCCCTTTGAGTGAAACCGATCAACCTTCCGTTTTGTAAATGTCCGAGGGGCCAAGTTAGATTGTTTTTAATTATTCTAATTTTTCGGGGGGTTTTCAGATACATTATTTTGAATGACAGAATAGGCTCGAATTTGTGTGTGTGTGTACAATGTCAGCCCTCTAGCTGATCTACATCATATTATCAGCATCGGCAACCGGTGGCACTTTTCCACGAGTGTTACAATCACAGTCCGCCCTGGTTCGAGGTCCTCACAATGATCTCGCTGGGCTAAAGCTTATACGGCGCTTCGTACTCGGGGGTTTATGAATCTCAAAGTCGAACAACAACAAATATTTAGCGTTCACGTTCATAAATGTAACCTCACTCTCGGGGTCCAAAACAAATAAACCTACGCTTTGCTTCATTTTATTTTAATATTCAACCAAATTCACAATGGGCCACGGACAATGACGTCTATTCTCGACTGCAAATTCATGAGAGATAACTGTTCTATTACTACAGAGTATTACGATAATACTATTGAGTCACGGGGTCAGTCAATCCACTGCTGGGTGGATTCCTCCCCACCACGCATGATCGATAATTGCTGGTGTTGTTTGACCATACTTGACCACTCTGCTCGTCCTGCGGATTGCCGAACGGACGGGAAGCTCTGCGATATGTGTTCAGATATCACTCGACACCGATGTTGGCCGTGGTCGGGAACTCAAACTCAGGTTGGATGGGTCCATGCCGCAGCCCAAGAGAGGGGAACGTAGGGGACACAAATACGCCGGGCGAGCGTACACGACTCGTTACCGAGCATTCACATCCGAGGCGGTCACCCACGACACCCACGCGCTTACTACACCGCCGGATGAATGTCCGGGTAATTCACGCAAGAGCACGGCAAGCAGGTGGAAGGTTACGAGGTCAGATCCCGGTGATTGGTCGACTCTGCCCTTCATCCTTCCGGGGTCGATAAAATGAGTACCTGTGGATAGACTCGCGCTCATCCTTACAGTCTACCCCACCCCTTGATAGGTCATGTACCTACATGCATGTAGGTGTACCCACTTGCATGTGCATGTACCCACTTCCACGTGCATGTAACAACTTGCATGTACATGTACCTACTTGCATATATATACTTGTTTACATGTACATGCACTTACTTACCCGTACATCTACCTCCGTATGCCTATGTGTGACGGTGGGTAAATGTCGAGCCCCACCCCAAAGCGCCCTCCCTTCCCCACCCTCTTCCATCCCCCGCTACCACTTCTCTTTGCTCCGGAACCGCGACGAACGGCGATAGCGCGGGGAATTCTTCATCCAGCGGTGGATAGAAACATCCAGTAGCGGAGAGTAGCGGTGATGATGGCGATGATAGCGACCACAGATATAAACGTCCCCTTTGTTTAAAAAGCCCAAGCAAGGCTCGTGGGTAACCCAACTCGCTGTCGTGAGCGTTCGCAAACTCGTCATCCACACAGCGCGAGCCCGCGCTGCCTTCGTCTGTAAGGGGGGCGGGGGGAGGGGGGGGGGCGAGCGGGGGGGAGGCGGGTGTAGTGGGGGGGGGGTAGTGGGGGGTGTAGTGGGGGGACTCTGGGAGCCCGGCCAGGCGCCGTGCGCATTGCCGCGCCCCGTGACCGCGCGCGCTCCTCTCGCGCTCGCCTCGCCGTGACGCGCGCGATCGGCGGTGGCGACAGGAGACCCGGAGCTGTCAGCTCGGAAATTAACAGCCCCATCAGTGTGGAGGCGGGAGCGCGAGAGGGGAGAGAACGCACAGCTCCCCCCCCCCACACACACAAACACACACACACGCACGCGCGCGCACCAAGAAGCAACACCTCGTAATCTTCTCGTCCGCGTCCCGCAAATGAAGTGTTAAGTTCATGCATTTCTGCCGAGGCCATTTGGGTTTTTTTGTGTTTGTTTCCTTCTCGACTTCGTTCGCGTTGTGGCTACAGTTCCGTGCGCGACGTGTGTTTGCTGTTGTTGTTGCTGTTGTTGTTTTACGCGAGTGGTCACGTACCCATTCATGATTGATGTTGCTACATGTTAGCGACGCGCAACTCTTTGTCCGGAGACACCCGTCACGAATTCAAATATCTAAAACGACCACGCCACCATCCCAAAAACCTCTTCCCCGTGGTCTCTGCAAAGGTCGGAGTTAAACCGCGCTAAGCCCTGCCTCTTAGCTGAAGCCTCCGTGGGCGAGCGGGAGAGCCAGGGAAGCGCGTGGTGGTGGAGCAGAGAGGAGGAAGGGTGGGGAGGGGCGGGGGGAGACTGCGGGTAAAGGAGGGGGCCGGAGGGGGGCGAACGAGGAGGTGGTGGTGGGGGTGGGTGTAAATATCTCTATTGCATCTCTCCTTCAGGAGCCCAGAGGACATCAGTCCAGCATCGATCGTCGCTCACGGACGGGCGAGCGCTGCCCGCTCTGCCTGCAATGAAGTGCGAGGCGGCGCGCGGAGTAACAGCTCCTGTCGGCTCAAATTGCCGGCTGTGTTCAGGCCGCGAGTCGCTTGTCAGCAGGTAAAAAAAATACCCCTCCAATGCGGCCCCGACACTTGTATTGACATTCAAATTCCCGGCCAGGCAAATGGAGCGTGGTATTGACCAGATGTCAGTTTAGCAAACAGCTCAATACGGCGAGGTAATGGCAGAGAAAGGACACTGAATCCTCTGCGTGACAACACAGCGACCGCCTGCCAGACTCGAGGAAGCGAGGAAGGGAGGGAGGGCAGGGGACGGCGGTGGGGGCGGCGCGGGGTGGGGGGGGTGAAGGCATCATTCGCTCGGCAGTAACCGCCACTCATCGCCCGCCTCGGCCTTCACCCTCCTGTCCCCCCCCCCACCTCCCCACAACGCCCCCCACTCATCCCCTTTGGCTCGTCAGGGTCAGCCGCCGTGATGTAGCGAGGGACGGCCATCGCACCGAGATGGCTACACCCGGAGCACCCACGTCGCTGGTTCGCGAAATCGCGGAGCCGCCCGATCGGTCTTGCGCCCGGGTCGCTAAACCCAGACACTCAGTGCTAGCTCAGGTACCAGACACTCAGTGCTAGTTCAGGTGCCAGACACTCAGTGCTAGTTCAGGTACCATACACTCAGTGCTAGCTCAGGTGCCAGACACTCAGTGCTAGCTCAGGTGCCAGATACTCAGTGCTAGTTCAGGTACCAGACACTCAGTGCTAGCTCAGGTACCAGACACTCAGTGCTAGCTCAGGTGCCAGACACTCAGTGCTAGCTCAGGTACCAGACACTCAGTGCTAGCTCAGGTACCAGACACTCAGTGCTAGCTCAGGTACCAGACACTCAGTGCTAGCTCAGGTACCAGACACTCAGTGCTAGTTCAGGTGCCAGACACTCAGTGTTAGTTCAGGTACCAGACACTCAGTGCTAGCTCAGGTACCAGACACTCAGTGCTAGCTCAGGTGCCAGACACTCAGTGCTAGCTCAGGTGCCAGACACTCAGTGTTAGTTCAGGTACCAGACACTCAGTGCTAGCTCAGGTACCAGACACTCAGTGCTAGCTCAGGTACCAGACACTCAGTGCTAGCTCAGGTACCAGACACTCAGTGCTAGCTCAGGTGCCAGACACTCAGTGTTAGTTCAGGTACCAGACACTCAGTGCTAGCTCAGGTACCAGACACTCAGTGCTAGCTCAGGTGTCAGACACTCAGTGTTAGTTCAGGTACCAGACACTCAGTGCTAGCTCAGGTACCAGACACTCAGTGCTAGCTCAGGTGCCAGACACTCAGTGCTAGCTCAGGTGCCAGACACTCAGTGCTAGTTCAGGTGTCAGACACTCAGTGCTAGCTCAGGTGCCAGACACTCAGTGCTAGCTCAGGTACCAGACACTCAGTGCTAGTTCAGGTGTCAGACACTCAGTGCTAGCTCAGGTACCAGATACTCCGTGCTAGCTCAGGTGTCAGACACTCAGTGCTAGCTCAGGTACCAGATACTCAGTGCTAGCTCAGGTACTAGACACTCAGTGCTAGTTCAGGTACCAGACACTCAGTGCTAGCTCAGGTGCCAGACACTCAGTGCTAGTTCAGGTGCCAGACACTCAGTGCTAGTTCAGGTGCCAGACACTCAGTGCTAGCTCAGGTACCAGACACTCAGTGCTAGCTCAGGTACCAGACACTCAGTGCTAGCTCAGGTGCCAGACACTCAGTGCTAGCTCAGGTACCAGACACTCAGTGCTAGTTCAGGTACCAGACACTCAGTGCTAGTTCAGGTACCAGACACTCAGTGCTAGCTCAGGTACCAGACACTCAGTGCTAGTTCAGGTGTCAGACACTCAGTGCTAGCTCAGGTGCCAGACACTCAGTGCTAGCTCAGGTACCAGACACTCAGTGCTAGTTCAGGTGTCAGACACTCAGTGCTAGCTCAGGTACCAGATACTCCGTGCTAGCTCAGGTGTCAGACACTCAGTGCTAGCTCAGGTACCAGATACTCAGTGCTAGCTCAGGTACTAGACACTCAGTGCTAGTTCAGGTACCAGACACTCAGTGCTAGCTCAGGTGCCAGACACTCAGTGCTAGTTCAGGTGCCAGACACTCAGTGCTAGTTCAGGTGCCAGACACTCAGTGCTAGCTCAGGTACCAGACACTCAGTGCTAGCTCAGGTACCAGACACTCAGTGCTAGCTCAGGTGCCAGACACTCAGTGCTAGCTAAGGTACCAGACACTCAGTGCTAGTTCAGGTACCAGACACTCAGTGCTAGTTCAGGTACCAGACACTCAGTGCTAGCTCAGGTACCAGACACTCAGTGCTAGTTCAGGTACCAGACACTCAGTGCTAGTTCAGGTACCAGACACTCAGTGCTAGCTCAGGTGTCAGACACTCAGTGCTAGCTCAGGTACCAGACACTCAGTGCTAGCTCAGGTGTCAGACACTCAGTGCTAGCTCAGGTACCAGACACTCAGTGCTAGCTCAGGTGCCAGACACTCAGTGCTAGCTCAGGTACCAGACACTCAGTGCTAGCTCAGGTGTCAGACACTCAGTGCTAGTTCAAGTACCAGACACTCAGTGCTAGTTCAGGTGCCAGACACTCAGTGCTAGCTCAGGTACCAGACACTCAGTGCTAGTTCAGGTGCCAGACGCTCAGTGCTAGTTCAGGTACCAGATACTCAGTGCTAGCTCAGGTGCCAGACGCTCAGTGCTAGCTCAGGTACCAGACACTCAGTGCTAGCTCAGGTGCCAGACACTCAGTGCTAGCTCAGGTGTCAGACACTCAGTGCTAGCTCAGGTACCAGACACTCAGTGCTAGCTCAGGTGCCAGACACTCAGTGCTAGCTCAGGTACCAGACACTCAGTGCTAGCTCAGGTGTCAGACACTCAGTGCTAGTTCAGGTGTCAGACACTCAGTGCTAGCTCAGGTGTCAGACACTCAGTGCTAGCTCAGGTACCAGACACTCAGTGCTAGCTCAGGTGCCAGACACTCAGTGCTAGCTCAGGTACCAGACACTCAGTGCTAGCTCAGGTGTCAGACACTCAGTGCTAGCTCAGGTGCCAGACACTCAGTGCTAGCTCAGGTACCAGACACTCAGTGCTAGCTCAGGTGCCAGACACTCAGTGCTAGCTCAGGTACCAGACACTCAGTGCTAGCTCAGGTGCAAGACACTCAGTGCTAGCTCAGGTGCAAGACACTCAGTGCTAGCTCAGGTGCCAGACACTCAGTGCTAGCTCAGGTGCAAGACACTCAGTGCTAGCTCAGGTGTCAGACACTCAGTGCTAGCTCAGGTACCAGACACTCAGTGCTAGCTCAGGTACCAGACACTCAGTGCTAGCTCAGGTGCCAGACACTCAGTGCTAGCTCAGGTACCAGACACTCAGTGCTAGCTCAGGTGTCAGACACTCAGTGCTAGCTCAGGTGCCAGACACTCAGTGCTAGCTCAGGTACCAGACACTCAGTGCTAGCTCAGGTGCCAGACACTCAGTGCTAGCTCAGGTACCAGACACTCAGTGCTAGCTCAGGTGCAAGACACTCAGTGCTAGCTCAGGTGCAAGACACTCAGTGCTAGCTCAGGTGCCAGACACTCAGTGCTAGCTCAGGTGCAAGACACTCAGTGCTAGCTCAGGTGTCAGACACTCAGTGCTAGCTCAGGTACCAGACACTCAGTGCTAGCTCAGGTGCCAGACACTCAGTGCTAGTTCAGGTGCCAGACACTCAGTGCTAGTTCAGGTGCCAGACACTCAGTGCTAGTTCAGGTACCAGACACTCAGTGCTAGTTCAGGTACCAGACACTCAGTGCTAGTTCAGGTGCCAGACACTCAGTGCTAGCTCAGGTGTCAGACACTCAGTGCTAGTTCAGGTGCCAGACACTCAGTGCTAGTTCAGGTGCCAGACACTCAGTGCTAGTTCAGGTACCAGACACTCAGTGCTAGTTCAGGTACCAGACACTCAGTGCTAGCTCAGGTGCCAGACACTCGCGTCGCCGGGACTGCCGGGTTTCGTGTAGGGAGCTGCGACCCCCCCACCTCAGTCGGACACGCGCGGCGTGCGGCAGCGCTCAGACAGCCGTCAGCTCGCCAGACAAAGCACCCTCGTGACGTCACGCCACTAAAACACCAACACACACACATATTTAAATCAAATCATATATTTAGGCTGAAGTCAATTGAAATACGCGTTGGAAGTAAATCCACTCTTGTTCCTTACTTTTGAAGCCTCGAAATCATAAATTCACGGTAAACCTCAGCGCAGCTGTGTGGCCGGGCCAACGATAAATCTATCCCCGCGTAATGGATGATATTGCCTGGATATTCTAGGCGATCTAAGCATTGCGGTAAAAAACACTGCAGCTAATAATGAAAAAAAAATTGGTTATTTCAAATCTATAATTAATCGCAGCATTTAATACACTGACACTTTAATCACGGTGCATCACCACCTACGATCGGCAACAGCAGACGGACGATGCACGCTGGAAGACACCGCTCGGCTCGCGTCTGAGCGCGCTGCCAAACCAACCTGAATTCTGCTTCGTGTGCAACCCCTCGCCACTCGCACAGCACGCGACCGCGCCCCTGACAAAGCGGAATTGGCGACTTTTACAAATCCACCTCCTCTATTCTCGAGCTCTGCCTGTTGCCAACCGGATGTTTAAAAAAAAAGATCGCGTGGATTCCAAGCGGCCAGTTACATTTTAGCGCCCCCCCCCCTCCCACCCCCCCCCCCACAAGATCGTGGAAAAGTTAACACCGGCTCGCGGTGTCCTATCCACCAGAGGTTAATTTTGACCGTGGCCGATGTTGCGTGGACGGCCGTAACCTCGAACCGCAGCGGACCGTGGCGTTTGCCCAGAGAGACCCTCCTCGGTGCGTGTTTCAGCGCGCATCAATCTCCTCTCTTCACATACACATTGAGCCGACGATGCACGTCGCACGCGCCCGATGATTGGCAAACGCGCCTGACGATCGCTGAACACTGCCGTAACCTAAATCCACCGCCCTAAATATATTAGTCAGAACAATAGGCGATATTCAAAACCCCGTCTCTACCACGTACCCCCCCCCCCCCCGCGGCCGCCCCCTATCTCCCCCCACCACACCACCACCCCCTCCGAGCTCGGCACCACCGGGAGGTCTAACACACCGCCGTACCTTTCTGTCTCCTGGGCAGCACAACACCTCGGGTGCTGTGTCTGTCAGCTTGTTTGCAAACCTTTTTGGCGAACTCACACCCAATTTACAAGCACTGGCACCTGTCAACAAAAGCAATCTGAACATGAAAATTGTAACACGCATGCGAATGTTTGTCCTGCTCGCATATGTATGAATGCGAAGCGCCTGTAAATTTAAACAAATGAATTAACAAAACACAAACAAGTCCCATTACGATTCGTTCCACACTTAAATAATTGATGTTTTGCAACAGACGTCATTTGAAATCATCAGCGTCTATTTTGGGGGGACAAGAGGTGTGAAGCGGATTATTTATCTGTTTCTATGTCTGTGATTCGCGTGGGTGCGCGGGAGTGCAACGGATAGCGCCACGCGCTACGAACTCGGCGACCCGAGTTCGATTCCCGCTCAGGGTTAACACCAGCGTCGATTATCTGAACCGGTCCTGATCATCTCCTCAGCCTCAAATGAGTACCTGGCGCAGGGTGTAAACATCGCCACGAGGCAGACAAAGGCGACCGGGCGTGGTGCTGGTCACCCACCCCCTCGCGTGCCGTACCAGGCTTCATAGATGCCCTCAAACAGCACTCGCCCCAAAAGTCTGTTAAGGCTATACGGGGGATCTTCGTCTTTATACGCGTAGCAATGGGCGAGGTGTGGATGCTCTCAATACATTGGGAGGGTGCGGCGGAGGGGTGTGCGTTAAGTAATTCGGTTTGTGTGTGTGGAACATCATTCGGACGAGCTGTCAATGAGCGGTGTGTGGTGAGACCGTTAAGGTGTGCCATTGCTGTGGAACACTTTGATGCGTGCGTTCAGTGTTCTTTGGCCTGAGTTGGGGGTGCGCTAGGTGTGCGTTCTGTGACGAGGCTCGCATCAACGAACTCCCGTGGGCAGAAATTGTAACTTAGCGTGGCCAATTGTTTACAATAGTAACGCGTGATAACTTTACGTATTTCTGGCCTGTGACCCAGCGCTTTGAAACAAATGGGTTGATGGATCACATAGAGATTGTATGAAGCTACGAAGCCCCGCTAAAGGAGATGACAGTACGAGAAGCGGGTTCGTGAACTCGTCTGTGTGGACCTCTTAAGCGCTACCCCCTTGTATGCATGGTTGGTTTCTTCTGGTGCTCCGCTTTTCACCAACGTTACAAAAACTCATAAACGGAATTTTCCTAACATTGAAATGCAAACCCACGTACAAATGAATTTCGAGTCGCAGTGAGGCGAGCTCAGATAAATAAATGGCAATAACCATCGTCAGACTTGATTAATCCACTGCTGGATGAATGCATCTTCAACCTATGGGGGCCTGTGATTGTGACGATCAGGAAAAACCCTTGTATGTATGCATGTTGAACTTCTTTTGCGCCGTACGTAGCCAGCCGCGCTAATTGGAGGTGTGAGTTCTTCTTATTCAGGGGTCCACGCCGCGAGCTAGAGACGGGGACTAAGCCACGGTCGGGGCACAGAATCAACAACAATTCAATTTACTCCGAGCGCAATATTTCACGGACATAAACGACCGTGACTTTGAGGTGCACGGCCAGGTGCAGTGTCGCTCGAAAGCCGGGCGAGAGAGGTGTTGCGGGTCCTTAAGAACGAGATGGGGGCCTTTCAGAACGAAGTGGACCATTTAAGTGTCTCTTAAAAGTCGGTGTAGATTGAACGATACTGCTGCTGCTGGGAATGTGCAGCAGATGATGATGATGATGGCCACGTTCCAGACAGCGGGGGCTGCAACGGAGAAACGATGCCCGGCAGTGACGGTCCCGGTCCCTCGGCGTGGACAGTGGGCAGGAGGAGGAGGAGGAGGTTGTCAATCGCTCTGCTGCTGCTGCTGGTACGGAGAGTTGCACAGCAGGACATAGAGAGCCGAGACTTAAGGCGACAACTACAGCACGGCCGCATCGACACTCGAACGGTGGCGTTGGCGCAGAGGGATCCTCCTCGGTGCCTCTTTCAGCGTTTATCAATCTCCTCTCTTCAAATACACATTGAATACGCGTCGCACGCGCCTGATGATTTGTAAACATGGGAGTGGGCTCCGTAAGTGGAAGCAATGACTCAAGTGTTTGAGAAGCCCTTCAGAGTGGCTGCGTGGCACACAACAAACTCGCCCGTCACGGCGATGCCATAAAACATCATGATTCAATGACCAGTCGATTTTTTTTAGATATATAATCTCATTTGTCTTGCCTCGTTTGTATTTTCTGTCTCGTTCACTCTGTGCGCTCCATTAACCCAAGAGTAACATTCACATGGAGCGTGCACGCACGCCGCAAATAATCGATGCCCACGCACACGATTCTATGCACGTATCACAATGGTGTAGCAATAGATTGTCATCGACTAAACTTTACACGCACAGTGGATCGAGCATGATCCTGAGCTGGGATCTCCACCACTCTCCCCACCTCCCCCTCCTCCCTCATTTCGCCCCATAGGGGGCAGGACTGCCTCCCCCCCCCCCCCCACTCTTTCCACTCCTGCGAGCCAAACAATGCATCAACATTAATTGATTTGCCGTCGCCCTCGTAACACAAAATTAATTTTACTCCGAGTCCTTCCCCCGCGTTGCTCTGTGCGCCGGGCAGCGCGGACGTGAGTGGGGGTCCCCGGGGAGCCAGGGAGAGGAAGGGAGGGAGTCGTGGGGGCGTCGAGATTTTTCATGGAGTACTGACACGGGCAGGGGAGGGGAGTGATGGTGGGGAGAGGGGGGGGGATCGACATCGTAACTAATCCGTGACTCATAAGCAACAACATTCACAACAACAACTGCTGTAACAACTAGCAATAACACGGCCTTGCCATCAGTCGTCTAATATTGAACAACGCGTCTCACGTGTACACATCGCGTGTCGAGTTTGTGTGTCGTGTCAATGTCGCGGGGTGTCGGCTACATGTCGAGTTTGCGTGTCGCGTTTGCGTGTGTACCGAGGTTGTTCGTAAACTCCACTCGGCGGCTACCGTGCGGCCCAATCGCTCGACATTACGGAGCGACTTTTGTCAATATTTGAGAGGATGAATTCATCTTACTTGAATTGCAGACCCCATTTGTCTGCTTTGGCGCGGGTCTATTCTATTCCTCTGTACGACAGCAAAATGTTCAGGAGCTTGAGGCCAACGTCGAGGTCTGTTGGCCCAGGCGAGAGGACTTCAGCGGAGAGAGTTCCTGTCGTTTTGCTATTCCTCGTAGGTTAAAAGGAGCGCAATGGTTCACTATATGGTCCATAGTTGGGTTGTGGCTTGTCTAAAATGTATCTCTATGTATAGTCTCTATGTATGTATGTGTGTCTCCATGTGGTTACTATATGGGTCCAGAGTTTGGGTTACATGGCCACAAGCACACGACTGTGGCTTGTCTTCACCGTTGACATTCATATTGGCATATAAATTCATTAAAAGGTATCAACAATGAGCAGCATCGCTCCCATTGTTGGCTGCGTGTTGTTTCTGAGATTGCCAAATACCATAAAAAATGGGGTTAGATGTTATGTTAGTGGTACGGTGGAACGGTGGCTCAGCGGCTGACACTTGATCTCGATTCCCGTGCGTGGATTAAGCATCTCGATTCCCGTGCGTGGATTAAGCATCTCGATTCCCGTGCGTGGATTAAGCATCTCGATTCCCGTGCGTGGATTAAGCATCACGATTCCCGTGCGTGGATTAAGCATCTCGATTCCTGTGCGTGGATTAAGCATCATTGGAGAGTGGCACACGAACCCGTCCTGGGACTTCCCTTTTCGCCGACGCCGACCCACGAAGGCCACAATGGTGAAGTATATCCCAACAAACACCAGCCACCCCCTCCCCCCCCCATGACCGACACGGCATGGAGAGACTCTCATCCAGAAGTGGAAAAAAGTCTGCAATATATTATAATAATGAATATGTTGAGAAGAGCGTGAGCGCATTATCATCATCATCGGGAAATACACTGCTGAATGAAAGCCGCCGAAAGCCACCGCCACCACCTTTCACAATCCTGCGATTTAATAATCCACCGACAAACGACGAGACACAACCCGATTCCATCGTTCCAACAGCTTTGTGGATGTCCCAAGGTTGCCATTCCACGAGTGTGCATACTGCTCCAGATTCTGACTCGCCACTGCAAGCTCCACCCTGCACCCTATACACAAATGTACACGTACATCGCAGTACATTTTAAAACGCATGAACTTGACCTATGCATCTTCTAACATGGATTACAAATTCAAGAGGACTTTCTAGATTAATACATGCATATACCCAGTCCTGTGCCGACGTGGTGTGTATTATTACGTATGCGCGTTGGCACAGTGAATAAACCAAAGGTGCTGCATCTGACTTGACGATGGCTGGTTGTTGCAGTGTCAAGATCGTCGTCCGTGCAGGAGGTTCATAAAACGACGATCATGGGCAGTTGGAGGCAGGCGCCCTCCAGAAATAACGGAGGGTCGAGGAGCGACGCTCACAACGACGAGCTGATCGCGGGCAGCTAAAATAGAGCAAGCTTGCATAATGGGGAGCACAGGTGGTCCATCTGTCAGTCATCTCAGTCAACCCATAGCACCTGGGTCTGTCCCGTGACCTCCTATCAGCGAACTTTCGACAAGTCGCGTGAGGGCCTCGAAGTACCCCAATCCCGACACAATCGCTGCGGTGACGTCGCCGCCACTTAGAGTTAAACGGCGGCTGTTGTTGTTTATGATGTTTTACGTGTTTCTGTGGAGTGAGAACATTACACTACGAACCCGGCGACCCGAGTTCGATTCCTCGCTGAGAACCAATAACAGTGGCGAATATTTCACCCAGTAGTGGGCCTCCCCTAGGTCCACTCAGAATTACATCAACCCTAACCCTAACCCTAACCATCTCATCAGCCAGAAGGCGAGACGGAGAATCTATCCAGCAGCCGTTAGAGAACTCAGCGGTGCCAGGACATGGGGAGTGCCGACTCGCGTCATCAGCCAGAACCATCTCAGCAGCCAGAACCATCTCATCAGCCAGAACCATCTCATCAGCCAGAACCATCTCATCAGCCAGAACCATCTCATCATCCAGAACCATCTCATCATCCAAAACCATCTCATCATCCAGAACCATCTCATCAGCCAGAACCATCTCATCAGCCAGCACCATCTCAGCAGCCAGAACCATCTCATCATCCAGAACCATCTCATCAGCCAGAACCATCTCATCAGCCAGAACCATCTCATCAGCCAGCACCATCTCATCATCCAGAACCATCTCAGCAGCCAGAACCATCTCATCAGCCAGAACCATCTCATCAGCTAGAACCATCTCATCAGCCAGAACCATCTCATCAGCCAGAACCATCTCATCAGCCAGAACCATCTCATCAGCCAGAACCATCTCATCAGCTAGAACCATCTCAGCAGCCAGAACCATCTCATCAGCCAGAACCATCTCATCAGCCAGAACCATCTCATCAGCCAGAACCATCTCATCAGCCAGAACCATCTCATCAGCTAGAACCATCTCAGCAGCCAGAACCATCTCAGCAGCTAGAACCATCTCATCAGCCAGAACCATCTCATCAGCCAGAACCATCTCATCAGCCAGAACCATCTCAGCAGCTAGAACCATCTCATCAGCCAGAACCATCTCATCAGCCAGAACCATCTCATCAGCCAGAACCATCTCATCAGCCAGAACCATCTCATCAGCTAGAACCATCTCATCAGCCAGAACCATCTCATCAGCCAGAACCATCTCATCAGCCAGAACCATCTCATCAGCCAGAACCATCTCATCAGCTAGAACCATCTCAGCAGCCAGAACCATCTCAGCAGCCACTATCTCCCAAAATTATCTTCGTCCACATAACTCTATCCAACATGAATAGTGCATCTCTCTCGATGCATGATCTCCCAAAGCATCTCCCTCCGCACAGCATCTCCCGCCACACACAGCATCGCCCGTCACACACAACATATCCTTCCACATAGAGCATCTCGTTCCACACACAGCATCTCCCGCCACACAGCATCTCCTTCCACAGCATCTCCCCACCCCATACACTACATCTCCCGCCACACACACACAACATCTCTCTCTCCCTCCACACAGCACCCCCATCACGCAGAGGCCAAGACACGTCCATGGGCGAGTCGATGTTCCTGCATCAATCACGGAGGCGAGATATTGACAGATTCCGCCCCGTCGATAGAGGCGGCACGGCAGACAGAAGCATAATCAGTAATAATTCAGGGCCTCTGGAGGCGCAGAGAAATCGCGGGGGTGGGGGGCACTGGGGAGGTGTGGATAAGGAGCGAAGAGGCGTCTCTAAGAAGAGATGAGCCGGCAGCTTGTCTACTACCTCGCCTGGGCAGACCACCAACCCCCGTCAGGTGTGTGACAGGCCCATGAGTGCTGGCTGACCCGGTACCTATATCGACCCCGTTTCAAACATAATCAGCCGCCCACTTGCGCGTGAATATAGGGGACAGGGGGTGTGACAGCCCCCCCCACCACCCCCTCCACCCAAGGTGTGTAAGGGTTGTGGTAGGGGAGCGCTCAAGCCATGTGCTGTTTACCCTCAATTAACAACCTACACGGGCACCGTTGGTCACTTGGCTCCTGCCCTTAATGTCAACGTAACATCTTTCCCACGCATATTGCCGTGCTCACTGCAGAAGGAGGGTGGATATGGAGAGACAGGTGAGGATGAGATAAATGGGGAATGCAGGAGAAAAAATTCAGGAGAAAGGATGGATAGAGGAGGGGGGAGGGAGATGAATGGATGGAGGCGGGGGGAGGCTGGGAGGAATAGAGAGATGGATAGATGAGTGCATGGATTGAAGGAGGAAGGGAGGGATAATCGAGAGAGCGATGGATGAAGGAAGATGGATGGCGAGTTGGTTGAGGAAGGGAAGAGCAATATGCAATGATTAGAAGGGTGATGAGGAAGTGAATGGAGGGAGTTGGTGGGGGAGACGGATCTGGGCGAGAGAGGGAAGGAGGGGTGGATTTTGATGGAGGAGCAGGAGGAGGCTGCCTGGCCCTGGTACAGAGGATTCTGAGATCTCGTTCCGTGCGTGGTGCGCGACCTCCTGTCGCGGGAGAATTCCTCTTCCTCTCGTGCGACTTCGCCAACTCAACGCCCCCCACCACCACCAAACCCCCGAGATGACCACATTCGCCAGCAGTTAGGAATCCGGCCAACTGAGAACCCCTCCCACTCCCCCCCCCTCCCCCCACGTAATGAGCCCCCACCGGATACTTAGTTGGAACCTCGTCCCCCAGTGGTCCACGTCAACTTGGGGAAATGTTCACGGGATGGGGGGACAGCGATGGGAAGCTGCGCACTGCGCAAACTCTGGAGAAATCAGCCCATTTGTTTAGAAGACACAATTCGATCTCGCTTGCCTATCCACACGTGTAGCGCACGTTGCCATATCGTCAATATGACAACACACAATGCATTTTGCATTACCTTGTATATATATATACACCTGAGCATGTGGATAGCTCGGGATTCAGGCACAGAAACACATACCACGCGGTGACAATAACACATACAGAGACAAATAGCGGGCCGACGTTTTGGGGAAATGTCCCTTCTTCAGGGAGGAGACAGCGGGAAACATTGACTGATGTATCACTTGAAATTTCCCTTTAAACTGTCCGTGCAACAAGAAGACATTTTAAAACAAAGTCCGTCTGTACTCTGAGAGCACAAATAACAAAATCTCAACATACTCGTTCTAAACATCGTGGCCTTAAAAATGAAAAATAAAATATAATAGGCGACGTTTCAGGCAATGGACCGTCTTCGTCGCATATTCCTTCCACACAGCGTGTTCTGAAATTATACGTCGATCAATATACTGTATCTCTTTAACAGGGCAGTGTTCATGACGAAGTTGCTCATTTTTTAACGAGTTGTATTTGCGGTCCGCTGTCTCGTAACGAGTCCACTCCGATCACGAACCACGCGCGGCTCAAACACAGCGGGCATCTGAAGGAAAGGGGGTCGAGTTGGCACGTCATTCCTGTCAATCACTGGGCGTCTCATGTCACCACTCAGCCTCAAATGAGTCACTGGGGCGATATAGGGAGACAAAGGCGGGCGGGTGTGGTATTGGCCACCCACCCTTCTCTTGTGTACCATTCCGTGCCGGCTATCATAGGTGCTACCCGATAACAGCAATTGCCCCAAACGTGTGTCGAGGCTATCAAATTGGTCTTGACTTTTGGTGTTCCATTGGACTTTGCCGATTGCTGGTACCAGCGATGCTAAGATCGTCGTTTGTGGAGGAGGTTCGTAAAACGACTATCATGGGTAGTTGGAGGCAGACGCCCTCCAGCAATAACGGAGGGTCGAGGAGCGACGCTCATAACAACGAGCGGAGCGCCGGGCAGCTAAAATGCAGCAAGTTTGCACAATGGGGAGCACAGGTGGTGCATCTGGCAATCATCTCGTTCAGTAAACCCGTGGCATCTGGGTCTGTCCCGTGACCTCCTGCCAGCGAGCCTTCGACACTTCACGTGGCCTCAAAGTGCACCGAGCCTGGCGCAAGCGCCATGCTGGTGGCGGTTGTTGTTCTACGACGATTCGTTGTTGGTTGGCCTCGATGTCAAACGGCGTGCGCTAGGCACATCGAAACGAGGCTCCGTTTGTTATCTCCGTGGCGGCTGTCGGAAAGTAAGCACAAAAATTACACAAATCGCGAACCGCGAGCGCAACGGAAACGTCGCGTACGGAGCGTCCAGCGAGCAAGCGACGGTGTAAATGTTCTGACAGCGAGTTGTCAGGAGCACTCGTAAGGCCATCGGAGGATTGCTCAAAACACCGCTGACACTGACATGGGCACCATGACGGTACTAATGGTGTGGGTGGGACAGCAGCACAACTTTAGATCCATGGAATTAATTTAATCATCTCCACTGTGACCGTTCTCGGTAACTGCCGAGATGCATGAACGCCTCTGGCACCATTATAGCAAGGGGGGAGGGGGGTCGGGAGCGAGTAGTAACAAAGCGTGGATTTCAGAAGCATCCCCCCTCCCCCTCTACTCCCCACCTACACCCAGTCCCAACCCTCACGTCTCTTTTGATATTTTCAGAGGCATTGGGAAACGTAGCGAGGGCCCTGATGGACACAGAACACGGTCAGCGAGGACCCTGGACCCATTCAAGGTTGGCCGTCCGAGCCCGGTGCTTCGTGCCTTCTTGTGCAGTGACGTTCAAAGTCAAAACACCGACTCTCTATTGGGTGAGTTGAACATCTTAAATATCCGAACACCGTAACTCGGTGAAGGGGGGTCGGGGGTGTTGGCGAAGGGAGGCGGTTGGTGGCAACGAGGGGGACAGAACCTGGCCCTCTTCTACGGTTGGGAGTCAAGGGTGGCGCTTGCATTTTGTGTTGTAAAAGTCTGCACAGGCAGGAATCGGTGGTGTCAAGTGGCACTGAGACACGCGTAGGCATGGCCAAAACGGTGCCACGCATTCCGCGCTCGGCACCTGAGAGTCCTATTTCTCCTCGTCCCGCTCCCATGGTGGAAAAAAACCACAACCCATGAAGAGCAGGAAGATGAGCCAGGCGTAACGCCGGGGTCAAGAAGCTGGAAGCTGCAATTTTACCGTGTGTCCTCAAGACACGGGACACACGGAACTGAACCCAACCCAACCCCGCCCCCTGCCCCCCCCAACCTCTTCACTTTCTGTGATTCAGCTGCCCCCCACTCCACTCCGATGCATTGTACCTGTCCGCGATTACGTCATTGCGCACGTGGCGACACTGCGCGCGCCAGAGCGAGCGAGCAAAGCAGAGAAGTGCATCGTGGAACGTGCCTCGAGGTGCACGCGAAGTCGATCCGATCCGACTCTGATGCACATCCATCCATGTCCGCGCCGTCAAGGAGCCGAAGGCGATCGCGCGCCCACCGGCAAATTGGAAAGGCGCAGGCGCGCACCACGCGCGAACGCACGGCGGCGAATGCGCTTAGTGCCTTTCAATGCGCATCTGTGGAGCGCTTTGCGGAGCCATAAACGTAATTTGTTTGAACGCGAATTCAAGGGAAAGCGCACATTGGCCGTGCGCCGGGCTCAGATGCTCGGAGTAATATTGCACGTGAGTCGGCACTCGTGATCACTCCGGAGTCGGGTAAAGCTCACCCAGTGGACAGATTTGGCCACAATAAAACGAGCCGAATATTAATATTATTTTTTGCCTCTGGCTACAACTGTTTCCGTAGCACAATGAATTTAAAGCCTCCCCTTTGTGACGTTTAAATATGCAATAAATCACTGTCATCAGTGGCGGTGACTACGTGAGTACGCGTGGAGGTGGGGGCGTCGAAATGGGGGGGGGGGGGGGAGAGGGATTCGCTGCGGTGGGTGGGGGGAGAGTCGGGGGCAAGTGAGAGGGAGGGAGAGAGTATGGAAGAGAGAGAGAGAGAGGGGGAAGCGTTAACGAGGCGTTTCACGCGGAGCGGAGAGAGCGCGCGACTCCGCGTGATTCACGGCGCGACGGTGCCCAGGTTAATGGCGTCTCCAGCGCGGCTCCTGCGTCCGCGGTGCCTAATGGCGATTCCGCCTCCTACGGCCGGGCGTATAAATCACGTCTCCTCTCTCACTCGCCGATCTGTTTACAAATAATCGGGGTGGGAGGGGGGGTTGGGGCATTGCGCTCGCACGAGTGTCTGCCGCTGCTGTCCACCGCCGCTTCACCTCCGTGCTCGCGTGTGCGTGTGCACGTGCCATTGCGTACAGGCGAGCGCCCGGCGGGGTCTATCAGAGGCTCCAATTACCGACTGACAGCTCCCGGGCCCCGAGGCCCCCTTAGGCGAGAGCCCGCCTCGTCATTACGGTAACGCGCGCGCACTTAGCGCCTCGCGGCGCGGTCAGCGCGGCCCCGGCGCCCGCACTCATCACGGCGCGGCTCTCGGAGCCTTGCACTTTTACCCCCCCCTCGCTTCCACCCCCTCTTTCACCCTACAGCCGTCAGAGCCTCCACCGCCTCCTCCGCCGCACCGACACGAGGCCAGGTGTGTGTGCATAGAAGCACAGAAGCACACACACCGGTAGCGCGAACTACCACGGGGCGATTCCGCTCTTTTTTGTTACCATAAATCACACGGAGAGTGCAGCTGCACCGCACGCGGCTGGGTCAGGGCGGGGTTAAAAATTCGCGCTGCCCTGAATCGTAATCATAGCCGAAGCGCGGAGAGCCCCCGACTGGGCCGCGCCATAAACACGAGTCAATGAGTGTTTATTGCGGGAGAGACAATGATACCCAATTAGACGAGGCTGGTAGCGATGGGGAGTGGGCGCCGTGGTGAAGCGGGGACGGTGGGGGGATGGATGGAGGGGGGGGGGGCAGGGAGGAGTCACGCGGAGCAGAGGTCGCCTCTCGCAAACGCCGCCAACCAATTAGGGGTGAGGGGGTGGGGGTGCAGAGGGGAGTGTCGCGGGATGGAGGCTCCGAGTCACGAGCACGGCGCCTCTCGATCGCCCCACGCGAGCCGCGCTCTTGGTCGGAGATTCGCTGCGAGGGTCATCTCTTCCCGTGTTACCCCCCCGTGTCTCTCCCCCCCCATGTCTCAACCTCCCGTGTCTCCCCGTCTCTTCCTGTCATGTATCCCAGGTCGCAGAACCTGAGTCGCAACACCACCGCCCCCCCCCCCCTCCCCACCGCGGGCGGGCGTCTCCCTCCCCCACACAGCCCCACACCCCCAGCAGTGGTTATCCGCGTCCGATCGCATAGAGCGAATGAGCCGCACAGCGCAGAATCCCGCTGACACGTCGCCTATGCAGGAGCGCGATGCGTCGCGGCGTGCGTACACGACCGCGTGGCCCCCACACCTCCCCCCCCCCCCCACGTGTAAACGCCGCGAGCCCCGCGCGCACGTTACGCGCTGTGACAGGGACACGCGGACCCACCCCCTGTGAGGTGACCACCCCGCCCACCATCTCCCCCTCCTTGGGGGTCCGCCGGAGCAAGGACGCGCCTCAACGCGAGCACACGGCACCTGTCGACGCAGCTCTCGTCCCGTGTGCTCCTCGGGGTTCACGGAGCTCGCCCGGGGCTCGGAGCGCGACCTCCACACTTCACACTCCCCCCCACCTCAGCCCCCCCTCCTCTACCCCCCCCCTTCACCGTACTGCCCTCCACCCCACCCCAACCACCCCCCGCGCAGCTCCAAATGCGTCGTGGCTCCAAACCACGGCGATTCACGGGGCGTGGAGACGCAGACCGAGGCTCGTGGACGCGGCGTGAACGAGTCGAGACCACTGCGGGCCACGTCGCTGACGCCTCCACGCACCCGCACGCGTTTGCACGTCCGGGGCTGTGCGAGCCGTTCGCGTTTTGTCATTTTGGACGCGTTCCACGCGCGGCGGGCGGGGGCTCGAGGGGGGGGGGGCGGCTCGCGGTGGGGGGCTCGCGTGGAGGGGGGGGCTCGCGGGGGGAGGGGAGGACTTTACCGCCTAAAGCATCCGCGCTGACAACCGCACAGCGGTGGCGCGCAAATGCGGCATGGAGTCGAGGTCGAGTTTCTCGAGGCGGGCGCGTGGTGGTGGTGGTGGTGGTGCCACATCTTGCAGGGTGGTGCGCCCTGGAGGGGTTGTGGGGGCGGCGCGAGGTGGGTGGTAGTGAGAGGGAGGACTGGGCGCCGCGCTCTTCACCCAGACGTGAGGAGCGATGCGACCATCGCCACCTCCACCTCTCACGCGCGCGTTCACGACCTGCCCGTGCCGCGCGTTACGTTTACTGCGGGAGCGATGGACTCGCGGCAAGGTGCCCGTGGGTGATATCGCGTTTGGGTTTCGTAACGACGCTCGCACCTCGGTCCCTCTCCCCCCTCCTCTACGCTTCTTGCCCTCTACCCCCTCGCCCCTTCCAAATCACCCACGAGCTGCCGCCCCCCTAATCGAGATAGGCGCTGCAGCAATCCGCGTGGCGCCGCCCTCGCTGCGTTACTTTAAGCCTCCAGCCCTCCCCACCAAATTCCCCCCAACCAACCCACCCGTTCACTCAGCCCCCCCCCCCCTCCACCCCACTCCACACACAGAGCAATTACCGCTTGCTCCCACGCACATAATCTCCGTAAATATTTGCAGCATCAGGATTACCACCGTGGCGTCCCGGTATAAAATCAACCCACCGCAGAAGAACAAAGGCCGGTGGGGGTCTCACGGCAGCGCCCCGCCGAGCCGAGGCGGCTGTGCGGGGCTCGGTAGAGAGAACCCCCCTTGCCCGAGCTAAAACAACCCCTCCACTGGGACCACAACCCCAGTGTTCACTGTGAAAGAAAAGACGGGACTCTGAAAACAAACAGCTCTTATCTTCTCCTAGACGTGCGCGCGTGTGTGTGTCTGTGCGCGTGCGCAGGGCTGTCCGATACGAGTTTGAGGCTTTGTTAATTAGAAAAGAAAAATACAACTCACGATCGGGGTGTCACTGCAGTGGCATTGTATAAAGAATGACGGAAGTGACGCCGCGGTTACTTTTAATGAAGCAGAGCGCTCGTCTTGTCACGCATGCCGTGACACTCATCACGGGCGTGTATCTGGCGAGATAACAAAAACCGATTGTGTCATTTTCTTGGTTCTTTCGGTAAAGTCAAGTAGAATGAGAATAAAACAATAAAACAAAATAAGACAATACAATTCTATTGTGAGAATAAAACAATACAACAAAATAAGACAATAAAATAAGACAATAAAACAAAATAAGACAATAAAATTATATTGTCTTATTTTGTTTTATTGTTTTATTCTCATTCTACGTGACTTTACCGAAAGAACCAAGAAGATGAATCCTTGCAGTCACGAAACCTTTAAATCGATTGTGTCATTGTTTGAGGAGGCTTGCAACAATGCGTTAAGGGCACTACGCTGAAAAGCAGGAAAAGCTGAATTCTATTCCAGACTACCGTCAACACCGGTGGGGGTGAGTCAAATCCGAAACGGTCTTCAGAATCCCAGCCACATTTACCAACCCACGATGACCGGTGTGGTGAAGTATGGTCAAGAAACTCTCCCCCCAGGACCGACACGGCTTAATAAATATACCTTTTGATTAATTTACGTCGCATTATTTTATAATTGTGACGAGTAGTTTCACAAATCGTTTGATCAGATCATTAAAATTATTATTTTAATATCAGAGAGTGCCTGTGCACATGAACTCATCACCCCGCATGATCCATCTCCTCGAGCAGTGCGTTCAGCAAACTCTCATCCTACCCGGGGTAGTGACGCGGCCCTGCAGTAGTGCATTTGCTGCTTATTTTCAGAACTTCACGGTTCGAATCCAGCGGCCGCCCCGATCATTACGACTGAAGACGAATGAATATTGACGATGCTACCCCGCCGTCTAGCAGGAGCATGCCATTGTGTGCCAGCGGCGTCAGGGTACAAATTTGTCAAATTCCAAAATCACTCCGCAAATTACTAAATTGGGATCACACACACAGCAGCATCAATCATTGCCCCCTACTGGCAGACTAATGCCCCAGGTCACTTTGTAAATCGACGATGTCCTGGTCTCTTGAGTTCTCACCTGATTAAACAAAATACGCTTGCAACGAAGCGCATCCAGGCCAATTTGTCTGACTGGTGCTCGTGGCACCTCTGTGCTTGCCGAATCATCGCCACCGTTGACGTTACGGAACCTTTTGCCATCAGAACGTTTGCTGTGCGTGGCTACGTCTGTCCTTTTTTTACGCCAGGGTTCTACCCCATGGGATAACACGCCACCCGTAGACTTGCGTGTCTTTAGAAAGGGCCTCGATTGGCCATGTACCCATTCCAAGGAAGTAAACGCGTCCTAGATGACGTAGCACCGCAGAAATGTAGATTTTTAAATAATCTCGTGTGAAGCTGCTTCGGTGGTTGAATATTGTAATTCGTATTACATCGTAGGCTCGTGCGACATGGCGACCAGTATGTGGATAGCCTTAATCCAACAGTTGTTTGATCGTGGCTGATAATGATAACCGGGGGCTTTTCTCACAAGGAATTTCCATTCGAGGTCCTGGTTGATGGGGAGAGTGGTGACTGCAGGCACGGGCCTGGGTGAATGTTCATGATTGGCAGCTGGGCGCGCCTAGACAAAGTGTGAAGGGTTGTGGTGCTGTGAGGTGACTTGAAGTGGGTTTTTTGTTAAAATAAAATATCAGGTTGTGAAAGTAACGTGATTTGTTTTCATTTCTTTGTCTTCATTGTATTTATCTCATGCGCGCTGGTTTACAGCTGCATCAACAGGTGCGCTGCGTGCGCCGATGGCTCTGAATTGACACCGCGAGTCCTGATACTTGTTGTCAAGAGGGTCCTGCCTTCCCACATTTGACCGATTCCTACGAATAATGAGTGTTTGATTCACTTCAACGTGGGGACGAACTGGAGCGAGCGGAAAAAAAGAAAGAAGGAGAGGAATAATAAGAAGAGGAAGAAGAAAGAGAGGAAGAGGAAAAAGAATAATAATAAGAAGAAGAAGAAGAAGAAGAAGAAGAAGAAATCCCACGTCGCGTGTTGTTCTCTGGGCAGACTGAGCGGCGGTCACGGCAGCACGCTCCCGATCCGCTCTAATCCACGAGGTCTCGCCGGACCGGCAGCAGGGACCGCTCTCAGCCCTCAAAAAACGTGACCCCCTGACCTCCGCTATTACGGCAAAGGGGACGCAACAGCAACGGCGCGCCCATTGAACACGAAAAGACGCTTCGTCTGTACGAGCGAGTGAGGCGGCTTCTGGGAACAGTAAAACAAGGCTGCCTTCGATAACCCACGGGGTAGACCCGAGCGTGTACACTACCCGGGGGAGAGGTGTGACAGGGCCCATATCTGGAATTCATTGCTTATGGCCCGAGGCGTCCAATTCCAATCCCAATTCACGGGGAAAAATCCGCGCGGTGAGCTAATTCACTCTCTGTGTGTGTGTGTGTCCGCACAGGCGCGCCGGTGAAGACGACACGCGCCTCCTCCACGTGCCGACGGACGCATGGACACGCGGGCGAACTCCACAACCTCGCACAGGGCTAACCCCCTTTGGCTCCCGTTGGAGGGGCGGCAGGGAGGGAGGGGGGTGCCTCATTAATCGGGCCCCGCGCACGTGATAGCTCAACCGGGCGGGCATTTTAACGCTGCGGATCCACGCGTGGTGAACATTAAACACACAAGACAAGACGAAGATCCCCCGAAAAGCCTCAATATTATTTGACGGCAAGTGTCGTTAGCGAACATCTATGAAGGCCGTGATGGTTGGCCAGAACCACATTTTCCTCCTGAGCGACGATGTTTACACATCGCACCAGGTACTCATTTGAGGCTGAGTCGACCAAGGGGAGGCCCAGGACCGGTTCAGATAATTGTCACTCGTGTTGGCCTTGAGCGGGAATCGAACTCGGGTCACCGGGTTCGTAGCGCGGCGTAGCGCGAACCGCTACACTGCACGAACAGGCAGGCAGGCGATCAGTCGACGCTGCAACCAAGTTCGTGACGCGCCAACACATTGCAGGGGCTGCCACTTTACTCTCGCGCCTCTCTAAACGATTCGACGCGAGCCCAGAGTTAAAGAGCGCACGCCTGTGGCAGCCCCGCATTCTACTCGCTCCCCGCTGGGGAAGAGGGGTCGGGGGGGAGAGAGGGGAGCAATGATGGAGGGTGGGGACCTGGGGGGGGGCAGGGTGGAGTGGGGGGTCGTGTGTGCCCTCCTTCAAACCCTTCTAGCGCAGCCTGGACGGCCAACGGACATACGCCGATCATCGCTCCCCACAACCCCAGCACTCACTCCGGTGCCCCCCCCACGTCTCCCCCGGTACCCCCGAGCTTCACGCATCACCGCCCTAACGGGCCTCATCGCGCACTGCGCAAACATGTAATTTGGGCCGAGCGCGCCCATTCACCTCCCCGCGGCGAGCAGATTGCGTTATAAATGACTGCTGTGGGCACGGATAAACAAGCGCTGGGAGAGGCGTACGGGGAAGGCAACGGGCGAGCAGAGGGGAAGGGCGCAGCACAACAACAACAACAATAACAGCAAGACCAACAACAGCACCACCAACAATAATAACACCACCACCAACAATAACAACAACAACACCACCAACACCACCAAGAAAAACAACAACACCAACAACACCAACAATAACAACACCACCAACAACACCACCACCACCATCTTACAAGGAGCGGTAATGTAGCGGTTAGCGCACTGCGCTACGCACCCGCGTCCCAAGTTAAATTCGCACTCACGGCCAACACCAGTAACAATTGTCTGAACCGGTCCTGGGCCTCCCCTAGGTCGACTCAGCCTCAAATGAGTACCTGGTGCGGTGTGTAAACATTGCCACTGGGGAGACAAAAAGCGATCGGGCGTGGTGCTGGCCACTCACCCCCTCGTGTGCCGTGCCGGCCTTCGTAGATGCTCGCTAACAGCACTTGCCCCAACAGGCTATATGGGGGATCATTGTCTTTGTTTGCGTGTGTGTGTGTCTGTCTCCGTGTGAGACCCATCACGCGGCAGTAGCGTCAGCAGCATCATGCTCACCGTTACATCTCGAGCGGGGAGGAAGGGAAGGTGGATGCTGTACGTTGAGCGGGCGGTGTTAGTTCTTACGAGTAACATCGGGTCAGAGTCCGCGAATCGTGCAATTCAGGATCCACGCGCTCCGTGTGGTGTGGGGTCGCGCGTGGGCAGAAGGGGTGGGGGCACGGGGAGGATAGAGCCGACTCCCTCCCTCTCACCTCCCCCCCCCCCTTTCCGACCCCGCTGCACTTCTCATTAATGCCAATCATGCTGCCTAACTCCCAGCTCGCTCCCTCCACCCCGCTCCTCCGCAGCCTCCGTCGCGCGGCGCACAGCTCATCCTTTTGACTTTTGCCTTCACCCCCCCTCCACTTCTCCCCAGCAGCGGCACTCATTTATTTCTTGTCTCCGCTCGTCTTACGTCACGCATTTCTCACACATTCGATTTAATCTCGCGGCTCCTGTCCCGCGTCTCTCGGGGTGGCGGGCGGGCGGGCGGGCGGGCGGGCAGGGGGGGCCCTCAATTCCATCCACGCCGGGAGCGCCTCCGCTGCCTGGGCTCGCGTTGCGTGCGCGCGCATGCGCATGCGCCTTACCAAACAACGTGCACGCGCACTGTGTTGGGAAAGTGTGTGAGATTGGTGGGGTGGAGGGGGGGGGCCCTCTGGATTCACCCGCGCCCCCCCCCTCCGCCCCCCCACATCGACTCTAAGGGGAGGAAACTGGCTCCTAATGGGAGCTATATCGCCCCCCCCACGATGTTCATTTGACGAGGCTCGTGGTGGTCACGGGACTCGGAGGGAGTCGAGCGCAGCCGTAACCACCAACTCCCCCCGCCCCCCACCCTAGACCCATGCCGTCTCAGAGACGATGCTGACGAGGTGCACATGCACAGGGATTTTGCGTGCACACGATACACACAGAGACACACACACACGCACACCGTACACACACCGCACACACCATACACAGTGGATAAATAAAGGGCATGCAATTATTATTATTACTACTACCAACATCGCGATTACATATACATATTTGTAGTTTCGTTCCGCACTTTTCAATGGCCAACACTGAGTCTCAAGACTCATATTCACGATGGACTTGCATGGAGATATTTTGTCCAATTCCATTTATGAGCCTTTGGCAGGCTTAGTGTTGGCGGACCCGGAGAAAATCCATCACGCATACGAGGAGGTAACACTCAAAAGTTCCACACGGATAGATGCAAGAATCCATTGCCGTTACCTAATCACGTGATTTTGGTCGTCGGCACTTGGCAGTGGGATCCGAGGTGGGCCCCGACTGAGGGCGGCTGTCACTCAACGGCTCAGGTGATGGGGCAGCTAATCGTTGTCTGTCCCTCTCCTTCGGTGCGTTCATCTTGAGCAACTGGTGCGAGCCATATGTTCAACATCAGCTGCGGGGAGACAAACGCGGCCGGTCACGTAAACCTGGCCGCGTTCACGCGTCAGAGAGATGCATGCGCCAGGTAGGAGCCAGTCAGCCCCTGATCCACGATTTAAAGATAATTGGAGTCAGCTGAGAGCCTTGCGTCTGAAACCAGAAGCCTGAAACCTGTAGCCAGGGAGGCAGCGATGTCGACATACTGTGAGTTAGGGGACCAGGGCCCCTGGCGCCAGTGAGGGCATCAAACTCGTTCAGAGCGCGAGGCTGCCCTGCTGGAAACGGACACGCGAGGGGAGGGAGGGAGGGAGGGAGGGAGGGAGGGAGGGAGGGAGGGAGGGAGGGAGGGAGGGAGGGAGGAAGGGAGGGAGGGAGGGAGGGAGGGGGCGCCCTCCCGCTCCGAGGGGCTCCTCATTGTCGTCGCCTGGAGGACACGGCGGGGGTGACAGGTGCGCGTCGGGCGCGGCCGCTTTCATCTCCGTCCGGCATCTGACACGGAACGCAAAGCCACGACGCCTCGCCGAGGCAGCGACGCTGTCGCCGCGCCTTCACCGCGGTATTATGGCCCTCGGGTACAACAACAACAACAACAAAACACACGTGAGCAACCGCAAACATGTCAAATTGTAGATTGCGTTTGATGGTGACGTTTGTAAAGCGCAGCACGGCGCTGCGACGACGGCAAAATCTATAACTCGCCGAGATGGAAAATGCGGAGCGCGCTTGGGCGGGTGCCCGGGACGACGCGCTCGCCGCAGCAATTAGTGCCATTTCCTTGGTGATGAAACATGCCGAGCGGCATGAGACCACGCCGCGTCCTTTGCCTGGTAACCCTGCGCGTCACGGCGAGGAAGAGGGTGATGGCTGGGGAGGAGGGGGGGTGTGGAGGAAGGGGAGTGGGGGCCTTGTGCTGGGTGGGAAGAGTTGATGGGGGAGGTGGGGGTGCTGGACGGCAGGGGTAGCAGAGTGGGAATTTGAAGGCAAACAGGACGGTGTAAATGAGAGCCGTTGCACCATGACACCAGGCACCAGCAAGGGTTCTGTCTGCCCCCCCTTCTCCCCCCCACCCCCATATTCAACCCATGTGTGCACTCACACCCCCCCTCTTCCACCCACACTCCCTCCCTCCCCACACGCCTCCCTCTCTCACAGCCTCCTCCCCATCAATCCATTTTCACCACTTCTCCCTGACACCTCGCTCCATCACTCGGATCGCTGTGTCACTGCCGCCTCGCCGGGCTAAAAGCAGCGCGCCTAATTTAACCACGTGGGAAGGGATCGTGCCTGCGTCCCGGGTCCCGCTAATTTGCCGGCTGTGTCCCCTCCTCCCCCTCCTCCTCCTCCTCCCACCGCCTGTCTCTCCCGATTTCAGCTTCGCGCTCAACAAGCCCGGCCAGGGAATTGTCAGGACGTGTGTGCGTGTGTGTATATCACCTGTCTCGGCGTTTTTGCTAGATTAGGCTTCCTTGCGCCGGTCTTAAGTGTGCCCGATCATTTCCAATCATCCTAACGATGCTAAGTGCGCGCTCGCAAGCGGAGAGAGGTCGAGGTCTCTCCGCCGCGCGCGCGTACGGGGGAGCGACTCGCGCTTGCGAGCGGAGAGAAAAGCGATTCGGTCGAAAAGTTTCGAGAGCGAAACAAATGTTACGCATTTCTATTTTTATTTTATCGCAAAACTAGCCTCTGCGATGACCTCGTGTCGAACTTATTTCGCAACCACCGTCTCCTTCAGGTGCTCGACGTCCCAGTGCAGTGGGGGTGTTTCAACGCGTGCTTGGATGGATGCATCGACGGATGCTGCGCCTCAAAATGACGCTGAATTTGTGGGTGATCGACAGCGAAGCGGTCTCCTGCGCGCGTCCCTCTGTAACCCTCCGTGCCCGCGCCGCGTCCGAGCGAGGCGACCCGCGAGCGTTTCCATGCGGACTTGGCGCGGTTAGAGACCGCCTGTTAAGGCCGCCACGGTTAGAGACCGCCTGTTAAGGCCGACACGGTTCGAGACCGCCTGTTAAGGCCGGACCGGTTAGAGACCGCCTGTTAAGGCCGGAACGGTTAGAGACCGCCTGTTAAGGCCGGAACGGTTAGAGACCGCCTGTTAAGGCCGGACCGGTTAGAGACCGCCTGTTAAGGCCGGAACGGTTAGAGACCGCCTGTTAAGGCCAGCACGGTTAGAGACCACCTGTTAAGGCCGGCACGGTTAGAGACCGCCTGTTAAGGCCGGACCGGTTAGAGACCGCCTGTTAAGGCCGGAACGCTTAGAGACCGCCTGTTAAGGCCGGCACGGTTCGAGACCGCCTGTTAAGGCCGACACGGTTAGAGACCGCCTGTTAAGGCCGGAACGGTTAGAGACCGCCTGTTAAGGCCGGAACGGTTAGAGACCGCCTGTTAAGGCCGGAACGGTTAGAGACCGCCTGTTAAGGCCGGTATAGGCACCTGGCGGCGGAGGCAGGGCGTTGTGGTCAAACACATTCAAAGACAAAGGTCCCCCATAAAGCCTCCACGGGCTTTTGGGGAAAGTGCTTTCAGCGACCAACTTTGAGGATCGACACGACAAAGCAGCAGGGTGGGCTGCCGGCACCACTCCCGGCCGTATTGGTCTCCCCCAGTACTGATGTACTCATTTATGGCTGAATCGACCTAGGAGTGGTCCTGAACCGGTTAAAATATTCGCCACTGTCGTTGGTCATGAGCAGGGAATGAAACTCGTGTCGCCCGGCTGTTAGCGGAGTGCGCGCTAACCACCGCGCCTCCGCTCTCCACGCATAAAGACGCGCGCGCGCGTGCACTCACACACACAATAACTCGTGCCCCTGGCCCAACATCACGTACATGCATCATCAACGCGTCCACTTAACCCCGACCCTCACCCTCCCCCCGCCGCCCCCACAGACCCCCCGCGCCCGCTCTCCATCACAAGGGACCTTGTTTCCTAAGTAACCCGTAGGCGAGGCAGCGCTGCGAGGATTTGCATGCGAGGTTTTCGCTCTCGCGGACAACGCCTGCAGACGCACAGGGAAAACACACGCGCGACAAATATATACACACACGCGTAAACAAACACAGACACACACACAAATATCTCCCGTACAGCCTTAACAGACTGTAGGGGCAAGTGCTGTTAGCGAGCACCTATAAAGGTCGGCACGGCACACGAGGGGGTGGGTGGCCAACACCACGCTCGGCCGCCTTTGTCTCCCTAGTGGCGATGTTTACACATTGCACCAGGTACTCATTGAGGCCGAGTCGACCTAGGGGATGCCCATCACCGGTTCAGATAATCGTCACTGGTTCTGGCCGTGTGCGGGAATCGAACCCATGTCGCCAGGTTCGTAGCGTAGCGCGCTAACCCCTACAATACCGCTCCCCATACACACACACAGACGCACACACATACATGCAACATTGCACATGCATAAACACGAACGTACACGTCTAGACAAGACAAACACAACGATTATCCCGTAGAGCGGAACTCGGAGGGATTCTAGCGCAGCCGTAGCCAAGTGATGTTAGCGAGCTCCTATTGACGGACGGCACAGAACACGGTGGTGAGGAGGGTGGCCAGCACCACGCCCGGCTGCGTTCGCTTCCCTCGTGGCGACGTTGACACTCCCGCACCAGGGATTACTCATTTGAAGCTGAGTCGACCTAAGGGAGGTTCAGATATTCGTCACCGATGTTGGCTGTGAGCGGGTGTGGTGCTGGGTTCGCCGGGTTCGTAGTGCAGTGCGAAAACAACGACCGCTCTCGCCTGAAAGACACATCAACACACACACACATCTACACGTGTATTCATATATATACAGACACGTTAGTGTATACCTAATTACTCTGTTTGCAGGCATAAACGGACACATACGCATATATACACACACAAATGTAACCACGTGTATAGACAAAAGCAAATATGCACGCATGAATACAGAGGTATGCACAAAAATACAGCAGCAGCCGCGTGCACACAAAGATATCCCTCCGCGCTTAGCCCAAAAGACCTTAGAGGCAGCTTCTGTTAGTAAACATGCGTACACCCGCCAGAACAAAGATAAAGATCCCCCGCATAGCCTACAACAGACTGTTGGGGCAAGTGCTTAGCGAGGGCGTGGGTGGCCAGCACCACGCCCGGCCGCCTATGGATCCCCAGTGTCGATGTTTACGCATCGCACCAGGTACTATTTTTTAGGCTGAGTCCACCTAGGGGAGGCCCATGACCGGTTCAGATAATCGTCACTGGTGTTGGCCGTACGCGGGAATGGAACTCGGGTATGCCGGGTTCGTAGTGCAGCGCGCTAACCGCTACACTATTTATCATACACATACACACACGCGCGTACAGAGACATACATACGTACGCACACACCCACACACCTACTGACCACACGCACACCTACATACAGCAACAAACCAATAGCCGCCACACGGCGGCAGTGGTGTCAGAACATTTATCGTGCCAGGCGAGGTACACTTTGACGCCACGTGACTTTCCAAATGCTTGCTGGCAGGAAGGAAGCCACGGGACAGACCCAGGTGTTGCGGGTTAACTGACCGAGAGGACCGCCAGTTTCACCACCTGGGCTCCTCACTGTGCCACCTTGCTGTGTTTTAATCCGCCCGTTGTTGTGAGCGTATCCCCTCCACTTTTCTCGGAAGCGGCTGCTTCATAGAGGTCAATCTTGACACCCCTAGTAGCAGCCATCGGCAAATCAACTCAGCTCCACATCCATCCTGTACCGCATCAGCGCCATCTATTCTCGAGCCCGTGCCCTGCCCGCTTCGCCCCCTCTATCCGGCCAAACGGACGCTGCTTGGCCATGCGGTAGCTGGCCATGTTGGCTACATGACCCTGCCTGAAGAGTTCACTATTGGACTGTGTCCACATCTTCCAAGGATCTGAGCTCCTCACACTGCCAACTGCTGCGTGGAGACCTCCACACGCCGTGCAGGTCGTGGGGTTTATTTGACTTCGCCGTGCCGATCAGTGGTGGGAGGGTGAAGGCGGGATAGGGGAGGCCCGGAACCGGTTCCAGTAGTCGTCAACGATGTTGACCCGTGAGCGGGAATCGAACGCAGCTGGGCGGGTTGGTAACGCAGAGCGTTAAGCACTCCGCTCCGTACGCGCAACCATGACACACGCGCACTAAGCACGCGTCCACCGGCCTGTCGGATCACGGGACCAGGAGCCCCCCCCCCCCACCGTCACCGTCCCCCACAGGAGGGGCTTGCTCCTCTTTATTTGTTCGCGGAAATTTCGTTTAACTGAGAAACTGATTTTTTTTTTAAATGGTTTATGTCCTTGTAAGGCGCCGAGCGCATGTATATTGAGTGATATCGTGGAGCGAGCGGAGTGTTAGCGTCATTTATTTATAGCCGGCACTGGATGCGACTCGGGCGAGCGGACGATCCCGTGGAGCAGACTATGAATCAGGGAGAAGTCTGCACGGAGAAACCCCCCCCCTCCCGTCCACATAAGACGAAAAAAATATAAGTAGGAGAGAAAAAAACGGCATTCGCATTTGAAGGTTTGCAAAGCGTCCTCCTGCCAAGCTTCGCCACACCAAGAATATAAAAAAACCCGCGCGGCGAGTCACAAACATAAACCTCACTTTAGTCCAATTAGGCTGTGGAGACAGAAACACACAGCGCCACAAAGCCATTTCCATCAGGCAAGACTAATAGGTCGCAACAAAACGTTATTAATAGAGCGGGCGGTATAGAACGGCCCGTTATTAATGGTGGCTGTCACGGGCTTATTCGCGGCTAAATGAGAACCCTTCACAGTTTGCTGCGCAGCGCTGAATAACACAAGGCAGAGAAACGTAACAAATGATCACTATTAATTATAGCGTTAGGCAGACAGACAGTAAAAAAAAGCCCATAAATAACAATCACTGGGAAAAATTGACCTATAAACGTGAGCGATGCGCAGGCGACGGAGGCTTTGCTGGCGGCGGGCGCTCTCACTCTCGCGGGAGCCGCGCGCCAATCAGCCGGGCTCGCCGGCTAATTAACACGTGTCTGCGCTTGGCATTTTCATCCGCACAATGTTTTATGTATTACGAGCGGCCGGGAACATGACACGCGACAACGGCGTGTGCGCGAGCGCTTGCAAACATCGCGAGGACCCAACACGCCTCCACCACCACCCCCCCCCCTCTCATCACCACAACGCCCCCCCCCCACTTCTCCGCTGCCCCCCCACCACCACCGCCCTCCTGCTCTCGTTCCCTCTCTCCATTCGAGTCCTTATTACGTCTGTGTGGTGTTGTCGCTGAACGCGTCAACGAACGCGCGCATGCGTGCGTGTGCGCGCGCGCGATTTACAATTATGTTAAACCACTCCGAAGGGGATTTTTGTGTTGTTGTCGTTGTTGTAAAACTCGCAGCAAAGCACGTAGCACGAGAAGCTTCCAGGATATCACTTGCATCCTCTCCCACCACTCTTAAACCCTCTATGGCAAACATCAACCCCTTTACCCTTAAGCCTACGGGACACCACGAACCCAACCAATAAACCCTTTCGGATGCACACTAACCCCGTAACCTTCAACCTTTTGGGGCATCGCTAACCATAAACAGGCTCGAAATTACGCGCGTGTGGGTGCATCGCCGTGGATGCGGTACCGTGCAGCGGCTCGCGAAGATGCTCTACAAACCCGGCGGACCGGAGATCGACTCCCGACCCGCGGATAACATTCGTGGCGAGTGACATCTGAACAGATCATTGTCCGTCCCATTCCTTGGTCGACTAATTTTTTGTTGTTTAAAATGAGTATCGTCTGGTTACTGAGGGCCAACATCAGCAGCGGGGTGACTCAGCCAGTCAGTCGGTCTTGCTGCTGTTGGCCGCGCCGCCACCACTAAAAAGGCAAAGTTCCCCCGTATAGCCTTAACAAACGGTTGAGGGAAGTGCTGTGAGCGAGCACCTTGAAGGCCGGCACGGCACACGAGGAGGTGGGTGGCCAACACCACGCCCGGCCGCCTTTGTCTCCATAGTGGCGATGTGAACGCACCGCATTTTAGGCTGTGTCGGCCTAGGGGAGGCCCAGGACCGGTTCAGATGATGGACACTGATGTTGGCCGTGAGCGGGAATCGAACTCGGGCCGCCGGGTTCGTAGCACAGCGCGCTAACCGCTACACTACCGCACCACCACCACCAACCAGAACGAGCACCACCTCCAGCCTTAATGGGTGCTCGCTAACAGCACCCACCCCCACTAGTCCTATGCAGGCTTGACGGGGATGCTTCTTTCTCTGTAACCCGTGTGCGCGTCTATTTTGGACACGATTGGAAGCCCTGCAGCGAGCTACGACACAGACCGCTTACCCCCGTGACGCTGCCGAGACACACGAGGGAGTGGTGTGGGGGGTGAACTCTCACCCCCCTCACCTCTCAGCGCGCACTCGGATTTTGGGGCCGTCTGACGCGGCGATGGATTTTGCCCTTTGACGGTGACAATGACGGACACGTTGGGCTGCGCTCAATCCGCGTGTACGTGCACGGTTTGTGCGTGGGTGCGTGCATCTGTGCGTACGTGCACGGTGTGTGCGTGGGTGCGTGCATCTGTGCGTACGTGCACGTGGGGAGCGGTCGTGTAGTGGTTAGCGCGCGCTGCGCTCCGAATCCGGCGACCCGAGGTCGATTCCCGCTCACGGCCACCGCCGGTGCCGATTATGTTAACCGGTTCTGTGCTTCCCCTAGGTCGACTCAGCCTTAAGTGACTACCTGCTATGGTGTGTAAACATCGCCACTAGGAAGACAAAGGTGCTCGCAAACAGCACTTGCCCCAACCGTCTGTTAAGGCTATACTAAGGATCTTTGTATTTGTCCATGTATCATTGTATGTGTACTGTATATATGTACCGGTGTTTGTACATGCGTACGTGCACCGGTGTATGTTTTATACGCACCTTTGTTCACACGCAGTGTATGTATCTGGGCGCATATATATACCTGTGTGTGAGTGCGCGTGTGTGTGTATGTGCCTGTGTATATCTGTGTACGGTATGTTGTTCCCATGTGTGTGTGTACGTGTGTGCACTGTAGCAGTGCCACCACATCGGGCAGTAAGTATATTGCTGAATCTGACCCAAAAGGCGTGGGTGCTGCTGCTGTGTGGCTGACTCTGCGTTTGTTCCCGGTATTGGTACACGTGAATAATAATAACCTTGGGAATTTTGCATCGCAGGAAAGTGGGAGGGGGTGACGGCGGTTGGGGGCGGGGCGGAAGGCCTTCATCCAGCAGTGGATTGACCATGGCTAATAGTGAATAATAATCATCTGTAGCCGATTGCAATCTATGGCTTTTCACACGTCTGAGTTCACGCGACACGCACTAAGCCACGGCGTCTGAGCAATGAAAACCTCCCACCCCACACTCCACCGCCCCCTCTCTCCCTGATCGTGGCGATCATGCACAAAAAAACACACACAACAAGGTTTAGAAAAAAAACAGTGTGAAATTAAAATTTGATTTTACAATTTATCTTCGAGAAGTGAAGCCAATTTCTAGGCTGATTGTCTCTCGCCACGAGCGCACCGATTCTGAAAACTTAATTTTTAATTGAAGTCTCGAGCAGATAATGGTCTGCGCATAAGTAACGCGTACTTTATACACATTACATTTAATAGGCATACATAATGCATGTAATGAAGTGGGAGCGGGGAGTGCGTGCGAGAGGGGACGCGTGCGTCGGTCGGTCGGGCGGTCGGTCGGGCGGGCGGGCGCGGGCGAAGCCGGTGGCTTGCAGGGCCTCGGCTCTCCGGGCGGCCGGGAGGGAGCGAGGCGCGAGGGGAGCGCGAGGGCCGCCTCCCTCCCCACCCGTCAGCCCGTAAAGGTCTCCGATTAATAACCCTGATAGCAATCCATCAGGAGAGACACGCAGGCCTCCCGCGCAAGCCAGCCTCACTAAATCACTGCGACACTTTCATTATTCTGAGCTTCTCACCGATACTAAAAACAATTACATAGAGGACGTTATGTCAGTAATTTTTTATTCTGGGAAAATAATTAAGTTCATGCCTGGGACAAGTGAGGCAGAGTTATGGATACGGATCACCCCTGATGAATGGCTTCCCAGAACAATGTGTGCTATTATACGGCAAATGTGAAGGTCAATAGACAATGGGAAGGATACATCTGCCGGGATAACAGAACTGTCTCCATTCCGTGCGGCGGCACAGAGCAGGGTCTGCCATAAATCACGCGCACACGCAGATTGCCCCTCAGCCCGTTACAAGCGGGTCCGAGAATAAATGGTCTCACTCCCCTTCTCCTCCCCGTGCCCCCTTTCCCCTCGCCCCCACCCCCCCACCCTCTCCCACCCCCACCCCGCCCCCTTGCGCGCACCTCCAACTCCCGCTCCCCTCCCTCCCTCCATTCCTCCCTCCCCTCCCTCCATCTCTCTCTCCCCGCACTCTTAAAGTCGCTCTTGCCGTGCCCGCGCGCGATGGGACGCGGCGCTCCGCGCGTCGTCGCGGGAGGAACTCGCGGCCCCATCCGTTGCGCGCGCCCCGCGAGTAGCGCGCGGACCCAAGGGCGGCATTTGCGGGATGACGAATGGACAATTAAGCGCTCGCGCGCGCGACTGTTGAGCCCCTGGTTTGGGTTTTTTTTGCATGTCCTCCACAACAAGGCGGAAACAAACGACGGGGGAAACGCGGGTAATGCTTCCTCGCTTTGGAAATGTTGCTGAGTCAAACGGCGAGACGCCCCCCCCCCTACCCGCCCCGCCCGCCCGCCCTCCCCTCCCGTTGCGGGGTTAAACGAGCAAAGTCTTTTTCTGCGCCTCCAAGCGACGCCCTGTCCCGCAGAATTGAACGCACCTGGAGCTCGGAGCCAGGTGCGATTTTAACGACAACTCGGACCAGCTCCATCACCTCCCGTGCCCCTCCTGTCGAACCCCCCCCCCTCCTGCCCACACGCCCACCCAGCCACACTGTTGGCCACCCCGACCAAGGGAGAACACGAGGACAAAATGGGGGGGGGGGGAGGGGGAGCACCAAGAGGTGACTGCGGTGCACAAGGGGAGAGTAGAGGTCACGTGGAGCTGGACATGCGATAGAAGGGGTCGGGTGGTGGGTGGAAGGGGGAGTTCAGTAAAGAGGATGAGGGAATGAGGGAATCGAGGGGCCTGGTGGCTGAAGGAGTGTGGGGAGGAGGATGACGAAGTTAGGGGAACTGGGCGAATGGGGAATTCAGTAAAGAGGATGAGGGAATGTGGGAATCGAGGGGCCTGGTGGCTGAAGAAGTGTGGGGAGGAGGATGACGAAGTTAGGGGAACTGGGCGAATGGGGAATTCAGTAAAGAGGATGAGGGAATGTGGGAATCGAGGGGCCTGGTGGCTGAAGGAGTGTGGGGGTGGGGATGACGAAGTTAGGGGAACTGGGCGAATGGGGAATTCAGTAAAGAGGATGAGGGAATGTGGGAATCGAGGGGCCTGGTGGCTGAAGGAGTGTGGGGAGGAGGATGACGAAGTTAGGGGAACTGGGCGAATGGGGAATTCAATAAAGAGGATGAGGGAATGTGGGAATCGAGGGGCCTGGTGGCTGAAGGAGTGTGGGGAGGAGGAGGATGACGAAGTTAGGGGAACTGCGCGAATGGGGAATTCAGTAAAGAGGATGAGGGAATGTGGGAATCGAGGGGCCTGGTGGCTGAAGGAGTGTGGGGGTGGGGATGACGAAGTTAGGGGAACTGGGTGAATGGGGAATTCAGTAAAGAGGATGAGGGAATGTGGGAATCGAGGGGCCTGGTGGCTGAAGGAGTGTGGGGAGGAGGAGGATGACGAAGTTAGGGGAACTGCGCGAATGGGGAATTCAGTAAAGAGGATGAGGGAATGAGGGAATCGAGGGGCCTGGTGGCTGAAGGAGTGTGGGGGTGGGGATGACGAAGTTAGGGGAACTGGGCGAATGGGGAATTCGAAGGTGGCGGAGTAAGGTGCGCGCCGGAATGGTCCCCATGAGGGTGCGCGTCTTCATTTCCACACGAACTTTATTGCTCCTGCGCTCCTATTAGCGAGCACTTCCCGCGAACTCGTTTCACGAGAATAAATGCACAACAAACACATCACGCGGAGAGCCGAGCGCGGCACAGGTGAGCGATGGGCACAGTCGGCTGGTGGTGGTGGTGGTGGCGACGGGGGAGGAGGCAAGGGGGAGTAGAGGGGAGGCGTCGGGCTGAAATTTCGACTCCGGCACTCGGAGGGGAGTGAGAGGGCCTCGTGGCAGAGGCGTCCGGAGCGAAGCACAGGGAGGAGGTCTGTGGGGAGCGCGGTGAGGCGCCGAGAGGTGCGGGGGACGCTGGCCGGCGAGGTGCGTGGTGGCGCGACACCGAGCGTGGTGGTGGCGTCGCGAGGCAAATGGTGGACCAGTGGCGAGCGTAGGGAAATTTGATTTGGGGAGCGTCGTGGGGGCCGGGGGGGATGGAGATTGTGGGGGGTGGGGGAGAGGGTGCATAGTGAGCTGTGGGGGGGGGGGCTGGTGAGGTAAGGGGGGATGTGGGGGCTGATTGGGGGGTTGCGGGTGGGAGGGGAGTGGCGGTGGTGGTGGTGGTGGTGACGAGGGGCACGGTGTGTGCGGGGTTTATTAGGAGCCGGGCCGCCCGCGCAGGGACGCTCGGCGCTCTCGTTAGTGCCGCCCTCCGGAGCCGCAGCTGCGTGAGGGATGGGCACGGCGCGCGTGTCAATTCCACCTGGGGCCTCCAAACCACTGAATGCGGCATAACTAAGCTCGCCTTAATTGCGAGACATTCATCACAGGCATCCTTATTGGGAAATAAAACCCTCATTACGGGAGGCTGGTAAGAGAGGGGGATTTCTCATTTTAACCCCTGGGCACCTGGGAGTTGTTCTGCCTAATGCCACTGATCCACTGGAGGCAATAAACTGCTAATTATTCCTGTAGACACGGCTCACTTGCTGCATAAACTGCCCGTGTATTTCAGCAACGAGGGGTCGCGCACGCGCGCGGGCGGGCGGGTGGGCGAACGGGAAGTTTGTCGACCAGGCGAGTTGCCTACCATACCCATTCCATTAGCCTTGCGGGCAGTGGGTGTGGACGAGAGGAAAGGCAGCGGTGGGTCGGGTGCACGTGGCTCGCCGATTCGCACAAACTTTCAACGACAGCTGCAGCGTCGTCGTCGTCGTCATCGCCATCGACTGTCGCCAATCGCCCCTGAGAGTGACGAAATGCGTCACCTCACGGTGCACGTGCCCGGGCTGCATCCACACTTTGCGAACCGCGTGAAGACCTCGCGGGCACGAGGTCACGTGACGGACCCCAGGTGCCGGTGGTTTAACTCAGTGAGGTTATCGGCACAAGATGCACAACATAGGCAACCCACTTTTTCCTGGAAAAATCCGATGAGCAATTAAGCTCTTTTTCACAGATGTCCAGTAGAACGTAACGTAGTGGAAAGTGGTTGGCATGGGCCTTGGTGAAGGTCATTAATGACCCCCCACAACCCCCCCCCCCCATTCCAAGTTCCGGGTGCAGTGGCACCGTCTGCGCACTCAACAGCTGCCACGATGGTGAACACGCGAACACGCATAGCACACGCATAGCACACGCTCAGACAGACACAGCCGCACACACGAGCCGAAGCTGCAAAGTTCGCTCGACAATTGAAGCTTTGTTAATTAGAGAGAGGGGGGGGAGTACGTGACGTCACTGGAGCTCCCGAACGCAGAACAAGGACCAAGGTGAACATCCTTCAGAGGGCCACCACAACCCCTTCCGTCTCGGGCCACCCGGATTTGATTCCAGGCCACGGCTAACATCGGTGGCGAGTGATATCTCAATTGGTGACCTGAGCCTCCCCGTTCAACCAAAATGTGCGTTGACCAACGCGGTGAAGTATGGTCAAACGACACCCACGACCGGCATCAAACGTCAGGAGGCGTTGGTCCAGCAATTGATTTACAATGGGTAGTGAAATGATTCCTATACAGAGACGTTAGAAAAAATATATACTTGTCGGTTTAATTAATACGATGATAATTAAACTTCAAACATACCCTTGCAGACACACAAGATGAGAGCTGCGCTATTGTGGTGGTGGTGGTGATGATCATGGGGGGTCCTGTGAACTCAACACATCTGTTGTGTTCTACACACGATCGAAAATGCAACAGGAGCAATGAGGATGAGAAATAATTTAGTGAAAAAGGGCAGCCCCCTGTTACTTACTTGTAACCCGAGCATGCGTCGTGGGGAACCATTCTGGGTAAATCTATGTACAACTATATCTCCGTTCGATTCCTCCAAAGCCAAACTAATATATAAATATACAAACACACACTTACATTTAGTGATGCTGCTGTTGCTTCGTTGGCAGCGGTGAACAATCACAGTTACCAAAACAACTCAACACGCTCTGCAAACAACACTGCGGCCTTAAATGGAAAAAAATATAGATATAAAATCGGCGACGTTTCGGGAAATGGCCCTTCTTCATAGACTTCTGCTTACGTAAAAACGGGCAGCATCTGTTACTTGAATACAAACAACTTTATCGGCCTTCTAGACTTCGACCACCAGGCTAACGTGAACCAGCAGCGTTTGTCTAAGCGAGAAAAGAAAAACACAGCGGAGCGGATTATTTCTTTTACGTGGAGGTATATATATTCCGTGCGGGCATTGCGACGTTTTGAGGAGGCACGCATGCAGCAGTGGGGTTTGATCGTGGCCGATGCTCATGTGAATCGATTACGAACACCACGCACAGTTATCGACAACGGCAGGTGCGGTGCCGACGTTGTTAGCGGAGGGCAGTGCAGACAAATCCCAATTGTTGTACCGTACGTACTATGGTCCATCCAACGCATACGCTCCGCTCGACGTTACCAACACGGGCACTGACCCGCATTGTGAAGGTCAAATAATCCGCACGACCCCGCATGACGTGGATGGGGTGGGGGAAGTGTAGGGGTGCACTTAATTCAGAGGTATATTGACAAAAACATGACTATACCCGTACATGTAGGGTCACCTATTACTGTTGCATCGCCGTTTACAGAAGACGAGTCGCCTATTGGTCCATGGGCCAGATAATAAATCGGTATCGCCTCAGGTTGCATCCACTTTAGTAGCACCTACTTATTTATATGGCTAATAGGAATTATTTCATAGCACCCACTCATTTCAAGCGGCTAACGCATGGTTCACTGTTATTGGCCACGTGAAGACATTGGGACTATTTAGGATTATTGCCACTTCAGGTGGAACCGATAAGTGAAATATGTAGTATGTGCTCATGGACTGTGTGAAACAATGAGTCTCTCTCACCCGTACCAACACGGATAAATGCAAGTAAATAAAGTATGGCGTAAGTACACAACATATAACACAAACAGAACTGAAAAGTTATTTGTAATTATATTATGTTTTCATAAAGGGCTCCCCATGCAGTGTCGATCGTGGTGGGGTGACGGGGGGTTGTTTTATTTCAGCTTTCTTTAACCAGGTAAACATAACCTTGAGGTTAAAAACATATTTTACGAGGAGGACCTGGCAAGAAGTCATCCTTCACCGCGCCGGTTGATTGGTGAAGTGACCGAAGTTTAAATTCAAATATCGAGAGTAACTTGAAATTAGTTTATGTGAGTCACGATGTTTGCGTTGTTGGTTGGTATTCGGACGCCTGGGCTAGGCTTCGTGTGTGTGTGGTTACTGGTGGAAGGGCAGCGTTAGCCACGTGTCAGGCGATGCGTGCGTGTGTTGTGGGGAGCGGTAGTGCAGCGGTTAGCGCGCTGCGCTATGAACCTGGCGACCTGGGTTCGATTCCCGCTTCACGGCCAACACCAGTGACGATTATCTGAACCGATCCCGGGCCTGCCCTAGGTCGACTCAGCTTCAAATGAGTACCTGGTGCGGTGTGTAAACATCGCCACTGGGGAGACAAAGGCGGTCAGGCGTGGTGCTGACCACCCATCCCCTCGTGTACCGTTCCGGCTTTCGTAGGTGCTCGCTAACAGCACTTGCCCCAACAATCTTTTCAAGCTATACGAGGGATCTTTGTCTTTGTACGTGTGTGTACGTGTGTGTGTACGCGTGTGTGTGTGTTTTTACATTAATCGCGCGCCTGAGTGCGCTTGCGTTGAGACCGCGCGCCGCCCCGCGCTCTCCTCTCTCACCGCCTGACCCCGGCGCTGCGCCGCTGTTTATCAAACCCCAAATTACATTTGCCAAGAGCAACGCAGGCCCCGCGCCCACCCCTCCTCTGCACAGTGACTGTCCTCTTTATTAGGATTTATATTTTAATCACGCCGTCTCCGCGCACTATCACACCTCCGCCATCAATTCGCCCTAATATTCCCATCTGGTGGAAAACAGATTACAAAACATAATTCTCGCGCGGCGGCGGTGGCGGCGGCACGCAAACACCTCGCCGAACGCACGCTTGCCGTCGGCTTTTATAGACGGAAGAGCGAGGTGCGGTGACCACGACGCTATCCCCCCCCACGCCTCCACCCCCCCTCCTCCTCCTCCAAATCCTCCCCCCACCCTCCCGCGGGTCTATGAGAGTGGACGATGAGCCCTGAGCGTTCTGCACAACACGTGACGACCTGGTTCGGTTCGACGGCGAACCCAGGTCCGCCTGACGAAGAGGACAGTGGGATGATGAAAGAAGCAGTCAGCTCTTGGCAGGGTACGGGTGGAGGGGGGTGCTGGGCGGGGGTAGAGAACAGGAGGGGGCAGGGAGGGGCACGTGTTGTCGTCTTAGTAAGCGAGTCAAGGATGGGCGGGCGCTGTCGCATTTAGGTGAGAAAACGTCGCGTTGACTTCTCAGCGTCGACGTTTCGAACGACGTCGCGCTATTCTCCGGCAGGTCAGGGATGCCCGTCCTGTTGGGTGGCTAACGCGTCACGTGTGTCTAGCCTGGAACCGTGACATCATCGCGGCAAGCACATGGCGAGTGTCGGGTAGCACGCACAGGCAGGGGCCTTTAGCCGACACTCAGCGTTGTTAACGTAACTGCAGGTGACACCTGCGTGGAATGCTCGTAAAGCATGGACAGTGGCGTCTGTGCAATGTAGGCGTCTAAAAAACATGACTCGTAAACAAACTACTGCCTAAGAAACAGTCAGTTTCGGGTGTTTATACCAAAAACACGGACAGTATCAGGAGACTGCCTAAAGCACAGCCGATATTAGTTCATTGCCTAAACACGGACAGTATCAGTTACTGCCTAAACCATAGCCAGTATCAATCAGGTCACTTCTAAACACAGCCAGTACCAGGTCACTGCCTCAAAGACAGCTAATATTAGGGCAGTGTCTAAAACCACAGTGAGTGTGAGTGGTTAGGCAGAATCAGAATATGTATTAATACTGGAGGAATCCGATGAGCTATGAAGCTCTCTTTAACATTCATCCAGTAGGGTCAGAGCGTTACAACAACGACAAACACAAAAACACATGATAGGAGTGTAAAGTACAGGGAAGTTAAATAAATCACTTTAAAATTGTATACAAATAAAACGAAACTACGTTTTACCTTTAAACCAGGTAAGGCCCACTGAGCCATTAGCTTATTTTCAGAGGTGACCTGGCCACAAATGATAGCTTAACGAAGTGGCTTATCGTGTGTAAATCAGTGTAAGGCCACGGCCTAAACACAGCCAGTATCAGGCTACTGCCTAAAATGCAGCTAATATTAGGGCAGTGTCTAATACCACAGTCATTGCGAGGATACTGCCTAACCACAGCCAGTATCAAGTGACTGCATGAACCATAGCCAGTATCAGGTCACTTCTAAACACATCCAGTATCAGGACACTGCCTAAAACACAACCATTGTAAGGCCACGGCCTAAATACAAAGAGTAGGAGGTCACTGCCTCTTGACAGCTAACATTAGGGCAGTGTCTAAAACCAGAGTCAGTGTGAGGATACTGGCTAAACACATCCGGTATCAGGTCATTTCTAAACACCGCCAGCATCGGGACAGTTTTCTTAATGCGACATCGCTGGCAGAAAATGGGGCCTGGCTGGTCACGCCTGCCTGACTGAGCCTGCCTGCGCCAGGACAGTCCCCGTCTCCCCCCACCTCCCACCCTCCTGTCTCTCTGTCTTTCTGTCGTTCGTCTCTGGCTCCCTCCTTCTCTCCCCCTCTCCCCCTCTCCATCCCCACCCCTCCCACCGCCACAGTCAGGGGCTGGACAATGGCTCGTCTCGGCGGCTGCGGCTGGGCCCGTCCCTCACATGTCTTCTCGCATTAGAGAGAATTCGCCGCCGCAAAATTGGAAGCCTCAGCCTCAGGAAAATTCATTACGAAACCCAGAATTCATTATGCTCTGTAGGATCGGATTAAAGTTGGATTAAAGAGAAATTTCGCCGTGTGTAAGACAAATTGCCTCGAAGAAATTAATGTATTGAATTTGGCTGGAGACATCTCGGCCCATTTGTAGGATCGTCCGACCCGGTGTCATGTGGAAACAGACTTTGATCTCTCCTCCCTCCCTCCCTGCCCCTCTCCCTCCGTGCCTCTCTCCCCCTCCCGCGCCGCCCTGCGCTCTAAAACACAGTCGGAAGCACCGCCAACTCCGTGCCGCCGTCGGCCTTTATGCCACCTGACACGCCAGTCACTCGGATTATCCTGGCCTTACTCGCTAAATAATGAATAATACATAATCAGCTTTCCGTGGTCAAAACCCGAAGCTAATGGAGTCTCGAGGAGGCGGAGGGGAGACTTTGGGTTTCCCGGTGCATCGGCGGGACCCGTTCGCCTGTGACCCAATTTGTTTTGGCACGAGACAACTAAAAGGGAAAACGACTGTAACTCACAATAACAACAACAACAACCCAGAAGTATACACCGCTGGGGCGTCCATAACTCACGACGGCGAGAGCTCAACGCCATTCGAATCAAGCGGGACTCCCCCCTCCAGCCAAAATAACACACTCACCCCGAAATTATGATGATATCAATAAAAGCAATATTCGTTATCTCATTGTGATGATAATAATAACCTCGTTATAACAATAATAATCTATGATAATGACAATTATATATAATTTTGGGCCATCCTTCACGCGAATAAAAATACTCAGGTGGGGGAGAGTCGCTCCTTGTGCTCTGCTGCTCCTATTGTCTAGAACTCACGTTCCACATGCAGTCCGTGCTGTCGACTCCCCGCTCAAGTCAAGATCGTTCTCTCCTCTCTTTCACTATAATTGGCTGCCTCCACCCATATATATGAAATAAACATTCCCACTGTGTCTGTGCAACGCTTAGACTTTGTATGAATCCGACATCCATTGCATCGTAGGGAATGTAGTTGATGGTGCTGTGGTTCACGCACTACGCTGTGAAGCTGGCGACCTGAGTTAAAATACGGGTACTATCACAAGGGGCCCCTCCAGGTAATCACCACTGCTCGACATGCAGTGGTGATTACCTTCATCCAGCAGTGGATTGACAAAGGTCTCTTTATAAAAAAATATATATGTAAATAAAAACTGTATAAAGGTATGTTGAACTTCTTTCGCACCGTACATAGCCAACCGTGCTAAACGCCTCTAGCCAAAAACAAATCTTAACAAGACTCGCCCACAGCTCTGCACGTTGAGTGAGAACACTGGAAACAAGGAAGTAGATTACCGCGTCTCGACTATTACTCGGGGCATGGAAGTACGGAGCAGCGACACACGACCCATTTATAGTTTGATGGGTGGGTCTGAGGAGTCGCCATCCCGATCGTGTCAAGGTGTGCGCGCGTTTGTGTGTCTATGTGTGTATGTGTGTTGGCACAGTAGGGGACACAGGTGATGCATCGGCCAGTCATCTCAGTCGACCCGTGGCACCGGGATCTGCTCCGTGACCTGCCAGCGGGCGTTCGACACTTCACGTGGCTTCAACGTACACATAGCCTGGCACAAGCGTCGTGGTGATGTCACCGGCACTTAGTGGCGAATGGCGGTTGTTGTATGTGTGTGTGTCTATGTGTGAATATGTGTGTGTGTCTATGTGTGCATGTGTGTCTATGTGTGTGTGTGTGTGTTATCTGTGTGCTTGCATCTGCTAAAAAAATCACAACAAAAACAACAAGAGTTGTTTGTGTTTTGGGCCGCGTCTTCCTTTGAGTGAGAGGTCAGAAGGTCACGCGAATGGCGGGTGAAGTCACCAAGCGCTCCTCTCCCTACCGCGTCCTCCCCCGCTGAAGGGACGGGAGGAGGCTGGGGGAGGCTGTGGGGGGGGGGGGGTGAGGAGGGTGGTTGTGTGAGCGAGTCGCAAAGGCATCGCTCGACACAGAGGTACTCGCCGTGTAACTCGCAGCCGTCACGGGAGACGGAGGCTTTCCCCGAGATTAAGCGAACGCGCGGGGAAGACAGAATCACATTTTGCTGTAATAATTTAATCAATTCTGCGGCACAAAAACACGTCACGGGGGACGCGTCGCGGTCTTCTTGACGCGGCCCATCTGATGGTCGGAGAGCGAATCGGTGTGCGGGCGGGGGGAGGGAGGCGAGGAGAGGAGGAGACCCCGCGCTCCCTCCCCTCTCCTTCCACCCCCAGCCCGCACCCCCCTTCCCCTTCCTCAGCCCCCCTACCCACTCCTCCACCCCCCCCCCCCCGCGCGAGGGTTCAGCGCGCTTATCAGCCCCGTACAGCAGGCCGGGCTGTGATGAATTGCCACTTTCAGCGGCAAGTTTTATGGCGTTCATTATACAGGGAAATTGTTTGCAGAAGAAGTGTAATTCATCACGACATTGGAAACATCTGCCAAGTTGTCAAGTGAGCTCCTAACGACACCGGATCCGGGGCCGGGACTCTGCAAGGTAAGAGAAATCACTAATTGGAACACTCTGGGCCCTCGGCACGGCCGCTCGCGGCAATCAGTCATAGCGCGGGAATTCGCCGCCCTGCCATGTGTCCAGGCAGCCCCACACATCCCCCCCCCCCCCCACCGCGCCCCCCCCCCCCTTCCACCATCGTCCCTCCTGCGGCCCCCGGTCCGCATTCTCCCCTCCATCCAACGCCGCCGACTCTCACACTCTCTCTCTCTCCGTTTCATCCGCACGTGGACTCCCCGTGCTGCTCCTCCGTCTCGCGTCTCACGCTGAGCTACACCCCCCCCCCCTTCCACCCCCCCCCCCCCTCCACAGAGCACAGAGATATTCTCACGCACGCACGAATTGGCGCCTAAGCGTCTCGTTAGCGCGGCGGCGAAGAAAATGGAAGGACGGACGGAGGAGCCGGAGCTCGCCACACGAGGGTCGGGGGAATCTAAAGAGTGAAGGGCAAAGGGGTGCGGCGCGTCCCTGACTGACAGGTGCTTCTGAAGGTCACGAAAGGTCACGAGGTCCCATCGTGCGGGGATGACGCCACGGGCGAGATCCGGTCGCTAACCAGAGGGGATCCGGGGTGGGAGGTGGGGGTAGGAGGAGTCCTCCACCCCATCCCCTTTTCGCACGGGACCGAGACTGGAATCAAAACCTGGCTTGGGACCGTCACAGGGGCACAGCGAGACCCGAGCCCCTTCATAAATTACCTCTCGGAGTTGAGCCTTCGAGTCTTCTTCATCCCGCGTCTATTCGGCGTCGCTCGTCTCTCACTGCTCGCCCGCGTCTCTCCATCCTCCGGCATTTCCTGGCTTTGTATGGGATGCGCGGTTATTCGTCTTCTGGAGGAGTTTTCTCGAGACGGCATTGATTCACAGGAACTGCCGCTTGGGCTGAAAAGAGAGCGATAGCTTGGGGTTAGGCGTGTGGAGCGGTGGCACAGTGGTTTGCATACTGCACTATGAACATAGGAAACAGTGCAATATTCGATACACGGTCACGGCCAACACCAGTGGCGTGCGATATCTGAACTGGTCCTGCCCCCCTCCCCCGCGCAGCCACTGCCCCCCCCACACCCCCACCGCCACCCCCTCCCCATCCCTCTCTCCATACAAACACGCTTCGCCAGCCCGCAACTGACAAGTGCAGTGAATCATGGGCCAAGAGCCACAGCTGACACGGCGTGGTTGTGGAGGGAGGCCTTCATCCAAGGTGCCGCACATATCATGAGTCGTGTACCCAATGTTGTCATTGCACGTGGTGTTCCCGCTGGCTAGCCAGCTGACCCTCTGAGCCACGCGCTGACCGCAAGAATGACACTACAATGTCCCAAACGTATTGCGGGGCATGGTTTTGTCTTTTTCGTTTTTTTTGGGGGGGGGGGGACTGAATGTAATGAATATTGGGATATCACAGGCGTGGTACGACAACCGCTGCAGGCAGATGAGTGTGCAGCAAGCCAATGGGAGAGTGGTTGCTATTGCTCAGACCTCCACCAACCACCAAAAAACTACCCACACGCATTAGATGTCGACTTCACAACAATCTCAAGATCTTGCAGAAAGAAGACGACATTGGAAGTGTGGTGGCATACAGAGCATAGGCTGTGATTACCTCTTTAAGATACAGTGAGGGAAAAAAGTATTTGATCCCCTGCTGATTTTGTACGTTTGCCCACTGACAAAGAAATGATCAGTCTATAACTTTAATGGTAGGTTTATTTGAACAGTGAGAGACAGAATAACAACAAAAAAATCCAGAAAAACGCTTGTCAAAAAATTTATGAATTGATTTGCATTTTAATGAGGGAAATAAGTATTTGACCCCTCTGCAAAACATGACTTAGTACTTGGTGGCAAAACCCTTGTTGGCAATCACAGAGGTCAGACGTTTCTTGTAGTTGGCCACCAGGTTTGCACACATCTCAGGAGGGATTTTGTCCCACTCCTATTTGCAGATCTTCTCCAAGTCATTAAGGTTTCGAGGCTGACGTTTGGCAACTCGAACCTTCAGCTCCCTCCACAGATTTTCTATGGGATTAAGGTCTGGAGACTGGCTAGGCCACTCCAGGACCTTAATGTGCTTCTTCTTGAGCCACTCCTTTGTTGCCTTGGCCGTGTGTTTTGGGTCCCTTTGATGCGGTGAAGTTGTCCTGTCCCCTTAGCAGAAAAACACCCCCAAAGCATGTTTCCACCTCCATGTTTGACGGTGGGGATGGTGTTCTTGGGGTCATAGGCAGCATGCCTCCTCCTCCAAACACGGCGAGTTGAGCTGATGCCAAAGAGCTCCATTATGGTCTCATCTGGCCGCAATATTTTCACCCAGTCGTCCTCTGAATCATTCAGATGTTCATTGACAAACTTCAGACGGGCATGTATATGTGCTTTCTTGATCTGGGGGACCTTGCGGGCGCTGCAGGATTTCAGTCCTTCACGGCGTAGTGTTACCAATTGTTTTCTTGGTGACTATGGTCCCAGCTGCCTTGAGATCATTGACAAGATCCTCCTGTGTAGTTCTGGGCTGATTCCTCACCATTCTCATGATCATTGCAACTCCACGAGGTGAGATCTTGCATGGAGCCCCAGGCCGAGGAAGATTGACAGTTCTTTTGTGTTTCTTCCATTTGCGAATAATCGCACCAACTGTTGTCACCTTCTCACCAAGCTTCTTGACAATGGTCTTGTAGCCCATTCAGCCTTGTGTAGGTCTACAATCTTGTCCCTGATATCCTTGGAGAGCTATTTGGTCTTGGCCATGGTGGAGAGTTTGGAATCTGATTGACTGATTGCTTCTGTGGACAGGTGTCTTTTATACAGGTAACAAGCTGAGATTAGGAGCATTCCCTTTAAGAGTGTGCTCCTAATCTCAGCTCGTTACCTGTATAAAAGACACCTGGGAGCCAGAAATCTTTCTGATTGAAAGGGGGTCAAATACTTATTTCCCTCATTAAAATGCAAATCAATTTATAACATTTTTGGCATGCGTTTTTCTGGATCTTCTTGTTGTTATTCTGTCTCTCACTGTTCAAATAAACCTACCATTACAATTATAGACTGATAATTCATTTGTCAGTGGGCAAACGTACAAAATAAGCAGGGATCAAATACTTGTTTCCCTCACTGCATATATACAGTATATATACTATATAATGTGTATATACAGTTATATACAGTATATATACTGTATATAATTGTAGATACTGTGTATATACAGTATGTATACTGTATATGTACTATCTATATATACTGTATATATACAGTATATACAAACACAAAGATCCTCCCAATAGCCTCAACAGACTGTTGGGACAAGTGTCGTTAGCGAGCAGCTATGAAGGCCGGCGCGGCACGCCAGGAGGCGGGTGGCCAGCACCACGCCCGGCTGCCTTCTCTCCATAGAGGATGTTTTTACACACCGCACCAGGTACTCATTTGCGGCTGAGTCGACCTAGGGGAAGGCCCAGGACCGGTTCAGATAATCGTAACTGGTGTTGGCGGTGAGCGGGAATTGAACTCGGGTCTCCGGGTTTGTAGGGCGGCGCGCTAACCACTGCGCCACCGCTTCTCAACAGGTGTGCAGGAACAGCCGCTGTCAATCCACTGCTGGATGAAGGGCACCGCTAATCCGTCCAGCTATTTGACCATACTTCACCACGCTGTGTCAGTGCGGGCTCGTGAAGGCAAGGAGCGTGAACGTGCAGCACGGCGCAGCAGTGGATGTTGCTGCACTGCACTCTGTTGCTCCACGACCTCGCAACCTATAACACCTGGTGTGCATTACGCACGGTCACCCATGATGAAACTATCCACACTCGATTCCTGCCTTTAGCATCCGAGATCTGGTGAGATCGGGCCATTTCCACATGGTTTCACCTTTTGATAAACGATCAGCTGTAATGGTACCAAAAACAAATGTGCCGGACTAGAACTGCAAATCAGCCGTCTCCGTTATAGTCACCGCTTTGCGATGTCTGGCGCAGGCACCAGGATTCCGTGAGGACAATGCGGAAGGGATAGGCTAGACTTTTAAAGAATGATATGAAGTCAGGGGGGAGGAGTTTTGGCGGGGGGTGTTGAGGGGGGCGGTGGGGGGGGTCACCCTCTTGGGCCCCCCCCCCCACCGCGCCCTGCCCGAGGGACCTTCCCAGAGTTATTCGTCTCCGTGAGCCATTCCCCGCGCATCCACGCCACATGCATCACCCGCCCTCGCCATCCATCACCGCCTCGCGACGCCGAATCATTCATAATCTTATCAGTAATCCCTCCCTCCCGCCTCCTCCCCGCGCCTCCACGGATTCTCTTGCAGCACGCGAGGGCAGCGCACCTCAACGTGTCCACGCACGCACACACAGACAAAAGATCCTCCCGTATTAGCCTTAACAGACTGTTGGGGCAAGTGCTGTTTGGGTGGCCAACAACACGCCCTCCCTAGTGGCGTTGTTTACACACCGCACTCATTAGCGGCTGAGTCGACCTAGGGGAGGCCCAGGACCGGTATCAGATAATCTTCACTCGTGTTGGCCGTGAGCGGGAATCGAACTCGGGTCGCCGGATTTGTAGAGCAGCGCGCCTAACAGCTACACTACCGCTCCCCACACACAAAGAGAGAGATGCAGAGCCGTCCCCCCGTGCCGTCGGTCATACAGACTGTTAGCGAGCGCCCATTAATGCCGGCACGGCTCACACGAAAGAAGGTGGTGTGTTCAGATGAACGCCCATCCGCCTTTGTCTCCCCAGTGTGGATGTTCAGACGCCGCTCACCACAGAACCCAACAACAACCGCTACTCGCCACTAAGTGGCGGTGACGTCACCACGGCGCTTGTGCCAGGCTACGTGCACGTTGAGGCCACACGCAGATGACACAGAGACACGCGCGCGCACAATCCATGTGAAGACCCCCGCTCCCCGTATCGGATCGGGTATTTTTTGTGAGGCTCGGTCGAACCAGGGAAGGCCCAAACGCGGTACTGGCTACTGACGTTAGCCGTGACCGGGAATCGAACTCAGATCGCAAGAGACCGAACCGTGATGCCACAGCTCCCCAGACACAAAGACAAAGATCCCCCGTGTAGCCTGTAACAGACTGTTGGGGCAAGTGCTGCTAGCGAGCACCTATGAAGGCCGGCACGACACACGAGGGGGTGGGCGGCCAGCAACCACGCCCGGCCGCCTTTGTCTCCCCAGTGGCGATGTTTACACCGGCATGGGGTAATCATTATTGAGGTTGAGTCGACCTACGCGCGCACACACACATCATGGATATATAGACGGTGTTGAGCAGGTGACGGCTGTGCGTTTTAAGGACGTTATGGAAGGGTTAGGAAGCTAACATTTGGCAAATGTAATCGAGTCTCCGTTTATAACTGGAATAATCTGAAAGGCGAAACGTTTAGATTTTGGAACTCACAAAAATGGGGTGCTACATTTTTTTGTTTGATTCATGAATGTAGGGGTTGGTTCGGCGATGTTGAATGGAGACGGATTGAAAGCGATGAGATCAAAAGTGACATCGAATTTTCAACAACTAAAAATTTGGGTCAATTTTCGAAAGAGTGTGACGCTAAAGCCGATGTTAAGGGGGACAAAAGCCGCTATTGGATTCATCCTCCGAGCAGACGTCACTTCACACGTGCATGGCTAACTGCAAAGACCCCCGTAGAGCCCACGTAGACTCCTCAGTGCAAGTCCTGTTAGCGATAACCTATTTAGGTCAGCAGTGCCGCACCACCAGTTGGGGCAGTGCGCTTGCCCCCGGCCGCTTTTGTCTCCCCAGAGCTGCTGTTCACACAACGACGACGCCGAGCATCGAAGTCTGAGTCGATCTAGAGCAGGCCGAGCCAGAATCGCTTTAAGGAAATGGAATTTGCATTCAGATCGCCGCGTTGATTATATAGTGCAAGTGCGCTAATCGCTACACCACGACTCCCCGTAACAAAGACAAAGTTCCCCCGTATAACCTTCTGAGACTGTTGGGGCAAGTGTTGTTAGCGAGCATATAAATCCCCATCACACACACACACGTCCTTACACACACGTGCATATACACAAACACACACGTGCTTACACACACACACAAAACACGCGTCCGTACATAGACACACAATTACAGAGCCAGCACAATACGAGACAGAGCGCTGAGACCCAAGCCACGGCAGTAAGAGAATTCAGCTGAAGTGTTGGTGTCTGCGTGACACAATGGTAATTAATAGCCCTACTGACAGCGCTGGCTGCGAAACTGAAATTGGTACATAATGAGATCCTGAATCGCGTCTGCTCCAAAACCGCTAAGCGTACCGCGGAGCGTACTATGGAGTGTATAGTGAGTGTACTGTGAATGTACTGCGTGTACTATGAGTGTATAGTGAGTGTACTGTGAATGTACTGCGTGTACTATGAGTGTATAGTGAGTGTACTGTGAATGTACTGCGTGTACTATGGAGTGTATAGTGAGTGTACTGTGAATGTACTGCGTGTACTATGAGTGTATAGTGAGTGTACTGTGAATGTACTGCGTGTACTATGAGTGTATAGTGAGTGTACTGTGAATGTACTGCGTGTACTATGAGTGTATAGTGAGTGTCCTGTGAATGTACTGCGTGTACTATGAGTGTATAGTGAGTGTACTGTGAATGTACTGCGTCTACTATGAGTGTATAGTGAGTGTACTATGAATGTACTGCGTGTACTATGAGTGTATAGTGAGTGTACTGTGAATGTACTGCGTGTACTATGAGTGTATAGTGAGTGTACTGTGAATGTACTGCGTGTACTATGAGTGTATAGTGAGTGTACTGTGAATGTACTGCGTTTACTATGAGTGTATAGTGAGTGTCCTGTGAATGTACTGCGTGTACTATGAGTGTATAGTGAGTGTACTGTGAATGTACTGCGTGTACTATGAGTGTATAGTGAGTGTACTGTGAATGTACTGCGTGTACTATGAGTGTATAGTGAGTGTACTGCGAATGTACTGCGTGTACTATGAGTGTATAGTGAGTGTACTGTGAATGTACTGCGTTTACTATAAGTGTATAGTGAGTGTCCTGTGAATGTACTGCGTGTACTATGAGTGTATAGTGAGTGTACTGTGAATGTACTGCGTGTACTATGAGTGTATAGTGAGTGTACTGTGAATGTACTGCGTGTACTATGAGTGTATAGTGAGTGTACTGTGAATGTACTGCGTGTACTATGAGTGTATAGTGAGTGTACTGTGAATGTACTGCGTGTACTATGAGTGTATAGTGTGTGTACTGTGAATGTACTGCGTGTACTATGAGTGTATAGTGAGTGTACTGTGAATGTACTGCGTGTACTATGAGTGCATAGTGAGTGTACTGTGAATGTACTGCGTGTACTATGAGTGTATAGTGTCCTGTTTGTACTGTGTGAGTGTAATTTGAGTATACCGTCAGTGTACTCTGAATGTAATGTGAATGTACTGCGTGTACTATTAGTGTGCTGTGAGTGAGTCATAAATGTACCGTGTGTACTGTGAGTGTCCTCTGAGTTGTACTGCGAGTAGCGCGGTTGGCTACGCACGATGCGAAAGAAGTTCAACATACACAGTGCAAGTTTACCGTGGTTGTACCCCGACTATACCGTGCATGTAGCCTGTAGTGGCGTTCATCTCAGGTATTCATTACTCAAGAATATTTTCCAGGGCCCCCCGAAACCACAACATTTCTGGACATCCCCCCCCCCCAATTCGACAACAGGTGGGGGGAGATTTGTTTTCCGGAGTTCAGCCCCGGATAGCTCCAGTTGAAATGACGCCCTGTATAGAAGGAGCTTCACATTCACATCGGTACAATGCGTTATGTGGGGGTAAAGGGGATGGGGGGGGGGGGGTCCGGCGTGTACCGGGGGGACTCGGGGGGTACGATGGAGGAGGTTTGCGCATCTGAAGCCGGGGAGCGAGTGACAGCGGGGGGTGCGTGGAGGTGTTTGTGGCTGAAGGGGGGGGGGGGGGGGGATCGTGTCCCGGGTCTCGCTTGCCGCACGGGGACTGGCGCCCCGCACGACGCGCGGGTTCCTTCAGAGGTTGCGGCTCGCGGGGGGTGATTGATGGAGTTAATTGCCAGAGTGACGATAATGCTGGCGCAGTTCACGTCGGCTCGATCAATCACGCACACACCCAGCCCCTCCCCCCTCTCCCCCCCACACACCCCGCCCCTCCCCCCCATCTCACCCCCACGACTCCTCGTCCACACCCAGCGACCGACGCGTCACCCTGCTGCTTGGTGACGTCACAGGGAAGCCTGCGACCCGGACGCGTTAGGTTGGACGCGGGTCCCGGTGAGGTCTGTTCATCATTGTGGCAGAGATGGAGTGAGCGGGGAGGGTGGTGGGGGTGGGGGGCACGGTATGGGCGGGGGGGCGAGGCGGGGTGTGGGAGGGTGACTGAGTTGGGGTCAGGAGGAGGAGGAGGATGGGGGGATGAGTTGGGAGTGAGTCGGGGGTGTCGGAGGGTGAGCGAGGATTTGGGAATCTCGCGGATCGTGACAGCGGAGAGAGTGATAGTGTGGAGAGAAAGGGGAGAGACAGGGGAGAGAGTGATAGTGTGGAGAGACAGGGGAGAGAGTGATAGTGTGGAGAGACAGGGGAGAGAGTGATAGTGTGGAGAGGAAGGGGAGAGACAGGGGAGAGAGTGAGGGTGTGGAGAGACAGGGGAGAGACAGGGGAGAGAGTGAGAGTGTGGAGAGACAGGGGAGAGACAGGGGAAAGAGTGATAGTGTGGAGAGAAAGTGGAGAGACAGGGGAGAGAGTGAGAGTGTGGAGAGAACGTGGAGAGACAGGGGAGAGAGTGATAGTGTGGAGAGAAAGTTGAGAGACAGTGGAGAGAGTGATAGTGTGGAGAGAAAGTGGAGAGAAAGTGGAGAGACAGGCGAGAGAGTGATAGTGTGGAGAGAACGTGGAGAGACAGGGGAGAGAGTGATAGTGTGGAGAGAAAGTTGAGAGACAGGGGAGAGAGTGATAGTGTGGAGAGACAGGGGAGAGACAGGGGAGAGACAGGGAGAGAGTGATAGTGTGGAGAGAAAGTGGAGAGACAGGGGAGAGAGTGATAGTGTGGAGAGACAGGGGAGAGACAGGGAAAGAGTGATAGTGTGGAGAGAAAGGGGAGAGACAGGGAGAGAGTGATAGTGTGGAGAGAAAGTGGAGAGACAGGGGAGAGAGTGAGAGTGTGGAGAGAACGTGGAGAGACAGGGGAGAGAGTGATAGTGTGGAGAGAAAGTTGAGAGACAGTGGAGAGAGTGATAGTGTGGAGAGAAAGTGGAGAGAAAGTGGAGAGACAGGCGAGAGAGTGATAGTGTGGAGAGAACGTGGAGAGACAGGGGAGAGAGTGATAGTGTGGAGAGAAAGTTGAGAGACAGGGGAGAGAGTGATAGTGTGGAGAGACAGGGGAGAGACAGGGGAGAGACAGGGAGAGAGTGATAGTGTGGAGAGAAAGTGGAGAGACAGGGGAGAGAGTGATAGTGTGGAGAGACAGGGGAGAGACAGGGAAAGAGTGATAGTGTGGAGAGAAAGGGGAGAGACAGGGAGAGAGTGATAGTGTGGAGAGGAAGGGGAGAGACCGGGGAGAGAGTGAGGGTGTGGAGAGACAGGGGAGAGACAGGGGAGAGAGTGATAGTGTGGAGAGAAAGTGGAGAGACAGGGGAAAGAGTGATAGTGTGGAGAGAAAGTGGAGAGACAGCAGAGAGAGTGATAGTGTGGAGAGAAAGTGGAGAGACAGGGGAGAGAGTGAGAGTGTGGAGAGATTGGGGAGAGACAGGGAAAGAGTGATAGTGTGGAGAGAAAGTGGAGATACAGGGACAGAGTGATAGTGTGGAGAGAAAGGGGAGAGACAGGGGAGAGAGTGAGAGTGTGGAGAGAACGTGGAGAGACAGGGGAGAGAGTGATAGTGTGGAGAGAAAGTTGAGAGACAGTGGAGAGAGTGATAGTGTGGAGAGAAAGTGGAGAGAAAGTGGAGAGACAGGCGAGAGAGTGATAGTGTGGAGAGAACGTGGAGAGACAGGGGAGAGAGTGATAGTGTGGAGAGAAAGTTGAGAGACAGGGGAGAGAGTGATAGTGTGGAGAGACAGGGGAGAGACAGGGGAGAGACAGGGAGAGATTGATAGTGTGGAGAGAAAGTGGAGAGACAGGGGAGAGAGTGATAGTGTGGAGAGACAGGGGAGAGACAGGGAAAGAGTGATAGTGTGGAGAGAAAGGGGAGAGACAGGGAGAGAGTGATAGTGTGGAGAGGAAGGGGAGAGACAGGGGAGAGAGTGAGGGTGTGGAGAGACAGGGGAGAGACAGGAGAGAGAGTGATAGTGTGGAGAGAAAGTGGAGAGACAGGGGAAAGAGTGATAGTGTGGAGAGAAAGTGGAGAAACAGCAGAGAGAGTGATAGTGTGGAGAGAAAGTGGAGAGACAGGGGAGAGAGTGAGAGTGTGGAGAGATTGGGGAGAGACAGGGAAAGAGTGATAGTGTGGAGAGAAAGTGGAGAGACAGGGACAGAGTGATAGTGTGGAGAGAAAGGGGAGAGACAGGGGAGAGAGTGAGAGTGTGGAGAGACAGGGGAGAGACAGGGGGGAGAGTGAGAGTGTGGAGAGAACGTGGAGAGACAGGGGAGAGAGTGAGAGTGTGCAGAGAATGGGGAGAGACAGGGAAAGAGTGATAGTGTGGAGAGAAAGTGGAGAGACAGGGACAGAGTGATAGTGTGGAGAGACAGGGGAGAGACAGGGAAAGAGTGATAGTGTGGAGAGAAAGGGGAGAGACAGCGGAGAGAGTGATGGTGTGGAGAGAAAGACGAGAGACGGGGAAAGAGTGATAGTGTGGAGAGACAGGGGAGAGACAGGGGAGAGAGTGATAGTGTGGAGAGAAAGTGGAGAGACAGGGGAGAGAGTGAGAGTGTGGAGAGAATGGGGAGAGACAGGGAAAGAGTGATAGTGTGGAGAGAAAGGCGAGAGACGGGGAAAGAGTGATAGTGTGGAGAGACAGGGGAGAGACAGGGGAGAGAGTGATAGTGTGCAGAGAAAGTGGAGAGACAGGGAGAGAGTGAGAGTGTGGAGAGAAAGGGGAGAGACAGGGGAGAGAGTGATAATGTGGAGAGAAAGGGGAGCGACAGCGGAGAGAGTGATAGTGTGGAGAGAAAGTGGAGAGACAGGGACAGAGTGATAGTGTGGAGAGACAGGGGAGAGACAGGGAAAGAGTGATAGTGTGGAGAGAAAGGGGAGAGACAGCGGAGAGAGTGATGGTGTGGAGAGAAAGGCGAGAGACGGGGAAAGAGTGATAGTGTGGAGAGACAGGGGAGAGACAGGGGAGAGAGTGAGTGTGTGGTGCGAACGTTGAGAAACAGGGGAGAGAGTGATAGTGTGGAGAGAACGTGGAGAGACAGGGGAGAGAGTGATAGTGTGGAGAGAACGTGGAGAGACAGGGGAGAGAGTGATAGTGTGGAGAGAAAGTTGAGAGACAGGGGAGAGAGTGATAGTGTGGAGAGAAAGTGGAGAGAAAGTGGAGAGACAGGGGAGAGAGTGATAGTGTGGAGAGAAAGTGGAGAGAAAGTGGAGAGACAGGGGAGACAGTGATAGTGTGGAGAAAACGTGGAGAGACAGGGGAGAGAGTGATAGTGTGGAGAGACAGGGGAGAGACAGGGGAGAGAGTGATAGTGTGGACAGAAAGGGGAGGGACAGGGGAGAGAGTGATAGTGTGGAGAGAACGTGGAGAGACAGGGGAGAGAGTGAGAGTGTGGAGAGAAAGTGGAGAGACAGGAGAGAGACGGGGAGCGAGGGATGACGAGAGGGGAGAGCTACAGGAAGAGAGAGACAGGGAGAGAGAAACAAAGAGATAGAGAGAGGGAGGGAAAGACGAGAAGAAAACAAAGAGAAGGCAGTCATTACTAGTGTTTAGGAATGAGTGTTTGAGTGAGTGTTTGTGAGTGAGTGCTTATGATTGAGTCTTTATGAGTGAGTGTTTGTGAGTGAGTGTGAGTATTTACGAGTTGAGTGTTTACGAGCGAGTGTTTGTGAGTGAGTGTTTACGAGTGTGTGTTTATGAGTGTGTTTGTGAGTGCTTACGAGTGTTTGTGAGTGAGTGTTTACGAGTTGAGTGTTTGTGAGCGAGTGTTTGTGAGCGAGTGTTTACGAGTGAGTGTTTATGAGTGAGTGTTTGTGAGTGAGTGCGAGTTTTTGCGAGTGAGTGTTTGTGAGCGAGTGTTTACGAGTTGAGTGTTTGTTTATGAGTGAGTGTTTGTGAGTGCTTACGAGTGAGTGTTTGTGAGTTAGTGTGAGTGTTTACGAGTTGAGTGTTTGTGAGCGAGTGTTTGTGAGCGAGTGTTTACGAGTGAGTGTTTATGAGTGAATGTTTGTGAGCGAGTGTTTGTGAGTGAGTGTTTGTGAGTGTTTACGAGTGAGTGTTTGTGAGTGAGTGTGAGTGTTTTCGAGTTGAGTGTTTGTGAGCGAGTGTTTGTGAGCGAGTGTTTGTGAGCGAGTGTTTACGAGTGAGTGTTTATGAGTGAATGTTTGTGAGTGTTTACGAGTGAGTGTTTGTGAGTGAGTGTGTGTTTACGAGTTGAGTGTTTGTGAGCGAGTGTTTGTGAGCGAGTGTTTACGAGTGAGTGTTTATGAGTGAGTGTTTGTGAGTGCTTACGAGTGAGTGTTTGTGAGTGAGTGTTTGTGAGCGAGTGTTTGTGAGCGAGTGTTTGTGAGCGAGTGTTTGTGAGTGAGTGTTTACAAGTTGAGTGTTTGTGAGTGAGTGTTTGTGAGCGAGTGTTTGTGAGCGAGTGTTTACGAGTTGAGTGTTTGTGAGCGAGTGTTTACGAGTTGAGTGTTTGTGAGCGAGTGTTTGTGAGCGAGTGTTTACGAGCGAGTGTTTGTGAGTGAGTGTTTGTGAGCGAGTGTTTGTGAGTGAGTGTTTGTGAGCGAGTGTTTGTGACTGAGTGTTTATGAGTTGAGTGTTTGTGAGTGAGTGTTTGTGAGTGAGTGTTTGTGAGCGAGTGTTTACGAGTTGAGTGTTTATGAGTGAGTGTTTGTGAGTGAGTGTGAGTGTTTGTGAGCGAGTGTTTGTGAGTGAGTGTTTACGAGTTGAGTGTTTGTGAGCGAGTGTTTGTGAGCGAGTGTTTACGAGTGTTTATGAGCGAGTGTTTGTGAGCGAGTGTTTACGAGTGAGTGTTTGTGAGTTAGTGTTTACGAGTTGAGTGTTTGTGAGCGAGTGTTTGTGAGTGAGTGTGAGTGTTTGTGAGCGAGTGTTTGTGAGCGAGTGTTTACGAGTGTTTATGAGCGAGTGTTTGTGAGCGAGTGTTTACGAGTGTTTATGAGCGAGTGTTTGTGAGCGAGTGTTTACGAGTGTTTATGAGCGAGTGTTTGTGAGCGAGTGTTTACGAGTGTTTATGAGCGAGTGTTTGTGAGCGAGTGTTTGTGTGCGAGTGTTTACGAGTGTTTTTGAGCGAGTGTTTGTGAGCGAGTGTTTACGAGTGTTTATGAGCGAGTGTTTGTGAGCGAGTGTTTACGAGTGTTTATGAGCGAGTGTTTGTGAGCGAGTGTTTACGAGTGTTTATGAGCGAGTGTTTGTGAGCGAGTGTTTACGAGTGTGTAACTCGTCACGGGAACAAACCCCCGCAGGACGCCGGGCCACGTGTTCCGCTGGGACGTCGCTCTCGCGGCTCTTCAAGGCGCGCGAATGACGAGGCCTGTGCAGCGTCAAGCTCACAAAAAAATCGGCGCCTCCGCTCGGGACGGGAAACAGAGCTGAAGTGGATGGCGCGGGGGGTGGGGGGCACGACTGGGAGACGACTCTTGGGGAGCGAGCGACTTTAATTAAGTACGACGTTGAACGCGACTACGTGACGCGGGCCATCCCACACGCGTGAGGTGACGTGCTTGGTGTAGGACACGTGGTTCTAGTCCACCTGGAACAAGCGCAACATCAGAGTGCAGCAGGTACATCTCTCACTGCCTCCGGGCAGGCTGCCAGGGGTAACCTGCCGGGAGATGAAGTGACGCCTCTGCGGAGATGGGGAATAAATGCGTTCAACTTAACTGGAGGAAATGTCATTTATACCCCATGTATACCCACCTTACCCACCTGCGAGGTGTGTACCATAGGTCATCACATCGGCAGCCACGCCATTGTCTATCCACTGCTGGATGAAGTCATCGTGTCCACGATGACTGTCACACCATTCAGCCACCGATTCCAAATGAGACGGAATGGAATATTTAAATTGTATGCAATTTCCAGACTCGCCATATCTGGGTCACGGTGGAGGGACGGGTGGGGACTCTCACGTGGGTTCAGTGTCGTGGGGTGAGGTGGGTGGGGTATTGGTGGGGGGGGGGTCTATACGGGGTGAGCATCACGTGGAGGAGCTCCGGCGTCATAACCCCGGGTACCTGGGGCGCTCGCCCACGGTGACGCGCAGGCATGAACGCGCGGCCCTGACTGGCTGGGAACTTGTACTGCGTAGGAGGGGTTGGGAGGATAATCATCAGCTTGTGAACCCCCCCCCCCCCCCCCCGTGTCCATCCCCCGCCCCTACCCCCACCACCGTTAACTCTCAGTCAACCCGCTTCTCCATCTCCACCCACTCGCACCCCCCCGCCTTCCTCCTCCTCCTCCTGCCTTCCTCAACCCGTGTGGCATTGATTGCATATGATTAATGATTTCGAGGAAGAGAAAAGAGAGGGGTCACATCTGAGTTCAGCCGAGAGAGCGGCTACGTGGGGAGTAATTAGGAGGCAGCAGTGAAGAAGATAAATTAGCCCAAACTGGCACACGCTGCCGTGCGCGCCTCTGCTCCAGATGGTTGCGATGAAAGGGAACGAGTTCTTTTTCACTGGGGCCGAGAAACTTCAAGCGTCCCCGGGAAAAAAAAGAGCTCCCTTTGTGCGTGAGGGCCCCCCCCTCTCTCCATTGGTGCGCCGCCTCCTTTCCCAGCTGCGGAAACAGCCCCCCCCCTCCACCACCTCCCTCCCTCTTCTCTGCATCACTCGGCAGCCCCTCCCCTGCGCTACCCCCCCCCACTCCCCTCCACCTCTCGCCCTGAAACCAACACCAGTGCCCCCCCCCCGCAACCACCCCCCCCCTCCACCGCCTCCACCCCTTAGGTCACGAATACTTTCCTCGTGACGCGGGTCCTGGCCGCTGTGCGCGGCGAGCGCCGTGCACTGTACACACACACACGCACGCGCACGTGTGTGTGCACGTGTGTGTGTGTGCACGTGTGTGTGTAAGTGTGTGTGTGTGACGCCCCCGCGATCTCACCCCCCCACTGCCCGCCCGCCGCCCCCCCCCCAAAACATCGCCCCCCCCCCGCACATCAAGCCAACCACCCACTTCTTCCACCCCCCGCGACCCAAATTGTGACAGGGTCCGGCCCCCCTCCTTCTACCCCCGGAGGACCCCAAAGAGCAGCAGTCAGGGGTCTGAACCCTTCTCCTCGTGGTCCTCGAGGTCCCCAACAGCGGCGCGTGGCGGCCCGGACCCTTCTCGTGACCGGCGGTCGCGACTTTGCCGGCTGGTTCGGGGAATAGCGATTTGTGGGGTGTGAGACGGGGGCAGTGTTCTGGAGGGGAGGGGGGGCTGAAGAATGGGGGTTGTGGATGTAAGAAGTTGGGAAGGGGAAATGGGAGGAACTGCGGCGGCGGTAGGGGGGGGAGTGGAATAGAAGGGGGGGGGGGGTTATTGGAGGGGTAGCTCAGGCAGAGCCAAGCCCAGGTGTGCGTCAAGTTCCGTGTCGATCTGTCAAACTCGCTCACTCGCTGCTGCTGCTGCTGCCTCAGCCACACGCGGCTTTGCAGACAATTAGAGCTGCTTTAGAGAAAGAGGGGGGAAAAAAACTATTTGTAACAACAAAATATGCCCGGCGTGCGGCGGCGTCATCGTGATTAGAACCGTGACCCCGACCCTTGGCGGCGCGACACGAGCGCCGCCGCGCTCTTCCACGCTGTCTGTGTAACGTTACCCCGCTCCCCGCTCCTCGCCGGCCTGTCACTCCACACTCTGGCCGCCGCCGCCGCAGCGGTTCGGTCGGATCATGGCACTGCTGCTAATGCCTTTGGACACCATCAACAGAAATATGAAACACCGGGGAGGGAGCGGTGGACGGGGAGGTGGGGGGTGAGGAGGGGTGTGGTGGGAGCGACGGAGGAGGAGGGGGGTGGTGTGAGGGAAGGGAGAGGGTGGGAGATGGGGCTGGTTCGATACAAACGAGCACCCCGTGTCATTCAACTGCCCCCCCCTCCCCCCCAGCACCGGACCATCCCAGCCGTTCTAAAGGAACCCCCACTCCCAAACGCGAGACGGGGTACTGAGGGGGCCCCAACTGGGACCCCTATCCGACTCCACTCAACTTAACTCCCCCCGGGGTACGGGTGCCCGTCGAAATCTCCGGGAGTCCGAGGTTCCCAACGACTCCGCGTCTTAGGTCACCATCTCGCATCGTCGTGACTTTGTCTCCGTCGGACTGACTCACTTCGTGTCTGCGTCAGTAAATCCGCCGCGCCGCCGTCACCTGTTGACCCAGGCCACTCTTGCAAGAGACACACGAAGGCTCAATGGGCTCTCTCGCCATCGCCATCATCAGAATCACACAACGGCACAAACGCAGCAGCTTAGCATCGGCGCTGGTGCGCTCGTCGCGGGGTTTGCGCGCTGCGAGAATGAAACCGGCGGCACGAGTTCGACTCCCGGCCACGGGTAACATCAGTGACGAGTGATACCTGAACCTCGATGCTCCTCTAGTTCATCCCATTCACCAGACGCGCAGTGACAGGCGTGGTGAAGTATGGTCAAGCAGCCCCCCCGGGACCCACCACGGCTTCGGGAAAACGTTTCATCCAGCAGCGGATTGACAGCGTGGCTATGCACGTTAAGTCGCGCATCTCAAAGAGCTCGTGACAGCCAATGAGTGCTGCCTATGCAACCCGACGTCGCCATCGCTTCCTTCTCCTTGCTACATCGCGACGTCATTGCAGAGTCGATACGTAACCTCGGCGGCTAAGCAGGCGTTGAGCCTGGATAGTGCTTGGATGGGTGACCGCCGCGCACGAGTCGCTGTGGGCTGCGGGGGGCCTGCGCTCTTGGACATGCAATGACACCAATTGTTGTGCTGTACTATGCACGCTGCGTCCGTTCCTACCCGTTCTCCAACAACCCCGCACTGACCAGCGTGGTGAAGTACGCTCAACCCCTCCCACATTGACCAACACCGGCCGTAACGGACATCGCATTTCGGACGCCTTCATCCAGCAGTGGAGTGACGGTGACAAAGGAGTGTGCAATGATCGTCATCGCGATGAGAGCCGCGACTCGATCTGCATCGCGTCCCTACGAGCCGCGATGTCACGAAGGAGTCAGCGATTGTTCCCGCACGGGGAGCACAGAGCTGCATCTTGTTATTAATTGATTCTATTATAATTATTATTTGCCTTTAATGCCGGTAATTGCGAATGCGCGCCGTGGCTAAAGATTATAATTAAATTGTTCCAAGCCAATGGGGACTCTGAGCTACAGCCGAGTGAGCGGTAAACAGCGCGTGGGGTGTGTGTGTGGGGTGTGTGTGTGTGTGGGGTGTGTGTGGGGTGTGTGTGTGGTGTGTGTGTGTGGGGTGCGGAGGGTGTGTGTGTGGTGTGTGTGTGGGGTGTGCGGTGGGTGTGTGTGTAGGGTGTGGGGTGTGTGTGTGGGGTGTGTGTGGAGTTCGGAGGGTGTGTGTGTGTGTGGAGGGGGGTGTGTGGGGTACGGAGGGTGTGTGTGTGGGGTGTGTGTATGTGGGGTGTGTGTGTGGGGTGCGGAGGATGTGTGTGTGTGTGTGGGAGTGTGTGTTTGGGGTGCGGAGGATGTGTGTGTGTGTGGGAGTGTGTGTGTGGGGTGCGGAGGGTGTGTGTGTGGGGTGTGTGTATGTGGGGTGTGTGTGTGGGGTGTGGAGGATGTGTGTGTGTGTGGGGTGTGTGTGTGTGGTGTGTGTGTGTGGGGGGCGGAGGGTGTGTGTGTGGTGTGTGTGTGGGGTGTGCGGTGGGTGTGTGTGTAGGGTGTGGGTGTGGGGTGTGTGTGTGGGGTGTGTGTGGAGTTCGGAGGGTGTGTGTGTGTGTGGAGGGGGGTGTGTGGGGTACGGAGGGTGTGTGTGTGGGGTGTGTGTATGTGGGGTGTGTCTGTGGGGTGCGGAGGATGTGTGTGTGTGTGGGGTGTGTGTGTGTGGTGTGTGTCTGTGGGGTGCGGAGGATGTGTGTGTGTGTGGGAGTGTGTGTTTGGGGTGCGGAGGATGTGTGTGTGTGGGAGTGTGTGTGTGGGGTGCGGAGGGTGTGTGTGTGTGTGGGGTGTGGAGGATGTGTGTGTGTGTGTGGGGTGTGTGTGTGGGGTGTGTGTGTGTGGGAGTGTGTGTTTGGGGTGCGGATGGTGTGTGTGTGTGGGGGTTTGGGACTCAGCCTCAAATGAGTACCTAGTGGGCTGTGTAAACATCGCCACAAGGGAGACAAAGGCGGCCGAGCGTGGTTTTGGCCACACAACCCCTCGTGTGTCGTGCCAGCCTTCGTATGTGCTCGCCAACAGCACTTGCTCCAACAGTCTATTTCGGCTATACGGGGGATCATCGTCTTCCGAAATGTTTGTGGTATGCGTGATGTGCGTGCATGTAGTGTGTACGGCGAGCCTTCCATGTAGGTCGAAGGATGTACGTGCATGCACGTGGCGAGGGGGGGGCATCGTGCATATGTATACACGTGGGGAAAGTGGGGAGGGCACAGGGCGCGCGGGCATGTGGGCTGCAGGTGAAGCCACGGGGTGGTAACCTTGGAGGAAGACCAGAGCTTTCCAAGCCGATTTTTTTTTAAGTTTGAAAATGTTTGCTAAATTACAGCTTCGCGCGGCCCTGCCAGTGGGATGAAAGCCGCGGTCTTGGCACGGTCCACTCCTTTCAAAACACGCCTCCCTCATCTCCACCCACACACCCCTCCTCTCCCCTCTCCCCTCTCTCCCCACCACCACAACCAAACTCACTCTTCCCAAGCAAAACACTGTGTCCCTCTCCTCGCTCTGCAGGCTCCATAATTATCCGCACATTTGCACGCCAGAGTCCGGTGCCAGCGAGCGGTCGTGGATTTTGCCGGCTCCACACATTCCACACTGCGCTGCGCCGTTCGCGAGTAACGCGCGCATTTGTTATGGATCAGGCAATGGTCTTGGTTTTGGGAGGACAGTGGTGGGGAGCGGAGGTTTGATGGGGGAGGAGTTGGCAGGGCGGGGGTGGACGGAAGATGGCAGAGGTGGGAGTGGTGGCAAGCGGTGGGGAGGGTGGTGGGAGAATGGGGGGGGGGACCCATCCCGCGACTCAGCGACTCCACAATATGAGGGGGACCAATACCTCCCCGGGAACCAGGGCCCCTGCTGCAAGCGGCGCGGAGTGGATGAGAGCACAGCACGTGGCGTTTGAAACAGGAACCCACTGGACGAGCGAAAGGGGCCCTGTGTTGGAGCGCTTGGACACCGCTCCGTTATGTGGGGGGGGGGGGGGGGGGGCAGTCATGCGGGCTCCAGCTGGATGCATCGGTGCCCACTGGCTGCACAAGACACGTTAAACAAATACGTTTCGCTTAATGCGTCATTTAAAGCGGCGCAACTTAAGAGAAAGTTTCTTGACGGCGCCATCAGATGGATCATTTATCACGAGGCGGTGGTGGTTGGGGGGGTGACTGCTGCCCCCCACCCCACCACCATCACCACTTCCCTACTTCTTGTTTGCAGGGGCAAACAGCAGCGAGGCAGCATCTGTAGCGAGCCATCCATTAGCGCGGCGGGCTCCCATTCATCACACGCGATCGCTCAGTCTGATGTCGAGATGAAAGCTCCCGTACCCAGGCGCCCAACTGTGAGACCCCCCCCACCTCCACCACCCCTCCTCCTCTTCTCCAGGGCCTCACCACCACCACTGTTTATTCGCACTCGAGATCTCACCCCCCCCCCTGCCGCTGTCCTCTCCGTGACCCCGCCCACAGCAGTAGCCAGGTCATGACGCGGGGCGCGGGGTCACGAGGAGACCTCAGCGGTCATTCTCGGGTCACGAGGGTGACACGGACATGGGGAGGGGGGAGGATGGAGGGACGAGGAAGAGGAGGAGAAAGAAGGCCGGAAGGCTTTCCGAGGTGCACACTCTTTGTTGCTGTGCCACGGACTCGTTGAGTGACCATGCAGTGGCAGTGTCAATGTGCGAGAGAAGTCAAACAGAGGGGCGGAGGGAAGGTTATAACGCTTCACCAAAACGATTAAATAAATAGTCACGATTCGATTAAATAATCGATCGTCTTTTTTATGTATCGGTCTCCCGAAGTTTGTAGGACTCAAGCGAACCTATAAGGTAGAATTTTAAAATCTAATTAAAAAAAATCAAATCTTACGAACGCAATTCCATGCCTGTCTCATCATTAACTTGGAAAACCGATTAATACGACGATGTTAGCCCCATACATCGCGACTTGACGGAGACTTGAGGAGGTCAGGTTCATGTGTTGACGAAACGACGGAATCGCATCGCGAATGTTTTCCATTAAAAAAACATCGGAAGAAAAATGTGGAACATTCGATAATTATATTTAAAAAAACGTGGATCAGGCCCCACATATCTGAAGCAGCGCGCGAACTGATTCCAGCGCCACTCACTCGCGCTGTCGAGCCGCTGTTGGGATGAGTTCGGACCCCTGGCGAGAGTCAAGAGAGGCGGCTCCTACGGATTGGAGAAGAGACGTCCGCCCCTCCCCTCCCTCTCCTCTCCACTCCCTCCCACCCCCGCACCCCCTAGGCGTTGCAACACAAACGCGCGAGCTTTACTTTGCAGTTTACTTTCAGGAAAGTTATTCCCTGCAGAGCAACACAAATGCACATTAAGGCGCACGCTATCGCTTACCGCCCTAATTACTCTCCTACGCGGGGGCCACGGCGAAGCGCGGTTCAGCCACGGCTCGGCAGTAGCTCTCTCGATGCCGACAGAAGAAAGGGGCGCTCGTGACCACGATCCAGGATAGAGTGACCCATGATGTATCAACCCAGGATCGAATGACCAACGACACGACTGATCCAATACATTGGCCACTTACATACATACATACACACATACTTAGCCAGGACAGTAACCAAAGAAGGTTGCCAAATATGCCCAATAAATTCTGACCCCCGGACGATGACGCCGCGGTGGCGAGATGTTAACTACCTCGCCTGTGTATACAGGAGGTCGTGGGTTCGATCCCACCATGACGTCTGCTATATATTTAGAGGTTGCATGTTCTCCCCGTGGTCGCGTGGATTTTCTGAGTTTTGCTCTCCACCTTTAGAAACACGATCATCCACTTCATTGGACTACAATTTGTGGCCAGGTCGCTTATGAGAAAAAAGCTATATAGCTAAGTGGGCCTTACCTGACAAAATAAAAATGGTTAATTGTTATTGTCGCTAATGACTCAAGACACTGGTAAAAGAAATGCTGACCCAAGTACATAACCTAGGACAGCGATATCGAAGAATGTCTCAAGGCAATGCCTAAAATCATGCCGACCCAGGGCTTTGACCCAGAAGAGAGACCCAAGATACAGCGACCTCAGTGGCTGGCCAGCGACACTGACCCAAGACACGAACTCAAGATGATGCCCAAAGACAGACCTATGGCACCCTCCCAAGATACTGGGCCAAGACACCGACTCAAAAGTCGCAGTCAGCACAGAGTGCCACGGGCATAGCGTGTGACTCACTCGTTTCCAAGTCAACCAGGTTCCCCCGGCTATTTCGGCCAAAAACGCACGCGCACACTAATATAAGACAAAGATCCCCCCTATAGCCTCAACGGGTTTGGGCAAGTGCTTTTAGCGAGCAGCAAATATGAAGGCCTGCACTGTACACGCGGGGATGGGGTAGCCAGCATCACGCCCGCCCGCCTTGGTTTCCTTCATGGCGATGTTTACGCCGCACCAGGCACGTATTTAAGGCTGAGAAGACATGAGTGAAGCACAGGACTGATTCAGATAAATTGTCACTGGTGTTGGCCGTGAACGAGAATCGAACTCGGCTGGGCGTTGTCCGTGGCTACACTATAAACCGTGTGTGCGCGCGCGTGTTCACGCGTGGCGCACGCGCGTGTGCACGGGTGGCGCGCGCGCGTGTGCACGGGTGGCGCGCGCGCGTGTGCACGGGTGGCGCGCGCGCGTGTGCACGGGTGGCGCGCGCGCGTCCACGCGGAGACAAAAGCGACGCACGATGTCCGCCTCCGACGCCTTCGCGCGTTTCTGCGCCGCGTCACTCCCTGTCGCAGCGCGCTCCTCTTCCTGATTCATACTCATCTCTTCACCATAATGACACTCATTAATAACTGTCGGCTCCTACCATCAATTCCGCCCGCTCCTTGGCTCATTAGCATGATCTAGCATTTGTTCTCTGAAGATGGTAATTATTTTCTACAACAGGCCAAGCCAATTACTTTGGTGAAATGGAATCACATTAATCAAACCTTAACAAGGTGGCAAATTTAAACACATCAGATTGCAGAAGGCAGCATAACTAATATGTCACTGTCAGCGCGAAACCACGCAGCAGCTGTGGGAGATGCATCACGCTCAGCAGCCACGGCGCTGGGCGCGCGCGACGGAGACTTTGCGGGAGGCGCCTTCAATCCACGCGTAAATCAACGGCGGAGCCGCGCTCAGAACGTGGCTTCGGGCCGCCTCTGCCTCCTACCGCTGGAACAAACAGCCCTCCTCCTCTGTACCTCTGTTCGCGTTCCACAAACGCACCGACACACTCACGCGCGCGCACACGCAGCTACTACTCCTACGACGACGACTCCAAACGCGCGTTTATAGTTTCGCGTTCTCCTCCTGACGACACCAAATACAAAAGAAGAAAAGGGAAAAAAACCCCTCGCGCGCGCACGCGCGGCGCACCATTGGTCATGGCGGGCACAGCGAGCAGGGGAGAGAGAAAACGAGAAGAAACAAAGAGAGGAAGATAAAAAGAAACGAAAACTCGAAACAAACATTTACTTTATATAAGGTTTTTTGATGGTGCCAAAGCCACGCTGCCTTTAATTAAAAACATCCTGAAAGCGGCGCGGGGCGCGGGTGCGCGCGGGGCGCGGGCTGGGTCCTCGTCAGCGCGGGACGTGCAGGATATTTACAAGGGCTGTCAGCAGCTGGCGCATGCGTTCATTATTTTTAACTTTCAGCGTCCCCCAAAGGATTGCGAGGCCCGGACCCTCCAAAGGCCTGAATCGTATGTCTGCCACACTCAAACCTTCACTCCATGTGCTTTAAATTTATTCCATATTTATTGAGCAGTAATGAAATGCTTGACATAATAAGGCTGACTCGTATGACAAATGATGCTGCGCTTTTAGAAACTCGCTTGTCTCTGCCAAGAAATTAAAAAAGTGGGGGGGGGGCAGGAGGGCTTTCTTTCGCAAACACGCGGGGCTCACGCGAGCGTGCGTGTGGACGTGCGTGCACACGCGTGATAGTGCACGCCGCGTACAGATCCCTCCTCTCTTCTCTCAGAAATCCGACCCCCACCACCCACTGCCACTATCACCATCACCCACTGTCACCACCACCATCACCCACGAACACCACCACCATCCACTACCTCCACCACCACCACCCACTCCCACCATCAACCACTCCCACCCACCACCACCTCGAGCGGGCGGGCGGCCAAACAACCGTGCCACGGGCATCTCCAACCACGTGTACACCATCAACAAACACATGTACGCCTTTCGCACAGAGACACACACGTGTACACCATCGACCCACACGTGTCCACGGTCTCCCGCGGTAACGACCCCACACACGCGGTTCCGCGTCGACCCTCCTTTGCCACCCCTTCTCACCTCATATGAAATATCATAAACACAGCTTTTCGGTCATGGAACACGTTCGACCAGGCCCGTCAGTGCGCTTTGGTGACGAGGGGAATTGCACTGGACTGGTTCAGCTATCACTCGCCACCGATGTTAGCCGTGGTTGGGTATCGAACTCACGTGCGCTGGGATCACCACCCTCCTTACTCAAACTCCCCTCATCTAAACCTTATGGACGAGTTGCCCGCGCACGCCACGTGGTCCATTGTGACGCTGTTGTAAAAAAACTGCGGAGGCCAATCAGATAATTTTTGGTGCGGGGCGGGTGGGAGGTGCCGTGACGACTTAATGGGTGTATTGATATTCGGGCGCGACATAACCGAGCATCGGCTCAAGGGAACGGATATAAATCGCGGTCGGGTTTGGGATTGGCGGTGGCTCTGCTGAATTCTCAGCAGCATCAGCAGCATCAGCGCCAGAGTGTATCGCCACAAGCAGTGGCGCAGCTATCAAGTGGCCCAGGCACAGGACATACAAAAGGAGATGGTGAAATTAGGACAGGGCTTGCCCATTTACACTCCCTGAACTAGGAGCCATGCCAACTGCACCACGCACGGCCACTGACTCACAGTGGCCGCTTCAACACGCAGACAAAACGCGATGCAACTCTCCGGACGGCGTGCAAAGTCGCTCCGTCGGCGCTCAGTCACCGTCTGATTCGATTCGATGCCGTCACGTTGTCACCAAAACAAAACTCACGAGGCTCCATCGGGGGGAGTGAGAGGCGATCGTGAGCACGCGATGACGCATTCCCACCCTCCCCCCCCGCCGCACCTTAAACGCGACGCGACAAGCGTTGTGTTCGCAACCGTGCAACTGCACAGAGCCACTGACCCCTGTGGGATCCCCACGGCCTGGGTGGGGGCATTGCTGCGCCCTTGGCTACCCACCTTGGGCTCCCCTTGCCTCTACCACGTGGACTTTCTCGACTTGCCCAGCTCGACCGCCCCCCTCCCCGCCTACAGAAAATCCATAATTTTGAGGCGAGCGCGACGTGCCCCTATCACGTTAACCTCGTGGCATGAACTATATCGCCAAGTCCGTGCTTGCTGCTGTTTCTACTACTGCTGACGAGACGGGCCATGTTGCTTATTTAGCAAGCTGCTGCGGATCGGCGAGTGGGGTGGTGGTGGGGGGGAGCCGTCGACGACGACGACGGAGAGGTGCTGATGCTGACCACGGAGCAGACAAGGCCTGTCTCCCCAGACCCCCCCCCCCAACCCCCTACTAACTACCCCCCAAACACCCCGCGATCCCCCTACACCCATCGCCCCCGCCGCGTGATGGGCGCGCCGCGGCAGGATAATTACGTGCACGGACAGCGGCGTCTCGAGCCGCACGAGGCGAGAGAGGAGGAGGAGGAGGCGCGGCTCTCGCACCTCTCCGCCTCAATCAATCGCGACGCGTAAACAAGGCGGCGGCTGCTGCGGCGGCGGCGGCGGCGGCTGCGGCGGCGGCGGCGCGAGGAGGTGACGCGGCTGCCGGGGAGGGCGTGCGGGCGTGCGGGCGGGCACGCGGCTCACTCGGGCTGTATTGCGCGGTCGCCCGCGCCCTGATAAATGTATGATTCAGTAATTGTTGTTTCTGTAAAGTTATTGCAGTAATTTCACCCTGTGAAGTCCCAATCAATTTCAGCCCTCACGGGGCCGGTTGGAAAGTGAAATGTGAAAATGGCCTCGGCTTGCGTGTCTGCTCCGACAGGGCCAAGACAAACAGCCTAATCCCACACAAATGAGCTCGCCTGCCTGGCCGCCCTTATGGAACACCATAAATTACACTGTCACGGCCATTCACTCTCCCTATTTACTCCCAACAAGCGCTCTGTTCATCTGATAGCGCTGTGATTACGCCGCTATTTGCCTTCTGACAGGGGTAATGATCTGAATTTTGAGTAACACAGGCTCCGTCGGAACACAAAATAAAAGTGGGCTAGCACAAAGGGGAGGCGTCAAATCAATCTGCATGTTTTACACAGACGGCTGGGTCTGGAGAAAGACTCTCTCCTGCGCCGCTCACCCCTGCACCTTCACACGCGCACACACGCGAGCGGACACACACACACACACACGGGCGGGCGGGCGGGCAATAGGCGGCCCAATTCAAGGTTGCCGCCTCGAGATGTCGCTTCGCCTAACAACTTTCCAATCGAGAAAATCTCAGTGAACAATAACGGCGAAAACGAGCATTACCAAGCAAGCGTGTATCACAACACGGCGTCTTAAAGCCGAAAATGAGGTCAAACTGATGGGGGTCACCCGCATTCCCCTTGCGCTGCCGGCCCCCCCCCCCACCCACATCTCCCCATTCGCCCCCCCACCCACCCCACCAACAGCCCCCCCCCCCCGCTCTCCACCCCCTCCACACCCCCCGCCTTCGGCCGTGTCTTCCCCGCCCGCGAATCCCGCCTGGGAGGCGCGCGCGTGCAACTGTCGTCGACTGCAGTCGCTAAAGTTTCGCTCCATAAACATCGCTGACCAGCAAGTGACGTTCATTAAACGGCTTCTATTAATACGAAGCCGCGCACGCGGGCACGGGCAGAGCGCGCGCGCTCCTCGTGAACGCGGTGCCGGGACGAGCGGCACCGCGGTGGCGCAGTGGCTAGCGCGCTGCGTTATGAACCCGGCGACCCGAGTTCGATTTCTGCTCACAGCCAACACTGGTGTCGATCATCTGAAGCGGTCCCGGGCCTCTCCTACTCAAATGAGTCCCCAACGGGGAGACAAAAGCGGCCGGGCGTGGTGCTGGCCACGCACCCCCTCGTGTGCTGTCCTGCCCTTCATAGGTGCTCGCTAACAGCACTTGCCTCAAAAGTGTGTTATGTCTATACGGGGGGATTTTAGTCTTTGACATATGGGAGGCCCAGGGCCGGTTCCCCGCGCAATTATATGAACCAGTTCTGGAAATGCCCTAGGTCGACTCAGCCTTAAAACTACGTGGTGCGGTGTGTCATAATCAGCAGTTGTGGAGATAAAGGCGGCCGGGCGTGGTGCTGGCTCCACCACCATTCCCTCCCGTGAGCAGTGCCAGACTTTATTTTAGGTGCTCGCTGTAACAACACTTGCCCCACCAGTCTGTACGGCTATCGGGATACTTTTGTCTTTGTGCGCACATCTGTGAACGTGTAAGCAGTGCACCTAGTTTGGCACAAAAGCTGTTAAGACGTCACCGTCACTTAGTCTGTTGTATGCATGAATATTGATGCATCAAACGGTGCGTGGGCATACGCGTTTGTACATGTGCGTGTGTGTTACATGCGGTGGTACGGTGGTTAGTGCACTGCACTACGAACCCGGCGACCCGAATTCAAATCCCACTCATGACCAAAAACAGTGGCGAATATCTGAATCGGTGCAGGGCCTTTCCTAGGTTGACTCGGCATCAAATGAGTACCTGGTGCGGTGTGTCAGCATCGCCTCGTGCTACTCGCGAACGGCGAGTAGCCTGAAAACTCTGTTCAGTCGAAACGGGGTGGGGTGGGATCTTTGCCTTTCGTGTTTACATTTAGGTTTTTGCATACGCAGGAGAAAAGACGCCGAGAAACGGAAAGACACAGAGGGAGCGTGGAGGAGGAGGGAGAGAGATTTGGAAGGAAAGGGAAATTTGATGAGTGGGGCAAAGAGAGCGCGGGACTCCCAATCCATTACGTGTAACCCGACAGGACAGATCAGTAAGGAGTTAATATCCGTGATGGATGCCCGACACAGCTGCAAATCAATCCTCAGCCGTCCAGCCCTGACGCCGCCGCTCCCCGGCCGCGTCCCGGCGAGGATATGAGCGGCGCGGCGAAGACGCGCTGATGGATTGGGCCGGAAATAAACACTTGTGGCTACGGCCTCTCCATCTCCCGGCTTATCGCGTCCGGACGAGGGCCCGCCTCTCGGCAAGGCACAGCCCTAGGAGAGAGAGAGGTGGGGGGGGAGACAGCGCAGAGGCGGCGAGGCTGGTGTGGAGTGGTCGGGCTGGATCTGCCTAATGGGACTGGCTGGCTCGTGCGCCGAAGAAGAAGAAGAGGAGGTGGTGGTGGTGGAAGGAATGGGTGGTGGTGGGGGGGGGGCACGGTGGGAGCTGAGCTTGGAGAGGAGAGCGGGGGAATGGGGAGAGTGATTGGTGCGGGGTGCGCGCCGCGCGCCCCTCATCTTTCATCCGCTGTCCCGCCGCACCCTCTCTCTCCTCTCGGCTCTGTTTCAAGGACTTTCCTGACAGCCCGCCTGCCATTTTGGCTGATTTATGGGCCGGGGGAAAAAAAAAGCCTCTGATAAATGCGACTGCATTTCCCTCCATCCACAACCTCTGGTGTCAATACTGAGGGCTGGCGAATGATTTAATGCAAACTACAGGCACCAAAGGGTAGGCCGTTATTTATGAGGGCCTCCATAAACCACTCCCAGGCTAAGATTTATCTCCGCTTCTCACGCACCACGCCGCGAGAAATATTCGCTAAGATGGCGCCCGGCCCGCCAGTTGCCTTGGAGATTTTGGCCCGGAGTCCCGGCTGCTTTCTGTGGAAGATTAATCACACTTTTAACGGCTTCTTTATTAGAAACAGGCCTGAACGTGGAAGAAGAAAAAAATTTTGCCCGGCAAGAGCGCGCGTGCGTGTGCGGTTTGGCCCCCATCTCGAGCCGCCTTCTATTCGATGGGCGACCAGGAGGGCACCGGGCACCCCACTCCACCGCACCAGCATCACGCGCAGCGCAAAGAAATCTCGGGCGCTTGGAATCCCCGGTTCGATTCCGCATCGTGGGACCTAAGGGGGTTGGTGGTGGCGGGGTTGAGGGGTGTGTGAGGGAAAGGAGAGGTAATAGACGCGGGGTGGGGGGCGGGTGAGACGCCGTGATGAGCGGCAGGAGGAGGTGGAGGCTGCTGCTGCTGCTGCCGCTGCTGTTCCCGCCGCTCGCGGCGAGCCGCGTCCCCGTGTCGGCGTCGTCTATTTGCGCTGTCAGCCCGAATGAACCCGGCCGTTTCTCAACGTCAGATCGGCGTCACCTTAAACACTCTCCCGGTTATAATGCACTGTACCGCAGGTTCTCGAGCGGGGCAGCGGGCGCCTGCGTGCGTCCAACATTCACGAGGGCGGCTCGGCCAGCCGTTTAATAACGAAACCGCGGCGTTCGCCAGCGTCGCGGGGGGTCGACCCTGCCCGGCACGGCCCCGGGATGGACAGCGAGGGTTGGCGGGGGTGGGGGGCTTCGCGGGACCCATGGCGTGGTCCGCGGACGCGTCAGGAGCCACAGTACGCGCCGTCGTTGGTTTCTTCTGGAGGTATCTCGGCGTGTTTGGGGGGTAGGGGGTGGAGGAGGCTGTGGGGAGACGGGGGAGGCGAGGGGAGAAGAAGGAGGATGAGAGTGTGGGTGGAGATTGAGCCGGGAGGAGGCGGCGGTGTCTGAGAGATTTACGATCGGGGGGGGGGGGGCTCAAGGCGTGCGGGTCAAACCGCGGCCCTGGCACGTGATGCGCTCCACGTGATGCGCTCCACGCCAGGGCCACGCCGAGGCCTGGCGCTGCGCGTCGTTTAAAAATGGAACATTCTTGTACCGGGGCCGCGTGTACACAGCACGCGTGTAAGCAGCACACGCGAACCAGCTGCGTGTCCAACCGCCCGAGGCTTGGCATCACACGTGCCCCCCACCGCCACTAATAAACTGCCTGCCGCCAACTCACCCCATCAGCTCCGTGCCCCCCAATTGAGAGACAGCCCCGCGCAGTGCTTGGTGATAACCTCAAGTTCAAGGTCAGCAAGTCATCACAGCATTGTCCTTGATGTCTGTCACCACAAATCGCAACTGCTTCCTTCCTTATGCCAGATCCAGCACTTCGTTTTACATTTGACACCTGACCTCCCAAAGTCTGTTCTGTCTCATCCCGCTCGTGGAGTTTTAACACTGAGGATGTGGACGTGGGAGCCACCCCCATATTATTGGTTCCCCATGTTTACTGGGTCCTCACGAGATATTCCCCAACCAACATCGCTGGTAGGGGAGACGTGAAAGGTATACTGGGTGTGGAATGCAGGGGGTCGAAATGAACCTCTGGAGTTCGTACGGACGCGCAGTCTATCCACGAGCCGGCTAACATCCAAGGCAAGACACGGGCAACAAGATCCAGAATATTTATACTGGAGGAATCCGATGAGCTATAAAGCTCTTTCACAGATGTCCGAGTGTACATACTGTATTCCAGCTCCAAGTAACTTCAGAGCCACGTCTACACAAGTCACCTCTAAGCCATCGCTGACCTACACACAAACCCGTCCCTAGCCCCCCTGCCTCCCAGACCCGCGCATCTCACCATCACACCCTCACCAGCCCTTGCTGTAATCCAAAACCATCACACATCACACAACCCCATCACCATCACCACGCACCAACCCTAACTCGCATTGCAATTCCTAACTCCCGTCTCATTTGACCTAATTCCTAACCCTGACTTTGCCCTGGACATAATCACATAACTCCAACTCATGTTACATCCAGAAGCCCTGCCTCATTATCCATAACGCTGACTTATCCGTGTGTACAACCCCATCCCGATGCGCATTCATAACCCTCAGCATCCATAAATCTCACCTTTACAATTAGCTTCATCCTAAGCGGTGTAACCCCACCAGTCAGACGCCATAAATCATCACTTGCCATCCACCTTTACGCGGAACACAATGCAGCTCACCTCACCCTCTCCCCCGAATCCCAGCCCGACCCTCCAACCCCTGAACCCCAAGCCCCCCCCCCCCGCCCAACAACAAGCACCCCCCCCCCGGCCCCAACCCAGCCCGGCCGCCTCTCCTCCTCCCGCCACGCTCAGGCGCGGTGTCAATCACGCGGTGGGTCGCGGCTGAAACCCGACTCACGGAGTGTTCAGCGCCGGCTTCAATTACAGAGAAGTCGCGCGGCTGCACCGCGCGTGCGGGCGGCGGTAGCGGGCGGCGAGAGGGCAGCGAGGAGTTTGCGAGGAACTCTCCCACGGGGCGGCCACCGACAAACACAAAACAGCGGCGACGTTGACAACAACGGAGTGCGGCGCGCGTGCAGATCTCGCTTCGATCTCGAGAGGATCGCAGAGCCCAAACCTCTCCCACCCCTCCCCCCCACCCCTTCCACGGGAATGAAGCGGCTCCCACGGCTCCCGTGAGCCGCCACGCGGGCCCGGCGCGGGGGCCGCGGGATCTCGCCTGACCCCGCGGTGGAGGCGCATTTCGCACCCTCGCGCGCCGCGTGTTTCATTCTCGGTAGGCCGCTGTTGTTTTCGCGCCCCGTGACGTTTGTTGTTGTGACCGCCGCTGCTTTGTTGACGCTTCTGTGTGTGCGGTCGGTTTTTTTCTTCTTCCCCCTTTCTCTCTTTGACTAACACGTCTCGTCGCCCTCCCGAGTTCGCACGAAACACGAGCCCACGGGTGTCACGGGGCCGCTGCCAGGTGTTAGAGGGTTTTGACGGCGACACGGGGATACTGACACAGGTGCGGCGTCGGTCTCACAGCTGTTTCCGGGCCACGCTGTCGGGACACCGTTAATGAATTTACATTCGTTCGGATGTCAGTGCCCGATGGTTTATATATATATTTTTTTGGAAATCTGCGGATACCAACAATTCGCAGCCACGTGTGCACGATATACTTGAACGTCCCTTGCACCACGGTAACTGCCACAGCTCTGCTTGCTCAGCCAGCGCCCCCCAACCCGCGCCAGCCCCCGGGGGCTCCACAAATTCCACTAAACACGACGATGATTTTGTGAAAAGGGAACTGTTTAACTCTTCGCGAGGTGCAGCGGTGACCAGCACAAGCTCTATTAAAGCTCTGCTATTGCTAAAGATTCATAGCGGGCATTCTGAAGATTCGCCTACGGCTCAAAGGAGCCAGAGCGCTTGGGCACTGCGCGCCTATAAACAATAACGGCGCAAATAACGCGAGCGCGTGATAGCGTTCAGTCGCGACTCGGCGTAACCCGCCCGCCTCGTCCTCAGCAGATGTGCCAGGTGCTTGATAGGGAGGCAAAGGGAGGGAGGAGAGAGTGAGACGCGATGGCTTATTCAAGGGGAGTATAATCTCCCACACTCATTGACGGAGGGACGCGCTGCATGTATGAAGGAAGGGCGCACTATTCGCACGGAAGTCTGACGACTCTTTCATTTTATGTCGGAACGTTCCTCTACGTTGAGTAAAAGAACACGTACACACACAACTCGCTCCAAGTTTAATTAGAACGTGTTTAAGTCCACAGGCCTGCTTGCATTGATGTGTGGCCAAATCAATGAATGAATGAATGAGCGTGGTTTCGTGCGGGAGAAAAGCCACCACACTCAGCACCGCCATCTCCTGGTCATACCTTGCAGCCCTACGGCTACAACACCTGACAAGCCGTGAAGGTCACCTATCCAGGTTGTAAACCAGGCTCACCCCCGATAATCTTCCGAGATCTAACGTGATCGAGTGCGCTTATGATGATTTGATTATTTGCTTCCAACTTTCTGCGAAAGCAGAAATCCTCTCCACACGTAAAGATCTATCTCCAAATAAACCCTCTGCTAATTTGCTGACACAGCAGTTCCTGAGATCTGGAGGTAACAACAAAACCCTCTGTCCTAACAACAACCTCGCAACATCCTCGATTAGCGCACGACACTTGGTTCATTGCGAGGTCACCACGGGGGCACGGGTGGGGGTATGGGGCAAGCTGTATGGTCCTCTGGTTGGAAGGTGAGGGAGGGTGGCTGTGTGGAAGAGGGGGCCACACAGGACCTGGTTCCACATCCTCGTAGCTGATGGACGAGAGGTAGGGGAGTTTGCTCTTCGTGAAAGTCCAACACGACATGGGCCCCCATCCTTGGTGCGGTCGTGTGCACTGTCGACTCTATGGGGACGACTTTAATTACGAGAAACAGAATTCTTTGATCCAGGCACCACTTCAAACAAGCTCGGGGGAGGGAGCGGGAAGCGTTGTTCTCCACGGACCACAGCCGGATATTTAGTTCAAGGGAATACAGCGGGTTTTTTTTTACGACTCCATTAGCACAGACAGATATTTCTTTACTCCGTTGGACTATACCAGATACGTACTCTATGTACACATACAATCTATTTACCCCAGTAAGGCAGACGAGATATTTTCTCCACATGAATATACCAGATATACACTCCATTGACTCAAACTATGCTTTTTGTGTTTATAACGTTTTTTTTGGTGTTTAGTTTGTTGTCTTTTCCCCGCACCTCTGATATGCACGGTGCTGTGCGAAAGAAGTTCAAGATACACACATGCAGTACTATAGATACTCCATTGAATTATAAAAGATAATCACTCTTTTAAACTAGACCAGAAACAGTACGGTACTTACTCCGTGGCTTCAGCTCAGATATTTTCTTGATAAGCCGATACCTTAAACCCCGTGCGCTCGTCTGGTAGATAATTGCATGCGCAATTCCATCACTCATAGAATCCGACTGCACGCGTCACTTGAGAGTTGAAGACTCGGGACGAGGTTCGTTGCCTCCTCAGCCTGGAGCCACGAGGTGATGCTGGTGCGGCCACGAAAATGTTGACACCTAATCGTCGGCCGCGGTCAATCCACTGCTGGATGATGATCTCTTTCCTAGCCGCCGCGATCACGCACCGTCTTGCGATGCAACGATCCAGCTGTTTGTCCGCTGACTTGGCTGCCACTCCATCACTCGTCTCGACCACGTGGAGCCAATTCGTGCTGTGGGCGAGGCGCCCAAAAGGGATCGTTCAGTTCGGAGGGGCGCCACGGTGGCTAGTAAATGTTAACTACCTCGCCTGTTGGACAAGGAGGTTGTGGGTTCCATCCCGACCCTGACGCCTGCTGCTGTATATTTGGAGTTTGTACGTCTCCCTCCCCGTGGTCGCATGGATTTTTCTCCGGGTCCTCCGGTTTTTCCCTCCACATTTAGAAACACGCGATAATGTATTTAGCTGCTGTACATATCCACGTGATAAGTCACTTCGTTGAACTATCATTTGTGGCCAGATCGCTTCTGAAAAAAAGCTACGTAGCTCAGTGGGCCTTACCTGGTCAAATAAAAAAAAAGTTTAGTTTTAAAAGAGTTTCACATTCTGCACATATCCTTTCGATGGCTGCCAACCGAGAATGTGGCAAGATTAATTCAGGGAGTAGTAGGAGATCGGCAAGGCGAATGTAAATCGGGTTCGTTCAGATTAGGAGTCATCAGTACAGCTTATCCGTGGGGTAAATCACCTCGGTGATGTGTTTTTGCCGTACATATTGCATAATGCGAATTAAATCTATACTGCGTATGACCAAATCTTATCTTATATAGATTTATATAGCCCCTTATTCCAAAGCGCTTTAGAGCAATTATAGAATTGTACATGAGATGATAGTGGTGGAGATAAATAGTGGGGTTATTTAGAGTGGCGGTGTAGTTATGGTGACAGGAGAAAGGGCGGGGGAGGCTATGGAGGATTTTTCGTAAAATCTCACAATACCAGCAGGATCGAGCCTGCTTGGTGCTTGCACGTGCAGCCACCGGTGCTTGGCAAGTGTTGCAGGCGCGAGGCTGCGAGCTGGTGCAACCAGGAAACGGCAGTGCCGAGTCTTTCTTTCGTATGGCTGATGCAGATCAACAACCGCAGTGTACATTGAGGTGGTCGGGCCAGTCGGTGCTGAGTGTCGCCCCGTCATCACGTGTACGCGTGTGGGGCGGGGTTTTTTTTCGGGGGGTTTGGGGGGGCAGTCCCGAGCTGCCTCGCACATTAGAACCAATCACGCGTGCCCGTAGACTCGGCGGCCAAACGTCCCCCACACGTCGCAGCGCCCTACTGAAAACGCATTAGAATGAGAATATGTATTCATACTGGAGGTATCCGATCAACTGTGTAGCTCTTTTTCACACACATGTCCAGACTCGGCGATGCCTTCCCAGGTTGGTAATTGGCATCGGGGCAGGGAACGCGGCCTCCATGCGCTCTGCATATGCACGAGCCACCGGTTACGTAACGCGCGGCAGGGTACACGCGACCTGTCACCCCCCTCCCTCCCTCTGCCCTCGGCAGGTGAAGTCGTTCGGCGCGGTGAGGGAGCAAAAGCGGGAAAGACGACGCCGCGCAGCAAGTGGCCGCATCCATCACGGCGCCACCACCCCCACCACTCGCGCTCCCGGCCCATCCCCACCTCCTGTCACTGCACCTTAAACTGCTTTAGTTTGGCTTCTTGAGCCTTAGGCACTCGCTGGTTTCATCTTGAAGTGATCCTATGAAAGGAATGCGGCGCCTGACGAAGGAATCCCTCGGGAGCCGTATATCTCTATCGCAATAACATCTGTCGCGGAGAGAGCAGCGACCTCCTCGCCACTACCCCTCTCACAGCCCCGGTCACGGCGTCACCCCCCCCCCCCCACGTGTACATGTCGCCACGTCACGTGACCCCACGCGGGTCACCGCGGGGCCACGGCGACGGCACGCGGTGGCGAGGGGCAGCGGCGCCCCCGACCCCCTACGGAGACTCTCACGACCCCGGGGACACCAACCCAGAGAGCCGGGAGACTTAAACAACAAAACGGAGGCCTTGGGATCATCAGGAATCTGGGATTAAGACGCCGGGGCACTCAAGACCCCCGGGAACCCGCAAGGCGCCAGGATCTTCCAAACCTGAAGAACACAGATCCTCAAGGACTCATGCTTCCGAAAATGGCGGGAACTTCCTTGCCCCCCCCCCCGCTGACGCTTGACTTCTGAGGCCAGGGACAATAATAAAACCTTGAAATGCGTGTTGATTGCTCATTACATACTCTCCACAGACATAAATCCCCCGTATAGATTTGAACCGTTAGGGCAAGTGCTGCTAGCGAGCACCTATGAAAACTGGGACCGCATGAGGGGGTGGGTGGCCAAAACCACGCTCGACCGCCTTTGTCTCCCCAGGTGTCGATGTTTACACACTGCACGAGGTATTAATTTCAGACTTAGTCGACCTCGGGGGGGCTCAGGACTGCTTCAAAGATTCGCTGTTCCCCTCCTATTTGTCGTGTGCGCGAATCGATGGGTTTGTACTGCAGTGCGCTAACCGCTGCGCCACCGCTCCCAGGTGAGGCTGCCGTGGCGTCGCGTGCCGCTCTCTTCCCCACAAACCGAGGCCACCAGTCTCACGTGCCAGATGCCTCCACTGCGCCTGAATTCAAGAAGTGGCCGTCGTGGACATCCTGAGACCATGAGGTCAAAAGAGATGTTAACTCCCTCGCCTGGTATACAGGAGTTGGTGGGTGAGATCCCGACCATGATGCCTGATGTAGATTTGAAGTTTGCATGTCTCCACATTCAGAAACATACGTTTTAGAATATTTGGCTGGGATAAATTTCCACGTGATGAGCCACTTCGTTGAGCTATCATTTGTAGCCAGGTCGCTTTTGAAAAAAAAGCCAATAGCCCTGGGCCTTACGCTGGTAAAATATTAATAGTTTAGTTTAATCTGAGACAACGTGACCAAAATGCCCTGTGGCCACAGGAGCATGAGACCACGAGGCAAAGAGACACTAAGACCGAGAGGCACTTGAAATCCTTAGACCCCAAGACCAAGACACCACGAGGCCCCACGTTTGAAGTTAAGCGCGGGGCCTTGTGGGAGTCGGTCCCGTCGCTTCGCCTCGTTTTACTTTGCATTCACATGCGGGGGGGGCGGGGTGGTGAGTGGGGGGAGGACGCAACCAGCAACGCCTCCTGGAGCCGACGAATTTTGGGTATGAGGCGGAGTGGTGGAGTGATGGTGGTGGTGGAGTGCGGGAGTTGAGTGGGGGGAGAGTGACGGGGGATTGGTTGGTGGGGGGTTGAGAGAGGGGGCGGGGAGAGAGTGGGGGGGGGTAGCGGCCGAAGCTGGTTGTAATTACAGGGCGCTTATGCGGCCGGGCCAGGCGGCGCGCGCCATCCATCACGCCGCTGTCAAAACAAGAGCGCGCCGGGACGGGCGCCCAGCAGGGCCCGAGCACAGAAGGCCCCACCCCCTCCATCGGCCGCAGGGAAAACCCGGCACGGACCCAGCCCAAAAACTGCGACGTAGTTCGAAAACACCACTCGTGCCTGTAGGATTAGAGGATTAGGGTCAGTGTTAGATGTTTGGGTTACGGCTAAGGTCAGGTCGGTCGTGTTTGAGTTGCGGCTAGGGTCAAAGTAGTCTTTGGGGTTGGGTAGGGTTAGGGTCAGAGGTAGGGTTAGGGTCAGAGATAGGGTTAGGGTCAGGGGTAGGGTCAGAGGTAGGGGTAGGGTCAGAGGTAGGATTAGGGTCAGACGAAGGGTCAGAGGTGGGGTAGGGTCAGAGGTAGGGTTATGGTCAGACGTAGGGTCAGAGGTATGGTTAGGGTCATGGGTAGGGTTATGGTCAGAGGCAGGGTTAGGGTCAGGGGTAGGGTCAGACGTAGGGTTATGGTCAGGGGTAGGGGTAAGGTCAGAGGTAGGGTTAGGGTCAGGGGTAGGGTCAGATGTAGGGTTAGGGTCAGGGGTAGGGTCAGAGGTAGGGGTAGGGTCAGAGGTAGGGGTAGGGTCAGAGGGATGATTAGGGTCAGACGTAGGATTATGGTCAGTAGTAGGCTTAGGCCTATGGTCATGAGAAGAGTTTTTACTCGGGCTAAAGTTTGAGGTCAAGTATGTGGCAGGGACAGGGCTGTGGTTTGGGATCAGGGATAGGGTCGGTGGTAATGTTATGGTTAGAGTCATGGTAAGGGTCAGTGGCCTTATTATGCTTAGGGTAAGTGGCAGCGTTATGTTTAAAATGAGGGTTGGAATCAGGGGTAGGGTTATATTTATGGTTCGATCAGTGGTAGGGTTATGGTTAGGGCTAGAGTCAGTGGTAGGGTCAGTGGTGGGGTGAGGGCTGTAGGGCAGCCTCTCCGTGAATATTCTCTCTTAGCAACAGCGACCACCGTCCAATGGAGCGGAAGTGGCGGGTGCTGGTGCTGGTGGTGATGGTGGGGGAGTTTATCGTCAAGGCGTTTGGTTCTCGACTGATGAGCGCGTGGCGACACAGCCGATATGCGTGCGGGGGCCGGGCAATTATGGCGAGTTCACCAGGCCGTGTCCACCACCGCCACCACCACACGCCGAGCATCACCGCCACCGCGTACTCACTACCACCGCGTACTCGCTACGACCGCCACCGCACCTCAACGCGAGTCAGGTCGGCACGGCTCTTGCGTCGCGACGATTCATTCGGTCGTCAACATTTTAACGAAACGCGCGAATGAACAACGCTCTTCCCCCTCTGTCTCTCTCCAAATCGTGCCGCGCACCTCGCCGAAGTAATTCTTCGGTTAAAATTTCAACGTCCCTCGAGAGTTGATTTTCCTTTATATATATTGTTGATGTTGTTTTAATGTTGGCGCTGAGAAGTGCTTTGACACTCCCGAGTTGCCGGGGAAAGGAAAATTCGAAGCGCACGCGGACGGGAGGGAGACGACGAGCGCCTGGACGGCCGCGTGGGTGACCCCACGAGGCGCGAGGGACCCCCCCCCCAGTCCACCCACTCCGGCGGCAAAGCAGCCACGGCGGTGGGGTACCGCGTTTCAGTGCAATTTCTATTTAAATAGAGAAAAATCCATCAGCAGACGTCTGTTTATCGGGGCGTTCAGCAATGATAATGATGATGCGAGGTGCTCGCTCGTGGATCGATTCCGCACGTCGTCAATCATCATCGCCGTGTGTGGTCGATAACGCGAGGGGTCGTGGTTTAGTGAGAAAAGTAAAGTGCTGGGGGGGGGGGGTCAGGGAATGGGCAGGTTCGGCGTCGTTTGCGGGGACGCTCGGCCCGGTGGTGGAGGCCCACAACGGCGTGGCGGCACAAGGAAGGAGGAGCACGACTCAAGAGCGCATCCCCCGCGGGAGAAAAGACGACGTGGGCGAGGTGGATTCTTGCATCGTGAGACCGTGGGAGAAGGCCCCAGCTTGGGGAGACCGACGTTCAGCAACGGAGAGTTCGTGATCTCACCGCGAGGACAACGCTCATTGATGTTATGTGGCCCGAGCCGTCTCCGCAACGCGGCATTTTTTGGGAACGAACACCACAAGGCTCAAAACCTCCAGCAGAAGCGCTCTGATGCCGTGACTCTGGCCGTGATGTCTATGCCATGTGAACCTGAGCCTCCTGGGTCCGAAATTCTGCCCACGCGCTCCACGCATACGATGGGGGGGGGGGTCGGGTGGACCCGAGTGCGCAGACAGAGAATGCGGGCTCCGGAGAAGGGGTTGGGGAGAGGTCGGGGAGGACATCATGGTTGGCAAAGGACAAGGGGGTTACATGCGTCCCCTACAGCCAGAAAGAGACAACACACGGGGAGCGGCCAGGACAAACGAGCGCCCGACAGCACAAACACGAGGGGACATCGGGGGGGGGGGGGGGGATGCGGCCGGGAGGGCGCGGCGGGACGTGAGTGACGCGACTGACAGGCGTGACACGGCCACGGTGACAGCCCCGCAGATAAAGAGGAACAAACGAGGGGGGGGGGGGTGCGCGGGCGGTGGCGTGGAGGATGACGCCACGAGACCCGGGGGGGAGGGGAGGGAGGTGTGCAGGCGGCGAGCGGGCGAGCAAGAGTGAGTGACGTTGCACGCCATCCCCGAGTAACGCGTTGGTTCTGTCCACAGGTGGAGCTGGAGGTGGAGCCCCCCCCCCCAGCCCCCGGTGGAGGCGTTGGCGGCGTGCGCGTGGAGAGCGGCCAGATTCCGACATGCGCGCCTCGGGTGTTTTTTCTCTCCCCCCCCCATCCCTAATTAATACCATTACTCCGAGACCCGCGGACTGCCCCGGCTCAGCTTTCAACTGTCAGAAACCGACTGTGACAACTAACAATTTGCACATAAATCCTGATTAAGAGCGAGAGTCAGATCTGAAGTCGTGAAAAAGATTCTAAAATCTGACAGACACATGACTTGGCTCCCACAATGCCAGCATTCACTCGGCTGATCTGGCCGCAGATGCGGGAGGGGGTGGGATGGGTAAGGGGGGGTGGGCGGTGCAGGGGATGAGGCTTGTGAACGGAAGTTGCAGAGGAAGGGTGGGCGGGTGGATGGGATGAGTGGAGGGAAGAGCTTGGACGGCGTCGGAGGGACGGGAGAGTTTAAACTCTGGGAGCGGTCGAGGATGGATTTTGTTTTACAAAACGCGGCGCACGTGGTGCTGCTGCTGCTGCTTTGAGCGCAGGCGTCAGAAGCCGCCGCCGCCGCGCGAGAAGCCAGAGACGCCCGCGATGAACGTCGCTTCCACTGCGCTACGCACCGAATCGCGCTCTTAGCAGCTTCAACCAATCACGGCCGATCGGCCTTCGTCGCTGCCCAATAGGCGCGCGAGCTCGCCTCGAGCCCTACCCCTGACCCCGAACTGGGCGAGATGAACCTCCGCGTGTACGTGAAGCAGCACCCCGGGAAGCCGCGGGTGTCGGGATGGAGGCGGGCAGCAGCGGGTGACCCCCGTGGCTGCGGACACACGGCCCGGGGCAGGGGTTGGAGAGGGCAGCAGCTGGCATGACCGGACCCCACATCGAGGGCTGCTATCTAGAGGATAAGCAACAGCGGGGGCAGGCCCTGGACAGCGAAGGGCAGCAGCTGCTTAACACGACAAAGTGGGGGGGGGGGGGGCAACGCGGGCAGCACGTGATGCTCACCCCCCCCCCCCGCCCCCCAAGCTTACCTGCCTCGCGAGTGCACAATTTCCTTAATCTCAAGAGCCCGGATTTCTTTAAATTTAAGTCTCGGAGATAAAAGTGTGATGGATATTGAGCAGGCAATTATGGCTCGAGTAATGTCTCTCCCGGCCGCGCAGACGCGGCGCTATCTCTATGCGGCGAGGGCGACAGCGTGATGTCCTGATTAATGGAGTAAGTAATTTAGGAATGCTGGCGAGGGTGATGCATTGAATGCCTCTGGTGATATATTGACTGATTGCCTGCCTCGCCCGCGCCCCGCCACTATCCGTCCTTTTTTGTGAAAAATGACAACATTCCATTAGACGGGAGACAGACAGCGGTGGCGGAGTGGGTAGAGGGGAGGGGGCGCGGGCCGGGCGGAGCTCGGTGCCTGGGAAGCCGCCCATCCATCACGCCCAGGGGAGGGGGCTGCAGCAATTCGCTCAGGGTTCGGCGACAGCTGCGGCTACCCCCCACCCACCCACCCTGCAGCAGCACACGACAGTGGACAGAGAGAAGGGAAGAGACCCACAGAGATGACGAAACCCCCCCCGCCCCCCAAAGGGACACGCATACAGACAGTGAAACGCAAAGAGAAAAGGAAACCCACGGCCAGAGAGGAGACAGACCCTCATTGATAGACGCAGATAACGAGAGAGACGTACAGAGACAGAGAAGGGGATCACTGTATAGTGCAGCTATCGAGAACTTGCAGCCGTTGAAACCGCACCTGGGCACACGGGGCAAATGATCCCTAGGCTCCTCCGACTTAACAACATTTACATTGGACAGGGGACCCCATTTCATTCCTTGCACCGGGGTCCATCCCACCCACGCTAGGCCCATGAGGGAAGACGCACAGAGATACACAGACTCACAGAGCGCCATGCACATGCACGCACACACAGAGAACCACAACCATGAAGAGAGAGATAGCCACACACACACGGAGGGGCAGAGTGAAAGGGGCCCAGAGTGTACAGGCAACAACAGAGAGAAACCCACACAGAGAGGAGGGAGACCCACTAAGAATGACAGGGACGGTGGAACACGCACAAAGATTTCCCCTATAGCCTTAACATAATGTTGGGGTAAGTGCTGTTAGCGAGCACCTATGAAGGCCGGCACGGCACACGGTGGGGTGGGGGGGAGTCGGGGGGGGTGTCCAGCGTCACGCTCGACCGCCTTTGTCTCCCCAATGGCGATGTTTACAGACCACACCAGGTACTCATTTGAGGCTGAGTCGACCGAGGGGAAGTGACGGACAAGTGCAAGACAACCGTCATAGGTGTCGGTGGCCGTGAGCGGGAATCGAACTCGGGTAGGCGGTTTCGTAGCGCGGCGTGCTACCCGCGACACCTCCGCCCCCGACGCCCAGAGGCGAGCCCCACGTGGAGAGCGAGAGCCCCCCAACCCACCCCACGTGGCCGTCTATGCGCAGCCTCTCTCGTCATCGTCCGGGAAACAGAGAGAGGCGCGAGGACGCAGCACCAACACGAGCCGCCCGCCACGCGGCTTCAGCCCCATTACGCGGTCGGCCGTTGCCCGCGCGGCAGGTGACATCGGATCCCGCTCGGGCTCTCGAAATAAAGGGAAGTGACGTGAAGCTCTCAGAATACGGCTCCGGGATAAACTTCACTCCCCGCCCCCCAACGCAACCACCACCACCACCACCGCCCTTCCCCCCAAACAATCGCCCCCCCGCCCATTCTGCAACGGCAGTGTTGAATATCAACACACATTCGTCAATAACACCCTCAAATTATCACCATGCTATGTTCGTCAAAAGGTTTGCTGGCTGGGCTGGCTGCTGGCTAGCGCGCGGGCGAGTAGGTGTGCAGGTGTGCAGTGGTGACGTTGGCGCGCGCATATACGTGATGACGTCACCCGATATCCGACAGCCTTGAGCCCGGATCGTCTGTCCTGACATCACGCCCCCCCATCCCACCCTCCGTGGATGTAGTCGGTGCTCGTGGGACCTTGAAAATAAAATTTATATTAAAGGCGGCGTTTCAGGCAATGGTCCTTCTTCAGAGCACATACATAGACATGCCGGAGAGGCGACAGTCAAGACGTTTATAACGTCGAGTTGCGGCAGAATGCGGGAGGTGCAGTCCGGGCTTTTTAGCAGGTACTGTACTGATGGATGATACGTTGTTGCTGTAAATTGTTTAACAATAGACAATACAGCTCTCAACAATAGACAAATGACAGTAAAACAACGAGCAAATACTGTTAAGGCAGACATTAAATAATACAGCGGGAACAGTGCATCAGAAGAGCAAAAATCAATAAACCCAAGACGGAAGACAATAAACAATAAAGTCAATAACTATGAATAAATATCCGTAACCAGTGAACACACCATATACAATACAAAACTATTAATTATATATTTTACAACATCCACAAAAACTGTTAACAATACATTCTAAACTACAACGTAAACAAACTACAATAACAAGATTCAATAATAAACCAACCCGAAACCGACATGGGCGGTGAGCGGTGGTGCAGTGGTTAGGGCACTCAGCTGACACGAAGCGAGACATCAGATTTCCATGCCCAGATACGGCGGGTAACATCAATGGCGCGTGATATCTGAACCGGTCCTGGGTGCCCAACAAAGACAAAGATCCCCCGTATATCCTTAACAGACTGTTGGGGCAAGTGCTGTTAGCGAGCAGTACCTGTGAAGGCCGGCACGGCACATGAGGGGGTCGCCTCCCCACGACACTCGGCCTCCTTTGTCCCCCGAGTGACGGTGTTTACGCATCGCACCGGACAAAGTATTCATTTGTGGCTGAGTTGATCTAGGGGAGGCTCAGGACTGATTCAAGTCACCGGTGTTGGTAGCAGTGAGCGGGAATCGAACTCGGGTGGCCGGGTTCGGAGCGCAGCGCGCTAACCGGTCCACCACCGATTCAGCGGAGGCCTCCATCCAACAGTGGATTGACAACGGGATGGATGAGACAAATATCAAATATAAAGCGGACATCAATCGGACGATAGACGGCAGGCGATGAACTGTAAACCAACAGCAATGAAGCACCGCGGCACCTCGCGCACTCCCCGTGACACCCATTGAGACAGACGACGCCTTTTATTTAACCGCCAGGTAAGGACAGAGAACCCCTCCATTGAGTACGCGAGTCTCTTCTTTATTATTATTATTACAAGCTTTTATTTAACTCACTCTGTTGTATCCTCAAATCTTGTAACTCAATTTTAACCCACTTCCCAATGTGGTATCGACTGCAAACTTGGAATACGTATGTCGTATTGATGACAATACTATATTCTATCATGAATAATAAAAAACAACATATTTTAAAACATTATTTTTTATATGTTATGTTTCGGCTTGGATCTAATTGTCCACGGTAAACTGACGTTGGCTGTAAAAGACCACGGTCTCTTACGTTGGAGTCGTGGAGTTCTTCCATTACTAGCACGGTACATTTCATTAAAGCGTGTTTTTTAAAAAATATTACTTATTCCAGAGTGACATTTGGATTCAAAATAAACACGTCAAGTTTGTTTTGTTGTTGTTGCGGTTTTGTTTTTTACCGTCGAAATGTTTTAAATTTAATCAGTGGAAAACAATGAGTGAAGTTCCACACGCCAGGAATTTTTTTTTTGTAATTGCTGTGCGTGCGTGTGCACTAGTCGCTGTGTGTGCGTGTGCACCAGTCGCTGTGCGTGCGTGTGCACGAGTCGCTGTGCGTGCGTGTGCACCAGTGGCTGTGCGTGTGCCCGAGTCGCTGTGCGTGCGTTTGCACCAGTCGCTGTGCGTGTGCACCAGTGGCTGTGCGTGCGTGTGCACGAGTCGCTGTGTGTGTGCACGAGTCGCTGTGCGTGTGCACGAGTCGCTGTGCGTGTGCACGAGTCGCTGTGCGTGTGCACGAGTCGCTGTGCGTGTGCACGAGTCGCTGTGCGTGTGCACGAGTCGCTGTGCGTGTGCACGAGTCGCTGTGCGTGTGCACGAGTCGCTGTGCGTGTGCACGAGTCGCTGTGCGTGTGCACGAGTCGCTGTGCGTGTGCACGAGTCGCTGTGCGTGTGCACGAGTCGCTGTGCGTGTGCACGAGTCGCTGTGCGTGTGCACGAGTCGCTGTGCGTGTGCACGAGTCGCTGTGCGTGTGCACGAGTCGCTGTGCGTGTGCACGAGTCGCTGTGCGTGTGCACGAGTCGCTGTGCGTGTGCACGAGTCGCTGTGCGTGCTTGTGCACGAGTTTCCAACTCGCCGAATGATGCGACAATGTCGCGCGTTAAGCCGAACCGGCAGGGCTGGAAATGCGTCACGAAACACAAAGTACAGCAAGATGAAAAACGAAGTCGAGAGGAAGGTCGCTCCAACAGAAGTTGGGGGATGTACAATCGATTGATGAATCAATCAAAATCGATTATATTCGTGCGTGTGAGAATCGATGTTTTCCGATTCGTGTACGTTTCACGAATGTAATTGATTCACGTCATCTGACGAGCTCCACCTTTCACCAGCAATGTTACCAAAATTGTTTTAAATAATCGCTTATTGAGTCGAATAATAATCCTAACGAATATAAACAAGTCCCTCCGACTCGATGCTCAAGATTCCCATTACGATGGGCAGATTGGGGCCACCCCAGCACTTGGCCATAGCGGGGGGCCACTCAATCCTCTCTCGGCCTCCACAAGGAACGAACCCCATTGCCCCCCCCGTAACAAAGCCCCTCCATCCCCTCCCAACTTCCCCTTCCAGACCTCGCGGCCTCTTGGCACGGGGATCCGAGCTGCGCATGTTTGCCAACTGTGCAACCTCCCCCCCCTCCCCTTCTCCACCCCCCACTCCCCTTCTCCACCCCCTGCCCCCCAAGAGGCGAGTTTGAGACCCCAGGCCGGGATTGATGAGAACGCCTCGAGTCCTTTAGTAGTTGCAGCTGAGCTGCCCCGCACGCGTGGAGCGAATGAGAGTTGTGATGCAGTCAGAATCCTGCGTGGGGGCACGTGGGATTTACACTCTGGGTCAATTATAAAGGGCAAAGATAAAGGCGCAGCCCTGCAATTACCTACTCACGACACTACTGATGGAATGGCCTCCGCCAGAAGGAGCTCAAGACAGCCCCTCTAGATGATATTTTTGGCCTACTCTTCCGCACTGACGAGACGTCTTGGAAAGAGGTGGGGCGTACCCAAATGTTACCCCACCACACGTGACCTGCGGACGATGTACCGATGTATGCTTCTGAGTGGTAGCCACTGCCTCATCTGGACATCGGACCCCTGGATTGCAAGTCCAGTGTGCTTCACCGTTGCACCACGGCAGCATTCCCTGAAAAACTTTACCAAAGTGTCCAAAAACAATAAAACTCCCTTCGCTGACGGTCACACACGACACGAGGGGAACTTCCGGAAACATTCCGGACCTCAAGCCTCCTCCTGCCGCCTCTTTATATAACACACATGCAAAGGTCCACCGTGTAGCCTTTAACAGACTGTTGGGGCAAGTGCTATTATTACAGGCAGCAACCCATTAATAGCAGCGCGACCAACAACCGAGTGGTTGGCCAGCACCACACCCGGCCGCCTTTGTCTCCCCAGTCAGTGCTGACGTTACCACACACCAAAGACAAATATCAACCGCATAGTCTTCACAGACTGTTGAGGCGAGTGCTGTTAGAAAAACCACAAGTTAAGCTCGGAACGACGCAAGAGATGTGGGTGGTTGTCGGTAGCCAACGTAGCCAACACCACTCCGGGCCGCCTTTGTCTCCCCAATGTTTACACACACGCACCCCACCACACACACACCACGCACACTCGTTGCGAGGATGCAGATGTTACGGGCGCATTCCGTTACAGACATCGGCGCTTGGTCTGAACGTCCGCTCCAATTACTTTTTTTTAAAAACACACACGCGGTCTAATGACTCCCAGTGATCTCGTCGACAATGAGCTGTGACAGCCATGTCATTACTCATCCCCTGGCCTGCTTCGCCGTCCCACACAATAAAGTCCTCAAGCGTAGCGCCTAATGGCAAACAGATCACATTTTATTAGAGTCCACCCGCTCCTCCCCCCCCTTCGCCGCATCGAAACATCTATTTATACGTAATTACATCCAGGTGTCTTTTCTGGTGAAATATATCAAATGATTTTGTTGGCAGCGGGGATGAATAGTGCTGTCAGGGAGATTGATATTTATGGCCTGATGGTTAGATAAAGAATGTGGCTTGGTCAGCCCCCCCCCTCCACCCCCCCTTCTGCCCATTAGCCCCTCCCCGCCTCCACCCCCCACCCTTCCGTGGAGGATGCTAACGAGTTCGCTCTGCCGCCACATTGCGACAGCCTGACGCGCGGCGGACTTCGCGCACAGTGTGCCGCCTAATATAGACAAAGATCCCCCGTATAGCCTTTCAACATTCGGCTGGGGCCAAGTGCTGTTAGCGAGCTCCTATGAAGGCCGGCACATCACACGAAGGGGGTGCGGTGGGGTGGGTGACCATGCAGCACCACGCTCGGTGGTGATGTTTACTACACGCCACATCAGGTATTCGTTTTTACGACTGAGTCGACCTAGGGGAGGCCCAGAACTGGTTACAATATTTGCCACTGTTATTCGGTCGTGAGCGGGAAGCGAGCTCGGATCGCGCTACCCACTACGCTGCCGTCTGTATGTTGAACTTCTTTCTCACCGTACGTATCCAACCGTGCTAATCGGAGGCGACGGGATTATAACACTATCACGCATACATACACACACATGCGTACACAAACACAAACGTGCATGCTAAAGTATCAAGTTAATTAAAATTATGATAGCCGTGTTTATTATTGTTAAAGAGTCTTAGCAACCCGAACGCCATTTGGACTCCACCGGATGTCCGTCTCTCCCTCCAGCCAGCCAGCAAAACTTGTTTTTTCTCAAACAGACAACGCTCATGGGCACACACTCGCTTAACAGGCCACCAAGCGGCGCTTGTACCAGGCTAGGTGCACGGTAAAACCCCTGACACTTGTATACAAGGGGGTTCAGTGCTTCTCGACAGCGGAAACGGATCACCTCCCCCACCACGCGCCCACATTCTCGCCTTGTCCCCTCCACAATTCCACACCGCCTTCACCCCTGCCCCTCTCCGCGTTGTTTTGTCTCTCTAAAACAAAAAACACGGACCCCTCAAAGTGGTGCCGTGTGCCATCACGAAAATAAATCAACTATCGAGGCCGCTCTAGAGGAGGAGTCCATCTCCTCCTCTGTGCGAGAGACGCGCGTGGTGTGTGCGGGCACCCTGGGCCCAGACGACCGGGCCCTGCGAGTTCCAGCTCCCGGGTTCCCATCCCAGCTACGCCAGCAGCCACCCCCTCCTCCTCCTCTCACCCCCACCCCGACCCGCCTCGCCCCCCACCGACCCGCCTCGCCCCCCCCACCGACCCGCTTCGCCCCCCCCAACGACCCGCTTCATCCCCCACACCCCCCCCAAACACCTCCCCTTCTCATCAAACTGGCACTCGCCACCCGTCCGTCCACCAAACCCCCTCGGTCCCCACATCCCCTCTCACCCCCGCCCACAACCCTCACCGCCCCCCCTCCTCCGGCCGAGACAGCCACCCCTTCTCCAGTGAGGGATCTATTCGCCCAGCCCTTGCGCCGAACTCCACAGGCATTCAATTTGGAAGCTATCATCTTGCAGCGGCGATGGAATGAACAGTCATATTGCCGTAATACTCTGATTATCAATCATCCTGACAGCCGCCTGGCTCACGCGCCCGCCCGCCCGCCCCGCCCCGCACCGCCGGCCTCCCTGTCACGAGGCTACATTAAACAGGCGAGAGATGAAAAGCAGAGGCCCCGCGCTCAGGCCGTGGGGGAAAGGAGTGGTGGGTTTGGTGGAGGCGGGGGGGGGTGGAACGAGGTTCCAAGCCGAGCCAAGGTCTGGCTCTTGCTCCGCCTCTCAACCCCACTCTTGTGTGGGGTGTTTTTTGTTTAAATTCACGACTCGGCTTGCCTCGTCCCGTCCGCCTTCCCTCCCATCCCCTCTCACGGTGCCTCGGAGCGTGGACGGCGAGCAACCACGGATCCTGGGGCCACGCCTGGCGTCTCTTCCGCCCCTGCTCTCCACGCTATCTCTCCCCGGCCACCGCGTGCGTCTCCCCGTCATCGCACGGACTTCTCCATCCTCCTCCCAGTCATCCCTCCCTGCACCCCCCCCCCCCTACCACCACCACCGCGTGCGAGCGAGAATTCGCATTGCTCGCTCGCGGCTCTGCGCCCGCGCGGGGTTTGGCAGAAAGTGCAGCGTGCGTGGTTTTTTTTTTAGGGGGGGGGGGTGTGGGGGGTTAATTTCCCATGTTTTTTCACTCATCTATTTCTTTGTTTCTCTTTGTTGTCATTGCAGAGCCTCGCTTGCTCGCTCTCTCTCGTAACCTCGCACCCCCCCCCCCACACACACACACAACCTCCCCCCCCCCGACTCTCAGACAGGCAGCGTCTCCCGAGGAACTATGACCGCCATTAAACTTTCATCTCTTGATTTATCTCCTGTAAAATATTTACCAAATACCCGGCGACTCCGCAGTCCGCGTGTTTTATGTCTCATCCCGGCCTCTATGCGCCCCAAATCGCGGGCATATATACACACAAAGACAAAGACTCCAGTATAGCCTTAACATAATGTTGGGGCAAGTGCTGTTAGCGAGCACCTATTAAGGCCGGCACGGGTGGCCATCCCCACGCCCGGCCACCTTTGTCTTCAAAGTGTCGATGTTTACACACCGCACCAGGTACTAAGTGAGGCTGAGTTGACCTAGGGGAGGCCATGACTGGTTCAGATAATAGTCACAGGTGTTGGTAGCCGTGAACCGGAATCGAACTCGGGTCGCCGGGTTCGTAGCACAGCGCTACGCGCTCACCGCTACAGCGTCGTTCTCCACTCAAGACGCGCATTCACGCACTCACTCACACTTGAAAACACACTCAACCAGGGCACATGGCTCGCGACAACACACACAAGCACACACACACAAACACACACACAGGCAATCGCGGTAAGCGCTCGCACACGCGCGCGCACTGTAAAATGGGCAAAATATTAGAGGGATAAGTCAGGACGGATTGATTGAACTCCGGCCGACATGATTTCATTTCCTTTCAGGCCACATAACGCTGCGCGCTAACACTTCAGCGGGAATGAGACGTGGCAGCCGCTGACAAGATTTATGGCGGGGGAGCGGAGAGGCGGGCGACGCTCCGCGGGCAGATAAAAGCGCACGTGTGCGCGGGGGCCAACGCTGTAGGGGTGGGGGTGCAGGCACGGAGTATACGGAGGGGGGGGATAGGGGGTTAGCAGGCCCCCGCCTGAAGGGGTCTGGAGTTGCGAGTGAAGTGAATGAAATCCTAAATCACATCGCCAACTGCGGGCAACCCTCCAGCGAGAGGTGTGGCGATGCGACTGGCGGCGGGCGGCGTTGCCCGTAAAATGTCCACTACCCGTGTGCTTGTGGTGGGGGGCTGACTGCGGTGCGGTGGGGGGGGGGGGGGGGCTCTTCAGAGGGGTCCGAGGTTGACCAAACGACGGCTGTGCTCTCAAGCGGTGTGGCATTTCGGTTTGCGTGTAGTCACCCGTTGGCACAATTCACAGAGGGCGCTTGACTCCACCCCCCTCCCACCCCTTTACGGAGTACGACTCTTTACCCGTAACACGGCATGCCCCCCCACCACCCTCTCGGACAGCATTCGCTTAAAAAGTTATACGCCCTGTTGATGAGACTCAGACATGTCGAAACTGCTTCAAGTGTTTACCCTCCTTAAAATCGATACTGATGCTGCCGCAGTAAAAAAACAACACGAGTCCGGGAAGCTCATTGGTCGATGAATTTAAATTGTGTTTTGTTTTTACGTTGGCGATGACGCTTCCCCTGGGTGGCCATTTATTTATTTATTTCCCCCACATTTCGCCGACACGGCGCAATACGCGCAGCGCTGTTGAGTCATTAGTTTGGCTGCTGCTGCCGCCTCTGCTACTGGGCGATCCGTGAGCCGTGGCGTCGCGTGGTGGGCATTTGCCCGGGCTGCAAATAATGAAATGGGGTGCCCCCTGTTCAAGTCCTCCCCTGTCTTCGCAGTCGGGCCGTGCGCCCCTGTGCAGCAGCAAGTGCACCCCCTGCACACTCTGCAGCTAGCCCGCCGCGTTACGCGAGAATCGCGCACACGTACACACGGCCCCATCAGTGTGCCCGGGAAGAGCAGAGGGAGTCCCCTCGCCTCCCTCCCCCTCTTCAGACCCCCTCCGGCGCCGCGCCCCCAGGGCACTCTCAGCTTACAGAACACAATCTCGCGCGTCGGAGCTGTCCAGAGGGCGGGCGGTGAGTAATGACTCCTCCAGTCCGCCCCGCTCCCCCCGCCCGAGTCCCCTGTCCCCCCTCGCCCCCACCGCACCCTCCCCACTCCTCCCCCCGCCGCCTTCGGCGCAGGTTCATGGCGCCTGAGTCAATGGATGGGGACATCGTGGCAGAGTGCGAGAAGATTCTGGAAGCGCATCGCCACCATCGGGGTATCAGCGCGGGCATCTCGCACTCCGGGGTTCTGAAGACCTCGCCAGCTGCTGCATGGAACCCCATGGGCTTCCATCGGCTGCACCAAGAGGACCCCCCCACCTCCCCTCCCCTAAACCGAGTTTTAATGTGTTTGTGGTAATTGTGCGCTACTGCGGAGAATGTTTTTGGTATTGAAACACACCTATATACGACCGCTCCGCATCATGTATAGTCCTTTTATCAATCCACTGCTGGATGAAGACCTTTACAAAGCCATATTGGTCGTGGGAGTTGTTGGACCACAAACACCCCGTGCTGGTTGGTGCGGGTGGGGGGTCGGGCCAGGATCGGGTTCAGATAGCACTCGTCACCGATGTCAGCCGTGGCTGGTTCAGAGCGCATATCTACACATTTTGCAAACCATGCAAATAAGCAAATGTCTCATCAGCAGTCGTGCTTGCTAAACAAATACCTCCGGTTTCAGTTCGCGGGTCTAACACCACCGATGAGACCCAGAAGGTCGATATCAGTCCAGAGTCTGTGCGTTTAAACAACTTCTGCTGTTTGAAATATATCTGGAAGGCCACTGAGTCGAAGGCCTCACTCGAAAGAGCATGGTACAGTATCTGTATGCGTGTGACCCTGTTCAAACCCAGGCCTTGAACCTCAACTGGAACTGGGGCAAGGGAGTCGACATTACGGACGACTGGTGGGAAGAGATTTCCAGACGATAACGAAACGAAGGAGAATGAGCGAGCTGCCCACTGCCCGAAGTTTGACTGAACTCACGTGTCTATCATCAGCACCTAACTTCCAATACCTGTTAAGCCAGCTCAGCCCGTTGCACGGTGTAGCTCGACACAGCTAAATCGGACCTCACGACAGGACGGTGGCTCATTTCTGTCAAAGTTTATCTCCCTGTGTGTGCGCGCGTGTGTGACTAAAATATCGGGCCGGCTCCGTGGGTGGCAACGGGGATTCCGCCGCGATTTCACACCAGAAATCGTCAAAATGGGCATGGAACCAGACGCGTGCTTGAAATCAAGCGTCACCTCCTCCTGTCCACTCGCAACACCCAGTTACCTTCTTTGCTGCGTTAAATCACTGGCGCGCGCCCGACAGAACACACGTGGCAAAGATCCCCCGTATAGCCTTTAACAGACTGTTGGATTCAAGTTTTGTTCGTGCGCATTTCTCCCCAATAGCGATGTTTGCACATCGCACCAATATCTCAATTGAGGTTGAGTCGACCCAGGACCGGTTCAGATAATCGTCACTGATGTTTGCCGTGAGCGGGAATAGAACTCGGGTCGCCGGGTTCGTAGCACAGCGCGCTAACCACTGTGCCACGGCTCCCTTGCACCGACATATGTACAAAGACAAAGATCCCCCCTGTATAGCTTTCACAGACTGTTGGGGCAAGTGCTGTTCGCGAGTACCTGTTAAGGCCGGCACGACACACGAGGGGGTGTCCACTCATGTAAAACACAGGAGCACGCAGCACTGTTAAAACAATTAGAGCCACGATCCAAATATGCTTAAGTAACTCTTTCGTATTCTTTGGTGACGTAGAGTTGGCAAGTGGTTCATTTGTAATGACAGTAGAGTCAAACTACGGTGTGAGTGGACTGGTGGCCACGGGAGGTAATGACAGGGGAGTCAGCTTGCAGTGAGTGGACTGGTGGCCACGGGAGGTAATGACAGGGGAGTCAGCTTGCAGTGAGTGGACTGGTGGCCACGGGAGGTAATGACAGGGGAGTCAGCTTGCAGTGAGTGGACTGGTGGTCACGGGAGGTAATGACAGGGGAGTCAGCCTGCAATACGAAGGGACTGGTGGCTACGGGAATTATTGAGGATAGGAGCGTGGCCAGGTGACGGAAGAGGACAGTGGAGTCTGCTAGTAGAGCAAGCGGTCTAGAACCAGCGAGAAGGTTCGGGAATGGGGGCGTGGCCTCGGACCGCATATAATGGAGATGCGCGGGAGACTCGGGGCTGTTCCAGTGGGGGTCTTCGCCTTTGAGTGAACGTGTCTTCATTAAAATAAACAATCTCAAGAAAGTGTATCAAGTCGTCTTTACAAATTGCTGTGCTCAGAGCCTTTGCCCAAAGCGTCGCCTTATATATATATATTTCTTTATGGCTACAGTGTTCTGAACGAATGTGTTGAGTTTTTGTCGAGATTAATTACTATCTCGTCAATAATATACATAGGCTGTCTCCCCAGCTTGAAGTTTTGTTCATGGAATTAAAGGCGATAATGTTAATCTATCGCTCTCTATATATGACGTCACTGTATATGTATTAAAACTAGCAACGTTGTGCCCCATAGAAGGGGAGTGAAGTCAAGGATGTAATTAATGGAGAACGGGAGAGAGAAGGGAGCGAAGAGAAAAAGTGGAGAATGAGAGGAAAGGAGGGGAAAGGAATGGAGAAACGGGAGCAGAGGGCTCAGGAGAGATGAGGATGGAGGGAGAGGTGGCGGCGTGTGTTTTCACACCGGGCGGAGAGGGTAGAGGGGAGGAGCGATTCATAGCGGTGGTGGCCACACACAAGTCACGCGATGTACTGGAGGCCTGAGCTGATTTAGGGATCGTGAGACAATAAAGAAGATACGTTCACGTTGGCCAGAGGCTCCGTTGTGATAGCGCTCCAGTGACGTCACGGCGACGCCACAGCCCGCGCGTTGTAACACAAAGCCGCGGTGACGTCACAGGAGCGCAATGATGGATGTAAATGCGTACGATGTAGTTCATAGTTCCATTTATGTTGGTATAGCCCTGTGAGCCATTCGGCTCTTGAATCGGGTGCAACCGTAACAAACAAAAAACAAAAACATGAACAAGAAAACATCTTAAAGTGACTATGTGAATTAAAGTCGTTGTGTTTTTATTCCCAATGTTAACGAAGCATCGAACGAAGTCGCGTGGAACAGCGCAGGTCACGTGGTCAAGGCGTGCAGCAGCTCGAGAGGCCATACAACAGTATAGATTGATAAGAAGCAGCAACAAAGTATTTCGCGAGTAGAGCCCATTGGTCTAAGAAGATTATTTTTTTAAGGGCCACTCGGCCGGCAGACAACATCAAAGCATTCCACAATTATACATTTAAAAAAAACTAATAATAATAAATGGAATGATGCTGTAAAATTGCATTCACATTTAGAGTTTTAGTGATGTTAATAGAGTCATTTTAAATTAGCGCGAAGATGGCAGAATGGAGATGCCGAGAGTCGAAGCTTAAGTGGTTACAAACACGTTTGGGCAGCAGCTACGTGAAATGCTTCTGATCCCAAATTGTGTGTAAAATCTGGGAGCTATTCACAGAAAACGACACACGGCTCTCTCAGTGAACCTCGACACAAAACCACGCTCGAGCAGCATACTCACGCCTTGTGTTTACTGTCGCCGAGAACAAAGGAAATATTTCGACGACGTTCCAACTGGTGAACACCTCTTCAAGGAACTGTGACCGATGCATTGTTTCCAGCCGTGTCCTGCCCCCCCCCCCCCACGTCGCAAGCAAGGGGCGAGGGTCGCCGTCGGTCGACACTCAACGGCGGAGTGGCGGGCACGAGGAGGGAGCCTCGGCCCCGAGAGGAGGTCACCAGGCGTGGCGGTCACCGCATGGCCGTCAGGGATGGCGACGGCGTGGCGAGGGCTCCACCCAGCAGCGGAGAGATTTTGACCGATGGCCACTGTGATGAAGAAGATGATGATATCAATCAGTACATTGGCATGGCTGTAAATTCTTATAAATGACTATCATTTTAAAGGGAGAGGGGGGCGGATGTCCCCACCCCTCTGCCCCATCGCCCCCACCTGTGGATAGAATGTCTGGGGGAGGGTGGCTCGGTGAGTGTTCAGTGATTGAGGCCGGGTGGTGGTGGAGTGGCGGTGGGGGGGAGAGAGCTGTTTGTTGTTCCGTGTCGCCTTCTCTCTCAAGTTTGGTTCCGATTCACAGCAGCGGCGGAGCGGGGCCGCATCCCAAGACGTGACGACACAGATTGCGCCCTGGGGGGGGGGGGGGTGGGGGAGAACGATGGGATTGGAGTGGGGAAGGGGGGGGCGAATAACCCCCCCACCACACACACCCGACCCCCTCGCCCCGTGGCCTCTGAGGAAAACATCAGTCACGGGACCCCGCTCCGCGTCAGCTGAACCCAACAGCGACCCGGGGCGACAGGAAATGAATGCAAGTGCGGTGCCTGGCTGTGTCGGCTGTTTGGCTGTGCCTCACTCAGCCGGCGGTGCCTGAGCGTGCCTGGCCGAGTTGGCCGTGCCTGTCTCTCACCGTGTAGCTATTATTCTTGGGCTATGGTGGTGGTGGTGGTGGCGCGTGGTGGTGGCTCCGCTGATGCTCGTGGCTGTCTGTAATGCAGCAGTGTGGAGGCAGCAGCAGCGAGGGTTGTTGGATCATCGCACGAATGTTGTGAAACTCCCTTCCCGTGGGCGTCGAGGAGGGCCCATTCCCCCTGGCTCGCCAGGTAGGGGGCGGTACAGCGACTGGACTAATTACCGACTGTTTCTACCTGTGCTGGGATAGGAGGGTTGTCATCTCGAGCAAGGTGTATATTTTCCTCCTCCCCACGTGGTATAATAATCACAAGCTCATCAATAATTGGCTGAAAACATCTTACAAATATTGATTTAAAGCTTTCGTGACTGCAGGGATTCATATTATTGGTTCTTTCGGTAAAGTCACGTAGAAGGGAAGCAATAAAATAATAAAAATATAAAACAATTAAATTATTGCTTTATATCTTTATTATTTTATTGTTTCTCTTCTACGTGACTTTACCGAAAGAACCAATCATATCTTACAAATAACTAAAAAAACACTCGCGAGTAGCAGCAACAGCAGCGGCAGCAGGACTCTCCCGCAAAAAAAATAGTTATACGACTCAGTGTGGCTGTCCTGGATATATGATAGATAAATAAGTAATTATAATAAATAAACATGGGCTGTGCCTGGCCGAGTTCTCCGCGTTGGCTGGAGTCCCTGCTGCAAGTGGTTTGCATTGCCGCCCTCCCCCCAGTGCTCATCTCCTCGCCTCGGCAGTGCCGTGCGTTCCTCTGCGCTACAGCGCATGACGTGGGGGGGGGGGGTCCCTGTTCTATGCCGAGGGGGCCCCGAGGCGCTGTCAGACCCACGGGCTGAAATCAATTTCCTTCAGGAAAGAATAAATTCAAAGTCTTGAGGGTCTTTTATCTTTGCGGGCCGCGCCTGCAGGCAATCTATAGAAACTGCCCTAGAAAATGTTTGATTAAGGCCAAATGCACTGCCGGTGCTGTCACTCATTTTGCTTCGTTAAGCAGTTTTACTCTTTCACTCACTCGCTTTCCCTCTCTCTCTCACTCTATCTTTTTCTCTCTCTCACTCACTCTTTTTCTCTCTCTTTTCTTTTTCATTGTTTTCTTCTTTTTTTACGATCAGAGGAAACAAGAAGATGCTCGGTCTAGCCGGCACTTTGCTTCGTTCATTATTTCGTTTTTTTTTTGTTTTTAAAATCTTTCTCTCACTCTCTCTTTCTCTCTCTCACGTACAAGTCTCCCGTAGCCAAACGCTGCGGTGACCTCCAGTCGAGGTTGGCACACTTCACGTTGCCATCGGCCGTGTGGCTCAGCCGAATCTCGCCAGGGGTAACAGACTTGTGGATTTCATGCGGTGCCAGGGAGGATCTGCCCCACCAGTACTTACACTGCCAGCGGTTCAAATCAATGTTCCGCCTTTTGGGAGACATCTTCAGGAAACTGGGGGTGCCCTTCTACAACAGCAGCTTCGTATATGGGGTGCCTTACCTGGCTAACAAACGCCATGACCTCCCCAACTTCGCCTGTGCTAAGGCGAAGACGGCGGTGTACAGAACGAGAAAATTGATGCTGGAAGGTGACACTGACGGCTGCTCTGTGGTGCTTCCAGTGTTCAGAGGCCTGCTCAAGGCGCGGTTTCGGCTGCAGCACGCATACCACACACATTCCAGTGATGTGCGCGTCTTCTTCGAACGCTGGGGAGCCGGAAAAGCCCTCTCTGTACCAGCGTGGACGGCACCCCACGTGTTCACCTTCTGAAGCGCTCACTCGTCACCGTGGCGTGCGCGATGACCACCACAACCACCACGTGACTTTCCCTTCGTGTTGTGCGCGGTGCTTTTAGCGCCACAGTGCGTGGATTTGTAACTTTATTTTCACTTGTTTGCTGGTGACTGTGTATTGCATATCGAAATCGCCTCCAGTGCTGTTGCTGCTGGCGGCAATAGAAGTTGTTTAAATGTCAAAAGTCTCTCTCTCACTCTCTCTTTTTCTCTCTCCCTTCTGTGCGCGCGGGCGTGAGGGCTGCACGGTGCAACTCCCTTCCCGATCCCGCGTCACTCCTCCTGCGAGGCACACTGCCTGAGCCGCAATACTCTGACTTAGCCGGATGACTTAGCCGGATGACTTAGCCGGATGACTTAGCCGGATGACTTAGCCGGATGACTTAGCCGGATGACTTAAATGGACTAAATTGCCACATCAGTCGTCTCACTCAGCCACAATACCGACCCGTCTCAGCCTTCAAGCGTTCACAGTTAATTACATCATAAATAATCATCACTTTTAAACCCTTTGTTAGCTGTGACCGGGATTAGAACTTGAATGATGTGAAGTCAAACGAAAATCGACATTAACTGTGAATGAATAAACCTACATCTCTACCTGAGCTTCATATAATTCTACTCTTGCTCTGGGCGCCCGAACATTGGGGGACATTTGCGTCTGGGAGAAGATTCTCACCACTCGGCAACACGGAAGTGCAGACGAAGTGTCCCGAGTAGCTCCAGCGACCCCTCCTTTCCGTGATCAGCAATCACTTTCTTCTGTTCACGTGCAACGTGAGCCACTTGCGCGCACTGCACGCACCTAATCGTTGGTAATCACGGGAAGCTGTGTACGGTGGGGAGTTCGGGAGTTGAGTTGTTATATCAAAGCACGAGCCTTTGAATCACGATCTCAAAGAGACTGTGTCATTCGTGGCTTCCAAACTCCTGGAACCTGCGATTGCCGTGTTGTTGCGTGCGAATGCTCCATCGAGTCATCTTATTTGGTGGCTGTGGGTGGGTAAAAAGGGCAGCTCATCTTGTCATCGCTGGGCGAATCGTCCAGGCGACGTCTCACGTTCCGCTCGTTCCGTTCCGATGTAAATCTGGTTCACGATGTCTCGAATATATGTATCTATTTTTAAAACGACTCTTTCGTACGGTTGAGAAGATGGCACGTACAGATCCTATGCAACACCAGAGAGAAGTACGTACGATACTAGAGACGACCAGTGCACCAGTACAGATCAAGTGTGAGTACGAGCACCAGAGTACGTAGGGCTGCATACTTGCGTCGGTGTGGCGTTGTTACAAACAGCCTCGATGGGCACGGAGCCCACGTGCACCCAGGTTCGTGTGTTCACCAACTACGAGCGGCATGCAGTCGGTTTACTGTGTCACAGGCGTACGCAGCGTGAACACATTATATAACTTTGAACACGCCGAAATATCTAGCGAACACGCCGGGCAGCATTATCACGGCAACGCAGTGAACGCGGCAACGCTACCAGGTACTCATTGCAGGCCGAGTCGACCACAGCAACCTCATGAACAGTCGTGCCGCGTGATGTTGGTACGTCCCCCCCCCACTCCACCCCTTCTTTGCCCCCCCCGCCCGCACGCTCCCCCACCCCCATCTCACCGACCCCTTCCCCCGCTCCCCCGCGGACCCCGTGTACATAATCGCGTTAAATCAATTAGTCGGCAGCAACACAACCGCCGCGTCGCGTGCGCGATGCGGCTGGCGTAACGAGGTGTGATCGTTAGTAATTGCGAAATATTGAAAACGCTTAATAGCATTTAGGTGGCTCGTGTCGAGCGCGCCGCGTGACGAGGAAAGAACCGAGCAGGGGGTGGGGGGGGGCATCGACGCCGTGCGGCACCTGCCCCATGCCCCTCCCCCAAGCCCCCCCCCCCACTCACCCTCCGCCACATCTCCTCTTCTCAAGGTCCCGCCTCTTCGTTGCGCGGAACGGCGGTGACCCCCTCCGCCGCCGCCCACCCCAACTCCCCCGCCGCCCACCCCAACTCCCTCGCCACCCCCCTCCCCCTCTTTACGTCGCTCGCACGAAATTGCCGCCTGGGACCCCCCTCGGGCCGAAAAGCGCGCGGACGGGCGGAGAGGAGCGGTCCCCATCTCCCCGCACCCCCCCCTTCTTCGCCTCCTATTCTGCCTCCTTTTCCACCACCACTTCCCTCCGTGCACCCGACTCATTAGGCACACGGGGGGGGGGGGTAGCAGAAGCCCCTAAGTAGAGGGGAAGCGCGTCGCGTAAGCTGGTTAGCGAAAAAATATTACTTTCATATTTCTATGATTCAGGCGAATTGAAATCTACCCATTTCCATTTCTATTCGGGCGCGCGTGGCTTCTGCGCGGCCCGGGCAATTTGCGAGAGAGGCGCCTTCCGCGGGCTTTTAATGCCGGTGATTGACACGCAATCTCAACATCTCTCGCCCGCCAACACTCTCGGCCGTATCGGCGCGGGGAATATCGGGAATGAAAACAAATTCTTGCTGTCAGAGCCATCTCTTCGCGCGCAGCCCAACATCGCATTATCCCAATAACATCTAAATCACCGCGCGGGCCGTCGGCCCGGCCAGATGGAATACGTGAACCCCCCTCCCCTCTTCCACCTTGCCCCCTCCTCTCTCAAACTAAAACGCGCACGAGGCTGGCCGCGTTAAGATCTGTCACGGCGGATAGGGAGGGAGGTGGGGAGGGAGGTGGATGGGATGAGAAGGCGGGGCTGTGCGGTCCGGAATAAGGAGCGGTGTGGGGTGGAAGGAGTGGGGGGGGTGGAAGGAGCGGTGTGGGGTGGAAGGAGTGGGGGGGTGGAAGGAGCGGTGTGGGGTGGAAGGAGTGGGGGTGGAAGGAGCGGTGTGGGGTGGAAGGAGTGGGGGTGGAAGGAGCGGTGTGGGGTGGAAGGAGTGGGGGGGGTGGAAGGAGCGGTGTGGGGTGGAAGGAGTGGGGGGGTGGAAGGAGCGGTGTGGGGTGGAAGGAGTGGGGGTGGAAGGAGCGGTGTGGGGTGGAAGGAGTGGGGGTGGAAGCAGATTTAACCCACGACCGAGCGTTCACGCAACGGCCCTCTCCCCCACTTCTCCCGCAATCTCCGACCCCTCCTCCCCACTACTCCCCTCCACCACCGGCAACCCCAAACACGCCACCTCCGCCCCATCTGACAAGGCGGCCTCCATCTGCTCGGCATTACGGAGCGCGTAGTGAATTACATCGCGTCGCGCCGTGTGTTCGACAAAATCCTTATCGCGGACCCGAGCCACGCGGCGGTGTGAGACACCCGACGGCGCGAGGAGGGGGGTAGTGGTGGGGTGCTGTGCGCTGGGACCCAGCGTGGAGATACCGAGAGCCAACGCTGGCGTCGCGCGTGCTCAACGCGGCCACCATGACCTCCCCCCCCATTCTCCCTTCCGTCCGAGTGGTCACGCCCAGGTGAAGGGGTAATTCAGCGTGCGGGTGATGGGTCACGCAGGGTGCAAGGTGATAGGTCACGGACAGTGGCAGGGTCAGGGGTCACTGTGAGACACGCCGGCCCATCCTAGAGCATGAGTCGATAGAGGAGGAGGAGGCCGTGTGCTCCATGACTGTGGATGGTCTTATCTTATTGTCATACTACATTAGAAACGAGCTTTGCTGGCTGTCTGTCTGACTGACTGGCTGGCTGGCGTGCAAGTGCCCGGTGATAGCGCAACCGCGCACATCTGCGTAATTACGTCACTCACATCCCACAGCCACGGTTCGTATGTGGTGACGTCACGCCCCCCACTCGCAATCTACCCCGGCCGTGTATCCACGCAATTGCGCGTTAGCGGTGCTCGTATTGGTAAAGGGTAACACGCGCAGCACTGCAATGAATCGCGCGCGCCACTGCTGACGAAAGCGCCTCCAAAAGTCGGAGCTCCAGAGACCCCGTCTCGAGATATTTTTGGCATTTTTCAGCCGTTTTGGAAGACGTTGCAAGTTCCCGAACTGATCCCCACCGAACGCGCCTTGTCGATCGACTGTGATGTCACCATTTTTGAGACTGGGTTACGCAGAGGGAGATTTCAGAAACTTACTCCTCGTGAATCTCTGAGATATCTTCACTCCAAAATGAACCCCTACCTCTATTATCTTGACCAAAACACAGACCGGAACTTTAAATACTGTACGTAGTCAAATATTGAAGGTAAGAGACAAATGGATGGATATCACAGTTCGGATACGTCACAGTGCGGCATGTATATGTTATCTAAAACCACGAAAGAACACATATTCAAAAATAGAACCCAAGTTTCGTCTGCTTGGCAAAGCAAGAGGTCAGGCACCGTACAGGTGAGAGGTCACACGTCACGCAGGTAATAGGTCATGCGCGTCATCACGCATTGGGCAGGCGAAGGTTTCACGCATCGTCTTGCGCTGGTGAAGGGGTCACATAGCGAGGTTTCACGTATTGCGTGAGCGGATTCGCGTCGAGGCCCCCAGGTAAGCGAAGTCACGTGGCCGCGACTGGCAGGGCGCGCGCAGCCCCCCCGGGGCGGGGGGGGGCCCAGCCTCGTGGCCGCTTCGCGAGGAAGCGACTGTTGTGCGTCACGCCTCGCGTCACGCCGTCAATTGTCACCGGTGGAGAGAAGCGTTCGTTGCATTTTAGACTCGACGGAAAGGAATTCGCTGCGTTCCGATTTCTGTGAATCTTCGTCGCCAGCCCCCGCCGTACCGGGGGGGGCTGCCCTTAGCCTCCCCTACCCACAATTCGATTGAATAGGCACGGCTCGATTGGTGAACCTATCACCGTTGTGGTGCGTCGCGGGAGAGACGGTGTACGGCTGCAGGGGCGGGGTGGGAGCAGGGGGGTGGAGGAGGGGGGGCGAGGTGACATGAACCCTCTACCGTACACACAACATATACGAATACTCAGAAGGACAACTAAACTAATTAAATATCCCACGGAACGATTCCACGTACAGTGAGGGAAAAAAGTATTTGATCCCCTGCGGATTTTGTATGTTTGCCCACTGATCAAAGAAATGATCAGTCTATAATTTTAATGGTAGGTTTATTTGAACAGTGAGAGACAGAATAACAACAACAAAATCCGGAAAAACGCATGTCAAAAATGTTATAAATTGATTTGCATTTTTACGAGGGAAATATGTATTTGACCCCTCTGCAAAACATGACTTAGTACTTGGTGGCAAAACCCTTGTTGGCAATCACAGAGGTCAGACGTTTCTTGTAGTTGGCCACCAGGTTTGCACACATCTCAGGAGGGATTTTGTCCCACTCCTCTTTGCAGATCTTCTCCACGTCATTAAGGTTTCGAGGCTGACGTTTGGCAACTCGAACCTTCAGTTCCCTCCACAGATTTTCGATGGGATTAAGGTCTGGAGACTGGCTAGGCCACTCCAGGACCTTAATGTGCTTCTTCTTGAGCCACTTCTTTGTTGCCTTGGCCGTGTGTTTTGGGTCAGTGTCATGCTGGAATACCCATCCACGACCCATTTTCAATGCCCTGGCTGAGGGAAGGAGGTTCTCACCCATGATTTGACGGTACATGGCCCCGTCCATCGTCCCTTTGATGCGGTGAAGTTGTCCTGTCCCCTTAACAGAAAAACACCCCCAAAGCATAATGTTTCCACCTCCATGTTTGACGGTGGGGATGGTGTTCTTGGGTTCATAGGCAGCATTCCTCCTCCGAACATGGCGGGTTGAGTTGATGCCAAAGAGCTCCATTTTGGTCTCATCTGACCACAACACTTTCACCCAGTTGTCCTCTGAATCATTCAGATGTTCATTGGCAAACTTCAGACGGGCATGTAGATGTGCATTCTTGAGCAGGGGGACCTTGCGGGCGCTGCAGGATTTCAGTCCTTCACGGCGTAGTGTGTTACCAATTGTTTTCTTGGTGACTATGGTCCCAGCTGCCTTGAGATCATTTACAAGATCCTCCCGTGTAGTTCTGGGCTGATTCCTCACCGTTCTCATGATCATTGCAACTCCACGAGGTGAGATCTTGCATGGAGCCCCAGGACGAGGGAGATTGACAGTTCTTTTGTGTTTCTTCCATTTGAGAATAATCGCACCAACTGTTGTCACCTTCTCACCAAGCTGCTTGGCAATGGTCTTGTAGCCAATTCCAGCCTTGTGTAGGTCTACAATCTTGTCCCTGACATCCTTGGAGAGCTCTTTGGTCTTGGCCATGGTGGAGAGTTTGGAATCAGGATTGACTGATTGCTTCTGTGGACAGGTGTCTTTTATACAGGTAACAAGCTGAGATTAGGAGCACTCCCTTTAAGAGTGTGCTCCTAATCTCAGCTCGTTACCTCTATAAAAGACACCTGGGAGCCAGAAATCTTTCTGATTGAGAGGGCGTCAAATACTTATTTCCCTCATTAAAATGCAAATCAATTTATAACATTTTTGACATGCGTTTTTCTGGATTTTGTAGTTGTTATTCTGTCTCTCACTGTTCAAATGAACCTACCATTAAAATTATAGACTGATCATTTCTTTGTCAGTGGGCAAACGTACAAAATCAGCAGGGGATCAAATACTTTTTTTCCCTCACTCTATGTATATTTTTTTGATCGCTTAATCGTTTTAATTGATTAAGCAATCGTTTTAATCGATTAATTCACGGTCTGAAATTTACTCAAAAGACACAAATCCCCCGTATAGCCTGTAACAGACTGTTGGGGCAGGTGCTGTTAGCGAGCAATGATGAAGGTCAGCACGGCACACGAGGGGGTGGGTGACCAGCACAACGCCCGGCCACCTTTGTCTCGTTTGAGGCCCAAGACTGGTTCAAATATTCGCAAATCTTATTGGTCGAACTCGGGTGGCGGGGTTTGGAGCGCAGCGCCCTAACCCCCATCCACCCCACAAATTAATTTACTCCACAGCGAGTGGCACGCGCACGTGTTCTAACCCCCCCCCCCAATCCACCACCACCCCCCGCCTAACCCAAACCCCCCCCCCACACACCTTTCCACATCGCGTGAACATCAATCAAGCGTCACGCCCCGCGCGCGGTGAACACTGAACCCAAACAACTCCTTCACTCGGCTGCCTGGGGTGGTTCGACTCGGGGATTTGGCGACGCGGGGTGCGAGTTCAGATTGGTGGCGCGAGCGCCCAGGTGTCTCCTCTCCGCCCCCCCGCCCCTGTCACTGCTAACACACCTGGCACGACCGTCAGGTGTTATTTGGAGAGGCCGGGACGAGGAGAGAGAGAAACAATGCGAGTGAGCGAGGGTTGTTACGTTGCGACTACCTATGAGTCTCGCGGCGACCATAACACAGCCAGCGGCGACCGCCTCTCCTCGGCTCTCCCCCTCACCCCCCCCCCACACCACGACCCACCCACCCCCCACCTCGCACTACCAGAATTATTACAGCCATCAATTATTCAGCTTGTCTGCTGCCATCCGGCGCCGCTCAGGAAATGATTTGTAAAATGTAGCCACATAAATCAATTTGCGCGTGCGTACATCAATTCATTCTCATATACATTAGCTGACGCGCGTTTGAGCCAGTTCATTAGTCAAATGTGTCAGTGCGCAGAAATATTAAATAGCTTCATTCTTCAGCGCCTTTCCTCGGCGGACGCGTTTACAAATTAGCGCGTGCACTCGACACGGCCTGGGCCCGTGCGTGGGGTCAGTCTACCCCCCTCCCACCTCGCCTTCCCCTCCCCACCACGACCGCCACCACCCTCCCTCCACACCACCACCCCCATTCCATCCCTCCCACCCCACCAACTACCGACATCACCACCACCACTAACCACTAGAAACGCTCAGCCTCTTAAGCTGCGGTGCTGGGTTGGATTGGCGCTGACGGCTTCTGGTGCTTGCCGGTCAGGGTGTTGCGTCGGGCATTCGGCCGGATCCCATTACGTCCAGGGATGGGTGGCAGCGGCGCGGGACGCGAAACTGACGGAGCAAAAAACGTTGACAGGTCCCACGGCAAATGAAACACGAGAGAGCGAATTGTGGCTGCGTTCTGCGGACCAGCTCGCGGCAAACCTCTCTGGTTTCCTCGCGAGAACTCCTCCGGGCCGTCCCCCACGAGTGGAGGAGACTCGTGAGCGCCACGTGGCACCGGCTCCGGTTCGGAACCGCACGTCCGGCGGTGTCGACTGGTGCGGGAATCGGCGGTAATGTTTGGAGGGGGGCGTGGTCAATAATTAGTGGTCCGAGAAGTGGATTTAGCCGCCGAACTTTCCGAGTGGTGACAACTGAAAGTCCGATTTTTTACTTTATTCGAAAACAAGTTTTGCTGGCTGGTTGGTGCGCGGGCGGGCCGGCAGGCAAGTGCGCGGTGGTGATGTCACCGCGCACATATGCGTGATGGCGTCACGCCACCCACCGTCCACCCCACCCACCGTCCACCCCACCCACCGTCCACCCCACCCACCGTCCACCCCACCCACCGTCCACCCCACCCACCGTCTACCCCACCCACCGTCCACCCCACCCACCGTCCACCCCGGGCAACGAAATCCCCCCACCCCCTCTCTTCAGAGCACAAATGCATGTTTTCCCAATATTTATCATGACAAGACTGTTAAGCCTAACACTGATAGATCGTCAACGAGAAAAATGGTAGTGCGTTAGCAGCAGCATTGATAAACAACAATCTTTGGCACTCTACCACCTCTCCTGTGAAGGCTCTCTGACTTGTGTGAGAGGTTGGAATCGTGCTCTGATATGCTGTCACTCGGTGGACTGATTTCTCTTGTGAACGGTGGCGAGATGTTAACTACCTTGCCTGGTATACAGGAGGTCGTGGGTTCGATACCGACCCTGACGCCTGCTGCTGTATATTTGGAATTTGTATCTTCTGCACGTGGTCACTTGGATTTTTCTCCCGGCCCTCCGGTTTTTCCCTCAACATTTAGAATCAACATTACGCGTTTAGAGTATTTTGCTGCTATAAATGTCCACATGGTAAGCCACTTCGTTAAGCTATGATTTGTGGCCAGGTCGCTTCTGAAAAAGAGCTACATAGCTCAGTTGGCCTTAACTGGTAAAATAACAAATAGTTTAGTTCAATAGTTCAGTTTATCTTGCTGGTGTGGCACGCTGGGAGCTTGACCTTTATGCATGGTGTTATTTTCTGCACCTCTGCTGTGATAACTTCGTGTTTTTGTGAATGAATTTTCTTTGTAGGCCATTTCTTGATTTGTTTTTATACATGTCCTGTTTACGAGGGTTTGTGAGCTTGATAATTGCTATGGATAGGACTCCGCGCTCCATGTGATTATTAATACAATTATTGTACAGCAATGTGAGATGCAATTGCCATGAATGCCGCTATATAAAACTGAACTATTTATTATTAACAGTGCTATCGGTGTCTGTGTTGTAATGAGTCACTTGGGGACATGGGGAATTATCATTGGGTTTTTTATATTCTAGAATCGTTGATACACTTTATCGAAGCCCTGAGTTGCTTCTCTGAAAGGCAGGCACCTCGATGCGATAACGGATAACGATGCATATAAATCTGGACTTAAAGCTTTCGTGACTCAGGATGCATATAAACTAGTCCGATTTACGGACTGGTTCACGGACCATCCAAAACGGTGTTGTGATCTCATTAAATAGTATTCGTGTCGCTTTGTTTCCTTCCTTTTTATTTTATTACATCTCGTATTTGTTTGTCTCGTATCAACAGATCGTAAGTCATATGCGCGTGGCCACCTGTAGCGCACAAACATACACGCACGACTCTCTCACACACACCCACACACAATTCTCAAACACAGACAACTCTCAAACACACACACAACTCTCAAACACATACACAACTCTCAAACACACACACAACTCTCAAACACACACAACACTCAAACACACACACAACTCTCAAACACACACACAACTCTCAAACACACACACAACTCACAAACACACACACACAACTCTCATAAACACACACAACTCTCAAACACACACACAACTCTCAAACACACACACAACTCTCAAACACACACACACACACACAACTCTCAAACACACACACAACTCTCAAACACACAACTCTCAAACCCACATACAACTCTCATAAACACACACAACTCTCAAACACACAACTCTCAAACACACATACAACTCTCGAACACACACAACTCTCAAACACACACACACATACAGCCACGATGGCAGTTACTTTATCCCGCGCGATTAACGATGACTGGCGTTGCAATTATGAGGTTTCAGACTGAGGTGGTGCAGCGCCGTGATCCATGGACTCGGCAGCTACTTTATAATCTTTCCCGAGGCTTTGTAACGAGGTGGACAAGTGTCTACATCTCACGCTGCTGGCATTTCTACTTCAGCGCGAGATTAAGGAACCAAACCACAAACCCGCGCGGACAGCTCGACGTGAGCGCAGATTTAGATCCGTTAAGGAAGTGGAGACGCGAGGAGCTGCGGAGTGCATCGTGTGGGGCCGCACCCGTCTCACCTGGCGACTCTGCTGTATGTGTCACGTGGCAAATGTTTACACAAATCTTCTCTGACCTATTTTCACCGAGTAGCTATTTAACTTATTCCCTCGCCGATCACCTTTCACTTCTGTCACCCTTCTTCTCACTCACCTCTTCCTTCTCACCCTGGCACCTTTCATCATCGTTCCTCTCACCTGCCAATTATTTCTCCTCCTCTCCCATCTGACACCTTTTTTTTACTTCTCGAACGGAGCCTCTTTCATCCGTTGTCGTACCTGGAACTATTTCCACCTCCTCTCTCATCGAAGCCCTCTTCCCCCCCCCGTAACCTCCCAGACTTGGACCCTGCTGCGCTCCCACCTGTTCGGATGACTGAAGCCCCACCCTGTCCACCCCACCCCCACCCCTCACCTAAACCTCCCCTCCCCCAATCCCTGCCGAGTCGCCAGCAACACACAACTCACGGTGAGCGACAGCAACTGACGAGGAAGGTAAACGGCGAGGAAGGTGACTCAGAGTCAAGCCAGGTGCAGCGAGCGTTCTGCGGTTACCTAACCACCGCACCCCCTACTCTACTGCACCAACCTCCCTGCCCATCATCCACCCCGACACCCTTGTGGGGGGGGGGGGGGGGCTGCAAGAGTTGGGGGGAGGGGTCGCGGGTAGCGGGGGAGGCGTGGGAGCGGCGCTTGATCCATTAACGCGTCAGCCGCTAAAATACGGCCGGGCTGCCGTAAAGCCGGACTTCAAAGTGGTGAGTTACCGCATGACGAGCCGTGCCCGCCGCCCCCACCCATTGCTCCAACATTCGCCCATTTCCCCGGCTCGAGAGCGTCTGATTTAATACGCGCGATAAATCACGTTTTAGGCGCAATAAATAATTTGTTACAATAATACATACAAGCAAGAAGTGAATACATTTTTATTGCCTTAAATAATTCCTCTCGTGCGCTGGGGAGGACGACGGGACGCGGCCGGGGGGGCTGTGGGGGGGGGGCTGTGGGGGGGCTGTGGGGGGGGGCTGTGGGGGGGGCTGTGGGGGGGCCTGCTGGGTCATGGAGTCTCGGAAGCCCGGAAAGGGGGGGGGGGCAACCCGACACGGGGCTGCCGATCCTGTTATTGTTTTTCGTGAACTTTAGTGTAAAAAGAAAACATGTTTTTTTATATATAAAAATATATAAATAACCCTGGGTGTGCTTTGCATTGCGACGGATGGGCTCAGCGCAAAGCCTCTTCCACGTAGGAAGGGGCCCACAGAATGACCCCTCACCCGTCAGCCCTCACTCGTCAGCCCTCACCACCCCTCACCCTTGTCACCGGCGCGCAAAACTCATTACCCCCGAGTCCCCCACGCGGTGCCCGGGCGCCCAGAGTTGCTCCGGCTCCACGGGGATTCTCAGCTCCGGGTTTCGCGTCCCACCGCCCAAGCCGTCACTGCGGGCTTATGATGAAGGGAGATTAATGGCAGGGGCAGGCTACAATAATAACGGCAGTGTTTGATGTGACAGCCTTGATGGGCGTTGATTTACTTACGAACTGATAGGCTTTTAATTGAGCGCCTCCATCCAAGTCAGATCAAAGCGGCCTCGCGGGCGGGTAAACAGCGACGCCCGAACGCTCCGTGACACCCCCCTCTCCCACCTCCCCTGGCCCCCCACCTCATCCTCTTGTTTCTTCACTCGGCAACGGCGCCGTAAGGTGGAGGAGGGAGGCCGTGACGAGTCACGTGGAGCGGCTCCACCCGCCCCCTCCGCCTTGCTGTTGCGCGAGAAAGGCGGTGGAGCGGTTACCGGGCTCAGGCAGGTGCGCTCAAAGCAATTAAGTCATTAAAATAATCCACGGAGTCTCAGGAATCTTCTTTGCAGGAGGTTTCCGCATCGGAAACGTTCGGTCAGTGTTTTTTTTTGTTACCAATAAAGAAAGCACCTTTAAATAAGACCGCATCAACCCAATACTCAGATGCCCCCACCGGCTTCAAATCCAGTCTCCACAAGCTCTCCGACCTCTCATCTCTCTCCACTCCTCTCCACGCACTCCCCTACCAATCCCATCTCATCTCAGTGCCACCACCGCATGCGGACACTGTCTCTGTGCCTACTCGTGCCCTGCGGCGTCTTGGCTCGAAGTTTGTTTTGCTGAAACCGAGAGCGACAACGCGCAGTCTCGACACGTGACCTGTAAACCCATAAGCATTACCCCGCATATACTTATGCTGCTATTCATTATTAGCATTATTCTGTAAAGAGGTAGAGATGCAGATTGTTTGCCACGCAGCGTCTAATTAAGATTGCATACGCAACTAAGCCAATCGCTGCTCATGACATCGGCACGCGGAGTGTCTGGGACGAGACCAGCTGAGCCGCCGGGTCTTGGGTACGAAAAACACCCCTCCCCTATTACCCCCCCTCCCCCATTACCCCCATTACCCCCATTACCCCCCTCTCCCCATTACCCCCCTCCCCCATACCCCCCCCCATTACCCCCCCCCCCCGCCCTTCTACTGTGGTCCTAGTCTGTGAGTGATTGAGAGAGTTGCCGCGTGTTGAGTGATAGCGGGACACAAACGCGCGACGCTGCGGATATGCGGGCGTGTGCGGATATGCGGGTTTGTGTGGATAAGGTTACCTCCTGTGTGGCAAGATAGTGGCGTCACACAATTCTCGTGTCCACGACAAGACCATTACCCGGATTGTACGCATACATTCACTGTGGCTTGGTATACAGGAGGTCGTGGGCTCGATCCCGACCCTCGCGTCCCTATATTTGTTATCTTCCCCCGTGGTCGCGTGGATTGTTCTCCGGATCCTCCGGTTTTTTCCCTCCAAATTCATAAACGTGCGTTTATAGTATTTGGCTGCTACTATACATGTCCACGTGATAAGCCACTTCGTTGAGCTATCATTTGTGGCTTCTGAAAAAGAGCTACGTAGGTCAGTGGGCCTTACCTGGTAAAATAAGAAATAGTTTAGTTTTCACTGTGAGTGAACAATCTGTGATGCTGGGGTCCAAGTGAGACATCCTCTTCTGCAGTGACGTATCCGTGCTTTGGTGTAGCTGACCATTTGCCTCCTGAGCTCTCGCCGTGTCCATTGCAAGAAGACGTTAAACACCTTTCACCGCGTGCCACGTGGGGCTCGAGATCCTCCAATCGCGCTCGAACAAACGTTCGTCCCAGTGGAGTAGCGAGCCATGCAGTCGTGCGCAGGCAGTGCAACTGCGCCGGGACTAGGGGGGGGGGGGTCCCAACGACCGGGCGAATGAAGAGGAGAGAAATCTTTGGGTCAGGAGAGATCCCAATTTCATGCATAGCCAATCACGCTTCACGCATCTTCTCTTGTCACCTGACGCACCTCGTTCTAATTTGTATTCACTCACCGCCTCAGGTGTCTCCCCCCCACCCACCTCTATCACCCTTCATTTCACACCTCTTCTCCATCACCACCCTTTCATCCCTTCTCTCTTACCTATCACTGTGCTCCCCTCCCCTCCCACCCTCCCCCCCCCCACCTCTCCTCTCTGACCCGGTGACGAGGTCGGATGAAGATGAAGACCGCCGAAGAAAGAGAAAATTAATCTTCGATAATTGGGGTCGAGGTTGCGGCTTCGCTCAAGCGACCGAGCCATTTTCTTCGGGCGAGTCGGGCGGGTGCGAGATACCTCGTTAGGCCGCGAGGTTCGTTTGATCTTCTCTCGACAGCGCGTCTCGTAAAGACTCGCACGCGACATCCTGGCGCGGGGGTGGGGGCAACGACCCTGCGCCTCTGCTCACTTATCGCGAAGTTGTGAGCGGAACGCCAGGGGCGGGGGGAGACGGGGCCAGGGGGCAGGCAGCCCCGTAGCGTCGTAGGAGGGAGGGGGGGTTCAACCACCGCCCCCCCCCTCTCTAATACACTTATATTTCCACGCACGACTCAACAACTTTGAATTTCTCTCCCATCTTCACGTTACCCCGAGTTATAAAAGCTTTGCTCGATTCAACAAGCGTATTAAGTCTAACCCTTTACACCCATTTTATAGTTGCAGTGCTGCTTGTCGCTGGCCACTTGGCGTGTAGATATATCTCATAATAGAAATACCGTTGCTGCACAATTTAGTATAATTAAGCGATGGGGCTTTAATTCTGAACGTTTCACATGTGTTAAAAGTTTAACCCTGAATGCCCCCCCCCACGCCCATTCCCTTCAACAACAAACAAACTCAGCAGGTTCCTCAATAACAACACTGACCTAAACGGAAAACTATATTTGGCGACGTTTCGGACATTAGCCTTTTAAAGAAAGTCACACACCAACTACGGGGGTTGGATCCAGCAGTGAAAGCGTGGTGGCGAGTCGAGAGCGACAGGCGGGGGCAGGAGGGGGGGGGGAGTCCCGGAAGGAGCCGAGGAGGGATCATCACGCACCGCAGTTCGATCCCCAGTTGGGGTTGATCCCTGGAGCAGACTCCAGGTTTGTCCCGCCAGGCGCGTGTGTGTGTTACCGTGTGTGTGTCACCGTGTGTGTGTGTCACCGTGTGTGTGTTATCGTGTGTGTCACCGTGTGTGTGTGTCACCGTGTGTGTGTGTCACCGTGTGTGTGTGTTACCGTGTGTGTGTGTCACCGTGTGTGTGTGTCACCGTGTGTGTGTGTTACCGTGTGTGTGTGTGTCACCGTGTGTGTGTGTCACCGTGTGTGTGTGTTACCGTGTGTCACCGTGTGTGTGCGTAGTGTAGCGGTTAGCGCTACGCTGCGCTACAAACCTGGCGACCCGACTTCGATTCCCGCTCATGGCCAACATCAGTGACGATTATCTGAGCCTATCCTGGGCCTCCCCAAGGTCAACTAAGCCTGAAATGAGTACCTGGTGCGGTGCGTAAAAACATCGCCACTGGGGAGACAAAGGCGGCTGGGCGTGGTGCTGGCCACCCACCCCATTGTGTGCCGTTCTGGCCTTCATAGGAGCTCGCTAACAGCGCTTGCCCCAACAGTCTTTTAAGACTATCCGGGGAATCTTTGTCTTTGTGTGTGCGGCATGTATCTATGCATATGAACGTGTGTGACCATGTCCGTGCACGTAGGCATGTATCGTGAACACCGCACGTACACGAGTGTACACGTGAACACTGTGTACACGAGTGTACACGTGTACACGTGTACATGCACGTGTGTAGGGTGTAAGGTGCGTGTCCGTGCGACCCCCCCCCCCCGCCACCCAACTTCTCCCCCACCCCTCCCCTCGAGTCCCGACCTTTCCCTACCGCGGGCTCTGCGCGGCCCCCATCTCGGCCCCGGAAACCACCGAGCACATTGATCAACGCCAACGTTCGTCTGTCAAGCGACGCAAGAGAGAAGAAAAGAGACGAGGGAGGGGTGGGGGTGGAGGAAGGCTGTGGGGGGTGAGGGTCGGGGTGTACTCGCGCGCCAAGATCGTGACGGCCAAGTCAAAGATCTCTCATCGGCACTCGCTGATTAGACTTTACGGCGGCGTAGGGGTAGCCGGCCGTGCCTGGGCGGGAGTCCGTGGGTTCCGACGGCTCTCTGTACCTGCCGAGCGACCGCCCGCTGCGATTGTGTATTTTTGTGTCCTTGCGTGAGACATGGGGGTTGGTGGCGCTGGCGGTGGTGGTGATCGCGAGGGAGACAAGGAGAGGAGTCATCTGCCGTGTTGGCTAAGGACGCTGCCTTCTCCTCGAGATGGTTTTAGGTTGCGGGCAGCAGAAGCAGCAGCAGCAGCGGCAGCAGGAGTAGGAGGAGGTTCGAAGGAGGTTGTAGGGTGCGAGTGGTGGTGGGGTTTAGAGTGGAGCTGCGGTTTGTATGGGGTGGGTTGGTTGGAGTGCGGGGTGAGAGGCTGGTGGGGGTGGTGGTGGCGTGGCGGGCGGGCGGGCGGGGGCGGAGGGGCTGGGCTTGGACCGCGCAGGGAACAGACAGGCTCCCACACGCAGCGCTCTTTGAAGGCGCCGATCATTTGTTCAGGCTGTCACGGCCCGCATGTCAGCACTTGCAACATGCCAGTCTTAATCTGCGGGGAAACGGGGCTCGCCATTGATCGCGCTGCGCGATTGAGATCTCGGCTCTAATGCGCGCCTCGCTTTGAAGTCTCGGGGCCGCTGCCTCGATCGCGAACATTTTGCGCGGTGATCGTGGACCGGAGCAGACGCGAGGGGTAGTCGGGAGGGTGGGTGGGGGTAGAGTAATGCAGCGTCAACCGCGAACCGAGCGCCTGCGTTGGGAGTGAGTGAGCCAGATTTTGAGCGAGCCGGCGTGAGAGTGAGCGAGCCGGCGTGAGAGTGAGCGAGCCGGCGTGAGAGTGAGCGAGCCGGCGTGAGAGTGAGCGAGCCGGCGTGAGAGTGAGCGAGCCGGCGTGAGAGTGAGCGAGCCGGCGTGAGAGAGCCGGCGTGAGAGTGAGCGAGCCGGCGTGAGAGTGAGCGAGCCGGCGTGAGAGTGAGCGAGCCGGCGTGAGAGTGAGCGAGCCGGCGTGAGAGTGAGCGAGCGAGCGAGGCAGTATACGCGGCCCCTTTGTGTGCTCGGCCGCGCTCAGCCCCGTTTACACAGCAGCGCATTTATCTCCGGGGGCTGAATGGGCGCCTTTCATACCCCCCCCCCCCTACCCTACTTCCACCTCCTCCCCTCCCGCTCCTTTTCAAGTCGGACCGGTCCCGGGCTCGCCGAGAAAGGCAACATAAATCACGGCGGATTGGCAGCCTTGACAAATAACTGATTGATTGTGGTCGCGGAATTGACAGTTGAGGTTAAGCATGTGACATTGAAGCGAGGCGCCGCGTGACGGCGAGACACGCCCCCCCCCGCATCGCCCCCCCCCCTCCCTAGCCCCCACCACCCCCCCCGCCCCACGCTCGCCCATCCTATCCCAAGCCCCCGAGCTTTTGTCAATAAAATCATCCCCCTCCTCGTGACGTAACGTCCGGCGGTTTCATCCAATCGCGAGCCCTTCGTTTCGGACGTCCTGCGTGCGGATTGGCTGGCGCGGAAGGGGGGGGGGTCCCTTTCACCGGCCCCCGCACCCCGCGTGCTTCATTAGTTATCGCCGACGTCACTCGCAGGGAGTGGCCTGCGCCAGGGTGGTCATGGCTACGAGGGAGGGTGGGGACTGGGCGGACTCAGGGTGGAGGGGGCGGGAGGTCCGATGCGCGGAGGGGTGGAGGGACCATGCAGAGACGGGGAGGAGGAGGAGGGGGGGGGGAGTCGTGGAGGGGAGGGACGAGGGGAGTGCGGGGAGGGAGGGGGAGTGCGGGGAGGGAGGGGGAGTGCGGGGAGGGAGGGGGAGAAGGGAGAGGGAGGGGGAGTGCGGGGAGGGTGGGGGAGAAGGGGGGGGGGCAGGCGGAACAGCGAGCGGAGGCGCAGGAATTGCACAGTCCGCGTCAGCGCAGCGCGAGCGCAGGTCATGCTCACAGCGCTCCCGGGCTCCAGACACACACGCACGGCGAGCGAGGCCAGCGGCACGGCCGACAGCGGCGTCAACACTCGCGCGAGCAGCGGCGGCGGCGGCGGCAGCAGCAGCAGCAGCGTGGGCACTGAGCGAGAGAGCGGCGCGTCAGGCAAGACCCCCAGCAGCGCGCTCCCGCCGTCCGATCCGCTCCGCCAGGCGCTTCGGCTGCCCATCAAGGTGCTCACCATGCTGACGGCACGCGCGGGACACATCCTGCACGCCGAGTATCTCCAGCCGCTCCCCTCCACGCCCGTCAGCCCCATAGAGGTACGTGTTCGCGCACCCCCCACCCCCCCCCTACGAGCTCCTCGATTCTCGATCACCCGAACCTCGAGCGATCGACCGAAAATCGCGACGCCGCGCGCTAGGGACGGAGCCGCTTCGGCGGAGTGTCGCGGCTGGCGGGAAGGGGCTGTGGGTTGGGGGGTGTCGGAAACACCGCGGCGATTGGACCCCCCCCCCCCTCCTTTCCGATACCAAACGAACCATCTTCACCCCCGCCACTTCCATGATCTCGGTCCCCCTAATCCCAGAATCTTAACTCGGGGAGCATCGCGGGGGTCCGCGGCTCGCGCCAGGCTGGTTGCGTGTAAGGGCGGCTCCGTGCGGAGGGAGGGGAGGAGGGCGGGGAGGGAGTGCGCGAGAGGCGGCCGTGATGGATGGGTGAGGAGGGCATCGCGCGCGCGGGGAGAGAGACGGACCGGCGAGCTAACAGGGCGCGACGGGGTCGGCGTGCGTGCCTGCGTGTTGCAGTTGGACGCCAAGAAGAGTCCTCTGGCTCTGCTGGCGCAGACGTGCTCGCAGATCGGCAAGCCCGAGGCTCCGCCGAATAAACTCGGCGGCGTCTCCGGCGGCGGCGGCGGCGGCTCTGACAAGGAGACCCCCGCCAAGAGCGGCCCGCTGCGGCTGAGCGACATCGGCGGCGAGGACAAGTCGAGCTTCAAGCCCTACGCCAAGGGCCTGGAGAAGGGCAAGGACGACGGCGGGGGAGTAGGAGGAAGTGGAGGCGGCGGCGGCGGCGGGAGTGGCGAGAAGCCCGGATTCCGCGTGCCCAGCGCCACCTGCCAGCCGTTCACCCCGCGGCCCGGCAGCGCCAGCTCGGCCGCCGCCTCCTCGCCCAAGCCGCAAGGCGACTCCAAGGCGGCCGGGGAGGGCGCGCAGGACAAAAAGGAGAGCGGCGAGCAGGGCAAGAGCGCCGCCGACGGCTCCTCTTCCGCCTCCTCCTCGTCCTCCTCCTCGTCCTCCTCTTCTTCGTCGTCCTCCTCCTCCTCGTTGTTGTCGTCGACGTCGTCCAACGCCGGGGCGAGCGTGAGCCACAACCGCATCAGCGTGAGCTGCGCGGGCATCAACGTGGAGGTCAACCAGGAGACGTGTCTCAGCGGAAAGGGCAGCGGCGGCGGCGGCGGGGGGCCAGGAGACGCGTCCGGGATGGGGGGCCCCGCTCACGTGGCGTCCGTGTCCCCCTACAAGGCCGGCCAGACCGTGTTCCCGCTGCCGCCCGTCAGCATGGGCTACGGCGCGTCCCTGTCGGGCTCGTACGCGGGTTACCCGCCGCACTTTCTGCCGCACGGCCTCTCCCTGGACCCGGGCAAGAGCGCCCTCGGCAACGCGCTCGGCTGCAGCATGCCCGGCCGCGGCCCCGCGGGCGCCTCGCCCCTCGCGGGCGCCTCCCCGCCCTCTCTGCTCGGCGGCCTCTGCCGGGACCCCTACTGCCTGAGCTACCACAGCGCGGCGCACCTGGCGGGCACCACGGCCGTGTGCGGCTCCTCGCACGCCGAGCAGAACGCGCTCAAGAACGCCTACCCGCTCATGTACCCGCCGCACCACCTGCAATCGGCCGGCCTGCACACGCTCACCACGCACCCGCTCTACCCCTACAGCTTCATGCTGCCCAATGAGGCAGCGCCGCACGTGTGCAACTGGGTGTCCGCCAACGGGCCCTGCGACAAGCGCTTCTCCTCCTCCGAGGAGCTGCTCAGCCACCTGCGCAGCCACACGGCACTGCCGGGCGCCGACAAACTCCTGGGCGGCTACCACAGCTCGGCGGCCGCTGCAGCCGCGGCCGCCGCCTGCCACATGCACATGCCCTCGGCTCACGGCGGCAGCCTGGCGCTGCGCTCGCCGCACACGCTGGGCCTGAGCCGCTATCACCCGTACGCCAAGGCGCCCCTGGGGGGTCCCGTGGCGCCCCCCGTCACGGCGCTGCCCGTGCCCGCGTCCGGACCCTACTACTCGCCCTACGCATTCTACGGCCAGAGGCTCGCCACGGCGTCCGCGCTCGGCTACCAGTGACGGGGGCCCCCGTGCGCACCGCGATGCACTGGGCAACGAGTCCGGCCGTCCGGGGGGGGGGCTCCGTCCGTTCCTCGGCCCGTGGTGCCCCCCACTCCACCAACCTCGCGAGGCCAGCCCAAACACCCCCCCCCGTCAACCCCCTCTCCCCCACCGCCCCCCCCCTTCCACGTGTGGGGGGGGGGAGAACTATAATTTATTGCCGATAGCTCCAAGCACCGCGCGCGCGGGCGGGCAGTGTGTACATAGAGGCGCGGCGTGACAGCGCGCATTTGTTACGAGTCAACTGTTCGGGTTACCACCGTTACCTGCTAGGGTTTCCATTTACCTGGCCAGGTTATCAGTCACCTGTTCGGGTTCTGTTGGGTATAAAAACAAGTTACCTGTTCCGGGGAAATGGTGGGAGGGCGGGTGGGGGAAGGGGGGGTAGCGCTTTTTTCCGAAGAAAATTATTGCATGGCTGTTAATATTACGCCATTTTTGTTTGACTTTATGAAAAAAAATATTAATAATGGTAATAGTAATGATATCAATAATGGATGATGATGATAACGATGATGATGAAGATGATGATCCGGTTTCCATTTGCGCGAGGCGCCCGATGCGGCCTGCATGTTCGTACACAGCGCGTCTGATGTCGTGTAAATTTAATCAGCTCTATTTTATTATTAAATGTACAAAGTGTAAATTCCTGTCTCATGATTACTTTTGCTAAAAAAAAGAGAAAAATACAGAGGATCTTAATAAATAATTGAGCTTAATGTCTGCATGGTTGTGATTGTGCGCCGGCGAGAGCGTGCGCTTACGCGTCGAGGGAGCGGACAGAGAGCGAGACGCGCTGGGGGGCTAGGGGGATGGAGCCACACGGGATGGAGCGCCACGGGATGGAGCCCCACGGGATGATGCGACACGCACGGGATGATGCGACGCGTCTCCAAGTTTCCGTCGCACTTATCGAGGGTTACCCGAGACGGCCAGTGACGGGGACACCGTACCCTCGTGCACATCGCACGTGTGTGGTACGCTACGTTTGTGTTGCGCGTGTGTAAGATGTGTGTATAGTACACACGTGTGTGTACTGGATGTGTGTACACTGTGTGTGTTGTGTGTATACGATGTGTACAGTGCATACGCGTACACTACAGTACACACGCGTCTGTGTTTTATACTGGATTTCTATACACAGCACACGCGTGTGTTAAAATATTTCCATACGATGTGTGTGTGCGCGCCAGTGTTATTGCGTTACGTGCATGTTGGGAGTGCAAACTGTGTGATCCATCTCGAGATACCACACCGATGTCTGCTCTCTACAGGTGATTGATTGCCGTGAACATCGCGCGATGGCTCCGCATCGCAGAGAAGAGGAGAGGGAGAGTTAGAATGTGCGATAAGTCTACCCCGCGTGATACGCGCAGTGGATGCTTTTAAATAAAATGTTAATGTTTGCCTCTGTATATTTCCACCCCATTCATTTTAGTGGGGTATCTACAAACGGATCTCCCTGTAGATGTACACTATACTGTGTGCTGCATACGTATACTGTACTTATATGTGTTTAATCCATGCGCGAGCGCTTAATAATATGAAGCAGTAGCGGCCCTTTTGAGGCATTAGCATCACACTTTATTACGGGAGGCGAATTACTCTGTCCACTTGGTGGCGGAACTCAAGATTTAAGGCGATGTGGGACTTTGAGTTGATCCCCCATCTCCACCCCAATAAATACATAGTGGATTTCAGACAATGGCATGGTAACAACGTGAACATTGACTCGATTTCAGCTCTTAGCCCTTCGAGAACATTTACCATTCACATCACTCGCGTCGTCACCACGATCGTTCGGTTGTGTGTGGGTCACGCGTCTGCGTGTCCGCCCTTCACGTGTCAGGCCTACACCTTAGGCCGTCAAACGTCCACTTATGGTCATGTGTTCTACATCACGCGTGTGCCATGTACACTGCGTGCACACACCGTGCCCTGCGACCCCCCACACACAGCACACGTGTACGCGCGTGGTGTACACGATATCGCATGCGGCTTGTGTTGCGGGCGCATGGCTGTGTGCTTCCGTCCAGTGTGGGGGAGCTTCGTCGTGCTGCGCCGCGAAATCGGTAACCCGAGTTGGATTCCCGATCACGGGCAAACGCAAGTGACGGTTCTCCGAACCGGTTCTGCGCCTCCCCTAGGTTGACTCATCCTCGGATGAGTACTGTGGCTGGTGTTTTAAACATCAGCACTGGGGAGACAAAGGCGGTCTGGCGTGGTGTTGGCCACCCACCCCGTCTCGCGTGACGCGCTGGCCTTCATAGGCGCTCGCTAACAGCACTTGCCTCAACAGTCTGTTCAGGCGATACGGCAGATCTTTGTCTTTGTGTACACGCGCATACAAGCAATGGCAGTACGTGTTTGTGAATGTACCTGGTTCGTGTGTTGTGAACCACACGGACTTACGTATTTGTGTGCACGTTTTAAAATGTATACAATGCTCATGTGTGTGTACGCATCCACACTACACGACATTCAGGCTAACTGTGTATATTATATTCCGTACACGTGCGTGCTACGCTGTACGTGAGAACTCGTGACGGACTACGCCTGTCCTCTCTGATAGCATTGATACACAATGGCCATCAGAAGCAACTTACACAATTGGTTGTTGTGATAGACACTACTAGCTCCAGGTGAATACGAATGCTCAACATCTTTACAAACTACAGCGTCTGATCCTGCGGACTACCGTAGCCTGTTTTGGTTACGTTATGCTAAAAGATAGTCGACGTTTCGCACAAGGACTCTCTATCTGATATGAATGCATGGGCATTTGGAGGAATACAAATCGTGGGTGCATTTTTTTGTCCTATTTTCCACAGCAGAGAAATTGAGACGGATCATTGGCCGAAACGTCGCCTATTGTTTTCACTTGAATGGCCATTCTTCTTCATAGTCGAGATGATGAAGAACCATTGCCCGACAAGTCACTTATTATTATTCTTACAATAAATATGTTCCGTATCGGGTACAGCGGCATCGGTGGACGTGGCAAGTTACCGATGTCTGGGCTAATGTCACTGCAAACGGAGTATTACAGCCACAAAGATCAAATTGTCGTTAAGTGATTTACTTAATGGCTTCACCTGTAAGAAAACACAACTTTACCCTGTTATCATCTTAACTATCCCATTGCAGTTACAGTCACGTATTGTACAACTGTAACCGGGCTGATAATATTATCCCGCACCTCCGATTAGGGCCGTTTGCTACGTACAGTGCGGAAGAAATTTAACAGACATGATTCTAATTCCTCTATTGGTTACAGCGCATTATTCTCTAATTATTATAATTATTGGCATGACCCAATGACCAATTTACAGCAACAAAAACAATAATACCGAGCTGTAAATAATAATAAAATGTTGCCCACATTCTAAACATTTACAAAAGGACAATACAAATATATATAGTCTAGTATACAGGTCTAAAGCATAGAATGGATATTCAAGTAAAATAACGTGGATAATATTTTTACTTGACAGTTACCAGATTAATTTTTAAATCGCAAATTGTTGCGAAAATGTTCGGTGTTTGTTAAACGTGTGCGATGTTGATGATCCTGCTGATGATGAGAGTAATGATGATAGTGATGATGTTAATGATGATGATAGCGATAATGATGAAAGTGTTGATAGTGATGATGATGATGAGAGACGATGAGAGTAATAATGTTAATTATGATGATGATGTTGGTGATGATATTATTGATGATTGTTGATTTTTGGGAAGTTTCGGCATCGCTTTCACATCTGTGAGATAAAATATTCATAACGAGGCGATGCTGCTGCTGCTGTTGTTGTTGAGCCGTCGTGGTGGTTGGTGTTGTTGTTGCTGCTGCGCCGAAACAGTTCTAGAGAGACGCCCAACAACTTCACCAACGACGCCGCAATGTTAGCGAGTGGCACAACAACAACAACGTTGGCACAACATTGGCCCAACATTGGCACACACTCTTCGTGCCATGTGTCGGAGGTGTCACCGCGTCTCCCAGCGCGGAGCAGCACACGCCTCACATTATAACCGCGCGAACGGACATTGCCAAATATCTACATCTACCGCACTTCGGTTTTAACACTCAAAACATTTGTGTCGTTTTGACACTTTTTCTCGTTCCTTTGTTTGGTGGCGGGGATTTGAAATGGGCTCAGTGGCTGCCGACAAAACCGGAGCGGCTGAGACGATGCCACACGCGGCTCCAGCTCATGCGAGAATGCGAGCGCGTGTACACGTGTGTGTATCTGTACATGCGTGTGTGTACACGCGTGTGTGTGTGTCTGTACACGTGTGTGTGTCTGTACACGTGTGTGTGTGTCTGTGTGTGTGTCTGTACACGTGTGTGTGTCTGTGTCTGTACACGTGTGTGTGTCTGTGTCTGTACACGTGTGTGTCTGTACACGTGTGTGTGTCTGTACACGTGTGTGTGTGTGTCTGTACACGTGTGTGTGTGTCTGTACACGTGTGTGTGTGTCTGTGTGTGTGTCTGTAAACGTGTGTGTGTGTCTGTACACGTGTGTGTGTCTGTGTGTGTCTGTACACGTGTGTGTGTGTCTGTACACGTGTGTGTGTCTATACATGCGTGTGTGTCTGTACACGTGTGTGTGTGTCTGTACACGTGTTTGTGTGTGTCTGTACACGTGTGTGTGTGTCTGTACACGCGTGTGTGTCTGTACACGTGTGTGTGTCTGTACACGTGTGAGTGTCTGTACACGCGTGTGTCTGTACACGTGTGTGTGTGTTTGTACACGTGTGTGTGTCTGTACACGCGTGTGTGTCTGTACACGTGTATGTGTGTATGTACACGTGTCCTCGCTAACAACACTTGTCCCAACAGTCTGTTAAAGCTATACGGGGAATCTTTGTTTTGTGTGTGTACACGTTCTCTCTGTGTGTACACGTGTGATGTGTGTGTGCTGTATGCACACTATGGCTTTGCGTGTACACCAGCGGACGTACGTGCGGGCGCGTGCGCCAGTGTGGGCCTTGCAACGAGACACTTTGACAAGTGTGTGTGTGTACATATACACGTAAGTGTGTGTGTGTACACGTGAGGTTATGTGTATATGTATTGTGGGCAGCGATATCGTAGTGGCTTAGAGCGTTGCGCTACGAACCCGGCGACGCGATTACGATTCCCGCTCACGGCCAACACCAGTAACGATTATCTGACCTGGTCCTGCGCCTCCATTCGGTTAACTTGGCCTTAAACGAGTGCCGTGCGTTGTGCACACATCAGCACTGGGAAGACAAAGGCGTCTGGGCGTGGTGCTGGCAAACCCATCCCCTCGTGTGACGTGCCGACTTTAATAGGTGCTCGCTAACAACACTTGCCCCAACCTTCTGCTAAGGCTATAGGAGGGGTCTTTGTCTTCGTGTGTACATGCATAGTTAGGTCATTCATGTGGTGTGTACACGCTGGCTGGTGCCAAGTACACGTGCGACTGGAGCGTGGGCACTAGAACGTGGCGGGTACACATGTATGTATGTACACACATGTATGTACACACGTGTGTATGTACACACGTGTGTACATACACACGTGTGTACATACGTATACATGAACCTCTCCTCCCGGAGCCGCTACGAAGTCCAGAGATGGACAATGGAGACTCCCCGCGCCCGGCACATGAACCACTATGGCAGCAGTCTCTCCACTGCTGAAGGGGTGACCATACTTCACCACGATGGTCATTGCGGGTTTTGGAAGGCGGGGGAGGGAGGGCGCGGGAGTGCAGTACAACAATGTTTTTCGTGATGCACTACCCTCTCTAAGCATGGCTATGTATGGATGCGTGTGTCAATGTGGGGAGCGGTAGTGTAGCGGTTCGCGCGCTGCGCTACACACTCAGCGACCCGAGTTCGATTCCCGCTCACGGCCAACGCCAGGTCGACTCAGCCTCAAAATGAGTACCTGGTGCGGTGTGTAAATATCGTCACTAGAGAGACAAAGGCGGTCGGGCGTGGTGCTGGTCACCCACCCCCTCGTGTGCCGTGCCGGCCTTCATAGGTGCTCGCTAACAGCACTTGCCCCAACAGTCTGTTGAAGGTTATACGGGGATCGTTGTCTTTGTGTGTATCCTATACATGTCCGTGTGTGTGCATGCGTACGTACCTATAAGTTTGTGTTTGTGTGTGAACGTATATCGCTATATATGTATATATGTGCAAATACATGTCAATGTAAGAGTGTGCAAGTGAACCTACTCTATACATGTCGATAAACATGCGTGCTTATACCTGTGTATGTGTGACTTGCGTGCGTGTCTATGCGTATATGTCTGTATGTATGTATTTATGTAATTGTGTGCATGTACATGTTTGCATGCATGCTTATCTGTGCACGGGGAGTGTTGGTGTAGTTGTTAGCGCTATGAACCTGGCGACGCGAGTTTCCATTCCCGCTCATGGCCACCAGCAACTGGACCTGGGTTCCCCCCAAGGTCGACTCAGCCTCAAATGATTACCTGCGGTGCGATGTGTACACATCGATCGCTACTAGGGAGACAAAGGCGGCCGGGCGTGGTGCTGGCCACTCACCCCTTTGTGTACCGTGGCGGCTTTCATAGGTGCTCGAATTTGCCCCAACAGTCTAAATGTGAATGTGTGTATATATGTTTACGTGTGTATGTTTATGTGTGTATGTATATGTACGTACAAATGTAGAATATGAAAGTATCTATGCATGTATGTTCTAGCTGTTTAATTTAGGCGATATTCATCTATAAATGTAAACGGCATTGTTTAAATCGCACGTCTAACTATTTTATTGTTGAAATTTGCACGCGTTTATGTTTACCCATATTTATAATGCATATATCTAACTATATATAATTACGTGTGTGTGACTATGCGTGTGTGTGCCAATACATACACGTCTGTGTGTACAATGTGTAAGTGTATTTGTGTAGTTCCTACGTGGCGCGCACGCCCCGTGTGGGTATTCATGTACCGCACGTGTTTCAGCCATGTCGTGTCACCTCCACCAACACCATCATCACCAACACGACCATCATCATCATCACCAACACCACCATCATCATCACCAACACCACCATCATCATCATCACCAACACCACTATCATCATCACCAACACCACCATCATCATCACCAACACCACCATCATCATCATCACCAACACCACCATCATCATCACCAACACCACCATCATCATCACCAACACCACCATCATCACCAACACCACCATCATCACCAACACCACCACCATCATCATCACCAACACCACCATCATCACCAATACCACCATCATCATCACCAACACCACCATCATCATCACCAACACCACCATCATCATCACCACCATCATCATCACCAACACCACCATCATCACCAACACCACCATGATCATCACCAACACCACCATCATCACCAATACCACCATCATCATCACCAACACCACCATCATCACCAACACCACCAACACCACCATCATCATCATCACCAACACCACCATCATCATCACCAACACCACCATCATCATCACCAACACCACCATCATCATCACCAACACCACCATCATCATCACCAACACCACCATCATCATCACCAACACCACCATCATCATCACCAACACCACCATCATCATCACCAACACCACCATCATCACCAACACCACCATCATCATCATCACCAACACCACCAATATCACCATCATCACCAACACCACCATCATCATCACCAACACCACCATCATCACCAACACCACCATCATCATCACCAACACCACCATCATCATCACCAACACCACCATCATCACCAACACCACCATCATCACCAACACCACCATCATCACCAACACCACCATCATCACCAACACCACCATCATCACCAACACCACCATCATCATCACCAACACCACCATCATCATCACCAACACCACCATCATCACCAACACCACCATCATCACCAACACCAGCATCATCACCAACACCACCATCATCATCACCAACACCACCATCATCACCAACACCACCATCATCATCACCAACACCACCATCATCATCACCACACCACCATCATCACCAACACCACCATCATCACCAACACCACCATCATCACCAACACCACCATCATCACCAACACCACCATCATCATCACCAACACCACCATCATCATCACCAACACCACCATCATCATCACCAACACCACCATCATCATCACCAACACCACCATCATCATCACCAACACCACCATCATCATCACCACACCACCATCATCACCAACACCACCATCATCATCACCAACACCATCATCATCACCAACACCACCATCATCATCACCAACACCACCATCATCACCAACACCACCATCATTATCACCAACATCACCATCATCACCAACACCACCATCATCACCAACACCACCATCATCATCATCATCACCAACACCACCATCATCATCAACACCACCATCATTTTCACCAACACCACCATCATCACCAACACCACCATCATCACCAACACCACCATCATCATCACCAACACCACCATCATTTTCACCAACACCACCATCATCACCAACACCATCATCATTACCACCAACACCATCATTACCATCACCGCCGTCATCGTCACCATTACCACATCAACAAACACGCGGCTTCGCCAAAAAAACCCGAGTCGATACCACAGGCCGAGTGCTGCGACTGCAAAGAGATTCCCCGTGTAGCCCACAACGGACTATTGTGGCAAGTGTTGAAAGCGAGCACCTATTCGCGCCGTAAAATGCGCACGAAGGGTTTGTGTGTGTTTGCCAGCGCCACTTCAGGCCGCCTTTGTCTCCGCTATGCCGATGTTTACGCACCACACCAGGTACTCATTTAAGGCCGAGCCGAACTAGGTGGGGGGGGGAAGCTCAGGATCGGTTCAGATATTTGCCACTGTTATTGACCGTGAGCGGAAATCGAACTCGGTTCGCCGAATTCTTGTCGCAGTGCGCTAACCCCGTACCGCCACCGATCCTTGCGACACCTCCATTATTGACCGTGCCGGCAGCGTGTGCACACACGGCCACGGTGGTCTGGTACACGGGTCCCAGGGCACACGCGTGTACACAACAGGCGTGGGGGGGGGGGGGGTCCTCGTGTACACGCTGGACTCGCGTGGACGACACACGGGGACACCGGCCGAACGAGGAGCGGATTTTGGCACCGGACCTTGCGCTGTTCGGCGTGGCGTGGTGTTGCGTGGTGTGGTGTTGCGTGTGGTGGTGTTACGTGTGGTGGTGTTGCGTGGCGTGTGGTGGCGTGGTGTTGCGTGTGGTGGCGTGGTGTTGTGTGTGGTGGTGTTGCGTGGCGTGGGGTGGTGTTGTGTGTGGTGGTGTTGCGTGGCGTGGGGTGGTGTTGTGTGTGGTGGTGTTGCGTGTGGTGGTGTTGCGTGTGGTGGTGTTGCGTGTGGTGGTGTTGCGTGTGGTGGTGTTGCGTGTGGTGGTGTTGTGTGGTGTGGTGTTGTGTGGTGTGGTGGTGTTGCGTGGCGTGGTGTTGTGTGGTGTTGCGTGGTGTGGTGGTGTTGCGTGTGGTGGTGTTGTGTGGTGTGGTGTTGTGTGGTGTTGTGTGGTGTGGTGGTGTTGTGTGGCGTGGTGTTGTGTGGTGTGGTGTTGTGTGTGGTGGTGTTGCGTGTGTAGGTGTTGCGTGGCGTGTGGTGGTGTTGCGTATGGTGGTGCTGTGTGTGGTGGTGTTGCGTGGCGTGTTGTTGTGTGGTGGTGGTGGTGTTGTGGTCGTTATTGGTGTGGATGTTGCGGCGTGGTTGACAAGCCGTGTTTACTTTGGTGTGTATCCTGTGTGTTTGTGTGTATTTACATGCATGTGCATAGCGACGTGCGTGTATATATGGGGCTATGTCTAGCTTTGTATTTTATGCCTATTTAAGTTAATATCTATCTACACACGAGTATACTTATTGAACTGAATGTATATCTATATGGCTCGACAGATACATTATATCCGACAGCGCGTATGAGCTTGGTGTGGCTATCCTCGTTGTGGTGTGGTTGAGTGGTTAACGTGGTGTCGTTCAGCCTGGTGTGGTGAGCCCCAGTGTGGTTGCGTGGTTAACGCGGTGTCGTTCAGCTTGATGCGGTGAGACCGGCGTGTTTGAATGGTGGGCGCGGTGTGGTTTGCCCTGGTGCGGTGAGACCCGCCGTAGCTGCTCTAAGGCGCCGTGTTGTCGCCCCGTGTGCACGCCGAGTTGGACGCACGGGGCGTTGTGCGCGCATTCAACTTGAATCGCGACGCCTGCCTCTCGGGAGCCGTCGACACTCAGGAAGGAGACAAACTCGGCACCGACTCCGCGGCGAGCTGCGGGGAGGAGCAGAGAGGAGCAGTGGTGAGCAGGGTATGAGTGAGTATGGATGAGCAGGGGTGAGTAGGCAAGAGTGGTAGGGGAGGAGGATTTAGGTCGGAGCAGCGTAAAAAGGATGAGTGGAGAGGAGGCAGAGAGCGGCGGGAAGGAGCAGAGCAAACCGGAGGTGATCAGGGTGGAGCGGCAAGCGTCAGGGATAAAGCAGGGATGAGCAGGGGCGAGCAGGGAGGAGCAAGGAGGAAGGGAACTCAGCGGAGGAGCAGGAAGCCCGCCCCCCGCACTCTCCCAGACTCCCGCCTCGTATCCCGCGCGTTCCACGTCGGCGGCGCGCAGCGCAATTCATTACCGCGGAGGAGCAGTTTAATCACGAGAGAGAGAATAACTTCACGCACGCCAACTATAAATTGTGCTCCGTTTAACTCCGCTCTCATTAACGCGGGGGGTTGGGGGGGGGGGTAGAATAGTGGGCGGCAGGGGGGGGGGGCCGAGGCTGTCACGGCCTCTCCTGGAAATCGACGGGAGCCAAGGTCATCTCTCCCGGCTCCGTGGAGCCGCGCGCGGAGCGGCGCGTAGCAGGCGGTGTCGCGTCGCGTCCTCGGCCAGGAGAGACGGGAAGAGGTGAAAAAGGGAGAGCTGGGGGAGACGATGGAGAGGGAAGATGAAGAAGAGACAGGGAGAGATATAACGAGGAGGCGGTGGATAGAGGAGACGAGCTTGGGGCGGAGAATCCCCGTGGCTGGAGGAGGCGCCCGATGGACGAGGAGAGAAGTCCTCGATGATTGGAGAAACTCCACGAGGGTCTCAACGAGAGAGGGAAGGAAGCGTTCTCGAAGAGCGGAGAGAGAGAGTCGACTCTGCGAGTGAAGAGTCTCAAGTGAAAAATTCTCTCGGTCAAGAGCTTCATTTGTCTTCCTAATCTACGCTTCGACCCCCACGTCCCGCCCCCCCCCCCCACTTTTTTCCTTCCATTTACCCCCCCACCACCACACACCCCCCCACCACACACCCCCCGCCCACGTGACACTTTGCCCGCTGCAGTTTGCAGCTCAAGGCGTGTGAGAGGGGCGGCTGCGGGCAGGCGTCGCCCCCTGCCGGCCGCAGAGGCGCGGTCACTCTCCCGGGGAGTTCGTTTGGTGCCAGAGTGGGGAAGTATGGTCAGACGCGGCGCGGGGTAGGAGCAGTGCCGGATTATCCTCGTAGCAAATGCTACGGGCCCCGCACTTTCAAGGCCCCCCGCGCTAAATGCTTTCAAGCTATCAATTCCGGTTCAGCGATTCTGCACTCGCTCTATTACTATAGTACTATACCGCCTTCAACTTTTATGAACGACTGGGTGATTAAGGTTAGCGATTTGTCTTTTTATCTGGCTGTATAGCAAATGAAAAAATACAATTACTTTACAATGCAGTTTAAACATTTGTGTTTTAATATTTGTGTGTTTATTTATTTATTTAGGGCCCCTTTATAACATATGCGACAGGTCCCCCACTCGCTTCATCTGGCACTGGGAGGGAGGCCTTCACCCCCCTCCCCTCTCCCCCTCCTCTTCCCACCTCCCCACCAGTGAATGGACACATCAATGGAGATGTATTATTATTTACTAGCCTTTTGCCCGTCCAAGGACGGGTGTTTTGCAGTAAATCTGAAGCTTGCAAGCGAAAAGCACAGACCGCGACGTGATATTCATTGCATCCATTCCTGTGCAATTTGTAAGGCCGCGGTGACACAGACTTATTTCATGTTAATGTTATAATCCCTTGTTCATCACGACGTCATTTTTACTTTGATGTCTCAACAGCGTTACGGAGATCACGTGACGTGAGGGTTTTGCCTTTGTAGTGAGGGTTGTAAGTTGACGCCGAGGAGGGGGGAGGAGGCGCCTCGCCCCCCCATGTGGAGTGACGTCAGCCGCTAATTATTATTAATGTAGGGGGGTGTCCATTTGGAGGACGTCACCTGCTCATGAATATTAATGAGGGGGGCTGTTCGATGTGGAGTGACGTCACTTGTGCAGAATTATTAGAGGGGGACTGGTCGACGTGGAGTGACGTCACGAGCGTTACACACAGACATTTTTGGCTCATTTTCGTAGGTAACAATAATGGGGGTGGGGGTCAATGTGGAGGACGTGCCCTGCTCATGAATATTAATTAGGGGGGCTGGTCGATGTGGAGTGACGTCATGTGTTCATGATTATTAATGAGGGGGGGGTTCATGTGGAGGACGTAACCTGTTCATGATTATTAATGAGGGGGGCTGGTTGATGTGGAGTGACGTCACGAACGTTGACAGACAATACTGGCTGATATAAACGAGATTGTTGAAAACAAGACAAAACAATTATTGGTGATTTAAGTCGTGTTTATTTATCCGCAGGAGAGCCACACTGAGTCGTCGGACTCCCGTTCAGGAGGGTCCTGCCGCTACCTTGGGGTTTTTTTTAATTGTATGCGATTATCAGCCAGCGAATGATGACTCGTGTTTATTTCACAAGTGGGAAGAGATGTGGGACCGGCGTTGTGTGCAACTCTGTTCCAGTTGAATACGGCACGGGGCTGGTCGACCTCGTGCCGACTGAGACACATCGTGTCCGTGCATAGGTTCTGTGGAAGAGGTGGCGACCCGAATTACCTCGGGGAGCTCGTGCAGCACAGGGACAGCTGCCACCCGTCCCCGAGACCTCAAATACAACCTGAGAACACAATCGTCTGCTGTGAGACGTTCCGGAGGTTGTCCGAGGGAGTTCAGAATGGAACCACGACCCACCCACCCATGCACACCACGGGAACCACGACCCACGCACACTCACGTGGAACCACGAACCACGCACACCACGGGAACCACGAACCACGCACACCCACCGGAACCACGAACCACGCACACCACGGGAACCACGACCCACGCACACCACGGGAACCACGAACCACGCACACCACGGGAACCACGACCCACGCACACTCACGGGAACCACGCACACCACGGAAACCACGACCCACGCACACCCACCGGAACCACGAACCACGCACACCCACCGGAACCACGAACCACGCACACCACGGAAACCACGACCCACGCACAATCACAGGAACCACGTTTCCCCCCTTAACATCACACATCTTCCTTCAATAAATATTTTGACGAAATAGATTAGTGCTGGATACGGCCCCATTCACCAATGTGATTGGTAAAATTTAATCCGTAACAATGTATTGAGAGTTCAATTTTAATGTACGATTATTATTGCTGGACTGTGTTGTTGTCTTGGTGTGGTGTGGGACGGCCCCTTTCCCAAGCTTGGGAATCGATGATGCCATTTTAACTTCTCTACTTTAAATTTTGATTGAAAGCTTTCGTGAATGCAGGGATTCATATTCTTGGTTCTTTCGGTAAAGTCACGTAGAAGGGAAACAATAAAATAATAAAAATATAAAACAATAACATTCTCACGACGTTTCGACTGCAACACAAGCAGTCATCATCAGGGTGTGAAAACCACAAATTTTCTTGCTGTGGGACAGGTCTGTACCGACAGGTCTGTACCTTTCACCTGAAGACGGCCGCTTGCGTTGTGGCCGAAACGTCGTGAGAATTTTATTGTGTTATTTTATTATTTTATTCTCATTCTACGTGACTTTACCGAAAGAACCAAAGAAGATGAATCCTTGCAGTCACGAAAGCTTTAAATCGAAACGCATTGAGATTATTTAGATGATTTTGGTGCTACAAATGTCCAAATGATTTGTCGCGTTGTTGAGTGGCTATTATGTTTGGCAAGGTCACTTCTGAAAAATAAGTTCATTACCCAGTGGGCTTTGCCTGGTAGGATAGCGATGGTTTAGTTTTGGGTGATTTGTTCAACTTTCTTGTACTTTGCACTGCTGTCATGTTTTTGAACTGTTTGTTGTTGCAACGTTCTTACCCACCCCTACTGGACATCTGTGGGGGGGGGGGGGGAGAGCTTTGTAGCTCGTCGGATTCCTCCTGCGGAATAAATAAACATTTTGATAGTACTGTATAATAAAATAGCAACCACGAACCCGGACATTGGTGAGCTGCGCGCGCCCCCTCGCGGCCGAGCTGCCTCAGTGCAGGCGACCCACGGGGCGGCGCTGTCACCAGCAGCGAGACACGGAGAGCTGTGCCGGGTTGTGACCGCGCGCTGTTCATCATGGACGCCCGACGTTTCGCTCAACGTGCTGGGAGCTTCGTCAGAGAGCGGCAACACCAGCATCGGCCGGAAACGCTGTATAATTATAGGGAGGGGGTGAGTCGTTCGATTCAGTTTCCGAAGAAGCTTTGAGCATGAGGAGCGGAACGTCGGACACCGTGCTGAACAACGCGCGGTACGACCCGTGACACATGGGAGAGCTACACAGCACCACCACTTCTGACTCCAGCACCACCACTCCTAACTCCAGCACAAAAACTCCTGACTCCAGCACCACCACTCCTGACTCCAGCACCACCACTCCTGACTCCAGCACCAACACTCCTGACTCCGGCACCAACACTCCTGACTCCAGCACAAACACTCCTGACTCCAGCACCACCACTCCTGACTCCAGAACCAACACTCCTGACTCCAGCAACAACACTCCTGACTCCAGCACCACCACTCCTGACTCCAGCACAAACACTCCTGACTCCAGCACAAACACTCCTGACTCCGGCACAAACACTCCTGACTCCAGCACAAACACTCCTGACTCCGGCACCAACACTCCTGACTCCAGCACCACCACTCCTGACTCCAGCGCAAACACTCCTGACTCCAGCACCAACACTTCTGACTCCAGCACAAACACTCCTGACTCTGGCACAAACACTCCTGACTCCAGCACAAACACTCCTGACTCCAGCATAAACGCTCCTGACTCCAGCGTAAACACTCCTGACTCCAGCACCACCACTCCTGACTCCAGCACAAACACGTCTGACTCCAGCACCATCACTCCTTACTCCAGCACAAACACTCCTGACTCCAGCACCACCACTCCTTACTCCAGCACAAACACTCCTGACTCCGGCACAAACACTCCTGACTCCAGCACAAACACTGCTGACTCCAGCACAAACCCTCCTGACTCCAGCACAAACACTCCTGACTCCAGCACAAACACTCCTGACTCCAGCACAAACACTTCTGACTCCAGCACCACCACTCCTTACTCCAGAACAAACACTCCTGACTCCAGCACAAACACTCCTGACTCCAGCACAAACACTCCTGACTCCAGCACCACCACTCCTGACTCCAGCACCACCACTCCTGACTCCAGCACCACCATTCCTGACTCCAGCACAAACACTCCTGACTCCAGCACCACCACTCCTGACTCCAGCACCACCACTCCTGACTCCAGCACAAACACTCCTGACTCCAGCACCACCACTCCTGACTCCAGCACCATCACGCCTTACTCCAGCACAAACACTCCTGACTCCAGCACCACCACTCCTTACTCCAGCACAAACACTCCTGACTCCAGCACAAACACTCCTGACTCCAGCACAAACACTCCTGACTCCAGCACCACCACTCCTGACTCCAGCACAAACACTCCTGACTCCAGCACAAACACTCCTGACTCCAGCACAAACACTCCTGACTCCAGCACAAACACTCCTGACTCCAGCACCACCACTCCTGACTCCAGCACAAACACTCCTGACTCCAGCACAAACACTCCTGACTCCAGCACCGCCACTCCTGACTCCAGCACAAACACTCCTGACTCCAGCACCACCACTCCTGACTCCAGCACAAACACTCCTGACTCCAGCACAAACACTCCTGACTCCAGCACCACCACTTCTGACTCCAGCACAAACACTCCTGACTCCAGCAACAACACTCCTGACTCCAGCACCACCACTCCTGACTCCAGCACAAACACTCCTGACTCCAGCACAAACACTCCTGACTCCGGCACAGACACTCCTGACTCCAGCACAAACACTCCTGACTCCAGCACAAACACTCCTGACTCCGGCACAAACACTCCTGACTCCAGCACAAACACTCTTGACTCCAGCACCAACACTCCTTACTCCAGCACCACCACTCCTGACTCCAGCACAAACACTCCTGACTCCAGCACCAACACTCCTGACTCCAGCACCACCACTCCTGACTCCAGCACAAACACTCCTGACTCCAGCACCACCACTCCTGACTCCAGCGTAAACACTCCTGACTCCAGCACAAACACTCCTGACTCCAGCACAAACACTCCTGACTCGAAAAAGGACTGGCGATTAGAGTCATCCAACAGTAGACTGATCATGGCGACTCACTTGAATGTCTCGATGATTGTATACCGTGTACTGTAATAAATAATCATTGTTATAAGCATGTCAGTGATTATAGCGGCCTCTGGTCAAGTGAACTTATAGCACAGCGTCTCAGAATCCCAAAGCATCCCTTTAATCACACGTGATCGTGCGCGCGTGATCGTACGTTCAAGAATCGATGGTAATCGATGTTAATCGATTGTGATAGATGGTAATCGATTGTGATCGATGGTAATCGATGTGAATCGTTTCACCTTCACTCCTCTATACTCTTTGTTTTTTTTTGTAAAGTCACGTAGGTATAAAATAAAGTAAATCACGACGTTTCGGGCGCAACACAAGCGTCCGTCATCAGGTGGGAAAGCCTTGGTCTGCTGCTGAGGCAGACTGTTTTAAAAGGTTTGAAATGGGTGTAGCCCATGGGTCATAAAGAAGTGAGCGGGGCGAGTGATGTTAATGTGAGAGATTAGCATAATAATGTCAGAACGAAGAGTGGTGCAATCCAAAGGACATGTGAGCACGAGAGTGCAATCCAAAGGTCATGTGAGCATGAGAGTGCAATCCAAAGGACATGTGAGCATGAGAGTGTAATCCAAAGGACATGTGAGCATGAGAGTGTAATCCAAAGGACATGTGAGCATGAGAGTGCAATCCAAAGGACATGTGAGCATGAGAGTGCAATCCAAAGGACATGTGAGAGATCTAAGAGAGAGGCATAGAGAGAGACACAGAGAGTCGGAAATAACAGCTGACATAGGCAGGTAGGATGGAAACATCACAGTCAGTTAAGCCTTTACCTGGTTAATAACTTCCTTCCAATGATTGCTCAGTTTGTACCCATCTTCTCGGTTGAAGTTGTGTCTGTGTTTATATATCTGGATGGCTTCAAGAACAAATCTCTGAAGGTAGCCAGTAGGTTTACAGAGTACCTCCGTCTTTGGAAAAATCAATTTCGTGTGAGCCCACAGCGTTAAAACAATGATCGGCAACGGCAGACGTAATGGTCCTACCGTGTTTCAGATCCACCTTGTGTTCACGAATGCGGTCCGAGACATGTCATTTCGTTTCCCCAATGTAACTGCTGCCGCAACCACAACTCAATTTGTAGACACCAAGGTATTGCATGTCAGGAATCACATCCTTTACAAATGGGATTGAATCACGGAATATGTGTACTGTGATTGAAACGAACCTAGATATTGTGTTTGTTTAAGATTTTGGAAAAAAAATTGGTAATCCCTGCTATGTATGGTAAAATGATGGTTTTGGTTGGATCCTCAGAAGGTTGTCTCCACATGGCTGGGGAGACAGCTTTGCGGATTGTACGGTCCGAGTATCCGTTCATCCTGAGGGCTTGGTGTACGTGCTCCAACTCACTGGCAAGGTGGTGCTGGTCGGAGATGTAATGGGCCCTATGGTGTAGTGTTTTGATGAGGGAATTCTTCTGGGCTGGATGGTGGTGGGAGTCAGGCTTTAGATAGGCATCCGTGTGGGTGGCTTTCCTGTAGGCTGAATGTCCCAACGAGCCATCAGGTCTCTTCTCGATCAAAACATCCAGGAATGGTAGCTTGCCATCCTTTTCCACTTCCATGGTGAATTTGATAGACGGGTGTATGGAATTGATGTGGTAGAGAAACTGGTTCAGTGCTGGCAGGCCATGTGGCCAGATGACGAACGTGTCATCTACAGATCTCTTCCACAAGGAAGGAGGTAGGGTGGATGTCTGGATGGCATCTGCCTCAAATTTATCCATGAAAACATTCGCTACCACTGGCGCTAAGGGTGAACCCATTGGGGAACCCTGACTTTGTAGAACTTCACTACTCTGGTTCCAATCGGAGACACTCGCAGCGCCACCAGAGGGCGCTGTAGGACGCGGGTCCGACCGCCACCGCTGCCGTGCGCACAACCACAACAACCACCCACTACAACCACAACAACCACCCACTACCACAACAAACACAACCACAACCACAACAACCACCCACAACAACCACACCCACCACCCACTACAACCACAACACCACCCACAACAACCAAACCCACCACGCACTACAACCACAACAACCACCCACAACCACCACACCCACCACCCACTACAACCACAACAACCACCCACAACAACCACTTCCACCACCCACTACTACCACAACAACCACGCACAACCACAACAACCACAACCACAACAACCACCCACAACAAACACAACAACCACAACCAACACCCACTACAACCACAACAACCACCCACAACAACTACACCCACCACCCACTACTACCACAACAACCACCCACAACAACCACACCCACCACCCACTACAACCACAACAACCACCCACAACCACAACAACTACAACCACAACAACCACCCACAACAACCACCCACAACCACAACAACCACCCACAATAACCACACCCACCACCCACTACAACCACCACCCACTACAACCACAACAACCACCCACAACAACCACAACAACCACCCACAACAACCACAACCACCGCCCACTAAAACCACAACAACCACCCGCAACAACCACACCCACCACCCACTACTACCACAACAACCACCCACAACAACCACAACAACCACCCACAACAACCACCCACAACAACCACCCACAACAACCACCCACAACAACCACATCCACCACCCACGAGTACCACAACAACCACCCACTACAACCACACCCACCACCCACAACAACCACAACAACCACCCACAACAACCACACCCACCACCCACAACAACCACACCCACCATCCACTACAACCATAACAACCACCCACTACAACCACACAGTTCATAGTTCATAGTTCCATTTATTTGGTAGAGCCCTGTGAGCCATTCGGCTCTTGAATCGGGTGCAACCGCAACAAACAAAAAAACATGAACAAGAAAACATCTTAAAGTGATTTTGTGACTGTGCAAACAGAAAATACAGGAAAAAAATATCAAAATATTCCTGAAATAGCACCGTACACCCACCACCCACAACAACCACACACCACCGACTATAACCACACCAACCACCCACAACAACCACACCAACCACCCACTACGACCACAATAAACACCCACAACAACCACATCCACCACCCACTACTACCACAACAACCACCCACAACCACAACAACCACACCCACCACCCACTACTACCACAACAACCACCTAAACCACAACAACCACATCCACCACCCACTACAACTACAACAACTACCCACAACCACAACAACCACATCCACCACCCACTACTACCACAACAACCACCCACAACCACAACAACCATACCCACCACCCACTATTACCACAACAACCACTCACAATCACAACAACCACATCCACAACCCACTACAACCACAACAACCACCCACAACCACAACAACCACATCCACCACCCACTACAACTACAACAACTACCCACAACCACAACAACCACATCCACCACCCACTAATACCACAACAACCACCCACAACCACAACAACCATACCCACCACCCACTGCTACCACAACAACCACTCACAATCACAACAACCACATCCACCACCCACTACAACCACAACAACCACCCACAACCACAACAACCACACCCACCACACACTACTACCACAGCAACCACCCACAACAACCATACCCACCACCCACTACAACCACAACAACCACCCACAACCACACCCACCACCCACTACAACCACAACAACCACCCACAACAACCACACCCACAATCCACTACAACCACAACAACCACCTACAACAACCACACCCACAACCCCCTACAACCACAACAACCACCCACAACAACCAACCCCCACCCACAACAACCACACCCACCACCCACTACAACCACAACAACCACCCACAACAACCACACCCACCACCCACTACAACCACAACAACCACCCACAACAACCACACCCACTACAACCACAACGACCACCCACAACCACAACAACCACATCCACCACCTACTTCAACCACAACAACCACCCACAACAATCACACCCACCACCCACTACAACAACAACAACCACCCACAACAACCACACCCACCACCCACAACAACCACATCCACCACCCACTACAACCACAACAACCACCCACAACAACCACACCCACCACCCTCTACAACCACAATAACCACCCACAACCACCACACCCACCACCCACTACGACCACAACAACCACCCACAACAACCACATCCACCACCCACTACTACCACAACAACCACCCACAACAACTACACCCACCATCCACTACTACCACAACAACCACCCACAACAACCACACCCACCACCCACTACTACCACAATAACCACTCACACCCACAACAACAACACACACCACCCACTACTACCACAACAACCACTCACATCCACATCAACAACACACACCATCCACTACTACCACAACAACCACCCACAACCACAACAACCACATCCACCACCCACTACTACCACAACAACCACCCACAACCACAACAACCACATCCACCACCCACTACAACCACAACAACCACCCACAACCACAACAACCACATCCACAACCCACTGCTACCACAACAACCACTCACAATCACAACAACCATACCCACCACCCACTACTACCACAACAACCACCCACAACCACAACAACCATACCCACCACCCACTGCTACCACAACAACCACTCACAATCACAACAACCACATCCACCACCCACTACAACCACAACAACCACCCACAACCACAACAACCACACCCACCACACACTAATACCACAGCAACCACCCACAACAACCATACCCACCACCCACTACAACCACAACAACCACCCACAACCACACCCACCACCCACTACAACCACAACAACCACCCACAACAACCACACCCACAACCCACTACAACCACAACAACCACCTACAACAACCACACCCACCACCCCCTACAACCACAACAACCACCCACAACAACCACTCCCACCACCCACAACAACCACACCCACCACCCACTACAACCACAACAACCACCCACAACAACCACACCCACCACCCACTACAACCACAACAACCACCCACAACAACCACACCCACTACAACCACAACGACCACCCACAACCACAACAACCACATCCACCACCTACTTCAACCACAACAACCACCCACAACAACCACACCCACCACCCACTACAACAACAACAACAACCACCCACAACAACCACACCCACCACCCACAACAACCACATCCACCACCCACTACAACCACAACAACCATCCACAACAACCACACCCACCACCCTCTACAACCACAATAACCACCCACAACCACCACACCCACCACCCACTACGACCACAACAACCACCCACAACAACCACATCCACCACCCACTACTACCACAACAACCACCCACAACAACTACACCCACCATCCACTACTACCACAACAACCACCCACAACAACCACACCCACCACCCACTACTACCACAATAACCACTCACACCCACAACAACAACACACACCACCCACTACTACCACAACAACCACTCACACCCACATCAACAACACACACCATCCACTACTACCACAACAACCACCCACAACAACCACATCCACCACCCACTACTACCACAACAACCACCCACAACCACAACAACCACATCCACCACCCACTATAACCACAACAACCACCCACAACAACCACATCCACAACCCACTGCTACCACAACAACCACCCACAACCACCACAACCACCACCAACTACAACTACAACAACCACCCAGAACCACAACCACCACACCCACCACCCACTACTAACACAACAACCACCCAAATCACAACAACCACATCCACCACCCACTAATACCCCAACAACCACCCACAACAACCACACCCACCACCCACTACAACCACAACAACCACCCACAACAACCACACCCACCACCCACTACTACCACAACAACCAATCACAACCACATCCACCACCCGCTACTACCACAACAACCACCCACAACCACAACAACCACATCCACCACCCACTACTACCACAACAACCACCCACAACCACATCAACCACACCCACCATCCACTGCAACCACAACAACTACCCACAACCACAACAACCACATCCACCACCCACTACTACCACAACAACCACCCACAACCCCAACAACCACATCCACCACCCACTACAACCACAACAACTACCCACAACCACAACAACCACATCCGTCACCCACTACAACCACATCAACCACCCACAACAACCACATCCACCACCCACTACAACTACAACAACTACCCACAACAACCACATCCACCACCCACTACTACCACAACAACCACCCATAACCACAACAACCATACCCACCACCCACTACTACCACAACAACCACTCACAACCGCAACAACCACATCCACATCCCACTACAACCACAACAACCACCCACAACCACAAAAACCACACCCACCACACACTACTACCACAGCAACCACCCACAACAACCATACCCACCACCCACTACAACCACAACAACCACCCACAACCACAACAACCACATCCACCACCCACTACTACCACAACAACCACCCACAACAACCACACCCACCACCCACTACAACCACAACAACCACCCACAACAACCACACCCACCACCCACTACAACAACAACAACTACCCACAACCACAACAACCACATCCACCACCCACTACAACTACAGCAACTACCCACAATCACAACAACCACATCCACCACCGACTACAACCACAACAACTACCCACATCCACAACAACCACATCCACCACCCACTACAACCACAACAACTACCCACAACCACAACAACCACACCCACCACCCACTACTACCACAGCAACCACCCACAACCACAAAAACCACACCCACCACCCTCTACTACCACAACAACCACCCACAACAACCACACCCACCACCCACTACAACCACAACAACTACCCACAACTACAACAACCACATCCACCACCCACTACAACTACAGCAACTACCCACAATCACAACAACCACATCCACCACCGACTACAACCACAACAACTACCCACATCCACAACAACCACATCCACTACCCACTACAACCACAACAACTACCCACATCCACAACAACCACACCCACCACCCACTACTACCACAGCAACCACCCACAACCACAAAAACCACACCCACCACCCTCTACTACCACAACAACCGCCCACAACAACCACACCCACCACCCACTACAACCACAACAACTACCCACAACCACAACAACCACATCCACCACCCACTACAACTACAGCAACTACCCACAATGACAACAACCACATCCACCACCGACTACAACCACAACAACTACCCACATCCACAACAACCACATCCACCACCCACTACAACCACAACAACTACCCACAACCACAACAACCACATCTACCACCCACTCCAACCACAACAACTATCCACAACCACAACAACCACATCCACCACCCACTACAACCACAACAACCACCCACAACATTCACCCACAACAACAACAATCACCCACAACAACAATCACCCACAGCTACAACACCACCCACAACCACAACAATCACCCACAACAACCACCCACAACCACAACAACCACACACAAGCACAATCACCAGCACCACAACCACAGCAATACAACAACCAAGATCCCCCGTTAAAGGATGTAACAGACTGCAGGGGCAAGTGATGTTAGTGAGCACCTCTGAAGGCCGGAACGGCACACAAGGTGGTGGGTGGCCAGCACCACGCCCGACCGCATTTGGCTCCCTAGTAGCGATGTTTACACACCGCACCAGGTACTCATTTGAGGCTGAGTCGACCTATTATCACCACCACCGTGACAGACATCACCACTACCACCATAGACACCTACACTGCCACCAGCAATCTCATTACCATCAACACCGTCACCACCGCTACGAATTTTGTTTATTAAATTGATGGTTTTTCCTTTGTTTTAATATATCCGTCAATCTGAACCTCCCTGGCCTCTCTGCCCTACAGAAATTCCATAGCACGAAAGGTCAACTTACGCGATTAAATAATAATGTTTCGTTTTATATAGCCCGCCGTCGTTCATAAAACTGCATCTCTCACAAACGTTGAAGAGCCACAGAAGATGCGTTAAAGCAGCAGCACGAGGCGGTGAGCCATAAATCAATTTCTAAAGCTCTGCGGTCCTCTGTTTGTTAAGATTTGTTCAGCGTTTACACATCAAACAAAGACGGTCACTGCATCTCTGCGGCCGTCTGGAATGCTCTTCCCCTCCGATATTAGGGAGCCACTGGGGCTATGCACGTTTTAAATCAAGGTTGAAAACTCATTTCTTAAAAACAGCTTTTGTGTGTGTTTAGTTTGGTATCCTTCCCAAGCCCCTCCGATTAGCGCGGTTGGTTACGTACGGTGCGAAAAAAGATCTACACACACATACACGTGGGGAGCAAACTAGAGGGGCGGGGGTAGGGGGCCGCAAAACATTACCCCACACAGACGGGAAAAAGAATATCAGCCCGGCCCTGTTGCTGTACTGCCTTCTCCTGGCGAGCCAGTGAATGATGGCACCTCGTCGACTGCCCACGGACGACAGGAGTGCATCATCATCATCACACGCATCATTCGTTCGTGTGTGATGAGCCACCAACCCTCGCTGCCTCCACAGTGCTGGATTACCACCACTACAACCACTACTACCACCGCCGCGTGGATATAACTTCCATTATACGGCCGTGTCAATGATGAATTGCCTTGAGAGATTTATGTATTTTTGTCACGCGGAATAAAAAATATATACGTGCGCGGTGAATGCGGCGATGATGAAAGCCACTTTGCCAAGACGGTGAAACGGAACCTGGAGCGCGCGAGGTCCGGCCCGCTCGCTCGGTAGCAGCCCCATCGAGAGAGCGGTGGATTTTTTTTTCTTCCCTGTTGATTTTAAATCAAGAAATTAAAGTCTCTGGCGATGCCGCGCGTGAACTCATTATGGAGCGGGTCGCAAAACCGCACATCGCATTAAAACCCACAACACGAATCATAACGCGACTTGATAATCCTGCTTCCAGGAGTGTGCCTGCTTAGGACTTCATTTCAAACATATCTGCCCCGCGCGCCACGTCAAGTATACACTCTCGCTTTGGCTGCAGCTACTCACAACGTGCCAGAAAACCGACTCCAGTCTATCAGCGACCTGCGAAACTATTTTCGCATCCGGCAAAAACCGCATCCATTTGTAGGCCAATACTGGATGTGGTGCATCGGGTGCGGAAATATTTTACAAATATCTCGTGGTGGCTCTATCTAGCCTTTAATCACAATCACCACCATCGCCACCACCATCACCATCACCACCACCATTGCCACCATCACCATCATCATCACCACCACCATCGCCATCATCGCCACCACCATCATCATCACTACCATCATCATCATCATCACCACCACCACCACCATCGCCATCATCGCCACCACCATCGCCACCAGCATCACCAGCACCACTACCATCATTATCACGATCATCATCATCACCAGCATCATCGTTATCACCACCACCATCGTCACGAGCAACCACCACCATCATCATCATCACCACCACCATCGCCACCAGCATCACCACCACGACCATCATCATCACCATCATCATTACCATCATCATCAGCTGCACCATCGTCACCAGCATCACCACCACCACTACTATCATCATCACCACCACCACCATCGCCACCACCACCATCGCCACCACCATCATCATCATCACCACCATCGCCACCAGTATCACGACCATCATCACAACCAACACCACCATCATCACCAACTCATCACCGCCGCTATCGCCACCAGTATCACAACCACAACTGCCAACATCACCATCATCACCGCACCTCCGATTAGCACGTGAGAATTAATATGGGATGTGTGGTGAGAGGAGTCCGACCGTACCACCAGCACCACCAGCTCCACCACAAGGAATGCCACCACACACATGATAGACACATGATAGACACATGATAGACACATGATAGACACATGATAGGGTGGTGGTGGGGAGGCGGGGGGTAGCGCTCAAGGGTCCGCACAGGCCGGTTCACGATCACTCGACTGCGCCGAGACAGGCGCGAGGTGCCCCGCGTTCCGTCGGAGCGGAGCTACGCGTGCCCACTCAAATTCCAGTGGGAACAGCTGAGCAGAGAGGATGAATGTCGCATCTCGCCTGTCCGCCCCATCCCGCGCCGCTATCGCCGCACGATGAATGACAGCGGGGAGCCGACACTGTGGCGTGGGGGAAGGGGGGAAAGGGGAGGTAGAAATGAGTACCGCGTCGTGGGGTTTGTGGAGGGAGGGGAGGGGAGACGTAGGATCGCTGCTTTCATGATTTATGGGTGAGATTCTCTGCCCGCGGGACCAAGGGAATTGATGGCGAGGGGCAAGGCTGAATGGCGGAGGGCAGGGCTGGCAGGAAGGAGAATTTCGCGTGAGGCACAGAGGGAGGCGGTGCCCGCAGATAGGTCTTGGGCACCCCGCCAAGGGGTGCCCAAGACCCTTCACCCTCCCGATAGAGAACAAAAATAGATTATTGGAGGTAACCGAGTGGATCAGAGGTGAGGGGTCGGTGAATCACCACGGGTGGAAATGCCGGGTTCGAATCTGGGCTCCAGCCGCCTGGGTTTGAATCGAATTCTCAAATGTAACGTGGCGATGATCTCAGCCAGGTCACCAATCACCGCACACAAACAAAAAAACCCAGCATCGTAAATGTGTTTTTTTCTCTCACTTAATTGGGCTATATCATCGGCGTGTCTATTTTGTCATTTGTATTCTCCACAAAGAGGCTATTTACTATTTTTTGTTGCGTATGACTGTCTAATTTTGCATAGAAATAGGACCCTTAACTAATCAAGAGAGAGAGAGAGAGGTGGGTGGGTGGGTGTAGGGGTGCTCGCCTGGAACGCCGGGCAGTTCGCCAGCATTGACTCCAGCGAGCCTGCCTCGGGTGGGGAGGCACCGAACGTCGAACCCGCTCCAGAGTTTTTGCTTGCACCGAACAAATCCCGCGTGGGGCTGATGGGGTGTGTAAAGAGTACTTTTCGTCTTTTTACGTGAAAAGACAGAGACAGATCTACGAAGAAGACATTGCTCAGCATTTGTGTTGTTATTCATGCACCATTCACCATGACAACGTTAATGATTTTTTACGAGTTGTTTCACCTAAAGGTATTCGACTCGAGAGAGTCGTGGCACAAGTGAAGCGTTCACGTGAATTGCCTCGAGCGAGTTGCCACAATAACTCCAACATACGTCCAGTTGACATCATCTACAAGCAAGCCCACTTAGATGTCGTCTGTATATATATAAACTAAACTATTAAACCATTAAATTTTGATTTAAAGCTTTCGTGACTGCAGGGATTCATATTCCTGGTTCTTTCGGTAAAGTCACGTAGAAGGGAAACAATAAAATAATAAAAACATAAAACAATAAAATGCTCAGGACGTATCGACTGCAACACAAGCAATCATCATCAGGTGTGAAAACCACAGCAAGAAAATTTGAATAAAAAAGTGGCGGTTTTTATTTAACGTTAGCACCACGGAGAGCGATTTGGCAGTTATTCAGATGGACGAGTCCATCTATGTTCGAAAAAGAGGAGGGGGGGAGACGAAAATAATGGATGCGGTCTGAAATCCACCGTAAGCGTGAACAATCAATTAAGACCCGAAATGGTTTATCAAATCCTTCCAATGATTGCTAGGCCAGAATCTATCTTCTCGGTTGAAATTGTCTCTGTGTTTGTATATGTGGATAGCCTCATGAACGAATCTCTCATGGTAACCAGATGGCTTGCAGAGAACCTCTGTCTTGGAGAAGTCAATGTCATGTGAGCCCACTGAATTATAACAGTGATCTGCCACGGCCGAGGTGTTGGTCCTACCGTGTTTTAGGTCTGCTTTGTGTTCACGGATGCGGTCCGAGACATGTCGTTTGGTTTCTCCAATGTAACTACTACCACAGAGGCAACTTAGTTTGTAGACGCCAGGGTACTGCATGTCCGGAATCACATCTTTTACAGACGGAGCCAGATCACGGATTTTACGTAACATGTTGATTTTTATGTAATGTGTTAAAAAACCGCCACGTTTTTCAAATTTTCTTGCTGTGGTTTTCACAGCTGATGATGATTGCTTGTGTTGCAGTCGAAACGTCCTGAGAATGTTATTGTTTTATATTTGTATTATTTTATTGTTTCCCTTCTACGTGACTTTACCGAAAGAACCAAGAATATTAAACCATTGTATACTTTACTAGGTGAGGCACCGCTGAGCTTCACGGCTCCTGGCCACAACAAATTGGATTATCACGTGGACATTTAGAGCAGCGAAATACTCGAAACACGCGATGTTCATTTTAAATGTGGAAGAAAAAAGCGGAGGGCCCAGCGAAAAAAACCGACGCGAACACGGGGAGAGAGACACCGCAAACTTCAAATATACCGGCGGAAAAGGTCGGAATCAAACCCACGACCTCCTGCACACAAGGCGAGGGAGTTAACGTCTCGCCACAGCGACGCCCTGCGTGATAGGAATGTAGCACGTGGCAGTGGTACCACACGATGGTGTGGTATAGGCTTAACAGACTGTCAGGGCAAGTGCTGTTAGCGAGCACCTATGAAGGCCGGTACGGCACACGAATACCCGGCCGCCTTTGTCGTCCCAGTGGCGATGTTCACACACCACACAAAATACTAATTTAAGGCTGAGTCGACCTAGGGGAAGCCCAGGACAGGTTCAGATAATCGTCACTTGTGTTGGCCGTGAGTGGGAATCGAACTGGAGTCGCGGGGTTCATAGCACAGCGCGCTAACCACTGCACCACCGCTCCCCTACTGAGTATATACACATTTAAGTAGTGGGGCTATTTAACCATACTTCACCACGCCGGCCAGTGCGGGTTGGTGAAGGCGGGGAGCATAGAAGTAAAGACAACAGTCGCATGTTGCTGCACTTCCCTCTGCTGTCACCCCACCACTACGACGCCTGCTATGCACGGCTTCTATGTATGGACTGATCGTCAACAAGCACTGTCCACCATACTCGACCCTGCTGAGCTTCCAGAGGTCTGACGAGCCCGAGCACATTCCGGGCGACTTGGTCGTAGGCAACATCTACGGTGTTACTGCGACAACTAAGAATGCCAGCTTGTAACGCGACGCCGCTCTCGTGGAGAGAGAGAGGTGGGGGACGACTCAGAGGCTCCAGGGGCAACCACAGACGAGGAGCGAGAAAGCATCAACAGCAGCGGCAACCACGCCGTGAGCAGCCCACGCCAGCAATTTCCTAAGTTCTGCGGACCCCGATATATATTAAGATGTCTTTCGGCCAATTAATGAATGAGTGCTTACATGTGGGAGGAAACCAGAGCAAGCCAGGGTATGTGGCACATCCTGAACGCCCGCGGGAAGGGAGTTTCACGACATTGTTGTGCGGTGATCCACTAACCCTCGCTACTCCCTCCACGGTGCTGGCTTACAGGCGGCAGCCACGTGCAGCAGCAGCAGCGTAGCCACCACCACCACCATCCAGCCAGCCAGACACGAGATGACCTTAGACTGAACCTAGCGGACTCATGAACGAACTATCCAGTACAGAAGAGTGATTATACAACTCGGACCCAGATAACAGTCAATTCGCGTAATAATATGTATTAATTTATTATTTTGAGAGCGCCACTCTCACGCGTGGCGCAGCCTGCCGCACCAATAATTCGCGGTTAGCAGTGCGGGAGAGTGGTGATGGATGATGATGTTGAGTATTGGAAGGCGCTGATGAGTCGAGGCGGATCGGGGCTGTCACTTTATCTGTGGCCAGGGAGAATGTCATTTGTGATTGTCGGAAAGTTTCCGTTTCCGTAGAAAAATGTGAGCACAATCCCAAAGTGGAATGTTGTTTTAATAGATCGTTATAATGTCACGATGGTCTTTACAATCGCATTAAACACGTTGGTGACTCCGCTGCTGCGTTCGACAGCGACTGACAACGACCCTTCTGTTTATTAAGCAGGGCCAACCGGTCGAAAATACACATTTTCTGTTATTAAGGGCCGTTTCCCGAAAGGTCGTCCATTGTAAATATATTCCCTCTTTATTAAAACACGTGTGTTATTTAAATTGTCAAGGCGTACAAGTGCCGCCTATATTATCACCAAGCGATGCATTGGGCAAGGTCGATATGGGACTGGAATTGAGATGCACGTACCTAAGAATCGGTGCCATTAATGTATACATATTTTATTTAAATTATATGCTAATGTTACATTCAGTATCACTGAACGAACAATGCTGAGACAAAAATCCCCCGGATAGCCTTAACAGACGATGCTCGTACATACAACTGTTGCCGATGTTGATGGCCGTGAGCGGTAATCGAACGCAGGGTTCGTAGTGCAGCGCGCTAACCGCTGCACCACCGCTCCCACCGTGCACACGCACATTCAAATCGATAAGCAATACCACAATCGAGACGAAACTGATCCCAACATTTAATCGAATCGCGACCATTCATCCCATTGCAAAAGCGGTGCAGCAAGTGAGTTCGTGAAGCTGCGTGTATCAGTCGTAACCCTCTGGGTTTGAGCTGTCCCCTCGTTGGCATGCGAGTGGGTACTTAGGGAGGAATGCGTACTGGGTACCTCTTCGCGTACTACTCTGATTTACCTCCCACGCTCCTCGTTTTATTTGTAAATAAGCACACGTACGTACGTATGCTGTACGTTTAAACTTCATTCGCACCGTACGTAGCCAACCGTGCTAATCGAGAGTGGGAGGGACATTCTTGGAATAAAAGAGCCGGGAGCGTCCGTCGAGAGATAAATGTCCCCGCGTAGTAACGACTGACGTTCTCTCGCTCAGACCCCCGCATCTGCTGTTTGGCCCGCTCACAATTATTTGTATTCCCCAAGGATCGATTTTGAGGGTTTTTTTGCAATGTGTGGTGAAACGGAAAGGTCAGCGTCTCTGGTATTTAAATGATTTAAATTCTCTCGCGTTTTGGCTCACCGGCCACGGGAACTCACCACGGCTATGTCGAGACGGGACCGCGACAGCCCGCGGTCACAGCTCCACAACCACGACCACCACCAAGCCCATCAACACCACCACAACCATCATCCCCATCATCATCACCACCACCACCATCCCCATCATCACCGTCATCATCATCAACACCACCACCATCATCCCCATCATCATCACCACCACCACCAACCCCATCATCACCAGCAGCGGAGTCACCAACGTGTTTAATGTCATCATCAACATCAACACCATCACATCATCAACACCACCACCAACCCCATCATCATCACCACCACCTCCACCACCATCCCCATCATCACCGTCATCATCACCGCCGCCACCATCGCCACCATCAACTTCATCATCATCGTCGTCACTATTATCACCATCGCAACCATCATCATCATTGTGAACGCCAACTCTGTAATCACCTTGACCAACTCCACTACCACCACCAACGTTACTACTGCCAACTCCTCCACCACCACCACCACCAACCCCATCATCAACTCCACCACCACCACTCCACCCGCCCGAACGCCTCCCCGGTTCACCTCTCACTCTGCTCTCTTCCATTCACCATCTCGCCCGCGCCCCCCCCCCTCTCTCACCCTCCTCTACCCCGCTGCCCCCCTTCCCAAATCCTCCCCACATACCCCCCACAACACAGAATACCCCAGCGCCCGCCCGCCGGGCTGCGAGCCGCCTAATTAGTATTTAGCCGCGCGTGGTAATGTAATTAGCGCCGCCGCCACGCAATATCCGCTACTGTCTGATTCGCTTAGCGCTTGATCGGTCGTAGGGGGCGGGGGGGGGGTCTCCTCTGTGCGGTGCGCGAGGTCCTCCAGCCCAGGCTCCCTTGCCTGGCTTCAGCAGAGGTAGGGGGACATTGAGCCGGGCCTCGTAGCGTGGGGGGGGGGGGGGGGTGCGTGGCGATGTAGGGGGCGAGTGGTAATTGGGGGTGTGGGCAAGTGATTGAGGAGGGGGATTTGGGGTAGTGCGGGGGGGAGAGGGGGTGGCAAGGGAGGGAAGGGGGGGGCACACAGTTGGCAGATGAATAAATTAATAACTAATCAGTGTTATTATGCACGGGTCACCGCATCGCGGCTTGAATTACGAATGAGTGAGCGTTTGCCGCGGGTGAGTGAGGGTGAGGACGAGTGGGCGTTTGCAGGGAGCGAGGGTGAGTGCGCAGTGGGTGAGTGGAGTGGTGGGGTGAGTGGCTCGCTTCAAGTGGAGGGTGGACGCCCTCCCCACCGTCCTCCCCCCCGCACCCCCCCCCCCGCGGCCCCCCCGGCTCTCACAGCGCATCTCGTTTCGCCCGTGATTGATGGCGCCTTAATAACGGAGGTAGTGGCTGATCCGAGCAATTATCTCGATCGAATGAATCCCTCGGACAGAGGCCCCGAATTCGGATCCCGCGTGGCAGCAGCGAGAGGGGGTGGAGGGAAGAGGAGGAGGAGGAATTTGAGGATCAAGAGGAGAAGAGGCAAGAGGAGGGGGTAGGAGGGGGAGGGGGTAAGAGGGGATGGGGAGGGAGGGTGAAAGTAAAAGTGAAGGCGCACACGGAGGGAGCAGCAAGGATAGGATGAGGAGCCAGAGGAGGAGTAAATGAGATGAAGGACAACAGAAGTGTCTGGAAGGGCAACAGGAGAGGGGAAAGAATAGGAGGGACAAGAGGAGGAGGAAGGGAAGGTGGAGAAAGGGAGGAAACGGAGTGGGAAGAGCAGAGGGACAAGAATAAGGACAGAGGAAGGAACCCGCCAATGATGATGATGCTGCTGATGATGATGTTGCTGCTATTGATGATGCTGCTGCTGACGATGCTGCTGCTGATGATTTGCTGCTGATGATGTTGCTGCTGACGATGATGATGCTGATGATGTTGCTGCTACTGATGATGCTGCTGCTGACGATGCTGCTGCTGCTGACGATGATGCTGCTGATGATGATGTTGCTGCTGATGATGTTGTTGTTGCTGATGATGTTGTTGACGATGACGCTGCTGCTGATGATGTTGCTACTACTGGTGATGCTGCTGATGATGATGTTGCTGACGATGATGCTGCTGATGATGTTGCTGATGATGATGCTGCTGCTGTTGATGATGTTGCTGATGATGATACTGCTGATGATGTTGCTGCTACTGATGATGCTGCTGATGATGATGTTGCTGACGATGATGCTGCTGTTGTTGATGATGTTGCTACTACTGATGTTGTTGCTGATAATGATGATGGCCCTCGTTGCGCTTTCACAGTCGCCTATCGCCGCCGCCGCCGCTAATTCCCCGCGTCGCGCCTCATTGACTCGAGGATAATTAAGCGGCAACTCCAATGGCTCTAAGAAGAGCCTCAATAAGAGCTCTCCGCTTGCGCGATGTTGGTGGAGGGGTTCGGGTGGGGGGAGGGGCGGGGGTGTGGAAGGGTGCGGGGCGAAGGGCGGGGGTGGTGGAAGGGGGCGGGGCGAGGGGCGGGGGGTGGGGGCATTCTCCAATTATGGTTCCGTCCAGGGCTTCATTCCTCAGCGAGTCTTATTCCCGATCGTTTTGTTTCACTGACGGAGCCGTGCGGTGTGCAGCCGCAGACGCAGCGAGAGAGGTATCGCTGGAGGTGGTCTACCGGGTGCGGAAATTATTTAACGGGCCTCCGGCCTGGCCGATATGAAGCCCTGGATCCGTCCAAACAGAATGAAACTCTGTGTTTAGACTGGAGGAATCCGACGAGCGATAAAGCTCTTTTTCACGAGGTGTCCAGTGTTGTTCGGATCGGCCCCTCGTTCCACGCCGCGCTGCTGCGGGAGGGCTGGGAGGTCGCTCCTTCTCCTCTGCTGCCCCCGAGGGATTTAAATTTCCCTCCTCGTCGCCGATGGCATCGCTGCTTCATCTCCCGTTCCTCCAGGTCCAGGCGGTGACGAACTCTCCCCCCAAGCAGTGTCTCGCTTACCCCTCGCTTTCCGGCCATTCCACCTCCACCCGACTGGACGTCTGTGAAAAATAATTTTAATTTTCTCGTCGGATTCCTCCAGTCTAAATAAAGATTCTGACCCAAATCATTATCCCCTCCTCCCCATACACCCCCTGGTTGGTTATCGTCATCAGCCATTGTCAATCCACTGCTAGATGAATGTTTTACCTCCCCCGCCACCCAAGCCGTCGAACTCTCTCACGATCCTGCGATGCAATAATCCACCCAGCTCCCGCTGCACGCCAGCCGACTCCATCGCTCCATCTCACCCCCCCGCCCTGGCCCTGCCCCGTTGCTGCTTCAAACTCTCACGACACGCGGGGTTGGCAGCGCGTCCCAGGGACGGGGGTCAAGTGACGCCCACACGAAACACTCCCCTCGACCACCGTCAGACATTCGCGATTTGCCTGACCCTCACCGCGCACACCGTCCATCGACTAACCCGACCCTCCTCACCACTCGCCGCTTGAGCCGACAGAGTGGGAAGCTCGGTGAGTATTCGACGGCCATCCTCTCATTCCATAATTACGCTCGCCTATCCACCGCTGGATGAGGGCCTGCCCACTCCGTGCGGATCGTGAGGGCTATCCTTCCCCACGCTTGTCAGTGCGGGTGGTAAAGGCAAAGGCACGGGGGGGGAGGGGCGCATAGACGTGGAAGCATAGGAGTAAGGTACAACAATGGATTTTTAGCCCAAGAACTGCCCTCTGGTGTGACAACCTCGCATCGTTATCTAGGTTCAAGGTGCGCACTGCGGGCGATGTCGTCATACTGTCGTCATAATCGTTTGTAACGCGACGCCGTCGCTGCACAGCATTCACTCACTCACGCAGAGAGCGAGAGAGAGCGAGAGGCCGGCTCGGAGGCGCCAGCAGCAGGAGCAGGAGGAGCCACGGCGTGCGGGGAATGACAGCGGCAGCCACGCGGCAGGGTGCCAGCGCTTCCGACAGTTGCCAATATCTCTGCGATCCTCTGTTGTGTCTAGATATATCTATCTATATATAGATATATCTATCTTTAGATTAAGTTGTCGTTCCTGACACGGTTTTCTGGGTTTGGCCACCTGAATGTGAAATTGTCGTTGATGTTCTGCATCTACACCATCAGCCGTACGCAGGAAGACGAAGAAGAATTTGGTATGGGCCAAATTAAATGAGTCATAAATTATATTTCGCCAGTAAATACTCGCCGAGTCTCGAGACTCTTTTTGTTGTTGTTTGTTGTTTAGAAGGTTCCTGCCACATTTGTCGCGCGTGGCCCGATCAGTGCCTCCAATGAGCGCCCAGCTCCATAGTGCAAGCAAACCGAAAGACCTTCAGGGGAAAACCTCACCGCGCACACGAGGGGGGTCACACTCAGCCCGGCCCGGTCGCTCCTCGCGGAGCCGATGCCTGCGGCACCTGGCAAGCCCCCGTAGGTTACAACTCCGCGTGTGCTTCCGCTGTAAGGCGTCTTGCATTGTATACGCGCAGCATATGACATGTGTCGTTGTCCAGGGGTACAACATACAGATGCCACTGCACAAACCGCCGCTGAGCACCATCAGCACCATCAGCAGCGTGGTGAAGTACGGTCAGACAAGCCCCCACGACCGACCACGATGTGGGGGGGGGGGGGAGGGGGGGTGTGGAGGGAGGCTCTCATCCAGCAGTGGAGTGAGCAAGCGCTGCACGCGTGGCACGTGCGAATGCGCGCCCACGACGACGGCTCTCCGTCACCCGCGCTGCATGTCGTCGCGCTTGGGAACGCGACGCGGGCGAGGTCGATGCAGCGCGTGAGATGTTTACAGCTGCCCCGAGTCGCAACGTCGATACCGCGTCAGGTCGCGGAATAAATTGCGGGTGAACGAATATTGGGAGTTTTGTGGGGGAGGGTGGGGGGGGGGGTTCTTCTTTTCGGTTCGTGTTGTATACCGCATTGGCGCGCACGAGCCGAACATCCACGTCTACAGCGGGAGGTGGTGTATGGGAAATAACGGCGGCGAGGTTTCAAGCACAGATCAACCTCGTCAGCAAGAGGTGGCGTTACGATGTAATGCACATCTGTTTTTTTTTAGCGCCGAGGAACCAACGTCACTCATCACTGACCCCCCCACCCACCCACTCACCATCACAAATAATCCTCCCCTCCCTCCATCCCTCCCTCCTCATCCCCGCACCTCCCTCCCCCCATGCCTCCCCTCACCGCTCCGCCCGCCCGCGCGCGCACGCACGTGCCAGGTCTCTCGCGCTAATTGCTGATGAGACGAAGAGGTGCGAGCGGTTACGGGGCCCCCGCAACTCGCCCCCCCCCCCACCCTCCCACCCCCACTCCGCGCCACACACCTCGCTCCCCCCCCCCCCCACCACCGCGCGCCTCTCACCCCATTCCTTCCCACCCTCGCTCCGCGCCGTCATCAGTGACAGAGCGAAGTGATTCGGAGCGGAGAGAGGAGCGACCGTTCCTCATCGCCGAGGAAGACAGCGAGGGGGGGAGGAAGAGAGCGCGCGCGAGTGCACGGAGAGAGTGCAAGGAGAGAGTGCACGGAGAGAGGGCAAGGAGAGAGGGCAAGGAGAGAGGGCACGGAGAGAGGGCAAGGAGAGAGGGCAAGGAGAGAGGGCAAGGAGAGAGGGCAAGGAGAGAGGGCAAGGAGAGAGGGCAAGGAGGGCGCGGGACAGAGCGGACAGGTACCGCGCGTGCGGAAAGAACGAAGAGAACGCGAAGGGCGCGCGAGAAAGAGAAGTGGGGGGAAAGAGTGAGAAAGAGACGCGGCGATAGAGAAAGAGGGAGAGATCGTACGAGTGAGACCCCCCGCCCCCACCCCCGCTACCATGCACAACAGCAGCGAGACGGAGGTATGGACGTGGCGCGGAGGGCCAGGACGTGGCGCGACTGGGGAGGACCCCCTCGACGCTCAGCGAGACGCTCCGGACCCCCCTGCGGAACGGCCGGACCTGCCGGGGGGCGCGCCCGGTCCGCCTCTCTACGAGGACGCGCTGTTGATCGGCGCGCCTCGGCAGGAGCCGCCGCACGTGGCCGTGCCGCTAACCGTGGTGTTCGCGGCCCTGTTCGTTCTCGGCGTGGCCGGCAACCTCCTGACCGCCTACGTGAGCGCCCGCCACACGCGGCTGCGCCACAGCAGCGTGCGCTACCACCTGCTGAGCCTGGCGTGCGCCGACCTGGCCCTCCTGCTCACCATCCCCGCGACTCTCTACCGCTCCTACTGGGAGTACTACCCGTGGCGGCTGGGCGACGCGGCGTGCAAGCTCTACTTTATGCTGCGCCAGGCCGCCTACACCGCCACGAGTTGGAGCATCGTGGTGTTCAGCCTCGAGCGCTGCCTCGCCATCTGCCAGCCGATCCGCGCCCTCTCGCTCGTGCGCCGCTCCCGCATCCGCCGCCTGCTCGCCAGCGTGTGGCTGCTGGCCGCGCTCTCAGCGCTGCCCTACGCCTTCGTGTACGGCCAGGTGCGCGCCTACGTGTACGACTACGCGGGCGCGAACGCCACCAACTTCTCGGTGGTGATGACCACGGTGTGCGAGCTCACCGAGAAGGACCCGTCGCCCATGTTCACGCGCATCACGCACGTCAAGTGCTTCGTGTGCTTCATCGTACCCATGGTGCTCATCTCGGTGCTCTACAGCCTTATCCTTCGCTCCTTCTGCCCCAGCATGAGGCTCAGCGCCGGTTCCTCCACCCCCGCGCCGCGCGGGTGTCAGAGTGGAGGTGCAGGTACAGAGGCCCGCGGGAAAGCGGCCGCGGCGGATGGGGGGGCTGCCGGGGCTGGGGCCCAGACGCCGAGAGACGCGAAAGGGGAGAGGCCTACGAGAGATGGGGGGCCCGCGACGAGAAGAGCCGCTGGAGGCCTCGGCGGTTCCGAGGCGCTGCTCAACCCGGACGTGAGAGACGCGGGGACCTTTGAGAGGATGACGCAGAGGAGGCGCGCTCAGCAGCAGAAAGCCATTCGACTGCTGGGTAACTACTGTACAGCGGAGTAACTGCAGCGGGGTAACCGCACGGGGGGTCACGACAAAGGGGGCATATTTATAACGGCGGGGTTACCAGAGACGTGGGTGCATAGAATCACGCAGGACAATAGTGCATGCGTTGTGCTGTGATTCTACGAATCTCGCTTACAGCAATGCGGGGCGCTGTCCAGCGTGCTGAAGTGTGGTCATCCCATCCGCATCGCGACCCGCGCGGCCTGCAGAGGCCCTCATCCAGCAGTGGATTGACAGAGAGGGCTGTACTTGGGCGTACGCGCACGCAACGGGTAGATAGAGAGGACCTTTACACATAAGGGTGACTGCAGCCACGGGGAAGTATCCCGTTCGCTCAAAGTTATCCGACGCCTCATGCCCGCACACAAGTCAGAGCGGCAGAGTGTCCAAGTGCCTCAAAGTAAGCATGTCCTGGGTTCCATGCCTTTGCCTTTATGTTTGCGGAGTATGCATATTCTCATCCTGTTCTGCATGGCTTTTTCCCGGATTCACCGGTTTTCTCCCACAGCTAATTAAAAAAATCATGTTGAATGTAACTGGCATTGGACAAGGAACACAATACCAACAAATTACTCAATTGGCATCACACTCAGCAGCAATATCGTCCCTTCCTACTGCGAAAATTTAGCGGGACCCTCCGGAATTATATTTTATTTAACAAAAATGTTTATATTGCTGTTGCTACTGCGTTGGCAGTAGCGTTGACAGTCAACAAACACAACCCAACACTCTCGTCAATGACACGGCCTTAACACCTCTATTTATATTAGGCGACGTTTCCGGCAATCACCCTTCTTCATAGCACCTAAACAGAGAGAACATAAATTTGCGAATAATGGTTGGGGACTGCACTTAACAACTGAATGGAGCCTGATGATAATCAAAAATGTAAAATGTTTTCTGATGACAATTGTTTTAATTGGCAAACGAATAGTGACACTATTTTTAAATATTGCAAACGAGTCTTGAGACTCGGTGAGGCTTCCATGAGATAAACAAGCGGAACCACAATCCATAAAACAATCAAAATAACACAACGCCGATCACGAACTCGGTGCGTAAGCACTCGCAGAGGGAACGGCATTGGCTCTGATGGCGATCGCGAGAAGGTACCGGGAAGGGCAGCGATTGCACGACTGGGAAACAACGGAGGTCTTGTGCCCCTTGCCCGGTCTGGAGGGCCTGGAGTTAGACCCCCCACGCCGCCGCCAACCACAGATCCCATGTATCGTCTAAACAGACTTTTGGGGGCGAGTGCTGTTAGCAAGTAGCACCTATGAAGGTCGGCACCGTGGCACACGAGGTGGTGGGTGGTCAGCACTACGCCTGACCGCCTTCGTCTCCATAGTGGCATTGTTTACACACCGCATCAGGTATGAATTTGAGGTTGAGTCGACTTAGACGAGGCTCAGGAACGGTTCAGACAAACGTCACTGGTGTTGGTGGCCGTGAGCGGGAATGGAACTGGGGCCGTCGGGTTGGTAGCGCACAGCGCCCCACCACACACGCACACAAACGTACTCGGCCCAACCTGATGGTTCAGTCGCCGTGAGATAAGAACCATACGGCGATAAATGTGACAATGTTGTAGTTGGTGGCTGGGTGCATTAGTACAGGCAGTGTGATGCTGTAACGTAACAGGCAAGGCGCCAGAGGATGGGATGACCTATCCCAAGGTTCGCCATCGCACCTTTAGTAACTAATTGGCACGTTTTGGTTACATAGCAAACGTTACTAATTGGCTGTGTCGGGTTGTGGCGGGTTTAATGACACATTTCTATTTACGCGATTTAACCCCCCCCAAAAAACACTTTATTAATGGTCGCGAAAGCGACCATTAAATCGTTACCGGGATGATCTCTGATTGGGCGTGGTGGGAGTGGTGATGGTGGTGCACCCACGTGATCGCGGCGCTTTGCAGGCGAAGGTCGGTGGATCACGCAGAGATTTGTAAAAGTTAATCAGGTGGAGGCGGTGTGCTGAGATTAGAAGCTTCCCACGCGTTACGTCATCGTCATCTTTCGCCCCATTCCGCTGGGTGTCGGGTTAGAATTAGCATTGAGTTAGGATTTAGGGTTTTAGAGAGAATTAGGATTGAGTTAGGGTTTCGGGTTTTATAGAGGATTAGGTCAATGGTTCGGGTTAGAGTTAGGTTTGAGTTGAGGTCGGGCTGAGTTCGGGTTGAGTTCGGGTTGATTTATGGTTGAGATAGGGTTGGGTTATGGTTGAGCTGTAGTTGAGTTAGGGTTGAGTTATGTTTGAGTTAGCGTTGAGTCATATAGATGTCATCTTAACAGAGTGGTGGGGTAACAAAAATAATAATACAAACCTAATGAAGAATATTATTATTATCTGAGTTCCTTTACATTCTCTCAAGAAGAAAGTTAATATTCTATGGGCAGTATGCGGGGTTGGTGGATCACAAAGAGATTCATCCCGCAGTCAATCACGCGCCGCGAGACACAAATCACCAAACTCAACCTTAACTCGGCAGTACAGTAAGTGGGTTCCTTCCCAGCCTCTTCATCGCACCCTTCAGAGGTTCCTCCATCCTCGAGCAGCTCGCGGCCTCCTCCATCCGTTTGATAAAAAATTAAATCTCCGTACATTATTCATCCGCCGGGGATGGGTGGAGTGGAGGTCAAGGCTCCATCACCGCAGTTGAAACTCGCCAGACGAGGAGGGAGGGAGAGAGAGGAGGCCACGTGGACGAGGCAGGGCCCTCGGGCGCTGCAATTAGCGGAGATTTGGCGACGCGTGGGTCGTAGGCGGCGGAGAGAGAGGGGCAATCCGTGGAAGATTCTCCACTCGAGACATCACAGCCGCGGCGCTTTTTAAGCTGAAAGTCGCCGGTCGCACGCCGCCCCGAGAACGCGGATCGAGGCTTTCATCCCTGCACTCTCATTAGCGGCTTGCGGGGGTGCGGCCACGCCCCCCCCCCTGTAGATCCCAGCTGCCCACTGTAGCCCCCCCCACGCCCCCCCCAATTAACTACCCAGCAACTTCCTGCAACCCACCTGCAGTTCTCAACATCTCTCGCTGGCTCCCAGCTTCCAGCGGGCGCCTCTTATCTCCTCCACAAACTCCTCCTTTACAACAACCTCTTCCTCCTCAACATCTTTCTCAAATTTCGATTTAAAGTTTTCGTGACTGCAAGGATTCATCTTCCTTGGTTCTTTCGGTAAAGTCACGTAGAATGAGAATAAAATAATAAAATAAAACAATAAAATTCTCACGACGTTTTGGCCACAACACAAGTGGCCTTCTTCAGGTGAAAGGAACAAACCTGTCGGGACGACAGCGCTACAATGAGCTCTGCCGTCCCGACAGGTTTGTTCCTTTCACCTGAAGAAAGCCACTTGTGTTGTGGCCGAAACGTCGTGAGAATTAAATTGTTTTATTTTATTATTTTGTTCTCATTCTACGTGACTTTACCGAAAGAACCGAGGAAGATGATCTTTCTCAAAATCCTTCATCGGAACAGTGTCCTGCTTCTCCTCCTGCTCCTGTTCATGCCACGCGCCTCTCCCACGTGCAGCAGCAGCGGAACGCATGGGCGAGGTCACGTACCGAGGCGGCTCCTGGGAGCGGCGCGGATTAAGCCCTGGGGGAGTGAGCGGGGGGGGCAGGAGGAGGTGGTGGAGGAGGTGGTACGGCAACTCAGCTTGGGGAGGGGTAGAAGGGTGGGGGCGGTGGGGGAGGGGCGGGTGCTGAAGATTTACCCATCGAGAGAAGAGCCAACCCATAATTACTCACTGCGGAGGAGCCCACCTCCCACCCCGCTCCCCACGACCCCTCTCCTCGGACGCGTCTCCTTCATTAAGGAGCTCATCCCGGAGTGTGGAGACAATAGCCCCCCACGCCCCCCCCCCGCCCTGGGCGCTGTGCATCTTCGTGTCTCCTTGGAGACTTCCACTCATAGCTGGGTGTTTGGTCTGAATGTTCGGTGCTTTTAGTGCGGGGTGCTGGTTTGTCGCTGGATGCTTTTGCGAAGGGTTTAGTTTGTTGTCCTTCCCCCGCACCTCCGATTAGCACGGTTGGCTACGTGCGGTGTTAAAGAAGTTCACCGTACATACACACAATCGGGTTTAGGTGAAGAGCGCAGGGTGTGGGTGTGCCGGGTTCCGCCAATCTCCTTCATTTGAACACCCTCATCCTCCTCCTCTTCAATATCTTTCTCAAAATCCTTCATCGGAACGGAGTCCTGCTTCTCCTCCTGCTCCTCCTCATCCCACGCGCATCTCCCACGTGCAGCACCCAAAAAAGCAGGGATGCAAGATTAAGGTGTGCTTGAGTTAGGTGCTGAGTGCAGGGTGTACGTACCTGTACTGGGTGCAGGTTTTGATTTCAGGGTGCAGGGTGTCTCGTGACGGTGTTCACACATCAGTCACTCGCTCGCTGTTCTCGCTGGGCGCATCTCGGAGACATCTCACTCTACCTCCTTACACGTCATCTCACCTCATCTTACCTCGTCTCGTCTTACAACTCACATCTCCTCTCATCCCATCTCCTGTAATTTCATCTCAGATCTGCCCTCATCTCATCTCAGATCTCCTCTCATCTCACCTCGCATCTCCGCCCGCACCGCATCCCGTGTGACTCTTCCTCCTCTGCACTGTTTCCAGCGCCGCTCCTGACATTTGGATGAAAAGGAGACGGGTAGAGGCGTAATTGCGAGGCAGCGGGAAGTAGCGGGGAACGCGGGGTGGGGTGGGAGGCTGATCAACCCAAACAATCCAGCGAGAAAAATATGAACCCACTTATCGCCCCCCCCCCCTCTCGCCTTCAACGCACCCCCACAACCACTTCCTCTAAGTCCCACTCCGCTCACGCCTCCCCTCTCCTCCGGCCACTCGGAGCGAGCGTTGTGTCGAATTCTGAGCATTAATCAATCACTCCACCCCTCCCCACTCCGCTCACCTGGTGCCCCCCGCAGCCCCCCACCCCCACTATCACACTCACCTGTGAACCCCCTCGCTCACTCCCCTCCCGCCTACCCCGCAGCCTTCGCTGTCTCCTCGTGTCGTGCGTCACTCGCTCGGATCGTCTTTGTTGTCGCAAAGAAGAGCCCCACCCTTTACTCTAACAAACACATAGCCCCCCTCCACTCACACGCACACAGCCCCCCCCCCTTCACTCACACGCGCATAGCCCCCATCCACTCATACAAACATAGCCCCCCCCCTTCACTCACACACACACACAGCCCCCTCCACTCACACACACACGCAGCCCCCTCAACTCACACACACAGCCCCCTCCACTCACACACACGCGCATAGCCCCCCCCTCCACTCACACGCGCATAGCCCCCCCCCCTCCACTCACACACACACAGCCCCCCCCCCTTCACTCACACACACAGCCCCCCCTTCACTTACACACACACAGCCCCCTCCCTCCACTCACACAAACATAGCCCCCCCCCCTCCACTCACACACACACAGCCCCCCCCTCCACTCACACAAACACAGCCCCCCCTTCACTCACACACAGCCCCCTCCCTCCACACACACACAGCCCCCCCCTCTACTCACTCACACACAGCCCCCCCCTCCACTCACACACACAGCCCCCCCCTCCACTCACACACACACAGCCCCCCCTCCACTCACACACACAGCCCCCCCCTCCACTCACACACACAGCCCCTCCCCCCTCCACTCACACACACACACACAGCCCCTCCCCCCTTCACTCACACACACATAGCCCCCCCCCCTTCACTCACACACACACAGCCCCCCCCCCTCCACTCACACACACAGCCCCTCCCCCCTTCACTCACACACACATAACCCCCCCCTTCACTCACACACACACAGCCCCCCCCCCCTCCACACACACACAGCCCCTCCCCCCTTCACTCACACACACATAACCCCCCCCCCCTTCACTCACACACACACAGCCCCCCCCCTCCACTCACACACACACAGCCCCCCCCCTTCACTCACACACACACAGCCCCCCTCCACTCACACACACATAGTCCCCCCACCCCACCAGTCGCCCCATCCCCCACGACCCCTCCACTGCACTCATCTGGCTCCGGCTCCTCCGCGTACGCTGCTGGGCGCTTGACCCCCGCCCACGTGACAGCGGCCGTGAGTGGTGACGGCACGAATGCGATCCGCACCAACACGCTCACCAAAACGCTCCGCTAACCCACACTCACATCGCCTTACACAGATCACCTCGCTGGCCTACGCGACCCGCCCGATCTTCACTCATTCACCCACGTCCCTCGCCCATCATTCACAATCGCACCGACTCTTTAACTCTGTGCTCGCCCGCACGTTAACGAAAACTCGCTCACACTCACCCAGCTCACTCAGCCGCTCACCAACACTCACCTTCGTCACCCGCCCACAACACTAAACCTCGCTCATGTATGGGTGTGGGTGTGTGGGTCGGTTTCGTGATATATTTTTCCACGGGGTCGGATGGAACGGCGGCACAATGGTTTACGCAATTTCTCTATGGAACCCACGAGCCGAGTTCAATTCCCGGCCATGGCTAACATTCATGATGTGGATCGGCTGTGGGGCCCTCCCCTTCACCGACTCGGACTCACCAGCGCGGTAAGGTATGGTCAAACAATTCCCACGATCGACAGGGCCCGTGGAAGCTTGGATCCAGCCGTGGATTAACACAGGAGCTGTACATTATGTTTGTCATTTTAATTACTCGCGCTCCGACAACTGCCATGCCTCGTTATGCGGCCTCTGCTTAACTGCGACCCCCCGTGTCTCGCCTCCTCTTCCCGTGCCTCCCTCCTCCCCGCCCTTCTCTCTGTGCCACAGGCTCACCCCAAACCCTCGTGTCCCATCTCCCTCCTTCATCACCCTGCTCCCTGCGCCCTGCCCCCGGTGTTCCACTGTCCCCCTGTTCTCTAATGTGTATCACCCCCCCCCCCCCCCTAACTATCAACGTGGACCCCGTGGCTTCGTCTCCCGCTCCTTCGCCTCCTTAACCTCTTCTCCCTACCCCCGTGTCTTCTTCCTCCCTCGTGTCGCCCGCGTCACCGTTCACATATCCATGCCCCCTTTTCCACGTGCCGCCCTCACTCTAACCACCCTCTTCCACCCCCCCTCACCCGTGCCCTCTGCTCGCGAGAAGGCGCCGTGGTGCTCAGCTTCTTCGTGTGCTACTCGCCGGACACTATCGCGTCGCTCATGTACATATACATCGCGGACTGGAACAACCCCACGGTGCACCGCGTCTACACCATCGTCAAGATGTACCTGGCGCTGCCGCTCTGGTACCTGAACTCGGCCCTCGACCCGCTGCTCTTCAGCATCTCGTCCAAGCAGTTCCGCCGCGCCTGCAAGGAGACGCTGTGGCCCGCGAGGGCCCGACGGGAACGCGCCGCCTCGGGGTCGCGGCGCGGCGCCGACGCTGCCGCACGCGGCGGATTCCCGAGTCGCACGGTCACCTCCACGGAGGTGACCACCTCCAGACGGGAGACTGAGCGCCGAGCCGCGACCACCATCAGGAGCCGCCTGGCCGAGTGACGGTGATGATGGTGGTGATGAGTGATAGATAACTCCCGGACGCAATCTCATTGCGTTCAACAGGGGGCTCCCCAAAGCTTATACGGGGTGATCTTGGCAATTGCATCTGGTAAGCCAGAAGCATTTTGTTTAGACAAGCGCAAGTTTCCTTGCGAAAAAAATGATGCTTGAAAATATTAATGGCATTGATCTGGAAACACCAAAAATATAATATGCCGATGGAATAAAACATTTTATCTTTATAAGCTGCGACACCGATTGGAGTTTTGCTCATGTGATAAATATGCAGATTAATGATTATAATTAGACTCTCCACACATTCGTCAATTACGCTGAGGGTGGCCTTAAAATTCTAAAAATAATCTAATAAACGATTCGCGTGCTGTAAAGATGGGTTATGTAATTATGATTTATTATAAGAATAAACAGTTTTCTGTAGCGCCAATCACAGAATGCCTCAAAGCGCAATACATGAAGCTTAATTGATGGAGAAAGTCAGCTGTAAAAAACACGTGGGATTTAAGACGCAATTTAAAAGTGTAATAGACTCAGATTCCCTAACGGACTGAGGAGGAAGGCAATTCCACAATCGCAGAGCCTGGCTGCAAAAATCTCTGTCTCCCATCGAACAAAGTCTCTGGTCTTTGGAATACCGTAATTAGTTTAGACCACAATCAGCAAATCCAAGTTTTCTCAGTGGAATATATTAAACTTAAGCAGATCAGTGGTGAGATATTTAGGAGCCAACCCATGCAAGGCCTTAAACGAGAGAAGAATACGCCTACAGTGGATGCTGTTAGATTATCTTTCCTCCCTGCCAGTGCGGGGAGGAAAGAATAGAAGTAATACGGTCACATGATTTAAATCTGGTGATTTTATAAAATTATTTTTGTTTCATTTTTAAGGCCACACAGTGACATTGACGTATGTGTAAAGTTTTTGTTGTTTGTGGACCACTGCCAACGCAGCAACACCACCATCATCACCAAGTGGCGCGTTTGCTGTAGCTGATGGTGATGAAGGTTGTGTGGCCAGGCATGAGCCACATTTGCCGTCTCAAGACGGTGATGTTTGGTCCATTCCACGAATGATTGTTTGGCTTAGAGTTGAAGGAAACAGCAGAACCCATTGGGACTTTGGGATAATTCCTCAATAAATACTAATATTAATATAATATTATTGCCACTTCTTGTCCCCCCCCCTAAGATATCCTCACCGAGTCTCAAGCCTCGTATTCTGGAGGGTCCTGCGTTGGGATGTTTGGGCGAATTAATAACGGCAATAGAGCCACGAGCGGATCACTGGCTTCGCATGGGAGAACCCCGCAGTTCCCCGAGAAAACTCACCACGCATAGGAGGTAAAAACCCAAAGCTCCTCACAGATAGATTCGATAATCCATTGCTGTACTGCTATCGTCTGGCTGCAACCTCACAAAGTCGCAATTTCGTGATCGCTCACTCAAAAACGAACCAGCACTCACCAACGCACACTCGCCAACTCGCTCACCAATACACGAACACTTCACTACTAACCTCCTCACTCACCAATACACGAGCACTTCACTACTAACCTCCTCACTTACCAAATCAGCAACTCACCAACATACACACACACACCGACCCACACACACTCTCCAATTCATTCACTAACCTCACTCACCAACTCACTCACCAATACAAAGCACTCACCATTACACGAAGGCTAACAATCGCTCACTCACTCGGAGTCGCAGTTGAACCCCGGGCCGGGCGGGTCACGTGTGACGAAGCGGCCACACCTGTGCGTGGGTCACCTAATGGGTCACGTGCGCATGAGTTACCTGTGTGAGCACTGCATGGTACCTGTGTGAGTTATATATGGGCACCTGTGAGCTGTATGGGTACCTGTATGAGCTGTGTATGGGTACCTGTGTGAGCTATATATGGTAACGTGTGAGTTATGTATTGATAACTATGTGACCATTGTATGGGTTACCTGTCTGAGCTATGTATGGGTAACCACGTGAGCTATATATGGGTGCCTATTTAAGCTTTGTATAGGTTACCTGTGTGCGTTATATAGGGTGTTTCAAAAAGATGGACCCGATTTGAAATCGCTACGTCTCTGCAACCACGAACCGCCCATGAGTGAAACTCTTACCACTTGAAAGGGCGGCGCATAAAGTTTCAAATTATTACCGCGAGATGCCTCTCCCAGCGCACAAACAGCCCCGAGCCTCAGTCATTCGCAAGATTACAACCCCGCAACACAAAGGCGTTTCGCGTTCTGCAGCTCAGCAAGACTGAATCCGTAATTGCGGTGCAGCGTGCGTTTCAACGGCGTTTTGGCATTGATCCGCCAATGTCAGAGCATTCGTCGTTGGTACCGACAATTTGAGGACACGGGCTGCTGTTTATGTAAGGGGAAGAGCACAGGGCGACCACGCACCTCAAAGGGAAACGTGAGAAGAAAGGCGTTTGGGACGAATTCAACTATCGTCTCGATGTTGTCCGTACAGCAGGTGGAGGGCACATAGAGCATTTATAAATGGTTAGTAAAACGTAATAACTCATTAAACCGTTTGTAACTTTTTGTGTAATTGTAACATGTTGCCGTCGTGAAATATACTGCTTTGAAATTGGGTCCCTCTTTTTAAAACACCCTGTAGATTACTTGTCCTGGTTGGGGATTGACTCAGCCCATAATCTTACCGGGGTCGATAAAGTTGGTACCACTTTGTGGGAAAGGCAACAGTGGTTGTCCTATGGATATACTCGCCCCCACCATATGAATGTGGAATTTGTACCACTGGTTCAAGGCTGTGAACGGAAGATGAACACCGCCTTCATGCTCACTTGAGCAGCAGGAGATCGCTTTGGCTTTATGTATGAGTTATGTATCGATTATTACCTGTGCCTGGGTCACCTTATGGGTCACCTGTGTAAACGATGGGTCGCCTGTGTGAGTTACGTGTGGTTACCTGTGGGTTGTGTTTTGGGTGACCTGGTTAAATTCGTAAAATGTTTTTTTCTGTTTTTAAATAGTTTTAGTTTACCTTGATAACCCCTTGAGGTATATATGGGTTACATGCATGTAACCTACTGATCTGTGTATCGCCTGCATGTAGGTTACCCACTGGGTTACCTGTGTGAAGGTTACCTGCGTCAATTAAAATGGGTTACCTGCGCGTGACCCTACTGATCTGTGTATCGCCTGCATGTAGGTTACCCACTGGGTTACCTGTGTGAAGGTTACCTGCGTCAATTAAAATGGGTTACCTGCGCGTGACCCTACTGATCTGTGTATCGCCTGCGTGTAGGTTACCCGCTGGGTTACCTCAGTGGGTTACCATCCCCCTCCTCCCCGTGTTCGCATGGCCTCGGCTCGAGTCCGCGTCACGCGGGGCTGGGTCTCGTCGACTCAAACTCAGTAAACGCGGCCTCGTCTCGCGCTCTGCCGCTCCACTCCACGAACTGGACAGCGTGCGGGTGGCCTCCCACGACCATTACGAGATTCATCATTAATTGTAACAACTGAAGTGTATTAATTGTAACAACTAAAGTTTATTAAGCCGGCGCGACCAACAATTACCTAATCTCTGCGATCCTCTATATATGAAGGTGCAATCGGCCAATGAATCGGGGTTTACACGTGGGCGTTAACCGGAGCACCCAGTGGAAACCCACGCGCACTGGGGAGGGGAACACTCCATCCCGTACAGACGGAACAGGTGGAGTCCACATTGTTTGCAGTCCCGCCTTTCCCTGGCAAGGGAAGGGAGTTTCACTCCATTCGTGCGGTGATCCACCATTCCTCGCCTCCACACTGCTGGAGCATAGCGGCAGTGGTTAGGCCTGATTAAAACTGTCCGCCCGGGTGGCAGAGCCATTCCCTGAGATGGGCAAAAACGAGAGAGAGAGAGAGATGATGGCGATATTAGGGGATATGGATGTGTTAGTGGGCATCTGTGGGTGGAGAGGGGGGTGTGTGGACAGGGGGTCAATGAGTAGGAGAGTCAGAGAGGAATAGGAAACAGTTGGGTAGGTATGTGGCGGCCGAGAAGAGGGCTAAGATGAGAACTAGCAGTGGTGGGCTACTGCTGGGAGCGCACCATCTCAGGCTTCACTTCTCCAGCCACCACCGCACCCTTCGCCTTCCCCTCCTCCACCATATCACGCCACGCCACGCGGAGCTATCAATCCTCATCGGGTGCCGAGTGATCGGCGCGAACGGTGAAGGATCCTCGCGAGCGAGAGGAGCAAAATGAGACGAATGAACGCTCTTAGCCATGCAGTGCACGGACACAGGGAGAAGGAGAGAGAGAGCGAGAGAGTGCGAGCGCCATCACTTCCCACGTCCGTATTCATCATAAGGCGCAGCAGCCGCTGTCGTTTTCCAACATCGCCCCCCTAATTGCGCATTAGTCTAAATCAGCAAACACTCCGGGTTCAGTTTGCCGTTCCCTCTCTCTGCTCACTGCCAGGGCAGGGATTTAGCTGGGGGGCAGCAGGGGGGAGGGGAGGCAGACTGGGAATTTATTCACGGGCCAAAACTCTAGAGGGGTCACGGATGAAAGCACGTTACATTTGTTATTATTAAGACAAGTGAGGCTGTGTGTTCATCTTCTTTAGTCATCAGCCCAATTTCAGGTTCTTAGAAATACGATCACAAACCCCCTCGTGTTCATTGCCGGCCTTCATCGGTGTTTGCTAACAGCACTTGCCCCAACAGTCTGTTGAAGCCTTTATGGGGATCTTTGTCAAAATGGTAGAGGAAGGGGGGGGGGTCTTAACTCTGTCTATTGTCCCGGGGACAGAGATAACCAAACGACCCAGGTCTGCCCACAGCCACAAACACGAATCCAGTGGCAACAACCTCCCAGCCGGGGGGCCACGGATTCACTCTCCCACGAGCACGTGAGACACACGGCGACTCAAGCAGTCTGGACCACGAGAGCCGCCATCACCAACACTAGCCACCACGTATATATATATTGAACTTCTTTCGCGCCGTACGTAGCCAACCGTGCTAACGATGCTGCTGGACAATGACATCCCCCATTGCACCAACGGCTCCCACATAAAACACATACCAATCGACGATAATCTATTTGAACGTGCACTATTTGACACACGTATGGTGAGCATGGTATTCGTGTATACATGGCATGACCAATGATTCTTGCTGTAGTCAAAGGCATTTGATTGAAGCTGGAAGAAACCGATGAGCCATGAAGCTCTTTCTCAGTGTCCAACCCAAGTCACCAACGCATATCACTGTGTACAATTCACAGCACCTCTGTGGTGATATCAACAGCGTCCACATCATGGATAGCATGGCCTTCGCCCTCGACAGGGGATTGTAGAATCTCTGCTTTGGCTTTGACGTGGATCAGAGAGACGGTGGGTGCTGTCCACGTGCCACCTTTATAAAGGCTTGCAGTTCCTGAGGCTCGACTGGGACACTTGGGAGTGAGCTGCCAGCCCCGCACCCTACACAGGTAGCCCCGCCCCTACATAGATAGCCCCGCCCACGACTCACGTAGCCCCGCCCTTTGTCAGTAGCTTGCGTTGAGCACGGAGCTGAACATTTTTTCCAGCTGGGTCAAAAAAAAAATCCCGATTTTCACAAATACGTTCCAAACGTTCATTTTGTTTTAACTAGGCGAGACCTGGAGAGACCAGGGCCTCGCCTCATTTTCAAGAATGGTCTGGCTCAACAACATTATAAAGGAAAACAAAATAAACCAATATAACTAATTTTATGCTATTTCTACATACGTGACTTTACCGAAAAAAACAATGAGTAATTTATGCAGTCACGAAAGCTTTAATTCTTTATTAAACCAATATAAATTACAGCGACGAATCAAAGTGAAATCAGGGCAAAACCAAGGAGAGCCCTTGTTTTGAAACCAGCGGGACTGCCCCAAAGCAGGCAGGAGGACCGTCACGGCAAAACCAGGACGCGTGGTGGCAGCCGTACAGGATTCTGAACATCGCGCGTGGCCTGATTTACATGTGAATGGAGGGATTAGGGAACATGCTGAACACGCGAGGTCCCGGAGGGGGGGGGGGGGTGTGCACAAAGCCTGATGGGCCTGGTTCATTCATTCACGCGGTTCTCGTTCAACAGCCGCGAGGTCACCCAAGCGCTCAATGTCACCACCCGAGCGCTGCACGGCCGGCCTGTTGTTCTGCATCCTCCTCCTCGTCGTCGTCGTCGTCATCACCCCTCCTTGGTATCGAGGCTATTGACTCTCGCTAATGGAACATATTTATGTCGATAGCTTTTTTCCATTAGAAGTGTGGGGGGGGGGGGGGTGGGGAAGAAATTATTCCGCACGTGAAAATTGAACATATTTATTCTTATTACCCATTACTGCGAGACAAAGGCATTCATTAAAAAAATAAAAATATACAGTATATTCATTTATATGAATACGTGTGCGCTGTTTGCGAGTCGGAGACTTGTGATGAATTTTGCAAATACCTCTTTTTGTAAACTGCATAAACATCTCTGTGTTGCGATGCAAAATATCTATACGGCGCCTGCACACGGATCTCTCCATCCGCAGCAGTAGAAATTCCCTCGGACGTGATTCCCTCCTTTGGCTACCACTCCGTCATTTGTCTCGACCACTATCACCTCTACCAGTGTGACGTGTCCTGCCCAAGCCCACTCACTACTCTTCTTCGGAGTAACGTTATGTGCCAAGTTTTCATCAACGGATACAATTATTTTACCAGGTAAGGCCCCACTGACCTATGCATCTCTTTTTCAGAAACTGGCCACAAATGATATCTCAGAAACGAACTGGCATAACTCGTATCAACACCATAAAGTCAATATAAGGCTTCACCAGAGCAGACATCACGACTGCTTTGTACATGCCCCTTTTTGTCAATCCACTGCTGGATGAGTGTCTTCCATACCGTGTGGGTTACACTTCACTCATTCCTCACCACGCTGGCCACCTCAGGTTGGCGAAGGCAGGAAACAAACACGGCAGCACAGACGTTAGAGTACAACAAACGGGTTATTTGGCACTGCCCTTTGCTGTCCACAACATAGATGACACCTGTCATGAATGGCAGTCACCCACTCAAGCACTAAGCTCAACCTTGCTTAGAGATCTCGTAACGTTCCGCAGAATCCAGAAGATTCGGTCATGGACAAAAATAATGGCAAAATATTAAATGTTTATTCACACTTATGAAACAAGGCATTAAAAGACTACGCAACTATGCACTGCATTGGTTGTACAATAAACACAAACATTAACATGTAAACACACACATAGACAAATAACTCCGTACAGTCCAATAGACTGTTGGGGTGAGCACCAATGAAGTCTGCTTGATATTCAAATACTCATTTAAGGTTGATGCACCGAGAGGATGTCCAGGGTCCATGGATTGGTTCAGAATTCCACACGCCATCGAAGTTATCCATGGCCAAGATGAGAACTATGGTTGCGGGGTTCGTAGCGTAGTACTGGAGCAACCGCCCCACCACACCACGGACACAAGACAAAGATCCCCCGTGTAGCCGTTTACAGATGATTGGAGCAAGTGCTGTTAACGAGCACCTATTAAACCAGGCACGGTGCTCACGTAGGTGGTAGAGTCACCAGCATGCCCAGCCTCCTTCGTCTCTCCAGTGCTAATGCATACACACGAAATTGGGTACTCATTTAAGGCCGAGTAAACCTAGGGAAGTCTCTGGACCGGTTCTGATACCACTTCGCTACCGATATTATTCGTGGCAGGGTTCGCACTGCAGTGTGCTAACCACTAACGCCACCACTCTCTCTCGAGTACAAAGACAACAAAACAAAGATCCCCCGTGCACCCCTTTACAAAGTGTTATGGCGAGAGTTGCTCGCGAGCACCGAAGAAGGCCGGCACGGCGCACCACGGGATGGGTGGCCAGAAACACGTCCGGCCGCATTTGCCTCCTCAGTCCCCGATGTTTTTTCACATCGCACCAGTATCTCATTTTGAGGCCGAGTCGATCCAGGACCAGGTCAGACAATCGTCACTGGTGTTGGCCGTGAGCGGGAATCCAATTCTGGTCGTAGCGCAGCGCGCTAACCGCTGTGCCACCGCTCCCCTGCACCTACACATGTACAAAGATGCTCCCGTAAAACCTTGACAGACTGGTGGCGATGTTTACACACCACACCAGGTACTTATTTTAGGCTGGGTCGACCTAGGGGAGGCCTAGGATTGGTAGAGATAATCGTTACCCGTGCTGGTGGCAGGAATCGAACTAAACTATTCAACAATATTTTTTTTATTTTACCAAAATAGGCCCACGTAGCTACCCAACTCTTTTTTCAGAAGCGACCTGGCCACAATCAATAGCTCAACAAAGTGGCTTATCATGTGGTAGTGCAGCGTGCTAACTGCTGCACAACCGCTCCATGCACACTTACACACGCACATTAATCACATTAATACCCCCCCCCCCCCACCCACAATCGAATGCCCCACACACGAGGGGGAATTGTCTCCACAAAGGCAGCTCAGCACACTTGACACGGGATTGAGGAACGCGACCTTGAGCCACCGAACATCCGCGTTGCGCGATATTTTTATCCCAACGATGAACACGACCGACGCTCGCGCTCTTAAACGGCACTCTTGGTCACTCAACTCCCCCCGCCCCCTCTCACGTAGATTTCTTCCTCTCATCCCCTAAACCCCCTCGGCACCCCCCCCCCCCCCCACCGGACGTGCCTGGCACACGAGAGCCACCGCTCTAAAGTTGCCGCCACCTTCGCGTCACCGACGCGATCGGAGGTGACCTCGCTACGTGCAGCAACAACAAACATCAACAGCTGCCATTCACCGCTAAGTGGCGGTGACGTCGCCACGGTGCTTGTGCCATGCTAGGTGCACGTGTACACACATTCACAACAAAGACTTTGATACCCCGCGTACAGCCGTTAACAGTCTGCTGGTGCAAGTGTTGTTAGCGAGCACCCATTTTAAGGCAGACAAAGCACGTGCGGGGGAGAGGGGGGAATGAGTGGCCAGCACAACGCCCGGCCGCCTGAGTGTCCCCATTGTTCTAATTTTAAGGCTGAGTCTACCTAACTGAGGCCCAGCATCGGTTTAGATGACCATCACCGGTGTCGGCCGAGAGTGGGAACGGAACCCGGGTCGGCGGGTCGAAGCACAACGCGCTAACCGGTGCGCCACCACCCCCCACTCACAGATACGCACGCACGCACCGTAACTGCAGCACGCAAGTGCACATCCACAGGATCCCTCCTGCACATCACTCGAATGGAGCGTGTGCCCCACCTGGCCTTCGTACACCGGCGGCCATTGGAACTCAAAACACCACGAGTGATGATTTTTTTTCTCCCCACCTCGACGTCTCGTGCTGTGAATCTCAAAAGAGGACGTTTTAGACTTGATGTTTTTGGATACAACCAGCCACTGGGTCTACCACTGCTGCCGTGGAAGCCACAGCCACCGGGCGGTGCTGGGGGATTAAGATGAAAGCTCGGCAAGGGAAATTAGGAAGGAGTTGGAATGGGGTTCATAAGTCGGGGGGGGGGGGGTAGGCAAGGTTTTAAGTTAGGAATGCGGTTGGGTGCTGAGACTGGAGTTTAGGCTCAGGTGGTTAAGTGGATGTTAATTTGGGGTTCAAGGTGAGTCTGGCATCAGGTTGAGTTTGGATTTATTTGTTATGGAATTAGGATTAGGGACGGTGTGAGTCCAGGGGCAAGGCGGGAGTTAAGCGTTGGTTTAGGGGTTGCAGTTTTAGATTGTGACTTGCTGACCCTCTGACCCTACTGGACGTCTGTGAAAAAGAGCTTAATTGGATTCCTCCAATCTAAATAGAGATTCCGATTCTGAGACTAAGGTCAAGGGATGTAGGTTTAGCTCGCAGTGCAGGTCATTGTAAAGCCAGGAGTCGTCTGCTGGTGGTAGCGATGCCGACCGGCGTGGAGGAGCCGTGATGAGTTGTGGTCCAGCGGCGGGGACGGCGATCGCCGTCAGCCGAGGTCCGGGATCTTCATTTCGTGAGCTCCCGGTGGCAGATCCAGAATGTGGACGATGGGCGGGAATGGTCAAGGGTCACACACACACATGGCTCGGCCGGCAGGATTGCTTGAATCTCTGATCAATACGAGCAAAGCACTGACCCTGCTTAATTGCTGTGTAATCGTTCTCAATTGTTTTTCGATTTTAATTTATTTGTACCTCAATGTTATTCTGATTGCGCCATCGGTGTTAAGTCACGGGATGCAGTATCTATTTGAATCTCTCTGCGAGAATTTGCAAAAGACCCACGTAACCGGATGTCACAGAGCCATATCCGAGATCCCTTGAACCGACATCTGGTCCACAGTGGAGGGGACAGCAATTTCACACCGGCCCCTCTACATGATTAATGTTCGTCACGTGAGAAGTCAATATTTTTACATATATATAATTGTCAATAAGGGAATCCCACCAATTTAAATGCAGAAACCAACTTAACTTGATGTTTTTCCCATCACTGCGCTAGGACCTTTGACTCGCAAGACTTGAGAACTTGATTTAATCACAGGCAGCTGTCTGGATTTCGAACAGAGAATCTCAGCGGTGAGATCTCAAAACTTAGTCCTCCTGGTCACCCACCAACCTCTCATTATTTCGACTGTGAATACAAAGATCCCCCGTATAGCCTGTAACAGATTGCTGGACAAAGGGTGGGTGGCCAGCACCACGCCCGACCGCCTTTGTCTCTCTAGTGGTGATGTTTACACACCGCACCAGGTACTCATTTGAGGCTGAGTCAATTTAGAGGAGGCCGAGGAACAGTTCAGATAATCGTCACCGGTGTTGGTGGACGTGAGCGGGAATCGAACTCAGGCCAACGGGTTCGTAGCACTGCGCTCTAACCGCTCCACTGTGCAGACAACCACACACAATCACACAAATCATCACACACCCCCACCCGTGTTTGCATTGTGCTGCAAAGTGAAGGGAAGCGTGAGTCACCACCATGCATCACGCTGCAGCTCCCCCACACTCCCGTGTGCTCAAAGCAGGACACGGCCACGGAAAAGAAACAGCTCTTATTTTTGCAGCTACGCACCGACATTAGTTTGAAGCGTTACTAATGTGAACAGGCATTTAACGTGATGGCCGGAGTGCTGTCGTAAAATGTCATCGCAGTGTCATGTATTAGAAAGTACAGGAGTGATGTTACTATGTCATGAGAGCATGTGACTGTAACTTTAAAGTATTTTTATTCCTATTATTATCAAAGCTTCAAACTCGAGTCAAATAGACTGGGACCCACACATACCTACAAGATTAGAATGATTAGGTTTTTGGCCTGCATATTTATCGGGAGTACACAAGCCTGCACAGCAGATTCTTGAATCCATCTTTGTCGAGCTATGAGTGTTATGTCATCGTGTGCGTGTGTTCTGTGGGTAGTCCGGTTTCCTTCCCCACATGAAACCAATCACTCAACGAATTATCAATATCTCCCGACTGCAGGATTCTCCTGCACGTGTTAGGAGTCAGTGAGGCGATGTTAAACATGGGCATCTTCATCATTGTTTTTCAATGCACCAATCCACATAAAAGACAAGCTCCCTACCGCATGCATTATACACGAGCCCCTGCTTGGGGAAGCTTCCATTTTCCTCCAGGTCAAAATTTTTAACGAGTGTCCTGGGAATTTTTTTTTACTTGATGACCCACACAATCTCACAGCCCAGAGGCTCGGCTTTTGTTGACAGTGTGGCGGATTAAGCGTCTGAAGTGAGGAGCGAATTCCTACGTCCATTGCGAGGTCATCCACGGTGGGGGTGAGGAAGGTGGGAAGCTAGAATGGGTAATATAAGAAATATATACAAACCACACACACACACATAAACGTGTTATCAACCTTTCCTAGGACCACCCCTCGATCCTCCTGTAACCCGAGCGCTCGAGGCAAAGCGGGAGCGGCCAGATGGAGGATATCATTCCCTGCGTGGCCATGTGGTCGATGAGCGCGGCGAGCGGCGTGTACAGCTTCAGCGTGGGGAGGCAGCCGAGGAGCAGGAGCTTGTGCTTGGCCCTCGTGACGGCGACGTTCAGCCGACGTCGGTCCTTCAGCAGCTCCCCCAGCTGCGCGGGCAGGGCACAGAGACAAAGGCAAAGACTTTTTGGGCAAGTGCTGATAGCGAGCACCGATGAAGGCCGGCACGGGACACGAGGGGGTGGGTGGCCAGCACGACGCAGGGGAGAGAGAACACGCACAGATGGGCACGAGAAAACACATGGGACATGCGGTAACGAGATACAAATCGTTCTGATAGCCGACACAGGCTGTTAGGAGAAGTGCCGTTAGCAAGCACCTATGAAGGCCGGCAAGGCACGTGTGGGTGTGGCCAGAACCACGCTCGACCGTATTTGTCATCCCCTCAGCGCTGATGTTTACACACAACGGTACACACAACGGTACGCACGTATAAAGAGGCGATACACACAATACAGGCAGGCCAGGCGCAGAGAATCGTTTCAGATAATCGTTCCCGATGTTGGCCATGCAGCGGGAATCTAACTCGGGGTCGCCGGGTTCGTAGCGCAGCGGTGCTAACCTTTGCACCGCCGCTCCCCAAATGCCACTACATTACAGGCGCGTGTGCGCACACACGTGCACTACGAGCGAGCTTGCTGCGAGCGTGAATCCTCTCTCGGCTCAGGGTCAATCGGGAGCAGCAGCTGTGAATAATGATAACGAGAGTGGAGTCGCCGTGTGCGGAGGGCTACCTGTCGACGCACGATGCCGGCCGTTGCGCAGGTCCGCACGAAGCCCACGATGATGACGGGTTTGTCACGGCCCTGGTACTTGTCCACCGTGTTGATCTCCAACCCAGCGAGTGCCGCCGCCGGACACGGCAGGGCCGCCAGCGCCGCCGACACCGCCCCCAGCTGCTGCCGGTACGGAGAGATGATCCCCACGTCCTTCGTGCGGCAGCCGGCCTGAAACACGGCACGGTACGGCGGCATAATTATTATTGTTGTTGTGAACGACAACCGGGAACAAAACGCCGTGTGGAACTAGAATAGAACTGGAACGGAATAGAACAGAATATTCACCCTATGCAAACCTATGAACGCACAAGGAACCTCTGAGTGTCCGGCAATAAATGTAGGTGGGCCTAAATCCCCTTCTGTCTGCGAAACCAAGAAAATTGCGTGTGAGAATCTAGGGAGCTAAAACTACAGCTGACAAATTCTAGAAACGTTGCTAAAAAAGTAAACAAATTAAGACTTAATTTAGAGCGTTACAGTTGCACATGGCACAGAATAAGAATTGGAGCTAATTCATTATTCTAGAACTGAAATCACACACGAGAGAGAGGATGGCCCTGTTCCGTTTAAATGCAAGTGTCTCCACCACCGAGTAATAAACGCAACCGGACAGCGGGTGAGGGGGGTGAGGAGGGAGGGTTAGGTAGGCAATGCTGTGGTTTGCTCACCTTGATGAGAGACGCAGCGATGATGGCGATTAGCTGAGCCTCCGTTGGGTTCTTCACACCACCCTGGTCCACCATCTCCTCAGCCGGGACCTGCGGTGGCGTGAGATTCACGCATCACCACACCGCGTTTACGTTGGGTGATGTACCGCCAGAATGATCATTGTCAAACACATTAGTTTAAACCAGCAAACACAGGGGCTTTAATACTGGCTCCGTCTTCCTCCCTCCCGTTCTAAATAGAGTATCTTTTTATTTACTTTCATTTCTTTACCAGGTAAGGCCCACTGAGCTATGTAGATCTTTTTCAGAAACAACCTGGCTATCACAAATGACAGCTCAACGTAGTGGCTTATCACGTGCAAATGTATTGCAGCCAAATACTCGAGACGCATGTTTCGAAATGCGGAGGGAAAAACCGGAGGACCCGTACAAAAATCCACGTGACCACGGGGAGAACATGCAAACCCCATATATACAGGCGTCAGGGTCGGGATCGAACCCACAACCTCCTGCATACCAGGCGAAGTATTTAACATCTCGCCGAGTGAGAGAGACAGGCAAACAGACAGGAGAAAGTCCTGATAACCATATAGACAAACTACAACAGGGCTATCCAGGCACCACGTCTCCTTAAAAGCAAAAAACCCAGTCTGACCCCAGCTGATCTCCTCTCTCCCAGACAAACTCTCATGTCCCCAAGAACCCCGGCAACCTTCTCTGTGTTCAGGAAGAGAACCGGGCGGTCGGGGTCCAAGGCTTGTGTCAGCCACGGGTGGTTGCCACCACCCATTCCGTCCAGGAAGGCGGGGAGCCCCGGCAGGGAGAGGCGGCACGTGGACACGCGTTCCGAGCCACACGCCAGCAGCCCTCCGTACGTCAGCACGTTGCTCAGGGACATGATCTCACTGCGAGACACGGGGAACGATCGTCGCCGTGGTCGTCATCACTGGCCGTGGTTCAAGACACAGACAGATGAACGCCTCCCGCAAGTTTTCTCCAACTCGCAAGGTCTCGCGATGCAGCCAATATCGTCGCTTCATCTCCGCGGCAGACGTCCTCTCGGGCGTGCTCCTCCCTTTCGCTGCCTTTCCGTCGTCAATTTCGACCACCGAAACATTCTTTTTATCGGCCGTGTCTTAAACAGTCCCACTTACTCTCCTTGAAGTCAAGATTGTCGTTGCTCGCAGCGCAATTCCAAACATGCACCGCGAGAGCACAGGACTGGTCCGAACACTCCACACGCTCAACATCGCCCGCGTGCCTCCCGTGCACTACCCACTTCCTGCAGCCCAGTACCGCCACTGCGTGTTCATCGGGTGAGAGTAAGGCCTGGGTGAGGATGAATACATTTCTAATTTACGTGTCTTTGTCATCACTCCATATTCGTTGTTGGGGATCGTCTGACCCAATTTCACCACCCAGTTAAGTGGGGGTTGGCGAGGGAGGTGCCTCAAGCCGGTTCGAAATATCACTCGCCACTGATGTTAGTAATGACCAGGGATTGAACTCAGGTCCACCGGGTTCATAGCGCAGTGTAAAACAGCATATATGAATGGAGAATCATTGATTCTTAAGCAGACACACACAATTCGATGGGTGTATCGTGAGCTTAAGAATCAATATTAGTCAATAAATTGATGCATCCGTTAAACCCCTCAAATACAAAGACCCCCATTACAGCTTTTAACAAACTGTTGGGGAAAGTACTGTTCAGGAGCACCTATGAAGGCTGGCTCGGCACATGCCTTTGTCTCCCTAGTGGCGATGTTTACACACCGAACAAGGTACTCGTTTGAGGTTGAGTCGACCTAGGGGAGGCTCAGGACCAGTTCAGATAATCGTCACTGGTGTTGGTGGACGTGAGTGAGAATCGAACTTGGGCTGCCGAGTTCGTAGCGCAGCACACACAAAAAAAGACAAAGATCCTCCATATAGCTTTAACAGACTGTAGGGGCAAGTGCTGTTAGCGAGCACCTATGAAGGCCGGAACAGTACACGAGGGGGTGGGTGATCAGTACCATGCCCGACCGCCTTTGTCTCCCCAGTGGCAATGTTTACACATCGTAGAAGGTACTCATTTGAGGCTGAGTCGACATAGGGGAGAGGCCCAGGACCGGTTCAGATAATCGTCACTGGTGTTGGTGGACGTGAGCGGGAATCGAACCCGGGACGCCGGGTTCATGGCGCAGCACACACGCACAAACTCACACACACCCACACAGATCACACCCTCCCTCCACACACGCCTCATATTGCCCACGTCCACTCTCCACACACGCAGCGCCCTCACCACAACACGATCGCTCCCCCACACTTAAACACGCACACACATTATAGACAGATGACCTTTATAATGAGGTAATGGCTCATTGTGAGTAGAAGTCTCTGTCTCAAGGGAGACCCGAGTTAAAATCGATACGGCAAAACAAACTGCAACACAAATTGTAAATATTAAATAAATAATGTGCATCATCGTCAATCGTGTTCAATTCACTGGTGGTTGAAGGCCACCACCCCAAGCTGTCACCATCTCTCAAGGCCCTGCGATATGAAAATCCATCTTGCACTTGCACTGGAGCTGATTTGCTTGCACCATCTTCGTTGCGGACGTACGCAAGTAATAAGTAAAAACCAAACATAAAAATAAAGAGTCTTTCTTGAAGCTAGTCAGAGCTGCGGCGCACTGTCATGCCTGGCACAGACGCACTGCAACCCAGCTCGGCTGTGACGTTGTTAGTTTGCATCACTTCCACACGCACTGCAACCCCGCTCGGCTGTGACGGTGTTAGTTTGCATCACTTCCAGCGCTGGCGTGGCACACATGCAGAGCAAGACGAGGGATATGAATCTTTAACCTGTCACTCAGGTATGATGGATTGTGTGATGAGCTGGTTAGTCTGTTCATGAATGAAAATGACGCGAAAATTTATCGATTGCTTACGCTTTAAACAATTCGCATTTGTAAAAATCACCGCAAATTGACTCCCTAACCGGGTTGTGAAACCTAAGAGCAATGGAGCAGAGCCGATGGTGAGCGGATGTGGGTGTGAGTGTGCAGCACCCCCGCACCTGTTCATGCGGTATTGCAGGTTGAGATAGACCACAGCCTCCGCGTGGCACTCCAGACGCTTGAAGAGAGACTCGTCCATGCCCATGGCCCTGCGAGACGGCACCGCAGCGCGCGCAGAGATACCTTGCCACGTGTGTAGCGACGCGTTGCCACGCACGGCACACATGGAGGTATATCACTCCGCGCCCGCTCGTGTAGGGTCGTCAAGCCACAAGGTGCACGTGCCCTCCCGCACACACACACACACACGCGCGTACAAACCTACCCACGCACGCACGTACGGCGGGAGAGCACAGCGCTACGCTCTCGCGTGCCACACCAGCTCGTGCAGTCCGGTGCAAGCACACGCGCACCCTGAATGCACACGCAAAAACCAGCACGCCTTCGTCTACACACACCCACGCAGCAACCCACGCAGGCAGGCACCTGGCGCGGGAGTTGAGCACGAGCGGTGGCAGCTGGTGGTGGTCTCCGACGAGCACGAAGCGCGACGCGTGCAGCAGCAGGCCCAGGCACACGGGCTGCCCGATCTGCGACGCCTCGTCCACAATGCAGAAGTCGAAGACGCGGCGCGAGAAGATCGGGTGGCGCAGGCCCATGCACGTGGTGGCCACCACACGCTGCAGCGCACACCACGGGCACGCAGCACGCCGCACGCAACATCACACACACCGCCGTCCGTCACCCCCCAGGGACTTGACATTCACTCCATCCTTCCACTCGAGTCATTAATCAAATATCCTTTTTATTGTGACGACTGAACCGAACGGCACACGCGCGAACGACTAAACAGCACTGCGCGTTTCGTCCTGATGTGATTGGTCAGCCGCGGCCATTGCAGAGCACCAGCGGCAGGGCTCGTCGGTCGCTCTGCGGTACGGTCCAGTTTCTCACGGACACGAAGAAACACGCACGGGGCTGGACCTCATCGACCAAGCGCCCCAGCTACATCCCTCAGCACGGAGTACTCCAGGGCAGTTCCTCCCGCCCAAGTACTGAACCGTGCTCAACTTCGCTTGACATCCGAGAAGCGGCGACGAGATCGGTCGGCCACGCCGGGCGATCTGCCGAGGAAGGCTACGCATCGGCCAAAGTTGAACGCCGAGCTCGGGGCCGCCTCACCTGTCCCTCGTAGAGCTGCTGGAGCTGCTCGGGGGTGCGCACGTCGTGCTGCCGGCACAGCTCCTCCTCGGTGAAAGCGTGCACGCCGGCGTGAACCTTGGCCGGCCGGCCCAGCCGCAGGAAGGGCACGCGGTGCGGCACGAGCTTGAGCAGGATGTTGTCGACGGCCGAGTGCGTGTAGCTCGTGAGCAGCACGCTGTGGCCGCACGCGTGCAGGATGCGCACCTGCACGCGTGCCCGCGGTTTTGGGGGGGAGGGGCGGTGGGGGGGCACACACGGCGCGACCTCGATGTGATCGTCGCCAGCCCAGGCCGCTACGCCAAGGGTGGGGGGGGAAGTGAAGTTGTGGGCCACGAAACGAGCCCGCGAATCGATTTCACCCGGCCCCTTTGAAAACAGCCTACAGATGCTATGATAAACTAAACTATAATTTTTCTTTTGATCAGGTAACGCCCACTGAGCTATATATCTCTTTTTCAGAAGCGACATGGCCACAAATGATAGCTCAACGAAGTGGCTGATCACATGGAAATGTCTAGCAGTAGCCAAATACTGTAGATGCACACGTTAACCTGGGTCACCAAAATTACAAAAGCAATAAAACAAAGAGCTAACAACGAAGCAGAGAGCTATTGTGAGCGACTCTGCTGGCAGTCAGCAACCAGGGCTGCCGTGTGCTGGGGGGTGCGGAGACAGCGACGACGTCGTTGTTACCAGCGTGCATATGGTGGTGGTTTTCCCCGTGCCAGGCATGCCGACAATGAGCGTGTAGTCCCGAGACAGCAGCACTCGCTTCATCGCCTGCCTCTGGGGCCGGTTGAGGCCTGAGGGCACAGATGCACGGGGACAGCGCAGATTCGCAATTCTCATCCCACCCACGTGTATGCAGAGGGGAGAGACCACACAACACCCTAAACACACACGTACACTTACAATGTATAACCACCTAACACACACACTTAGATCAAACATCCATCCTACATACACACATTCCATGTGGCTCACACTCCACGCATACCTGTACAGCAACATCCAACCTATGGACGTACAAAACACACAGCTTCAGATAATTGTCACTCGTGTTGACCTGAGTGGGAATCGAACCCGGTTCGCCGGGTTCGTAGCGCAGCACACAAAGATCCCCCGTATAGCCTTAACAGACTGTAGGGGCAAGTGCTGTTAGCGAGCATTTATGAAGGCCGGAACGGTACACGAGGGGGTGGGTGGTCAGCACCACGCCCGACCGCCTTAGTCTCCCCAGTGGCAATGTTTTTATTCACCGCACCAGGTACTCATTTGAGGCACACCCACACAGATCACACCCGCACTCCACACACACCTCGTAATGCCCACGTCCCCTCTCCACACAAGCACCCCCTGTATGGCTAAATGAGCAGTGACACTGACACACAGGCTGTGTGCTTGTTTAAAGTTGCACCACCTGTCACAGGACACTACAACCCAGGCAGCCCTAATCACCCCCCTGACAGCACCAGCTTCTCGGAGCCGTGCCACCCCTCCCCACACGTTCCACCCACCGCCGCGCCCCCCCCTCCCCACACGTACCACCCACCCCCGTGCCCCCCCTCTCCACACGTACCACCCACCGCCACGCACCCCTCCCCAGACATGCCACTCATCCACCCCACCCATCTCTGCCCACTCCCCTAATTGTTGTGCGTACCCTTCAGGATCTGCGCCACCGTATCCTTGGCGTCAACCGGTAGAACGTCGCTCAGTCGCTCCAAAAACTCGGGCCTTTTCAGATCGATGACGAGCTCCCGCAGCTTGGCACTGCTCAAGACAAAGATCCTCCTTATAGCCTTAACATAGTTTCAGGGCAAGTGCTGTTAGCGAGCACTGATGAAGGCAGGCGTGACACGCGAGAGAGTGGCTGGCTAACACCACACTCGGCAGCCTTTGTCTACCCAGTGCTGTATTTGCACACCGCAATAAGTACTCATTCAAATTTGAGTCGACCTAGGGGAGGCCCAGGACCGGCTCAGATATTCATCACTGTTATTGGTCGTAAGTAGGATTCAAACATACATTCACCCACACGCGCACGCACGCACGCACACAAGCACAAACATGTTCACTCATGTGCACATGCATTAACATACATGCAGATGCCAGTGGGCATATACATATACAAGTGTGGGTGACTACAAGTATATGTGTGCGTGTGTCAGTGGGAGTGTACAGGTGTGTGTAGCCATGTGTCTGTCCAGATGTGTGTACCTGTACGAGGTATCCAGACCTATGCCTGTGTCCACGCATGTCTGTGCGTTTCAGTGCATATGGACCGGTATTTGCATCGGTGGTTATGTACAGCTGTGTGTATGTGTGTTTGCTGATGGGGTTGCCTAAGGAGTGGCTGTGTACAGTTATGAGAGTGCATACCTGGCGGGGGTGTTACTCAGCAGGCGAGAAAGGTTCCCCAGGTGAGTGTCCACAGAACCCGAGAAGCTCTCGTCCACGTCCAGACTGAATAAGAAGGCCGCTCCGAACCTCCCCAGGTCCCTGGGCCAGCACAAGCAGCAATGAGACGACAACAAGGAAACAACGAGAAACCAAGCACTCAAACAACTCTCAGCTTTACACAAACTCCCTATATTCTTGGTTCTTTCGGTAATGTCACATAGAAGGGAAACAATAAAATCATACAAATATAAAACAATAAAATTATCACGACGTTTCGACTGCAACACAAGCAATCATCATCAGGTGTGAAAACTACAGCAAGAAAATTAAAAAAGTGGCAGTTTTTTTTACGTTAGCACCACGGAGAGCGATTTGGCAGTTATTCAGATGGACGAGTCCATCTATGTTCAGAAAAGAGGAGTGGGGAGACAAAAATAATGGATGCGGTCTGAAAGCCACTGTAAGCGTGAACAATCAATTAAGTCTCTGTGTTTGTGTATGTGGATAGCCTCATGAATGGATCTCTCATGGTAGCCAGATCGCTGTGGTTTTCACACCTGATGATGATTGCTTGTGTTGCAGTCGAAACGTCGTGAGAATTTTATTGTTTTATATTTGTATTATTTTATTGTTTCCCTTCTACGTGACTTTACCGAAAGAACCAAGAATAGGAATCCCTGCAGTCACGAAAGCTTTAAAACAAACTCCCGAGTTAAACTCGAAAGAGCCTCACCGGTCAACCTGGCACTGAACCTCTTCGTTGGTGACGGACAACACTGTGGCCGTGGCGATGGCTATGGTGGCGGGGTCTTTGCCGCTCACGATCACTCGATCGCCTACGGCGACGCAGCCTTGGGGGGCCGACCCCTGACCCTCCAGGTCCGGCGTGAGCCCTGCTGCCCCCCATCCTCCCTGCGGTCCCCGGCGCCGGAAACGCTGGATGAAGAAGCGCCCGTCTGGTGTGGCCACGGCCGGGCCCAGCAGCGTCAAATCACAGACGCAGAGACCCTTCGCCTGCCTGTACGACGCCAAGCGTTCCGTCACACTCGTCAACAACCACGATCAACCACCACACACGAGTGCACACAACTCACAACACCCAGACACCACGCACAATAATACCATGGGCGTACACACCCAACGACGAAACACCACCAAGTACAATAACAGTCACACTCCGCAACAATCACACACGCAGCGGCCTTGGGGCCACCTGTACTGCCACACATTCGGGCACACATACCAACAACCACGCACTACCATACTCAATCACGCACAACTACACGACCAATCACATCCAATGCAGTAGTTATATTCCTACCTGTATCGCACACACCACACGAGCCGTCATACATATCAACAGCCAGAGACGGCTGGTCTCATACATCAACAATCAGGCACAACGATAACCACATAGCTGGCCAAACACACACACACCAACAACAACCACACAAAGACAACACAACCCGTCAGAACCCACACACACACACGCGCGCGCGCGTACGCACTCGCCCACATGCGGTTACATCTGCAGTCAGTCACAACACCACATGTGAAGGACTCACATACGCACCTCTCGTGCGGTGGCAGAACCCACAGGTTGTGACGGCCGCCCTTGCACTGCTCGGTCTGCGCCTCCAGCAGGCACAGCAAGTACCAGCGCGAGAAGTAGCGCAGGTGAGCGGGGGACAGGTGCTGCGTCCGCTCGGCCAGCAGCGACACGAACTCGACGGGCCACGAGGAGGAGGCCGGGACGTCGCTCGATCCACGCGCCTCCTCTTCCACCGCCCTGCCAGTGGCACAGCCACGTTCCTTACATGGCCAGCGGGCGTAGGGGACCTACGGCCAGACTGTGCTTCACTACTCTGTTCAGTGCTGGTTGGGGGAGGGGGGAGCCAGAAGACTGGTGCATCTGCCAGTCATCTCAGTCAGTCAACCCATGGCACCGGAGTCTGTCCTGTGACCTTCCGTCAGCGAGCCTTCGACACTTCACGTGGCCTCAAAGTGCACCTGGCCTGGCACAGGCACCGTAGTGACGTCACCGTTACATAGTGGCGAATGGCGGGAATTGGCATTGGGCCAGGCGACCGGTGTAGATATCGCTCACCACCGGTGTTAGCCGAGGCCAGAAATCGAACTCAGGTTGATGGGTTTGATAGTGTGGCAAGCGTTAACCACTGTGCTCCACTGTTTCTCCACCCGAAGCTACAGGGTAACAACTTACGAATCTCGACTATCACACCCACGATTTCGTAACGCACGCACCGCAAGCGTAAGAATTGATTTCGAGCGATGAATCAACGAAGCATCGTTGCACGGCCACCGGCGGGGCTGCCGCCCCACGGGCAGGGTTTTTGTATTTTACCAGTTAAGGCCCACTGGGACATGTTGCTTTCTTTCAGAAATGGCCACAATTTATAGCTCAACGAAGTGGCTTATCACGCGGAAATTAACAGCAGCCAAATACTCTAAATGTGGAGGGAAAAACCGGAGGACCTAAATAAAAATCCACGCGACCACGGGGAGAACACGCAAACTCCAAATATGCAGGCGTCAGGGTCGGGATCGAACCCGCGACCTCCTGCATACCAAGCGAGGTAGTTAACATCTCCTAGCCACCGTGGCGCCCACGAGAGAGGCAGTGTGGCCGGCGGTCTGCACCGTCACCTGTGGTAGACGGCACAGTTGCCCAGCTGGGAGCAGTTGCGGCAGGTGAAAATCTCGGCGATTGGCTCCGGCAGCGGCGCCGGCCGTGGCTCTTGGCGATCTTCTTCTTCCTCCTTCCTTCTCCCTCCGGCGCCTGCGCCGGAGGCAGCAGTCCTGGGCGGCCACCACACGCCGTTGGCCAGGCTGTGCGCCAGCTGGTTGCGCAACTTGATCAGCTCTGTAGAAACGCGCGGCGCGACGACCGCCGTGAACAAACGTCAAGAGGGCAGGGGGGGGGTGGGATGGAAGAGTCGAGCAACGTGAACTAAAAATGACAGCAACGACCTGGAGAATGTTACGTTATTATAAACCTATATTAATCAAATGTGTTCACCTACCAACTCTGACCAGCGTGGTGAAGTATAGTCAAGCAACTCCAAACACCAACATGGTGTGGAGATGCCTTCATCCAGCAGTGGAATGACACAGAGCTGTACACATTTGTGCGTGTGTGTAGCAGTGAGCGGGCTGCGCTACGAACCCGGCGACCCAAGTTCAGTTCCCGCTCTTGGCCAACACTAGTGATGATCATCTGAACCAGTTCTGGGCTTCCTCTAGGTCGACTCAACCTCAAATAATCCGGCCGCGGTGTGTTAATATCGCCACTGGGGAGACAAAGGCGGCCGGGCACGGTGCTGGTCACCCACCCCCTCGTGTGCCGTGCCAGCCTTCGTAGATGCTCGCACACACAGCACTTGCCCTAAGTCTGTTAAGGCCATATCGGAGGGTGATCTTTGTCTTTGTTTACCACGCATGTCCAAACGGGAGGCCGGCACGGGGTGCATGCCGCCCGACTTGAGGTAGAGGAGGAACCCGAGGCCGGGGTCGCCCCAGCGCTCCTGCGTCAAGAGCGTGTACAGCACCACCTACACGACAACAGCAACAGTGTGTACAGCACCACCTACACGACAACAGCAACAGCGTGTACAGCACCACCTACACGACAACAGTAACAGTGTGTACAGCACCACCTACACAACAGTAACAGTGTGTACAGCACCACCTACACGACAACAGTGTGTACAGCACCACCTACACGACAACAGTAACAGTGTGTACACCACCACCTACACGACAACAGTAACAGTGTGTACAGCACCACCTACACGACAACAGCAACAGCGTGTACAGCACCACCTACACGACAACAGTAACAGCGTGTACAGCACCACCTACACAACAGTAACAGTGTGTACAGCACCACCTACACGACAACAGTAACAGTGTGGCCAGCACCACCTACACGACAACAGTAAGTGTGTACAGCACCACCTATACGACAACAGTAACAGTGTGTACAGCACCACCTACACGACAACAGTAACAGTGTGTACAGCACCACCTACACAACAACAGTAACAGTGTGTACAGCACCACCTACACGACTACAGTAACAGCGTGTACAGCACCACCTACACGACAACAGTAACAGTGTGTACAGCACCACCTACACGACAACAGTAACAGTGTGTACAGCACCACTTACACAACAGTAACAGCGTGTACAGCACCACCTACACGACAACAGTAACAGCGTGTACAGCACCACCTACACGACAACAGCGTGTACAGCACCACCTACACAACAACAGTAACAGTGTGTACAGCACCACCTACACGACAACAGTAACAGCGTGTACAGCACCACCTACACGACAACAGTAACAGCGTGTACAGCACCACCTACACGACAACAGTAACAGCGTGTACAGCACCACCTACACGACAACAGTAACAGCGTGTACAGCACCACCTACACGACAACAGTAACAGTGTGTACAGCACCACCTACACGACAACAGCGTGTACAGCACCACCTACACGACAACAGTAACAGCGTGTACAGCACCACCTACACGACAACAGTAAGTGTGTACAGCACCACCTACACGACAACAGTGTGTACAGCACCACCTACACGACAACAGTAACAGTGTGTACAGCACCACCTACACGACAACAGTAACAGTGTGTACAGCACCACCTACACGACAACAGCAACAGCGTGTACAGCACCACCTACACGACAACAGTAACAGCGTGTACAGCACCACCTACACAACAGTAACAGTGTGTACAGCACCACCTACACGACAACAGTAACAGTGTGGACAGCACCACCTACACGACAACAGTAAGTGTGTACAGCACCACCTACACAACAACAGTAACAGTGTGTACAGCACCACCTACACGACTACAGTAACAGCGTGTACAGCACCACCTACACGACAACAGTAACAGTGTGTACAGCACCACCTACACGACAACAGTAACAGTGTGTACAGCACCACTTACACGACAACAGCAACAGTGTGCACAGCACCACCTACACAACAGTAACAGCGTGTACAGCACCACCTACACGACAACAGTAACAGTGTGTACAGCACCACCTACACGACAACAGTAACAGCGTGTACAGCACCACCTACACGACAACAGCGTGTACAGCACCACCTACACGACAACAGTAACAGCGTGTACAGCACCACCTACACGACAACAGTAACAGCGTGTACAGCACCACCTACACGACAACAGTAACAGTGTGTACAGCACCACCTACACGACAACAGTAACAGCGTGTACAGCACCACCGGGAGAGCTGTTCTTTCTACAGCAGAGCTCATTTCTCCGATTCGTCAAGTAACACTAAAATAGTTTGAAAAAAACAAGTCCAAGGAATCATCATCATGGGTGAGACTTTAAATGGGCCCGAGCAATGGACCACAGATAAGTAGTCGATTACGATTTTTAACTATGAATCGGCTTAGTCGAATGATCGTCCCATGTCGACTCTACAGCACACACATACAGGTGTCCCGCTTATAGGCGGCTCGGACGTGCCGCAACAAGAGAGGAAAGCCACATCGGAAGGAGTAGGTGAACGTGGAAGCACCAGGGCGGAGACCAACAGGTAGTGCTACAACGAGAGGCGGTTCCAAGTCGTGAACTAGGATGTGAGGGCCTGTCAAGTAGACGTGAAGACGATGGCCCAGGAGAGACATGCGTGGATAAAGGGCGGTACACGTATACAGAGCTCACACCAGCGGGGGACACATGCCAAGAAGAAATAGTCAACAGGTGCAAATTGTAATTGGGATGAGAATTGGGGATCTGCGTTGTCCCCGTGCATCTGTGCTCTCAGGCCTCAACCGACCCCAGAGGCAGCCGATGAAGCGAGTGCTGCTGTCTCGGGACTACACGCTCATTGTCGACATGCCTTGCACGGGGAAAACCAACCACCATATGCACGCTGGTAACAACGACGTCGTCGCTGTCTCCGCACCTCCCAGCAGAGAGCAGCCCTGGCGGCTGACTGCCAGGAGAGTCGCCCACAATATCTCTCCGCTTCGTTGTTAGCTCTTTGTTTTATTGCTTTTGTAATTTTGGTGACCCAGGTCAACGTGTGCGCCTTAAGAGTATTTGGCTGCTTGAAATTTCCACGTGATAAGCCACTTCGTTGAGCCATCATTTGTGGCCAGGTCGCTTTAAAAAAGAAGCTATTTATAGCTAAGTAGACCTTACCTGGCAAATAAAAAATAGTTTCTTGTTTAGTTCAGTCATGGTCTCATTGGCAGCCTGCTTCACCAAAGCGAGGGTTTACCTGCGCCTTGTGCTCGATGGATTGGCTTTCCTTTCCCGTCTTCAGCTCCAGCGGCACCGTGCGGACAATTTCCTCGTTTCCCCACCCGTGGACCTTTCCGGGGAGGGTGCCGGCGGCGGCGGCGGCGGCCCTGTTTTTGCCGTCGCAACGCGCCCGGCGGTGGATGCGCACAGTCGCCATGGCGTCCACCTTGCCCTTGAGGCCGAAACGCGGGGACCAGACGCTCTCCTCCACGTCCCCGAGGTGGCACACGGACACCGTGCACGCGCTGGCATCGCCCTCTCCGGCCCTGCGGGTACACGCCCGCACACGCACGCACGCATATACGTAAGCACCAGTACGTGCACACACTGACATGCACACATGTGGACAACGTGCAAGCATAGGCATGGGCAAACACACTCAAAGAGATGCACAAATGTATCAAAATGCACAGACATAAAGACAGGGTGAGTGCGAATACTGATCAGTGAGTGTGCATAATGATCAGTGCGAGAGTGAGTAATGAACAGTGTGAGTAAATGACGAGTGAGTAATGAACAGTGTGAGTAAATGACGAGTGAGTAATAAACAGTGTGAGTAAATGATGAGTGAGTAATGAACAGTGTGAGTAAATGATGAGTGAGTAATGAACAGTGTGAGTAAATGATGAGTGAGTAATGAACAGTGTGAGTAAATGATGAGTGAGTAATGAACAGTGTGAGTAAATGATGAGTGAGTAATGAACAGTGTGAGTAAATGATGAGTGAGTAATGAACAGTGTGAGTAAATGATGAGTGAGTAATGAACAGTGTGAGTAAATGATGAGTGAGTAATGAACAGTGTGAGTAAATGATGAGTGAGTGATGAACAGTGTGAGTAAATGATGAGTGAGTAATGAACAGTGTGAGTAAATGATGAGTGAGTAATGAACAGTGTGAGTAAATGATGAGTGAGTGTGAGCAATGATCGATGAGTGCCAGTAACGATCGGTGAGTGCGATTCGTGGGCAGAGTTCGAACGAGCCGGCGTCAATCCCGGGTTCCACGTACATCTTGATCGGCATGCGAAGGCCATGCGAGGCCGAGTTGGGCTCCGGGCCCCCTTCCAGGTACCGACTCGCCCAGCGGCCAATGGCCGAGAAGTACTCCTCCATCTCCCCCAGCAGCTCTGCCTGCGACACGCCCAACTTGTACCTGCGCCAGAGCATCAGCACCATTCGCGCGCGCACACACACGTGTGTGTATCTGTCTAAGTTTGTTTATGTGCGTCCATCCATTTGCGTGCGAGTGACAAAGTGATAAGCGCACTGTGCTATAAACCCGACGACCAGCGTTCGATTCCCACTCACGGACAACATCGGCGATGAATATCTGAATCGGTCCTAAGCTTCCCCTCGGTCGAATCAGCCTTAAAAATTAGTACCTGGTGTGGTGTGTAAACATCGGCAGTGGGGAGGCAAAGATGGCCAGGCTTTGGTACTTGCCACCCACCCCCCTCGTCTGCAGTGCCAGCCTTCATAGGTGCTCGCTAACAGCACTTGCACTAACAGTCTGATAATGGCTTTACATATGATCTATTGGCACGTGAGTTCATAAGCACGCGTGTACAAGTGCAAAAAAAAACCTGGACATATCTATGCGCGATAACACCCGTGTGTGCGAATGTATATATATATATATACCTGTGTGCATTAATATACACTTACATGAACATGTTCATGTAGACCTGTGCAGATTGGTACACAAGTGTGTGTGCGCGAGTATGCCCGTATGATCAGTGCATGCCAGTCTGCGCGAGTGCGAGCACGGCGACAAAGGCACGGCCGTGTGAGGGCGCAGTCCCACGAATGCAAAAACACGTGAGCGAGCGTACGTGCGTGCGTGCGTGCTTACATCTCAGCGAGGTGCTGGAGCTGCGCGAGGGTGGCGGAGGCGGCACTCCTCAGCGCAGCATCCGAGAAGTCTCGCTGCAGCGCGGCTCTCTGGAACACCTCGTGCAACAGTGTGCCCAGCAGCATCTGCCGCGTGCCCCACTCTCCGCCGCCCTGTACCGCTCAATGGACAAAGACAAGGATCCCCCCTGTAGCATCTAACAAACATTTTCCAGTGGTACATCTGAGCCAAGCCAGCAAGGGGCCCTCACAGTAATAGTTCTCCATGGGCTGTCTGCCGAGCTGAGCCAGAACCATGATACGCTGGCCTCATAAAACATCCATATCTGACTCGGGGCTAAGTTTCCCTGTACAAGAAAACGGGTAAACCGTATGGGTTGACAGGTATGCGATGCGCATCCCGCACCTCCGATTTGCACGGTCGGCTACGTACGGTGCGGAAGAAGTTAAAGTTCAACCTTGAAGCGCTCCGACAGCACGGCGCGGCGAGGGCAGCGGATGCCGTTGGTGACGGTGGTGCCCGACAGGAGGAGGTCAGGGTTCACGACCACAAAGCCGGCGTCGTTCGTCACCTCCAGCACCGCCGCCGTCGCGCTGGCGCAGGTTGCCTCCTCCCCACCCCTTAGTGGCACCTCCACAGCGCCGTCCAGGTGCAGCACGTCCCCCACGCTTACTGGAGCCAGCGCCCTGCAGAGTCGCGCGGGGCACAGTCAGGCGGTGTCCGTTATTTAACCAGGAGATTAAATATAGAACCCGTGGAGACACGATCACAGGTTCACACTCCACGACACCAGGGGGTGGAGCCTGCGAGACACAAATATATCCACCCCTCTCGATACACGCAATGCACGTCAATGTATTTTGACCCCGGGGTCCAAATTGTATGGCTGTCAAAATACGAGACCAACAGGAGAGATACTCGCCAGTCGTCTTTGAGGACGCAGGTGAGGCTGGCGCCCCCGGAGGGATTGGCGGTGAGGCTCAGGTGCCTCTCGCTGCGCCAGGCCCCGAGTGGAAGGTCGCGCAGCGCCACCACGCGGTAGCGGTTGTACGCTCCCTCACACAGCATCTCCCCTCCGCGGCGCCGGCGCTCTGGCCGTGGCGATGCTTGCAGGGCCTTCGCCTTCTCCTCACAACTGCGGACGTGATAAGAAATTAATTATCTTAAACAATTTTTTTATTTTATCAGGTTAAGGCCCGCTGCGCTATATAGCTCTTTTTCAGAAGCGACTTGGCCACAAATGATAGCTCAACGAAGTGGTTTATTTCGCGTAAATTTATAGCAGGCAAGGTTGTTAAAATCTCGCCACCGTGGCACCCCATAGGTTAATAGGTTAATCGTGAATAACTAATGATTACTTATACACAGAGTGCTGCCAGAGTCTAATTGTTGGCAAACTGGACTTACAATCCAGAGGTCGTCGCTTCGATCTCCAGGTACAGGAGTTGAATCAATAGGTCAAGTTTCGAAAATCCCTCCCGATGTTGTCCACCCACCAATATAGATGGGTGCAACATAAAACCCCGGTTTAATCAAAAGTTGCTCCGCGGGTTCGAACCCAGGCTCGTTTGGTCCCACTGCAGCACTCCGACATCTGCGGTCGCTGGATACCTCATTGGATACAATTTGATGCCACTATAACGCCCAAATAACATTGCGACTGGCACAATGACATCCTTGACCATCATGTTAAATTCTATACTATGATTAACAAAGATTAAAACGTGTGTTCTATATACCAGTAAAAATAATCGAGGTAACCGATCTGTAAGAGCCGGATTTTTTTTGGATTGTGCCTTTATTTAAGGGTGTGATTGAAATGGAACTCACGGATTTTCCTCCACAGTGAAGCTCTCCTGCAGGAACGCATCCAGGATGTCTGGGCTGAGTTCATCTTCTGGAAAATCCTGTGACAATTCCCTCGGCGTGATTGTCTCATGGCTGGGAGGCTTTGGGATATCCCTGTTACCACAACCAGCACCGCCACCAGAATCACCGCATCTCTCACCACTACCATTACTACCTACGTTGCCACTGCCAACACCACCACCACCATTACCATCATGACCATCACCATTAGCACTACCATCACCTTTACTGTCAACAACACAGTCACCACTAACATTGCCACCACTCTCACCTCCAAGCTTGCCATTACCATCACTACTCAATGCACTGCTATCACCGTTACCATCACCACTATTCTCACCACCACCATTGTCACCATCATCAACGCGTCTACCATCACCACCTTTCCCACCATCACCACCACTCGCAACACCACCCCCAACATGGCTGTCGCCAACACATGCCCTCCTCCTGTTTCGCACAAGTGGATCAGCAGCAGCACCAACTACTGCAGAGTTCGTGTCCTCCCTGGGCCCTAGTTGACTTAAGACAGTGCCACTCTTCATCTTCCTTCTCGCTTCCTCTCCTGGGTGGTGCTTGCCCTCCTCAGGGCTGTGCTCCGCTTCAGCCACAGCCGAGCACAGGGGCTTCAGGTTCACCGAGCTACTCCAGGCCGGGCACAGAGGCTGTAGGTTCACTGCGTCCTGTGAGTTCTCTTTCTCGGTCCCATCTTGTAGGGAGAAATCCGACTTGCCTGTGATCAATACGGCTGATGAAGCCGAATCCTCTCTACCTGACCTTGGATTCTGCGCTTTTTCAGCCGGCGCTGGAGGTTCTGAGTTAGAGTCAATTGGCACAAATTCGGAGAGGGTCGACTGAACTGTAGGCCGGATCCGCTTCGTGTTCAACTCCGCGTCGGGACTTAGTGCCAGCCGCTTGGACGTCCCTGGCAGTGGCACCGCCGCTCGGCTGTCCACTCTTTTCAGCTCTGCACCGCGTGAGCGTGCACACACATACATACACGCACCCACACACACAAACTCAGAACTGCACGAGATAAAAATAGCATGTATTGTCTGAAAGGAGAACTGTGCAAATCAGACAGAAATTTACATTAGTGTCGCGTTGGCACGTCGCCACATCTCAAGGCAAATGTGGGACGTAATGACGCATCGATTAAAATGTATTCTTACAGACTAGAGGCCAATGGAAAAGAGAAAATAGACAGGAAATGAGATGGTGAGACAATATTTGAATATCTGGAGTGCACAAGAATGGAGGTGGAAAGAGATTGTGAAGAGTGGAAAACACTGGAAGACGGCTTTGTCCAGCAGCAGAATGTTCCCGGATACGAAATAAAGAAAGGTATCTCTGCAGAATCAGCAGGGCTCACTGGTTTTGGTCAGCCGCGTTGCTTTTACGTCTTGCCGCTCAGCGCGGGCCACCGAGCGATCGCAACCGCCCGCTGCCCCCCTGCCCACCGCAGCTGCCCTCCTGCCGACGACCCGTACGGGCGTCCCCGGCACACAGTCTCGCTCGGGGGTGTCCGGAATGAGAACCTCGTCGTCCGGAATGAACATCACGTCATCATCCGAATCGTCCGCTGGTGCCGACGAGGATGCCTTCCCCACGCCGTCCCCCAGGCTGGCGCCGTTCGCGACTCCGGGCTTGCTCTGCACACAGAGGCCGTGCGTCGTGGTGGCGTTTGCACTCAGCTCCGCTGCATCGCTCGGCTTCTGTCGACGTCAGAAAGAGAGAGCCAGTAAAGCAGCAGTAATGAAAACCTTCTCCTTGGCCAGGGGCCGAATTTTACAAACACCTTCAGCGGGCCACACATTTGCACGATCAGAGCTTTCTGCACAAACATGTTCAATAATCCATTGCAAGTAGGCCACCTCGCAGCCCAAGCCTACAACACCTAGTATTCCCAGGCAGTCTCCCATCGAAGTAATCACCAGGCTCAACTCTGCTTCATCGGATGAAAATGGGGTGCAGATGATGACGATGATATGGATAAAAGCAGTTACAACGCTAACGTATTGTATTTTTCCGTATTTGTGAATCCGCCATTGAGTCGTTATATGTTCAATGGTCTGTTCTGGGTGACCAGTCACACTGCTATTCTCTGACAAGTATCATCTTGTTGAATGCAACGAAACAGAGTTGACGAATGAGTGAATTAATTACAAGCAGAGGAGCTCAGGCTATGAGAGTTAAGGCTTGCAGGCTGGGTGTGTTCACCTGTGTTCACCTGCAACCCCCGGGTCCATGAGCACATGCTTGCTGCGACGTACCTTGCCGAAGAAGGCCGATATCTTCTGAACGCCATCCGCCTTGTCGGTGGGCTGTTGACAGCGGGCGACAAGCGCACAGGTGAGACATGACGTCACCCACACGTTAGACACACGAGACATGACACGGCGACACGTGACATGTAGTCCGAGTCAGGCATGCGACACAGGCAGGCACATGAGACAGAGACATGGCATGGGACAGGCATGAGACGCAGTCAGACACGTGAGACGAACATGAGACACAGACGGATGCATGGGACATGGCGTGAGGCAAGCAGACGCGTGTGAAAGACATCAGAGACAGTGACATGACACAGACATGTGACACGGGCAGGCACGTAAGACATACACACACACAACACGGGCAGACGAACGAAACGTGACATATACAGTATTGCCTTGCGACGTGCCTGAGACATACATCATGCGTGACACAGGAGTGAAACATGCGTGATACATGCGTGACACAGGAGTGAAACATGCGCGACACAGGAGTGAAACATGCGTGATACATGCGTGACACAGGAGTGAAACATGCGTGAGACGTGCGTGACACAGGAGTGAAACATGCGTGAGACATGCGCGACACAGGAGTGAAACATGCGTGATACATGCGTGACACAGGAGTGAAACATGCGTGAGACATGCGTGACACAGGAGTGAAACATGCGTGAGACGTGCGTGACACAGGAGTGAAACATGCGTGAGACATGCGTGACACAGGAGTGAAACATGCGTGAGACATGCGTGACACAGGAGTGAAACATGCGTGAGACGTGCGTGACACAGGAGTGAGACATGCGTGAGACATGCGTGACACAGGAGTGAGACATGCGTGAGACATGCGTGACACAGGAGTGATACATGCGTGACACAGGAGTGAAACATGCGTGATACATGCGTGACACAGGAGTGAGACATGCGTGAGACATGCGTAACACAGGAGTGAGACATGCGTGAGACATGCGTGACACAGGAGTGATACATGCGTGACACAGGAGTGAAACATGCGTGATACATGCGTGACACAGGAGTGAGACATGCGTAACACAGGAGTGAGACATGCATGAGACATGCGTGACACAGGAGTGATACATGCGTGACACAGGAGTGAAACATGCGTGATACATGCGTGACACAGGAGTGAGACATGCGTAACACAGGAGTGAGACATGCGTGAGACATGCGTGACACAGGAGTGATACATGCGTGACACAGGAGTGAAACATGCGTGATACATGCGTGACACAGGAGTGATACATGCGTGACACAGGAGTGAAACATGCGTGATACATGCGTGACACAGGAGTGAGACATGCGTGAGACATGCGTGACACAGGAGTGAGACATGCGTGAGACATGCGTAACACAGGAGTGAGACATGCGTGATACATGCGTGACACAGGAGTGAAACATGCGTGACACAGGAGTGATACATGCGTGACACAGGAGTGAAACATGCGTGAGACATGCGTGACACAGGAGTGATACATGCGTGATACATGCGTGACACAGGAGTGAGTCTTACCCGCGCCCCGCGCTTGAGTCGCGACATCGCCGGGCACGCCCGCGCCTCACAAATCCCGATTACAAAACACAACTACAACCACCACCACCACCACTAACCGCACCAACACCAACCACTACCACAACACAAAGGTTCGGCTCATACCGACTACAACAACAAACGGAACACACTCGCGCCAAGTACGACAGGAGTAGTGTCGACACGAAAGAGCGCGGTGTCGTTCCGCGTGTTGAAGCGGTTGGCGCGCCGAGAAGAAACGGCGGGAAAAGTGAGAGCGGGATTAGAATTCACCGCAACACCGCCCTGCCCTCGCTTGCCAAGCTATGCCCTTCTCGCGAGACATGCCCTTCGCTACGCACAACCCTGCCCTTCTCTCTTCACAGTCCTGCCCCTAATCACTGCCCAGCCATGCCCCTCTTCCTACACAACCCCTGCCTTTCTCGCTTCCGCCCTTCCCTTCTCCTCGTCCATCTCCCTGCTCAGCCTTGCCCCTCTCTTGGCAGCCTTCCCTTTATATTAGATCAGCCCTCCTTGTCCTATATCGCTGTCTTTCCCGGCTGTGCCCTTCTCCCAGTCCTTGCCCTTCTCGCAGTTGGGTCCTAGCCCCGAAAATTGCCCTATTCCCTCTCTGACCCTGCCTTGCCCTCTGCTCTCCACTGCTGCGCTGCACTGCCCGGGCAAGCCCCAGGCCACGCGCGTTCCCGCGTCCACTGTGATCCAGATCCTTAGGTTTCAGCAACGGGAGGTCACGTGGGGAGGAGGGGGGCTGGGCGTAGAGGCGGAGCCACTCCTTGAGCGATCGGTTGCTTGAAACTTCGTCGCAACTCGGTTGCATGCAACCGATGAATCGCTTATATGTGCAACCAGACGCGCACCTTGGTTGCATTCGACCAAACTGCGTATATGTTGACGTATCTACAAACAGTTGCATGCAACCGACTCGCTCATGTGCGGACGTCTCTGCAACCAGTTGCGTGCAGTTATCGCAACCGCCCCCTTAAGTCCCCTCCTGCTGGTCCATTGTTCGTGTCGCCCACACGAGCCATGGCATGTCCAAGCATGCAAATGTTGTGTCCTCTCATCCATGCATTCCTCTTCCCGTCTCAATGTAATCACCAGGAGTAATAACAATGTTATGAATGTTCGGTAATCAGCAGGACTTTATTCCAGCTGTGCCAATGCGCTAATAAAACGTGTGCTTCCTGTATCTCTCTCACCGTTGTTGTGGCAACTCGTGACGTGCCATCCATTCCATCAGCGAAACAGGACATATTTAGTGACCCAATTAACCCCGTTCGCTTTGCCAGCCCGTATCAAGTCAATCTCAGTTTTCCCCATCTCGGTTGGAAACAATGTCGTATGTTGCCCCTATGACGGGAGGTCGTTTATGGAGTAAATTCGGTTAGCAGTGTCCCAAAGATATGGCTTCGGCTCCTTCAGTAACCCTTTCAGAGTAGCCATGCAATTATTCACGAGCACTCAACCACCATTTGACTATTTCTGTCGTCTCACTTTGTATGGTAATGTTTGCTCTCTTAGCCTTATTGTAACAGCGTTATTATTTGCATAAATTCAAAACAATCATTATACACAATTTCATGTGAACGTGGGGTCGGTGGTTAGCTCGCTCCGCAATGAACCTGGCGACCTCGGTGCAATTCAGCCACGGACATCTATAAAGGTTCCAGCGGCACTCTACCTGCCCATGCTGCCCAGTGTGAAAAAAGGGCAGTCTCCGTGACACATTCATCCAGCAGTAGATTAACAAAGGGCTGAAAATAATTTTCCGTTTAGAATCGATTTTAATCGAAAAATTACTCATGGTTATTCAGACCCACCGAACACACGACACCAGCATATCGCGCAGCACATCCACATGTGTTTTCTGTTGTACTTTATTGGGTTTTTGTATTATTTTTTTCTACAGACAGACGTCAAGTATTTTACAACAAAATTGTGACAAACTTTGTTCATTTTATTACAGAAATGTACAGAAGGGATATTATACACACAAAATCGAGCAACGGAACAGACAAACGAGAACATAAGACACGCTGGGGAGGGTGGCTGAGCGGAGGAAAGACGTCGTCAAGGGGGGGGGGGGGGGTGGGGGTGATGTCAGAGACGGATGGCTCAAATTGGGGGGCGGTGGAGGTGGAAATAACCGATGAGTTATAAAAATGTGCACAACGTGGAGGTCTGAAGCGGACTTGGTGGGGGGAGGGCCGTGCATTGGGTCACATGGCGTACTTCTGCGTCCACTCTCTGGCTAGTTTGTTATATCTGCGAAGAGAAACAGGATATCCACGTCAGGGGGTAGTCACCGCTTGGTCGCAATCAACATCAGTCAACGCTCACGATAACACAATGTAACCAAAGCCATGGTACACAGCATGTTGTGAACACACTAGCATATACAAGTATTTATTGAATATTACATTACTAATAGGCATGTTATCGATTCAGTCAGAGCAATTAAACACATCTTCAAGATGCAGTCATCCGAGCTGTCGACTTAACAGGCCTGTTTAAGTCCAGGCTCAAGACCTCCCTCATTTCCCTCCGCCTCAGACCGGCTACCTCTTAAAAAGGTTTAAAAGGACCACAGGAGTGACCACTAAACATCCTTCGATTAGAGTAAAATGTCACAGCTATGCATAATTCAACAACAAAAACGATCCTAATCATAAAACGTATTTTGCAAAATAAGAACCAACCTAGTTATATATACACGTGTGTACTGTTGTCCAATGTGGGACCATGGGGGAACAGCAAAGACATGAGGCTTCCATCCAGCAGTGGATTGATCATGGCTGATAGTCATTAGTATCTGGCGGTATGCCGGCATCGTATACTCACTTATCTCGGTCTGTTTTGTATATTCGTGCAATCTCTGGAACCAGGGGGTCATCTGGGTTGGGGTCACAGAGCAGCGAGCAGATCGACAACAGCACTGCACACACAGACACAACACACGAGAGAGCGCATGGCAAGCACAGCTTCAAACACAACTCTAAACACAGGACGCCACTACCCAGCCGTTACCCTCAACTAAAAAGCGCGTATGCCCTATACAGAGTTTAAAAGGCAAAGCAGATTAAAGTGTACTGGGCAATTACAGCTAAATGAAACATTTATGGCAATCTCTAATGATCTGCCAAATAACTGGATGTTAAGACTGAGGAACAGATGTTTCCACTCTGTGAAACCACTCCAAAGCAGCTTTAAGGAAGTCAACAAAAGATCAATAAACCAACATCAACCCTTTGTGCTGAATAAAACACGAAGGGTTGCGCACAGCTCCGCGTGAGAGATCCGACTGCTTCAATTCTTAATGACACCGCGCCTCTGAGAAGTGGGAATAAAATTGGCTAAAAATACGACGAAGACAATATTATTAAACACAACACCATCAGCACCACGCGGCCAGGAGCCATCGCCATGCAAAACGTTCTTCCCAGCGATACGGACCTTTTGAGATGGTGAGCGCCGGTGACCACTGAGACCTCAGGATGTCGAGGCAGATGCTCCCGTTACTGTTGATATTTGGATGGTATATGCGTGTCGTGAACGCTACCTGCAGAGGGAACACGACCGCGCTCGAGTTCACTCAATCGATGCAATCCGTCATAAATCACGGGTCGCCATTTATTATTTAACATTGTGGTGCACTGTAAGGCTACTGCTTGCAGGGGTAATGTTAAAGTATTACGTACAGCACATCATACAATGTTGGACTACCACGCACAACACGAGATATAGGCTGCAGGGATGCACAATTGGGAGGCGGGGGGGGTGGCAATGTGGTGCCCAAGATTGGCTTATATATCACTCGATGCACCCTGGAACCAAACTAATTTCACTGAATTCAGAGCAAAGTTCGCCAACCACTATGTCACCACTCCACTTGCAAGCAACGCATATATTTTCTCACATACACAATACAAGCTTGCATCATGCGCGTACAAAAGCTAATGCGAACTCCGAATCTGCAAACTCCAACAAAATAGAAACACAATGCCACCCCTCCATTGGTCAGGAACACCACAGCCTTGTGTATGTCTGATCAACCAATCCCCTGACACGATATTTGTGGTTGAGAACTTATTTTGGACTTAAAATCTATGTTTGATTACCCAATGGAAATTGGATGGGAAAGTGCTGCCCCCTACTGACGGAACAGAGGTTACTGGGTGGCACTGCTTTCATGGACCGTGCTGTATGAAGTGTTGCGTGCATGACTTGCGGTGCATGGATTTTAATATTTAACTATAGTTTAACATTGATTTATGGTTGCGCAATATTTTAGATTTCGCATGTGACATTTGCTATTGTTTAGTTTTATTTGCTTCATTGATGAACTTTATTTGTTTTAATTTTGTCATTTTAGTGAGCCGGCTCACGGTTGCAAATGAGACTCTGGTAACTCTCGAGTTCTCGCCTACTTAAAAAAAATTGTAGTTGACACGACACCAATATCAATTGGGACAAATTTGGGAAGATATCTTAAAATATATAAAACAGACATGAGAGAGTAGCCTTGCAAGTTGAGGCCATTTCCTACCAATCACAACAACGCTGGCCAAGGGGCCAGCGTTTTCTGATGGGAGACTCACCTTTGGCGGTTTGAAGGGATAGTCTGTAGGGAAGTGGATAGTGAGGAAGAACACCCCTCCTTGGTACGGACTGTCGTTCTACGCAGCAGAAAGCCATATTATACACACATCCTGAAGCCGGAAAACAGTTAAAAGCCATCATTACACACTGACCGTCAAAAGCCAGAGAAAAATCAGCATTCTGTGATTTAATGCTCAAGAGAAATTCATTTAAAGCACGTCTGGGTTCACAAAGGCTCACTCAAATGCACAAACTCGCATGGTTGGCGCCTTCATGTGCAATTAACGCCAACATGTCGCAAAGGGTGCACGAGTAAACAGGATGGATTGACAAGTGAACTAGCAGTAAATCTGGACTGGAGTTGTGAAAACAAGGACTGGGGGGGGGGGGCAAGGGCTCTCGAAAATGTTCAAGCAACCACCATTAAGCGTTCATTGGAGGTTTTTGTGATGGAGTCACACGTGTCAGAGGCCTGGTTCTCCTTAATTTGTTTATAGTTTAAGACTGAAAACCTTAAAGACAATTGTGAGCTATTGAAATAATATTTTTAACCAATTTGATCTCAATCAGATTTAAACCATTTGTAGTCCATTGTACTTGTACAATAGATTATAAGCTTCATCAGGCAACAGTCAAACTGGCTGTTACCTGATGAAGCTAGTAGTAATTACTGGCAAAACGTCGTACTCAGATTGTAAATGTTGCAGTTTGGCTCTCCAACACACCAGTGTGCTGTACTAGTGACGAATTGGCATGTTCTGTTTACGCGACAACCCTTACTAGTTGGCTGTCGGATGGTGGTGGGTTTTAACGGACACATTTATATATTCAAGCGACCTAACCCAAAAAAATCTCTTATGGATATTGGTCACGAAAGCCTACGTGTTAATCTAAGAACGTCCACTGCAGTGGTGTGGGGTCACGTGTTACGCTACCCGAAGGCAGGCACTCCCCTTTCCTCAATCCAAGTATAGAATCCTGTGTGAACCCGTCCCCAATGAATGTTAATTAAAGCGATGACGATGGTGTTTGTACTCACTGGCCCCATGATGGTCGCTTGCCAGTGGAACACTGCAGCAAAGACAGACACAATAAAAACAATAATTGTGCTGTTTTAGAGCAGTTGTGGATAGAAAATAAATACAGTTTTTTCTCTACATGAACAATTTCTGTCAGGTAGCAGTGGCTGTGTTGTGAAACCAAGTTTCTCTGGAAGCCCCATTGGCTTTGGACTAAACAAAAACATATTTTTAGACAGTGACTAGTCCTTGGTAAATGCAGGGAAACAGGCTCAGGCACTCCTATCTCCAAATGTCTACATAGACAACATTTTCATCCACAGTGTTTGGGCTCTGCTGACCCATTCGCGGTCCCTTCCAATCCCCACTTCTTAAGCTTCCTTTCGATTAAATATTAAGGCGATGCTCAGATTCCCGTGAGGGGGGGATATGTGCAATTATTTTGGGGTTAAGATTTCCGGGACATGGTTTATGGGTTGACTTAAGCGATGGTAGTACCTAGGGCTCCCTTTTCTTGCCCAGCACAAACATTAGTCGTGGATATCCTTGTTTATGGGGAGATGGGGACTTTTAAATTTCAACACCACAAATTGTCGTCCTGACCGCAAGCACGAACGCAATGTCTCAGAATAATCCTCGTGTTTATGTACAAGTAAATCATTAAGTCACTGCCAGGATAAGGGAGCTGCTGCAAGCAGTGTGGATTTAAACGGGGGGCCTCAGGCCGCAAGTGATTGTACCAGCACTCCGATGTGGACAGATTAACGCGACAATGGGGGGCGGGCATCTCCCATGGTGGGGGGTCCCTACTACTACTCCGTCATGGTGGGGGGTCCCTACTACTACTCCGTCATGGTGGGGGGTCCCTACTACTCACAGTCATCTCCCACGGGCCCTGCCGAGCACTGCGCGGGGGGGTCCCTTCCGAGGTCATTTAATTCCTGGTGGAGAGGCCGGGTGGGGGGCATAACAGTGGGTTGGGAGGGGGGGACACCAGGTTAATTTAAATGCATTGTTTACAATTACATTGTATTGTTTTAGGTGTAAATGTTCCAGTGTATATGTTTAATATCGTGCGAAATTAAAATGAGGTTATGCGCTCCAAATCGCCTTTTCAAAAATAAGCAACTTCAACGGGTTTATTTCATCATCTCCTAGATATAAAAAAAACGAAACTTAGCTCTTGATCACGTTACAGAAAGGGACAGCCCTAAGTCCGGTGCGGGGTTGTTGAACCCCATAGAGCGAGGGAGTGCTTAATGCCTCGTCATGCACTGCGCGTTTTGTTTGGTTCCGGGTACTGCAGCTCATTCAACCCCCCACAAAAGCAAAACGGGTTCATTTAATAATAAAATGGGCTCGCATCCCAATTAAACAGGACCCTCGCTGAAATAATCGTGAGACTTGAGAGCTTTTCCTTCACGACTACACAAGATGTAATCGTTGTATAAAAACACGGGATTGAGCAAATATTCGAAGAGCAATGCCCTCTTGAACAAAAACAGCATTGCTCGGTTTTAAGGCTTTCCAGTGTCAAGGCACGGCACTGATTACACACACACATTGATGACACACACACATTGGTTACACACACACACACATTGGTTACACACACTGCGTCGTGAACTCAGCCACCCGAAATCGATTCCCGGCTCGCGTCGGTGACGAGGGGATGCGTCAGAACCGGTCCAGACCTGCACAACCGCACCCACCACCCCCCTCCTCCTCCACCTACCGTCACCACCACCACCACCACATTCCCCAAACCGGCACCGCCTCGCGTGGCGAAGTGTCCCGCGAGCCACGCAACGCGCGACCGACACGGCGTACGGGAAAACCTTGGGACCTTTATCCAGCAGTGGACCGACATTCGCTGGGAATCACTCCGATTAAGACGAAGGGGCCCCCCGGCCCCACCGTTCCGACCGACGAGACACGGCAGGTCCCCAGTGTCTAACTCGAGTAATGCGTCGGTCTCCAGCACCATCCCCACGTCACCCCTCCCTGTACGCACGCGTACTTTACACCCCCCCTCCGTCCCTGCGTACGTACGCCTGACGCACCCCCCCCCCCCCCCCGAATCATATAGAACGGCCGATATTTAATCCACGCATAAACGATCAAGGATTAATAATATTAACGTGTTTAAGCAAACAGACAGTCCACCGCCGGACTATCCAACTCATTTGAAGGCCAATGTAGACATAATTATTATCGAGGCTTCACCCCCCCCCCCCGTTTCCTATGCGTACATTGTCAGCAGACCCCCCATACGCAAGGGTACGCATTTGGGTTAACCCCCGCTCGCCCCTCCATGCGTACGGACTAAACGGGTGGCCCCCCAACTGTGTGCCCGTCCCGTCAATCGTGTCCCGTCACGGTCCCGAGCCCAGGGCCCGCACCAGGCCGCCATGTCCCGCGTCTCTGACTCAATGCCGCCGCCGCCGCCCCCATCTTTCATCACGCCCCAACACCAACACCACCATATTCTTGTTCCTGCCTCGGTTCCTCCCGCTCGCTGCTTCTTCTTCTTCTACACGCCTGTCCTTGTGCCTTTTGTCTCTGCTCTTGTCCATACGGTGTATGTAGTCTGTGTCGTGTTTGTATAATTCTGATTAATCATTGTCCGTCGTCAACGCTCTCTGGCTCGCTTCCGTGTCTACCATCCCCATCGTCCTGATAATCTTTCTCTATTCAACCTCACTCAAAAGTACATCCCCCCCCCGTCTATTGTCTGTCCGTCTATCCCTCCGTCCTTTCTTCTGCCCCTTTCCTGTCGTTTGTCTGCCCGTCTCGTCAGGTTTATTTCTACATTTCACCCCCCACCCACTCCCCGCCCTCGTCCGCTGTCAACGTCTCGTGTCTTCGTCGTTAGTCTCGTCTGCCCCCCTCTCTTGCCCCTGCCGTGTCTCTTGTTACTCCCGTCTCGATGTCTACGTCGTTTCTTTCTCTTCCTCACTCTCGTGTGTCCTTTATAGCTTCCATATCGGGTCTTGCCCGTTCTGTTTTTTTATCTCGATGGCGTCCAACCGGTCTCGCTCGTGTCTATCTCTGCAGTGTCTCTTTCTCGGTGTCCCTCTAGGCCCCGTCTGTCTCTTCTGTCTCGGCTTGTCTCAAACACGAGGCCTATAGCACGCCCCTCACATCCAGGCGCTCCGCTCGCTTGATCCCCCGGCTTATCCACGCGCAAGGAAACGGCTCCAGTACCTTGTGGATTCTCTTGAGCGCCATGACAAACAGTGCTGTAAGGCGGTTGTTTGTAGATGATGCTTGTTGTGGTGGTTAAACTGTTGCGGTTGTTGCCACGTTGTCCTATTCACTGCAGTAACCACGTCGTACCCGTTGCCTCTTGGTTCACTGTGTCGCCGCAGTCCCGGTGTCCCATTTTATATGCGGGCAACTAACGCAGCAACGCGATCACTGCGCCCCTCGCAAATAGTGCGCCGCAAAAATCCTTCGTTAAAAATTAACCGGACCGGTTTGGTGAATTTTATCGGCAACTGATCGCGCTCGCCGCACCATAGGCACCTTATCGCTTTGTCTGCGGCGCGACGTCAAGCTGCAGTCCATCGCTACTTTGCCGTTTCCTGCAGAAAGATCCAGAAGGCGCAAGGATACACGGAGGGGCGCGAGGAGGACTGCTTTCTCGGACCGGAAGCACGTAACGTTGGTATGACGTCACACGGCTCGAGGCGCTCTGACGTAACCATTCTGCCACCGCACCCCGGACTTGAAACTTGAAACAGGGGACATTGGAGACCGGGGGAGGGGTAGGGGGGGAGCAGACGAGGGAGGGGTGGGAGGTGGGGGACAGGGGAGGGGTGGGGGACAGGGGAGGGGTGGGGGACAGACGAGGCGGGGGCAGGTTTGTGGGGGGGGGGGGGTGGATTAAGTTTATTTTATTGTCCAGGTGTTAATTCATCCGGTCAGTACAGCATTATGGCAGTAAAGTATTGTCCTAAGTTTTTAAGAGTGAGCTTGGCGAAGGGGTAAGTGGGGGGGGGGGTAGTATGTGGGGGGAGTGAGGAGTGTGTGGGGAGGCGGGGGGGGTGAATGGAGGCAGTCGATCAGAGGACCACATGGGTTTCCAAAGATAGACGCCGGTCCAACCCGACTGGCGAGCTCATGGACCCCCCACAACTGTCCGGCCATTCCGGCCGGGACTTCCCACTCTGGGTCAGGAGCGCTCGGTGCTTTCCACGAGGGCGCAGTTATAGCGGCTGACGTCAGCGTCCGTTCCGGGGCTGGCCCCACGTTGTGCGGTCACTGCTCGAACGAGTGCGTGGAGCTACAAGCGCTGTGAATATATTTACTGCAAAACATCACCTACCAGTGATACACTCAAGTGTACGGGCAGGTGCTCGGTGGATTATTATTACATCGCAGGTTCGTAATAAATGGCGACGGATTTGGTCAGACATCCAGCAAAGAATTGATCAGAGCCGATGATGAGATTCAAGAGAATGAATCGAACGCGTTAGAGATGGATACAGCAGTCGCAGCCGCATAAAGTCGAGCGGTTTCTACCACTAATGGTGATGTAGTGACTTGAGAAAAGAATTCGCCTGCGCTATTAATTTGAGAGCTGAACACCTGTCGCCCGGACCTTGTACCCCCGACCACGGGGTCCCCTGCGTCACGTGGGGGAGGGGGGTCACTTGACACGTGGGGGGGTCACAACGCATGGGGGAAGGGGGGTCACGCCACACGTGGGGGGTTCACGCCACACGGGGGGTCACGCCACACGTGGGGGTCACGCCACACGTGGGGTCACGCCACACAGGGGGTCACGCCACACGTGGGGTCACACCACACGTGGGGGTCACGCCACAAGTGGAATCACGCCACACGTGGGGGAAACGCCACACGTGGGGGTCACGCCACACAGGGGGTCACGCCACACGTGGGGTTACGCCACACGTGGGGTCACGCCACACGTGGGGGTCACGCCACACGTGGGGGTAACGCCACACGTGGGGGTCACGCCACACAGGGGGTCACGCCACACGTGGGGGGGGGGGGTCACGCCACACGTGGGGGTCACAACGCATGGGGGGGATGGACGGGGGTCACGCCACACGCGATGCCCTCGTGCTGAATGAATGAGCGCGCTTCCGGGCACGTGACGTAGCCGTGGTGACGTCATGCCGTGACGTCACCGTGCCACGTGACCGCGAGAGAATCAAGATGGCGTCTTCCGAGGCGCCACGCGAGGCGAGTTCCAGGCTACGGCCTCGTGGGGTGGTGTTGGTGGATTCGTGAACTCGGAGACGCGGGGATCGCACCCAGACACGCGGGGGGACTCGCGGTGATACCAGGGCGTGGCGAACAATAGAGCCTCAGAGGTGCAGGGACTCGATGATGCATGAGCTCCGGGGCTTGTGAGATGCAGGGGCACCGAGAGGGAGAGACGCGGGGATTCGGCGGACTCGCGGACTTGGATGTGAGGTCTCGGGAGACACGTGGACTCCGGAGTTGCAGGGACTCGAGAGATACGGAGATAGAGGAGCACAAATACAGAGTCTCGGGGATCCGAAGTCTGATAGATCCTCTGAGATACAGTCCTCACGAACCCACAGGCACGGATACTCGTATATACAGCGACTGGCAGATATACAGATGTTGTGAAACAGGGATTCAGGGACTCTGAGATCGAGGAACTCAGCGGAGCAAAAATACTCCGACATAGATACTCAGAGATTCATGGATAAAGCAACTTGGTAACAACTCGGAGATTTAAGGATACGGAGATGCATTCATTACTCAAGGAGCCGTATGCTCAGACACTCGTTCACAGGGACTCGGCGAGTACCTGCACGTATAAATCCGTGAGTAAAGACAACTCTTGATTCCCTTTATCTCTTGAAGCTGCGAGACTCGCACATTCAATAGGGGCGCCGCGTTTTGCGAGTTGTTTACTACCTCGCCTAATATACAGGAGGTCATGAGTTCGATCCCGACCCTGACGCCTGCTGCTGTATATTTTAAGTTTGCGTGTTCCCGTGGTCACGTGGATTTTTTTCTTCGGGTCCTTCGGTTTTCTCTCCACATGAACAAAAACATTCATTTATAGTACTTGGCAGCTATACATTTCCACATGAGCCACTTCGTTGAGCTATCATTTGTGGCCAGGTCTCTTCTAAAAAAATAACTTTAATAAATAGTAATGGACACAGTGACTAGGAATTATTACGACTTATGCTCAGAGATACTGGACAGTATGGTACCCAAGCCTGTGGTTCTCTGTTCCGCGGGATCCATGGCCACTTGGACCATTAGTCTAGCATTGTTGCGTGAGGGCGGTGGTGGTGATGATGGAGGTGTCGTGGACGAGTTGGTGTTTGTGTTAATCTGTTGGCGGCACAGGAGATGGATGGTGCGATGGTGTCATGTGATTGTCACCTCGGGGTTGTGGGGCTGTCGTGTGCCAATGTCATGCCGTGGCTGACAGATGGCTGTGTCTCACCATTGCGACATGGATCTGTCGCGTATCACACCCACCGTGGTGTCAAAGTTGTGTCGTGTGACTTCGAAGCTATCGCATAGGTGTCATGGTTGTCACACCTTGGTTGTTGACGCTTTCACATGTGTGAGGTGTCTCTCACCAGTGCTGTGTGTCTCGGGAAGACTATCTCTCCCTCCCTCCTTGTCTCTGTAGTCGGGGCTGGATGTCCCGGCTGAGCCGGAAGTCACTGAAATAGCAGTGGCTTCGGCATCGGATGGGGAGGAGAGCCAGGAGGACAGCACTGGCCAGGAGTTGGTCTTGCCAGAAACGGAGATGAAACACCCGCTTGAGAACCGGTGAGGCCTCTCACGGGGAGAGAGAGAAACGCCACGACGTGAAGGAGATTGAGTGTTGGTGTATAGCCTGCATAGTGTTATGTAGTCTGCATAGACTGTTGGGGCAACTGCTGTAAGCAAGTGCTTAGTAAGGCCAGCACGAGAGAGTGATGTGACCAGCACCACAAACTGCACCAGTTACTGATTTTAGGTTGTGTGTCACGTGTGCACTGCCACAGGTGGGCGTTATGGTTTTTCAAAAACGACAAAACGAAAAGTTGGCAGGCGAACTTGCGCCTCATCTCCAAGGTGGACACGGTGGAGGACTTCTGGGCGTGAGTGCTCCACCCATCTTCCCTGACCTATCTCTCTTCCAGGAGCCTCACACCAGACTTTGGGTTCATTTATAATTCCAGTTATGTTGCGATTGCAATTCATTGGAAAAAATATAAATTACAATTGTAATTGATCCCAGGTCTGCCATACACACAACAACAGACACCATTTACTACGAAGTGTTGTTGATGTAAACACGTTCCTTGTGCCAGACTGGGTCCACTAGGAGGCCACATGGAAGGCTTGCTGGCCGGGAGTCATAGGACTGAGATGACTAGCAGAGAGACCACCGGCATTCCCTACTGTGCTAATTGTTCCACACATATGCACAGTGCGGGGCTACTTGGTCTCGGCGCATGATGGGGGGGGGTGGTTGGGGTGTTCGTGACTTGCACTGTCACCTTGATTTGATGGATCAAGTTAATTGTCTTGACGGCCAGATGCATGTCTTCACCGAACATCTGAAATGCAATGCGTCACCTGGGCAGTTTGCCCCATTGATAGTGATTTGAGACCTCAGAGTCATTACCATATTTTTTTACAAAATCTGATGAATGAAAAGGGGTGGTTGATAACACGGGAATTGGGCCCAGAAAACCTTAAACCAGCATTGGGGCAGTATTTGCCACTTTTAGTGGTCATAAGCCAGGAGCATACATTCCATATTTCCGTGGTGGGGCCATAGGAAAAAACCTTTTGATGGGATATGAACTTTTCAATCTTCCGATAGCAAAACTAAATGCTCAACACTTTATTCCACTTTAGTCATAGAGATGGTCAAGAGACTGGAACTGATTATTTAATTGTGTTTTAGAGGTTTAAAAAAATCATTCCAATCGTGCCATCAGTATCATGCAAATAAGATGTAGAATCCCTTTGGAAATCTCACAGAGCAATGCATACCTCTGTGTAAGTCAACTGGTATCGCAAAATTAGCTGAGAGGTATTTTTAGTTGCTTCTCGTCCACATTCGGTAGCAAACCTTCTCACATGCTCTGTCAATTTCATTAACCACAGTGTTCTACAACACTGCACAATAAATGTTTAACTTTACTGAGTTTTGTTTAGTGTCTGGTGTGGCTTGGCAACGACGTTGTGCCAGTAACTACACGCGTCTCTGAGTGCAAGGGATCTTGGTGTCACGCCTGGCAAAGGGTTGGAAATTCAATCAATTAGTTGTACCCTGTGCTGCCATGTGCCCCCCCCGCCCCCAGGCTGTACAACCACATTCAGGTGGCGAGCCACCTGATGTCAGGCTGCGATTACTCCCTCTTCAAGGTGAGTGGTGCCACGTTAGCCTACGCCAAGCGTCACGTGTGCACAGCGGTCTCCCGGCTGCCGGTTTGAAATAGCATTTTGACCCCAAAAAAAATATTTGGACCCCAGAGTGTCCGTCATTTTAATTATTTGAACCCTGGTTATACAATTTATATTGCAGCAAAAAGACTTTACCCTCCCACGGACGAAATTACCTCCCCCTTGGGTCAGAATATGATGTATTAATTAGACGCCAGGTGTTGTACACAGAATTGTATTTGTTATAATGCATTGTAGAGAGACTTGCTGTGTCTTGCTTGTGTCCTCCAGGATGGGATAGAGCCCATGTGGGAGGACGAGCAGAACAAGCGCGGGGGCCGGTGGCTCGTCACGCTTAGCAAGGGCCAGCGCCACTCGGACCTCGACCGCTTCTGGCTAGAGACGGTGCAGCCCCCCCCCTCCCACACACTCAGAATCTGAATATTTAAGCTGGAGCAATTCGATGAGCTATAAAGATTTTTACACAGACGTTACAACGTTCTGACGACCTCACCTGTCGTACTCGTCACCAGGCAAAATCTGCCTATAACAATAATAATGATTGCTCATATATAGCTCTCCAGCGTGTTTGTGTGCCGGGTGTCATTTCGCGTGATGTCCGACATTCCCTTCCAGCATCCTCAAATCTACACCAGAGAATGCTGCACATTTTTCTCACCTGCCCTGCTCTGGGGGCGTGTTTGCCCGATGGCAATCCTATTTGTATTAATTCCACAGAGCTTCAATCAATCAGTATTTATTTTACGTGCCAATATTGGCCTGAATAAATTAGGCATCAGTGCACATTACATCAGAATGGGAATAGTAAAGGGGCATAATTAAGCCAAAGTCCACTCTAAACCGTATCCACACAAACCATGGCAGGTGCAGATATCTGGAGAGTTTTATTACATTCCATTTGTGCATCAATGTGCAACTGTGGTCATCCAGAACAGACCATAAAGCATATGATGACACAATGCCCAATCCACAAATATGAAGGAGACATTACAGCAATACACTCCGCTGGTCCTGATGTGGTTGTCTGGCTTGACCACCTGACTTAAATTGTAGTTGTTGCTCTGCATCTACATCAGCCACACTTGAAATCACAGGCGGCCGAAATGGGGATTCCGCCGCAGTGTCGTCAGCAGTGCTGGCTCCTTGTCTCGGGCACAGAGCCACCCCGCTGAGCCACTCTGCTGAGCCACTCCACTGAGCCACCTTACCATGTGGGCAGCCCCTGTTAAGGCGAAATGTGAATGTGTCGCGTTTGTGGCCGCAGCTCCTCTGTCTGATCGGCGAGGCGTTTGACGACCACAGCGATAACATATGCGGCGCCGTGGTGAACATCCGCGGCAAAGGAGACAAGGTCGCGGTGTGGACGCGCGACTGTGAGAACCGCGAGGGCATCATGACCATCGGGTGAGTTCTGTCAACACAACACGGTTGCTACTCGCACACTCACGACCACACACTCACCATAACCATCACCAACGCGCTACAGCTCACTCGCCACCACAGTAACAACCATTGAACACGACGCAATCCATCCCGTACTTGCCAGCATTCCCTCACTATTCCACACCATTCATCCACCAATTACTCACAGCCATACTCACTTCCATGCACTCGCCACCACACACCTAGCATTACACCAACACCACCACGCGCTTACAACTGCACCCTCACCAACCAACCATCACACACGTACTCTACGCAGCGGTGAAACACTGGAGTATCTTGAGTATCTCACCTCCCGGTCTCTCCCTCCCTGCCCATGTTCCTCTTCCCCCTCCCCTCGCCCCTCTCCCCTACAGGAAGGTCTACAAGGAGCGGCTGGGGCTGTCTGGCAAGATGCACCTGGGTTACGAGTCCCACTCAGACACGGCCACCAAGAGCGGCTCCACCACTAAAAGCATGTTCACCGTGTGAGCCCCATGGAGCCACATGGAGCCTGCCACACACCCCACGGTGGGGGCCTTGGGGCGGAGCGCCGGAATGGACTCGGCCACGGATCCAGTCACGTTAGGGGGGCGAGGTGGCTGCGGTGGGGGGGACGCGGGGGGGGGTGGAGAGGATCTGTGGGATGTCACGGCTTGGGCTCACGAGTACCCTGCGCTTTGGGAGACGGGGAACGGGCGGAGTTGGGGACGGGTATGGGTGGGTGGCCATGGGTGGGTAGAGGGAAGAAGTCACTCTGCCTGGCGACGGGATATTAGGGGGAGACGGCTGGATGTCCCCCGAAGCGTTTTAGCATTATTTGGACGAGGGTTTTTGTTTTTCCCTGCGTGGAGGAGATTGCCGTGAGGCAAGACGGTGCAAGCAGCATCGGAGGGGGCAGGGGAAGAGGGGGACAGGTTAGTCGCATGACCTTGCGGGGGTCGTGAGACGTGTGGCTCTGCCCCCCCAACCCCCACCATCCCACACCCCCACGACTTCTGTTAATTTTACGGTAATTTTTATTTAATAGATTTCTTTAACAATCGCAGATAGTGGTTTTGAATTGGCAGCAGGTGTGAAGCGAGTCCGACGTGATTTTGTCGGAATGGCTGCTGCTGCTGCGTGGGCCCCAAGGGGCCGCGGATCTCTCCGGGTTTGGTTTTTAGTGTCACCGGGAGGCACCGTCGCTAGTTTAGACCAAGCTGAGGTGGCGCACCAGGACCGGTGCCACGCGTGCCGATGGGTGCCATGCGTGGAAACGTCACCCACCCACCTTGCATTATTCGCATGAAAAAACTAAAATAGATAAAAAAAACTAAATGAGGGTGCGAGACCTCTGGAGTGCGCGTGATATACCGAGAGGTTTGTCCACACACACATGGGGCCTGTCCACCCAGCGGTCGGGAATGAGGGCTGGTGTGTGATGTAATCAGTGTGGTTGAGTGTAGGCCGGTGTGGTCGGTGCGATTGCTGTGGCCAAAAACGGAATGGTGTGGTTAGCGTGTCCTGTTGATTCTAGTGCATTGGTTTTATGTGGCTGGTTGGGAGTGGCTGCTGCCTGTTGTGTTTGCTGTGGTCATATTTCCCAGTTGGCCAGGCTGGTGGTGGCAGCGGCGGCGGTGGTGGTGGTGGTGCCGGCGATCCGTCATGTGACTGTTGTGGCCGCGACCCACCACCCACCCTCTTGGCGGCCCACACTAAGCCACCGCCAGCCTGGCCCAGGCCGGCCACCGCGTGCCCCGCCAGGGTGCAGCCACGTCTGGGGCAGTGCCACCGCCGCTGCCACGTGTATGTGCCGTGCACAAATTTACGGTGGGGGGGTGAGGGATGCCTCGCCAGCGTCGACGCACGGTCAGGAGTGTTCAAAATCTCCGCGTTACGGATCTCGCCGTAGCCCGATCAAATGCACCTTACCGAGACTCTCTTAACTGCAGCAACGGTGCGGAGTGTTAGGACGGGGTGGGGGGGGGGGGACCGGGCTTGCGAAGGGTCATATTTATATTCCAGAAAAAAAAGAGCATCACCTGTCCCTTCTCAGCCTGTCTTCCCCTTTAGGGTGAGCAGTGGTGGCCTTTAACTGGGCAGGAGTCGCGTATCCCTAGCAGGGAGACGCCTCTGCCGGGGCTAGTGTTGGGGGGGTCCGCAGCCTCTCATTGTTGTGACCCCTGACCAAGGGTTGGGTATCGGTGCGAGAGTGGTGCCATCGCGGTTGGGACAGCGGCAGCGCTGGGCCCGGTTGACGTCTCACAGTCGCATTGACTGCATCATGCGAGCGAGTGAATAGCAAAACTAGAAACGCGCTTATATTTTACCGGAGACGAATTAAACACAAAACTATATTGAAGTATTGTTGTTTCTGTGGGTGCGGCTTTTGTCTCTTAAGCTTGCGTTTTCCCCCTTTTTTAGTGTCCTGCGTTTTGCAAGACACCTTGCATCGCTCCCCTTGGCCACATCCCACAACTTGGCACGGTCAATTTCTGCCCACCAAGAACCGCTCTTACAGCCTCGTCGCCGCCGCCGCAACCACCAACATCAAGCGTGATGTCTTCCCTCTGTGTTACGCGGTCAACACGTCCTTCAAGGACTGCTCTTAGTCTCGTAAAGCACCATTACCGTCCAGCGTTAACGCTTCCCCTTGGTGAATGGTTAACACATTCGTGAAGGGCTTCCCTCGGTCTCATTACCACAACCGTCTGACTTTAGGACTTTCCCTTGGTTGGTGACATGGGAGTCACTCCAAAGCCTGCTGCCTCTGCAACCTGCCATGGCTCATGGGGATACATTGTTGATGGACACTGCACGTTTTAGATAAAATGTGCTATCCCTCTCCAGCGGAAGGTTGGCACCGTAACAGAGGGGTTTTTTTTTTCTGCTGGAGAACATGGCGATCTAAAGCGCTCGGCACTTACTCGCTTGCTCAACGACGAATTCAAAATTCACTAACGATGCAGCAAATGCATCGCTGTCACGAAGATTGAGCCAATTGGGCGTGACTTGCGAGTGTTATGGCCTTCTGTTAACCTGGCACACATTTCTTGTAAGTAAAAAAACCAACGCATTTGTCAATGACTGGCCTTGAAGGAAATACTAAGAGGTAACGTTTCGGCATTGGCCATATTTCATAGCACGTGAAGAACGACTGTGAAAAAGAGCCATTGACCAAAACGTTGCATGTAATTTTTTTCAATTATCAGACCACTTATTAACGATTTAGACTTTTTTTATTGTGCTTGTGCACAACTGCCAATGCAGCAGTAGCAGACAATTTTCATTTTGGAAATTCCGCTGGTCATGGATTATTGAGCGACTTGTAATGAGAAACCTCACCTTATGACCCCGAATGATGTGCCTAATCCCAACTTGCCTGCCATCCAAAATCAGCCCCTTGACGCGTATGAAGACAGACGGTCGGGCGCGTCTCTCGCCGCATTGCGCACTCGAGCCGAATACACGCAACAACAACCACCGCCATTCGCCATTAAGTTGCGTTGATGTCACTGTGGCGCTTGTGCCAGGCTGTGCCAGGTTAGGCCAAGCTAGGGACAAGCCTGAAGTGTCGGTTTGCTTACAGGAGGTCATGAGACGGATCCAGCACACCGCTACCCTGACTAACGGACCACAAATCTGCCCGTGTCCTTTAGCTGCACCACTGGCATTGAGAAACGAAAAACTGAACTTTTTAATTGATCCAGGCTGAAAACTAATTTCTTTCGAAAAATGTTTGGGTGTGTAGTTTGTTGTCCACCCGCAACTCCGATTATCACGGTTGGCTATGGACGGTGCGAAAGAAGTTCAAATTTATTGCGGCATGGGACAGGTGTGGCAGTCACTGTTGCCACAAGGCGGCGCCTAAGTGCCACGAGGTTGCCGAGGACCGGAGTGAGGCCACATACCTCGGGAGGGGTGGTAGTTCAGTACAGTAATACATACAATAAATACTCTGGTTCTTTCAATAATGTCACGGAGAAAGCCTGAAATACGCGAGTTTTAAGACGCGATTTAAAACGTGCTAACAGACTCAAGATTTTGATTTAAAGCTTTCATGACTGCAGGGATTCATATTCTTGGTTCTTTTGGTAAAAGTCACGTAGAAGGGAAACAAAATGAAAATATAAAACAATACAATTCTCACTTTACCGAAAGAACCAAGAAGACTCAAGATTATCTAATCGCAGGAATCCGATGAGCTATGCAACTCTTTTTCACAGATGTCCAGTAATGGACCGAGGAAGGAAGGCCATTCCACAATCGCGAAGCCAAGCTGCAAAAATATTTCCTATTGAACAAAGTCTCCGGTCTTTGGAATAATGAGTTGAGACCAGAATCGTAGTGGCATATCAAACTTAAGCAGATATATCGGTGGTGAGATATTTAGGAGCCAACCCATTGAAGGCTAGTACTGTATTTAATCAGTATCTGTATTTATACTAGGAGGAATCCGATGAGCTATGAAGCTGTTTTTCACATGTCCAGTGAGGGCACGGGGTCATTATTGCTTGTGCTGCAGACCACGTGGCGATAGTCTTTACAGCGCTGCTTCTCACACTCCAGGCCTCGTGAGCCCCCATTACTGCCCCCCGCGTTTTAACAATTACCAATTATTTTGAATTCGTATCCACGTTAAAACCTGCACGCTGCGCCGGTTGGTGCGGCCTATTTTTTAACGATGGGATGTTTTGTTATAACCAGCACTCAGCAGTATGAATGGATACCATCACGGGTCGTCATTTTGGTAGATCGCGCGTGGTGGGGTAGAGTGTGGGTACAAGACGTCTTAGCCATCGTGGAAAAGTAGCCGATGAATCCTCTCGAAAGGAGCTCCCTGGCCTCGAAGCTCCGTCGAGCTCCGCCGAATCGCAGACCTTTCCGACAGCATTGGCGTTAGCCAAGTAATTGTAGGGCCGCGCCTTTAACGTTTACATACTACACACACTTGATGGTTAGGAAAGCTGTGGTGGGGCGTTCGCTTGGATTGGAGTTGACAAACACTGTTCGGGCAGGATGCCACTGATTAGTGATGGGGCTGGGAATTCTGTCGCGAGAAGCTCGTGTTTCGTATTTACTCCGTGCCGAGTGAGGCTGGTTTAATCAGTAGCCGGATGACCCATTGTCTAGGAATCCTTTTAAAGGGGGGGCGGGGCAGCTTTTTTTCAACAGTGGCGAGGTGGGGGGGGCATTAAACACTGCATCGGGACGTCTTGGTGGGGCGGGGGGGGGGGCATATCACAATCTATACTGGACAAATCCGATGGGCTATGAAGCTCTTTTTCACAGATGTCCTTAAATTCACTCTCGGTCGCCACGTGCCGCGAGGTAACCCAGACGGAGCCGTCCCTAGGGTACGGCGAATAGGGGCGACCGGGCCCCGCACCCCCCTGTGGAGGGCCCTGTGACCAGGAGACGGAGTTTCAGCAAGCGGGATCATGAACCCATCTGTGCCCGCATCATACGCGCGATGCGCTTCCTCCGGGTGCCCCGGTTTCCTCCGACACGACACGAAACAGATATTTTCCGCCTAAGGACGACCGCTTGTGTTGCGATCGAAACGTCGTGATTTTTATTTTATTTTTCTACTTACGTGACTTTACCGAAAGAACCAAAGAGTATGGATTCCTGCAGTCACGAAAGCTTCAAATCAAGATCGAAACAGATCCCTTGAGAATAAAACTAAATTGGGCAAATATCAATCATCAGCACCCTTCTCGTGATGAGAGTGCTGAGACTCAGGCTCTCTTGAAAAGACTCTCTGATGTGTTTGCTGGTTCTTCCGAGGGTTGTTTGGCGTGACGTCCGACGTTTCGCTGCACGTGCAGTGTTTGATGTAGGCCAGCCGCTCTGTATCACCAGCAATTAGCAGCGGCCGGCAACGCGCTGTAATCGAGGGAGACTCGGGGACCTGCTGCACGCTGCTGCAGTTGCTGAAACATCTCGTCATCGTGGCAAAACAACACACAGCGGGACAACCCGAAAATACATCACCGGAGAGCTGTACGGTGCGTACACACCGCGACAACTTTCGCGGTGTGGCGTTTACTGGGTAAATTACATTCATATTGATGGGGGGGGTCGCTGCTGTTGTGCTCACGGCACCACCACCGATCCCGCGTGTACAAGAGTCGGGAAACTGGCAAAACGAGACCACCCGTGTCATAAAACAGAGGCGGGAGCGCAACTCTATTTGATTTGATTCATTGTAAACGGAGTGAGCGCTCGGGGGGTAGATGGGATGGAGCTGGGTTGGTCCAGAGGGGTGGCCATGCAAAGCATCTATTAGTGTCGGTACGTGATGTGGATAGGGCCACGCCCGACCGTCTTTGTCTCTCTATTGTCGCAGTGCAGAGTACAGGGTGGACTTTGTATGCTGTCGCGATGGAAGGGGGGGGTGGCGATGGAAGGGGGGGGCGATGGAAGGGGGGGTGGCGTAAGAGGGGGTGGCGTAGGGGGGGGGTGGCGTAGGGGGGGGGCGGCGTGGGGGGGGGCGGCGTAGGGGGGGGGGGTCGGCGTAGGGGGGGGGGGCGGCGTACGGGGGCGGGCGGCGTAGGGGGGGGGCGGGCGGCGTAGGGGGGGGGTCGGCGTGGGGGGGGGGGGGGGCAGCGCTTCGGGGCAGTCTCAATATCTCGCCAATTAAAGGCGCACGGGCGCCTTGTCGCTAATTAAAGGCGAACCACGGAGTGGTCGTCTGGATTCTTGGAGGACGTGGAGCACAGCTGCCCGGTCACCCTGGGGTGGGGGATGGAGGGGGAGAAATCTGACGCCTCTCAACACGTGCACACGCGCATTCCACACGCGCTCGCGCGCGCACAAACTACGCCGGCATGCACACAGACACATTGGCACACACAAACCAAACGGACAAACACACGGGCACGACACTAATACACGTGGACACACACGCGCAGGCGGAAAGACACGAACAGGCGCGCACACAAACATACGGTGCACAGACACACACAAAGACAAAGGTGCATTGAAAAATTTATACTCCGACTGATGCTTCTGTTGTTGTGGAGTAACTCATGCAGCCAGCTATGGCTCTAGGATTTGGTGTTACATGTTATTTATGTAGTTTATTGTAAAAATTCGGTCACAGTCCCTGTGATCACTGTTAGGTTGGAATTATGGCTTTATTTTTTGGTGATTTCGAAAAGTTTTTTGGTTTTAACATGTTTGTTTTGTTGTAGTACGGAGTTAGACTGATGGCCTTAATCAAAGTTTTCTTGTGGCTGTTGTTGTTTGACTTGCATCCCACTGGGATTTTTTGCACACAGCGTTGGTGTACGGTGCTTTTTTCAGGAATATTTTGCTGTTTTTTTTCATGGATTTTCTGTTTGCACAGTCACATAGTCACTTAAAGATGTTTTTCTTGTTCGTGTTTTGTTTGTTGTGGTTGCACCCGATTCAAGAGCCGAATGGCTCACAGGGCTATACCAAAATAAATAAACTGAAAGAAAAAGATCACCCGTGCAACCTACAAAGGTTGTTTCGGCAAGTGCTTTTAGCGAACACCTATGAAGACCAGTACGGCACACGATGGGGTGGTGTGGCCAGAATCACCCACGGCCGCATTTGTCTCCCTGGTGCTGTTTACACACAGCACCAGCGACCCATTTGAGGCAGGGTCGAACCAGGGGAGACCCAGGACTGGTTAGCCGTGAGTGGAAATCGAACTTGCGTCGCCGGGTTCAGAGCTCAGCTCGCTAACCACTGCGCCATCGCTCCCAAAATGCGCACGCACACACACACAAACACAAACGCGCACATTCCATACTCGCATAGGCACACGCAGACACGTACACGTGCAGATATTTACAAAAACAAACAGATCGCACAATGTGGCAATACCGGCCAACTCCTCTTGCGCGGTGTCGGCCTTAATAGGTGCTCCCAAACAGAACCTGCCTCAGACGCAGCACCTGGATAGGGTGGCACATACAGAAACACGCGCGCGCGTTCATACAAACAAAACATAGATCACCTGTATAGCCTGTGACAAACTGTAGGAGTAAGTACTGTTAGCGACCACCTATGAAGGCCGGAACAGCACACGAGGGGGTGAGTGGCCAGTACCACGCCCGGCCGCCTTTGTCTCCCCAGTGGCGATTTTTACACATCGCACCTGATACTCATTTTAGGCTGAATCGACCTTGGGGAGGCCCAGGACCGGTTCAGATAATATAATCGTCAATGGTGGTGGCCGTGAGCGGGAATCGAACTCGGGAAGGCGGGTTCATAGCGCAGCGCGCTCACCGCAACACACAACAATAACCGGCATTCGCCACTAAGTGGCGGTGACGTCACCACGATGCTTGTGCCAGGCCATGTGCACCTTGAGGCCACGTGAAGTGTCGAACGCCCGTGGCCAGGAGGTCACGGGGCAGACTGAGATGACTGGCTGGTGCACCACCTCTGCCCCCTACTGTGCTAACCTGCTGTGCTTTAGCCACCCGGCGCTCCGCTCGTTGTTGTGAGCGTCGCTCCTCAGCCCTCCGTTGTTGTTGGAGGGCGACTGCCTCCAACTGCCCAATAGCGTCCTTCACGAGCCTCCTCCACAGAGGCCGATCTTGACACCGCTGGTACCAGTCATCGGCAAGTCCACTCAGCTCCACGTCCTCCTGTACCACGTCACTCCATCTCTTCTCTAGCCCGTGCCGCGCCCGCTTAGCCCCCTCGATCCGGCCGAACAAAAGCTGTTTCGGCATGCGGTGGCTGGGCATGCGGGCTACATGACCCAGCCAACGCAGCCTTGCCTGCCGGAGGAGCTCACCGATGGGACCTTGCCCAGATTTTTCAAGAATTTGTGAGCTCCTCACACAATCCAGCCTGGTTAAACCCAGGATGGATCGTAGGCAGGCTAGCCTAAATGTTTCTAACCGGCGAAAATGTTCCATTAGGGGGATCCACGTTTCGCAAGCGTAGAGAAGGGAGGGAATGACCGTGGCCGAGAAGACCTGAAGCTTAGTGCGGAGTGACAGACCAGGTAGCTTCCACACAGCGTTATGCAACCGATGAAAAGATATTGCCGCTCGACTGATTCGGAGTGAGACCTCTGCTGTTAAATTGGAGCTGGTCATAAGCACACTGCCCAGGTATGGAAAACTCTCCACTCTCTCCACAATTGCCCCATCACCGATGGTGCTTAGTTTTGGTGGGGCTGATGGTAAGGCCCCATCTCTTAGTGGCACGCTCCAGTCCCAGCAGTAGCGTCTCCAACTCCTCCTCTGAATGAGCAGCTATTACCAAATCATCAGCATACATAACGTGGTTGAGCAATAGGGAGCCATCACTTGACCACACCCGGGCATCGATCAACCTCCCATTATATCTGTACCATATGGAGATTCCCCTGGTACAGCTATTGAAGGCTTCACGAACTACGTGGTTAAAATAGATGTGAAATAATGTGGGAGCCAGAGGAAATCCCTGTCGCACCCCAAGGTGAACAGGGAATGGCTCTGACTCCCGGCCGCGTAGTTTTACCTGGGCCCGCTCACCATCATGAAGGTCCTTAATGATCGTGAGCAGAGGGTCAGGGACTCCAAAAGCACGAAGAACAACCCAGAACCCAGGCCTACTGATGGTATCATAGGCTTTGACCAGGTCAATAAAGCAGAGATGTAGGTCTTGCTGGAATTCCCTATACCTCTGCTGTAGCAGACGGACAGTATATAAGGCATCTGTGCAGGACCACCCTTTCCTGAAACCGCATTGGGGCTCTGCAAGCCTCTCCTCAGCGTGCCTGGCAAGGCGATGTTGAATAATCCTTGCCAGTACCTTTCCCGGCACACTGAGGAGTGAGATGCCCCTGTAGTTGTTACAGTCTGTGCGATCCCCCTTCTTAAAAAGGGGGAGCACCAGGGCATCCTTCCAATCCTGCAGAACCGTCCAGTGGTCCAGATTGTTGTTATGATGTCATATAGGGCAGTCTGTGCACAAACGCCACCCTCCCTCAGCATTTCGCTTGGGAGATCGTCTCTACCCGGTGCCTTTCCTGGTCTCAGACTCCAGATCGCCTTCAGTACTTCCTCAACAGATGGCACCTCAGCCAGCCACTCACAGGGGGTGACTTCTTCCAATATTTGAGGCACCGCAGCCTCAGCAGGGTCATCCCCACTTTGTGCCACGATGTTTTCCTGGCTGAGGGATTTCCCCTCCCCCAGGACCTCACAGAAATGCTCAGCAAATCTGCAAACCTGTTTCGGGCGGTCGGAGATTGGATCACCGTTTTTTCCCCTAATGATAGTAATAGGTGTGGCGCTGCAGGTTACTTTTTTGATGGAGTTAAATAGAGATTTGTGATCACGGGCCACTGAGGCAGACTCCATCTCCCCAGCAACCCGCGACCACCACCCATCCTTGCAGCGCCTCATGGCTCTCCGAACCTCCGAGCAAAGGCTGCGGTAAGCCTCCTTCTCTGACGTGGGATTCTGTAGCAGATGACAGTGGGCCTGTCGCTTTTTCTCAACCATCCTGAACACCTCCTCTGTCAGCCAGGGTCTCGGGGAGGTCTGGACCGCGTACCCAAAGCAGCCATTGCAGCTGCATGAGTCACAGTCCTAAACCTCGCCCATTTACCCTCGACATCAGGAGGAGTGGGGGACGATGCCAACCCCAGCCGCAAGCGATGATGAAATTCTCGCTTACGACTTTCATCAGAAAACTGAGACCAGGCCGCTTTAGGTTGGAATGGGGTCCTTGGTGTACACCCACCAGCGGAGTGGAAGAATGGCAAGCGCATCTTACAGACGACTCATCGATGGTCAGAGGGCAGATCAGCTCCACGGTAGGTCCTGGTGTCAAGGACATGGGCTCGCATCCGCTGGTCCGTCACTATGTAGTCCAGCAGATGTTCTTGCTTGGACCCGGCATGCATCCATGATGTTGTGTGGATGCGCCGATGCCGGAACAGCGTGTTGGTAATTACAAGCCCATGGGCTGCACAAAAATCGAGCAGCCTCCTACCGTTGTTATTGAGCTGATCTGGCCCATGCCCTCCAATCACTCCAGATCAGGTGCCAGCATCATGACCAACTCGGGCATTGAAGTCACCCAATAAGATGACTCTATCCCGAGGGGCCACTTGAGCCAGCACCTGTGACAGGAGGTCATAGAAGGCATCTGACTCATCGGCTTTGCCTGCATCCCTCCACGGATGTTCGTCTTCGGTGGGGGCATAAGTAACCACGACCACCACTCCTCGCCTCCGGTTTATGGGACGGCGAGCCCAAAGTAGCCTGGGGCTTACAGCTTCCCACACCTCACCACCACGCTCCCACGCCCCCTTCATTCTTTTGTTCAAAAGAAGAGCCACACCCTGTTGTTTGGCAGTCTGCTGCCCCGAGTAGAGGACTGTCCACCCCTCATGGTGGCAGGAGCCAGAACCGGTCCACCGGACCTCCTGAATGCCACAGAGATCCAGGCGGTACCAGTCCAGCTCCCGACAGAGGAGTGGCAGCCTCTCCTCCGCAGTGAGCGTTTGAACATTCCATGTGGCCATCCGTATTGACTTTTCGTTGTTTCTGGAGGAGCCCCGAGGGTAGAGATTCAATCTCCTGGCTCCGCCAATTGGGGTTTGGCCAGGAGACGTCATAGACGCCTGTCCCCCCGGGGGCCTCCGGCACAAGCTTATTAGTTACTTTTTGTATTCGTAGTTTAGTGGTATTTAATTGAAGGTGGAGGGGTTACCAGCCCCTCGCACCCGTCCAGAGCCCCCGTTTAGCCACTGTGGTGGACACAGACGCCACGAGGGGAGGAGCCAATCGGAAATGGACCTCCCCCCACAGCACTGTCCACGACAGAGTTGCCCGTCCGGCACCGCGAGGAGGTAGGGGTTTGTTTTGCCGGAACACACGCACACGTACACACACACACACATGTACACACACACACACATGTACACACACGTACACACACTTACACACACGTACACACACGTGCTTTCACATCAGCAATGCCCACCTTTGGAAGAGGGTACCGCGTTGATCTTCACACCTCGCTCGCACACAGGAGGACCCCATTAAGGGGAACCCCGCGAGAGCGAAGCCTAATTTAGGAAACCCCATTTAGGGACCCCACTATAGGATAACCAATGGTGTGTGAGCTCGCGTTAGGGGACCCCACTTTAGAGAACCCCGCTTTTGAATACCTTTTTAGGGGACCTCGTTTCAGGGACCCCACGTCAGGTGACCCTCACTTTAGAGGACCGTGCTTTCGGAGACCCCGTTTTAGGGGACTCCACATTAGGGGATTCCGAGAATAGAATGCGCGGTCCCAAGAGACCGGGATAATTCTGGTGAGAATTCGCGTGCGTGACGGCACGTGGCTGGGTGGGGTGGGGGGGGTGACATCTGAGAGGAGGGACATCACCCATGATCATTGCTAGGACCAACCAGCACGATCATCACCGCTAGTGCTAGCAGCAGCATCATCTCCACCAGCGTCAATGATCTCAGGGTGCCCGTCGGTGAAATCTGACGTTGAAACGTGACCGTAACCGCCACCATCGTCGGCAGCAGAAGCATTGCTAACATCATCAGCACCAACATCACCAGCAGCAGGATCACCAGCAACATCACCACTATCATGACCAGCAGCAGAGGAATCACCAGCAGCATCACCGCAATCATTACATCACCAGCAACATCACCATTGTCATCATCAATGTAACGTGCATGTGGGTGACATCTGAGAGGGTGACATCATAATCATTACCATCATCACCAGCAGTAGCATCAGCACTACCATCATTATCATCACCACCACTCCTATAATCAGTTTATTTATTTAGTTTATTTTTTGGTATAGCCCTGTGAGCCATCCGGCTCTTGAATCGGGTGCAACCACTACAAACAAACACGGATGTTTATGAGAAACAATTCACTTGCTGGCATCAAGGTGACCCTAGTCAGACATCATTATCATAATGCACAGTTGTCGCCACAAATCTCGGTGCGTATAACATGAGTCACTGGGTGACATCACTCACAGTGACTTCATTGACACGGCCACCGCTGCGCCGAGAGTTGCGGTCAGATCTCTTGCACCGACACATTTCGTTATAACGCGACGCTCAGCAGCTCTCAGTGCGCGCGCACCCATAGGCGCTGGGTGGCATTTGTAAGTTTCATCTATTCAACTGTTTTTTTTATTTGACCAGATAAAACCCACTGAGCTACACGGCTCTTCTTCCGAAACGACCTGGCCACAATTGATAGCTCAACCACGTGGCTTATTACGTGGACATTATTGGCAGCCAAATACTCTGAACGCACGTTTCTAAATGTGGAGGGAATAACCGGAGGGCCCGGAGAAAAATCCACGCGACCACGGGGAGAGAGACACGCAAACTCCAAATATACAGCAGCAGGCGTCAGGGTCGGGATCGAACCCATGACCTCCTGCATACCAGGCGAGGTAGTTAACATCTCCTAGCCACTGTAATGATGAGAGCGAAAGACACGCAAACTCCAAATATACAGCAGGCGTCAGGGTCGGGATCGAACCCACATGCAAAGTTCGTGGGAAATAATATCCATTTTCTGTACTTTTGAAGCATAAGCAATTAGAAAATAACACTTACTCCCCAAGAACAAAAAAACATATTTTGTTACACATATAATCATCGTCGTGCTTTATGAACCCACGTCTCAATGCGCATCAATAGGCGCTGGGATGACATCAGCGAGGGCGACGTTCGGGTGACATCGATCAGCTGGCGCCTCTTGGACGGGTGTCACGTGCCGGGCGCATGCCACGTGGAGGCCGCCCTCCTTGTTTGTTGTGTCACTCGGTGCGACACCGCCACGGCCACCGCGATCACAGTCTGTGTTTAGATTGCGGAATCATTAACCCGGGGTCTCAGCGCAATAAAAACAAAAATCACTGCTGGAAATGAATGGGTGACGTCGGTGAGGATGGCATGAGTCGAGGGGACATCGCTCTCGTGACTCCTCCTCTGACCCCCCCCCCCCCATCGACTCTCTGCCCCCTTCCCCCCCCCTTTAGCCGGGGTCAGCGTTTCTCTTCGCCTCCACCCCCTCGGTGTAAGGGGGCGGACTGCGGCTCGGTGGAGGGTCGCTGCCTCTCCCGCCTCGCGAGAGGAGTCGAACTGTGAACCCTGCACGGCTCTGTTCTGCGGGGGGGGGGGGTGATGTAATGTTGTTTGGGGGTCGTGGGGGGGCTGCTGGAATGGGATGGCCCCAAGTGTGTGAGAGGTGATGAAGGGGGTTGAGGAGGAGGGGTGAGGAGGGGGGGGGATGAGGAGGGGGGGGGGGCGACCCACTGCGCTATGATTGGTCGGGACCGCACCCAAATCGAAGCAGTGACGTCACCAGCAGTCAGCTGTTTTGTTTCGCCGGGCGCGCGGAGCTCATTCACGGGGAGCCAGAGAGAGGGGAGAGAGAGAAGAGAGAGAGAGGAGGGAGAGTGAGGAGAGAGAGGGGAGAGGTGGAGAGAGAGGAGAGAGCGGAGAGAGCAGAGTGCACAGTTAGAGGAGTGTGCAAGATAGATGATAGGGGAGAGAGCAAGTGTGCGGGATGAAGAGAGCGAGAAAGAATGTGAGTGCATGAACGCGGGAGTGCAGGGAGAGCGGGGAGTGTTGGGGAGAGAGAGTGCAGGAGGGAGCGCGGGAGTTGAGGAGCGTGAGGGAGCCGGCGTCTCGAGTCGCCATGCGGCTGCTGGGTTTGGGCTGCGCGCTGCTGGCGATACTGCGGGTGCGTGAGCGATGCACACACAGCCAGCAACACAACAACACACAGCCAGCAACACAACAACACACAGCCAGCAACACAACAACACACAGCCAGCAACACAACAACACACAGCCAGCAACACAACAACACACAGCCAGCAACACAACAACACACAGCCAGCAACACAACAACACACAGCCAGCAACACAACAACACACAGCCAGCAACACAACAACACACAGCCAGCAACACAACAACACACAGCCAGCAACACAACAACACACAGCCAGCAACACCACGCAGACACACAACCAGAAATGCATCAAAACCGACGACACAACCGGAGACGTAGCCACAGCCAGCAGCATACCAACACAGCACAGCAACGCCACAACAAGCAGCCATACAAAGTCACAACAGCAAACACAACACGGTAGCAGGCAACACAACCATCCCATTCACCAGCACTCCAAACCCTCCTGGCCTACCGCTCTCACTACCCCCGCGCCTCCTCCTCCCGTCACTCCCCCACCCTCATTGCACGCGCGGTTCGCAGTGAGGCCGAGACAGCAGCAGCAGCAGCACGTGGGTCCCAGACGTAACCCCCCACCACCACCCCACACCTAAACTGGGGCTGTTAACATATTTTGTTTCTTTTATAACCGGTAACCGCCTGTAACAAAATCTGGTGAATAAAACCGGTACAACGATTATGAAAACGGCTACCGGTTATCGTTAAACAACTCTAACCTGTGCGCATAGCCATCCCGAGGGTACGGCGAATCTGGGCGATCGCCCCGGGCCCCGTGCTTTGGGAGGTGGGGGGGTGAGGCGGAGGCGCGCTTCGACGTCAATATCAGATGTGACACGTCCGGTTTAGTTTGAAGGCGTCCTGGGGGTCCACGCAGCAGTGGGATTCGCCCCGGGCCCCGCACCCCCCCCCCCCCTCCTCCCTCCTCAATGTAACAGCCCCCACACATATATCGTACACCCTCACACCTCGCTCCACACGCACACCCTGCACGCACGCACACACACCTTGCCCCACACCCACTCCCTACACCCGATACTCATACATCGCTTTCACCCTCCTCCTCACCCCGGCCAAGTCCCACCCCACCCCTCTTCGTCTCGCCGTGAATTCGACCTTTGAAATTCCCACGAGGCTCCGTCTACACTCGGCACCACCACTCATTGCTCCGTCCCCCACCTACCTCCATCCCACCCCTCCTCCTCTCTCAACCGCTCCACTTATGTTCACAATCATCTGCAGCCATTGTCTCTCCACTGCTGGATGAAGGCCGCATCCCCACGCTGCCGGTTTCCCGCAGGGCCCAGGTGCCCTTGCCGTCCGGGGTACCGCGGGGGGGAGAGATGTTGACTACCTCGCCTGGTGTACAAGGACTCGTGGGCTCGATCCCGACCCTGACGCCTGCTGCTGTATATCTGGAGTTTGCGTGTCTCTCTCCCCGTGGACTGTTCTCCAGACACTTCGGTGTTTTCCTCCACATTTAGAAGCACGCGTTTAGAGTATTTTGGCTGCTGCTGTACATTTCCACGTGATGAGTCACTTCGTAAAGCTATCATTTGTGGCCAGGTCGCTTCTGAAAAAGGGACATAGTTCAGTGGGCCTTACCTGAGTCGTAGTCTAGTTTGTCTCCGCGGACTATCCCACACAGCCTGAATTGCATAACTTAGGCTATCATATCGTAACAACCAATCACCATCACCACCACAACTACCTACAACCACAACTAACAACCACAACTACCCACCAACATAATCGACAGCTACACCATCAACATGGTAACCAAGACCTCCACTACCAGCAGCACAATTACCTATCAATACCAACAACAACGATCGCACGTATTGCCTTAGCAGCCTCTTCGGGGAAAGTGCTGTAAGCGAACACCTATGAAGGCCAGTACGGAACACGAGGGGTGAGTTACCATCGCCATCAGTTAAGCATTTGCGACTGAGTCGACCTTGGGTTAGGCCCAAGACGGGTTCAGATAATCGTCACTGGTGTTGACCGTGAGCGGGAATCGCTGGGTTTGTAGCGCAGCACGCTAACCGCTACACTACCACTCCCCACATAGCCATCAGTATCAACAACACTGCCACCACCATTTACACCCCCCATCCCACCCACCGTGAGGGTCCCCGATCTTGCCCTACCCCCCCGGTCTTGCCCTACCCCCCAGGTCTTGCCCTACCCCCCGGTTTTGCCCTACCCCCCAGGTCTTGCCCTACCCCGCGAGTCCCATGCATCACAAACGCACCCTAAGTGTTTTCCCTGATATTGAGGGGGAATGTGAAATCTTCCCCGAATGTCGTTTGTAGCTCCCATCACAATCATCCCTCCCCCTGCACGTCTTGGAAGCCCCCAGCTCGGGATGCGCTAAATTTAACGACACATTTCCACCAATCCCCATAACGCGCCCCGGTATTCCTAGACATACGTTACTAGACACCTTAAAGGCACCCCTGATCGTGTTCCTCTCTCGCTGCGAAGCCGGTGGGGTTTCCGCGGCTCAGCCGAAACTCGGCACCCCCGGGGGGGGGGGAGCGGTGTAGACTGGGGTCTGGGGGTGGGGGGCACGGGGGGCTGGGGGGGGTGTCAGAGCGTGGTCGAATTTCATCTCGCTGACTTCAGGGGCTGGCTGGCGTGAATAAACACGCGTCTGCCTCTTTATCACGACTGTCCCCCCCCCCCCCGCAAATTCCCCTCCTGTTGACCACCACCCGACCGCCCATCAAGCTGGACTTCTCTTGACCTCCCCCACAGCTCACTCTTGACCCCTCCTTGTCCCCCATTCACTCTCCACTCTCCCTTGCGCCCAGGAGCAACGGACGAGGGCCCTGGAGCCAGGGGTCGCGACCCCGCGCGCAGGTAAGACCCGACCCCGCATGGACGGACAGCCAGACACACGTGTACACGCACACGTGTGTAGGTAAAGGTGCAGTCGTACGGTGGCTTGACTTGCTCGTGCCACTTCTGTTGGAAGGGCCTCCGCTAGATGGGGCTTCTTAGAAAGCCCCGACTGAAAATGTATTTGACCGACTCTCAATCCACGCTGACCAGACGTCTTGGAAGAGGTGGGACATCCCACTGCTCCATCTCCCTCGGTCCGTCATTCATGACCTCTGACCCAGAGACGCGTCCTGCCCCTTTGCCCACTTGCTTGCATGGACAGTACAATCCAGAGACGATACATGCACACATGCAAAACATATACAATGTACACACACATGCAAAACATACACACACATACAATGTACACACACATGCAATACATACACACATATACAATGTACACACATGCAAAACATACACACATAAAATGTACACACACATGCAAAACATACACACATATACAATGTACACACAGATGCAAAACATACACACATATACAATGTACACACACATGCAATACATACACACATATACAATGTACACACACATGCAATACATACACACATATACAATGTACACACACATGCAAAACATACACACATATACAATGTACACACACATGCAATACATACACACATATACAATGCACACACACATGCAATACATACACACATATATACAATGTACACACACATGCAATACATACACACATATACAATGTACACACACATGCAATACATACACACACATATACAATGTACACACACATGCAATACATACACACATATAGAATGTACACACACATGCAATATATACACACACATATACAATGTACACACACATGCAATACATACACAAATATACAATGTACACACACATGCAATACATACACACATATACAATGTACACACACATGCAATACATACACACACATATACAATGTACACACACATGCAATACATACACACATATAGAATGTACACACACATGCAATATATACACACACATATACAATGTACACACACATGCAATACATACACACATATACAATGTACACACACATGCAATACATACACACACATATACAATGTACACACACATGCAAAACATACACACACATATACAATGTACACACACATGCAAAACATACACACATATACAATGCACACACACATGCAATACATACACACATATACAATGTACACACACATGCAAAAATACACACACATATACAATGTACACACACATGCAAAACATACACACACATATACAATGTACACACACATGCAATACATACACACACATATACAATGTACACACACATGCAAAACATACACACATATACAATGCACACACACATGCAATACATACACACATATACAATGTACACACACATGCAAAACATACACACACATATACAATGTACACACACATGCAAAACATACACACACATATACAATGTACACACACATGCAATACATACACACACATATACAATGTACACACACATGCAAAACATACACACACATATACAATGTACACACACATGCAAAACATACACACATATACAATGCACACACACATGCAATACATACACACATATACAATGTACACACACATGCAATACATACACACATATACAATGTACACACACATGCAATACATACACACACATATACAATGTACACACACATGCAATACATACACACACATATACAATGTACACACACATGCAATACATACACACATATACAATGTACACACACATGCAATACATACACACATATACAATGTACACACACATGCAATACATACACACACATATACAATGTACACACACATGCAATACATACACACACATATACAATGTACACACACATGCAATACATACACACATATACAATGCACACACACATGCAAAACATACACACACATATACAATGCACACACACATGCAATACATACACATATCGGTGATGGCTCACCAGCACTTGCCCCAAACAGTTTATTGAGGCTGTATAGGCGGGGTGGCCTGCTGGGGAGTGGTCTCTGCTGTATGCGTGCGTGACGGTGCAGGGTTGATGGTCGAGGGCGCGGTGCGGCTGGTGGGGGGCTCGGGCCCCCACGAGGGCCGCGTGGAGGTGTACCACGCGGGGGAGTGGGGCTCGGTGTGCGACGACCAGTGGGACGAGCGCGACGCGGCCGTGGTGTGTCGCCAGCTCGGCCTCCCGTGAGAAACATCAACAGCAGTAGCAGCATCATCATCATCAGTAGTAGCAGCAGAATCCTCAGTAGCAGCAGCAGCAGCATCATCAGTAGTAGCATCATCAGCAGAAACACTATCAGCAGCATCACTACAATTACCGCCACCAACTCCACCACCACCACCACCATCTCTTCCACATGACGTCACCGCCACCACACATCCCCGCGGTCCGCCCCTGAGCGATCGGTGACGTCGCGCTCCGCTAATTAACCTCCCACGTCGTGCAGCAGAGTTCCACTTCAGGGAATTGATCGCGGCCCAGAGATCCTAATTGCGATGATGTCACCAATGAGGATCGCCTCCTGCTGGGGAAGTCTGGGCCCCTAGACCACTCCAGGGAGGCCTGGGGGGGAGAGGGGGGGAGCTTGAGGGGTTAGGGGCAAGGGGCCCGTCGAGACTCATTAACCCAGAGGTCAATCCCGCAGCCTGGGGCAGGAACGGGCGACGGACGCCATGTATAGCCCATGTCCTGTGTTGGTGAAACCGGTGGTTAATAAATACATGTGTTTTCGCTAATGATTTTTGCGGTCATATCGCGTGAGTATAATGTGCGTCTTGCGCCCTCCTCCACCCGACACAGCCAATTAAATAAAGTCGTAACGTGAGCCAACGGGCTGGTAGTGTGTCACTGCTGGGTCAGGACCCCCGGCGTGCTGGAGAGCGATCATCCGCTTCGCACCTCGCACTCTTACACACGGGGGGACGGAGAGGGTGAAGCGGGGCAATTACGTTGGCGCGTTTGTTCACGGGACAAACTTTTACTTCATTGGCCATGTCGGGTGGAGGAGGGTGTACGACACACGCGTTTCATTCCTGCGATCTGACTCCCTAACATTGGTTCGCGAAACCTATAAGGGCATGGAGCTTTCTTTTAATAAACCGGTTCATAGGAATATGGAGTAAAATTATATAGGATTTCAATCGATATACCTACCTTGTACTCTAATGAATAGTGCCTTACACCGATAATCCTTAACCAAGCCATCCCCGAGTAGCGTATCCAGGAAAATGTTGAGCGAGAATCTTAAGTCGCACGTGTAACGATCAGCCCATCCTCAAGCAAACGACACACACATCCACATTGTGTTTATGTATATAACGATCCATTATCCCCATGTACTTGGTGTCCTCGTGTTCCTGTCTCTTCCAGTATTCTCTCCATGTTTCGGTATCCCCATGATCCCGTGTCTCCTCATCCTGGAATTCCTCCTCATCCCCCCTTCATGCCCCTCGTGTGCTTATAGGTATCATTTTCCCCATCCATGTCCTGCGACCCTGCGTCTCTTCCTCCATGTCCCTACGTTCCCTGCGTCTCCTCCATCTCCCTCGGTGCTCCCATTTCTCCTCTTCCTCCACATCTGCCTCCTCCTCCACGTCCCCGTGCCCCCTAACCCTGCCCCCACTGCGTCTCCCCCATCCACCCGCCCGCTCCCCGTGCACCCAGGGGCCGGGTGCGTGCATGGACCTGGGCGCGGTTTGGCGAGGGCGCGGGGCCTGTGTGGGTGGACGAGGGAGGCTGCACGGGGAACGAGCTCGCGCTCAGCGAGTGTGAGCGAGCGCCCTGGGGCCAGCACGACTGCTCCCACCGCGAGGACGCAGGGGTCTCCTGCGACCCCCACAGCGGTGAGGGACAGCCCACCCCCGCCCCCTCCCCTCACCCCACAATACTCGGGCTACTCCCCTCCACGCGCTCTCTGCACACGCCTGGCAAATCCCCCATGTCAGCCTCCACTCAGTGCGAGGGCTGCCCCCATCGTCTGTTCCAGCAACTTCCCTTCCCCAGCTCTCCGTGCTGTGGATTCCCTGCTCTTGTTCAAGTGGAGGCGCTGAAGCTTCATTGTCTTCCCCTCGTGACCGCCCTTCCTCTATTAATACGCACGCCCACCGCATGGCATTCTGGCGGTCCGATTTTAGAAATTGTAAAAATCCAAAGTTGTATATTTAGAAATAGCATCGCCTTGTCAATGGATAGAACATGCGTGACAGATGATGCAATCGAGACAGACAATACAAATGGGACGGAATAAACGAGTCGCCCCAATAATAAAAAACAAAGCACCCCGGCAATAGAAGGTGACGATAATGCTGATCAAACCGAAACTACGTCACAAAGACGTGAGACTCATCACCTTGACCTCTCTTGCCCCCGCGACCGCTCATCCCCCATGCCCCTTGATCCCGCGGGGTGACAGAGGGCGCGGTGCGGCTGGTGGGGGGCTCGGGCCCCCACGAGGGCCGCGTGGAGGTGTACCACGCGGGGGAGTGGGGCTCCGTGTGCGACGACCAGTGGGACGAGCGCGACGCGGCCGTGGTGTGTCGCCAGCTCGGCCTCCCGTGAGAAACATCAACAGCAGCAGGATCAGCAACATCATCCGTTGCAGCAGCATCATCACGATCATCATCATCGGCAATTATCAATCCAATTATTCCAGCCAGTATTAGCAGCAATCATCATAATCTCTTAAGTAATCATCATAATCATCAGCAGCATAAATTAATCCATTTATTCGTCCATCATTCTCTGCCGTGATCAGCACTGTCACCAGCAGGATACACCACTACCATCACAACTACCACCAGCACTACCACCATCACTACCAACACCGCCCATTTCTACCAGCATATCCAACACCACCACCACCACAATTACTCCCCACCACCTATACTACCAAAACCACCACTACCGCTGCCATATCCACTATCTCTACCACTAACACCTACACCACCGCTACTAACACCTCCACCACTACCACGAACTACTCCACCACAAACACCACTATCACCAACACCACCACAATCACATTTGCCACATTTAAAAGTAAATTTACAACGAAAACTACTCAATAGGGATTGCACAGAGTAATATTTGCACGGGACTGTGAAAACGTGGCAGCATCCTCCCGAATAAAGAGTCTTGAGACTCAGTGAGGCTTCCCTGGGTAACGAACGTAACAATAACCAAGCAACAACACTGACACAACCACCAACCCCTCACCCCCCCCCCCTACCCGCCCCACCTCCCCCACCGCCACTAGGGGGACGGCGCTGGTGTCGCGGGAGCTGGAGTTCGGGCCCGGGTCGGGGTTCATCCTGCTGGATGAGGTGGCGTGCGGGGGCTGGGAGTCGGCGCTGCGCCAGTGCGGGCACAGCGAGTGGGGCCGCCACGACTGCTCCCACCTCGAGGACGCGGGCGTCGTGTGCAAGGGGGGGCCCGAGACGCAGCCCCCCGCGCTCGGTATATTCACACGGGCGGGGTTGAGGGAGTGCAACTTGGGTGCACCTTGTGCCGTGCGTAGTAAACATCAGCCGCTAGGGAGACAAAGGCGGCCGGGCGTGGTGTTGGCCAACCCACCGCCTCGTGTGCCGTTCCGGCCTTCGCAGGTGCAGCTCGCTAACAGCACTTGCCCCTACAGTCTGTTAAGGCTACACGAGGGATCTTTGTCATTGGTCTTCCGCGTGATTCGATTTTGTTGTCCGGTGGTGGCGGCTCCGCTGCTGCTGCAGCTCGTGGCTGTCTCATCCAACAGCAAGGGTTGGTGGATCACCGCACAGATGTTGTTGTGAAACTCCCTTCCCGTACCCCTGGCTCGCCAGGAAGAGAAGGCGGTACAGCAGGTGGACTAATTGCCATCTGTTTCCAGCTGTACGGGGATGGAGCGTTGCCTCCTCGTGCAATGCGTGGGCTATCTCCAGGGGCTCCGATTTCCTCCCACGCTTTGTTGTAATAAGCACGACTCATCATTAATCGGCTGAAAATAATCTTAGAATAAAATCCCCAATGTATATATGTTGAACTTATTTTGCACCGTACATAGCCAAACCGTGTTAATCAGAGGTGCAGCAGCAGCATCACCCTCCTGAAAACGCGCCCTACGATTCAGCGTGGCTCTGCTGGATAACTAAGTCATATAATTAACATACGGCAATATCAATTGACCAATTAAAAGTAACCGTTAAAACGACCGCTGACCTGTAACCGTGAGCGACGCGTGCGAGGCAGGGCCCCCCGTGCGGCTGGTGGAGGGCGAGGGCTGGCGTGAGGGCCGCGTCGAGGTGCTGGTGGCCGGCGAGTGGGGCACCGTGTGTGACGACGGCTGGAGCGACAAGGACGCAGCCGTGGTGTGCACGCAGCTGGGCCTACCGTGCGTGAACCACACAGAGCCACTCCAGTAGCCGTCACAGAATGAGCCAAACTCCAAAACGAAACTATTTTTATTTTACCAGGCAAGGTCCCACTGAGCTATGATAGCTCAACGAAGTGGCCTTATCATCACGTGGAAATGTATGTCAGTATCTAAATTATTCTATATGTGGAGGGAAAAGCCGGAAGACCCGGAGAAATATCCACGCGACCACGGGGAGAACATGCGAACTCCAAATATACAGCAGGCGTCAGGGTCGGGATCGAACCCACGACCTCCTCCATACCAGGCGAGGTAGTTAACATCTCGCCACCATGGCGGCACGGGGAGCCTACGAGGGTGTGGGGTGGATAGCGGTCATGCCCGTCCGCCTTTGTCCTCTCCCGGTTTTCGAAGTTTAAACACTACAATGAGGTGATCACTTGAGTGCTGGGTCGACCTCGGGGAGGCCCAGAACCGGGTTTAAAAATTCTTCACTGATGTTGGCAGAGAGCTGAAAATTTAACTGGCCTGTAGCACAGCTAACCACTACACTACGCACGTGTACATGTAGGAGTGCACATTCGTGTGTGTGTGTATGCTGTATATATACGTACCACCCCTCTGTCAATATATTCCCATTAAGTTGCGTTCGTGAAAGGTGGTGGCAGCTTTGGGAGGCCTTCATCCGGCTCGTGATTATGATGATTAACGAGGTTCTATTGCACACAATGCACCAAGGCGTCACGTGATCCCCGTGTCCTCCTCTCCGCCTGACGGAGTCCCGCCAAGAGACCTTTACCGGCTGGGTGTTGCCACCTCTGCCACAGACCAAACTCGGACATCGTTCCCAAACAGCCGATGCCTCTTATCAAAAGTATGCAGTGTATAGTTTAACACTTCAACACAAACACAACTCGTCATTAATTGTCTGATGACATCTTAATATAAAAACGCAATGTAGTGGCAGGGGCCTCCTGAAAACGAGTCATGCATCTAAGCGTGGCTCTCCTGGATAAACGGAGTGAATTCTCATTTTTATTTATCAAAATACTGGGACCGACCAAATCCTGCGACCCAAACACAGACGGTGACCATCATCTCCCCCCCCCCCCACCTCTCCCCTCTTCATCGTCCATGCAGGGGCCCCGCGCGGGCCCTGGGGATGGCGTTCTTCGGGGAGGGCTCGGGCCCCATCCACCTGGACAACGTGAAGTGCTCGGGCTGGGAGCGCGCGCTGGGCCAGTGCGCCCACCTCGCGTCCCACGAACACAACTGCCGGCACAGCGAGGACGCCGGGGTGGTGTGCGGGGAGCACGCGGAGCCCGCGCGCCTCGGAGACCACCCCGGGGACGCCGCTGCGCAGCTCGCTGGTAGTGAGGGGCACGGGGCGGGGGGGGAGGCAGTGGGGGTGGGTGGGTGGGAGTGGGGGTGGGTGGAAAGTTGGAGGGTACAGGGGGTGGTGTGGGACGAGTGAAGGAAGAGTTGGGGAAGGAAGTGCTGGTTCGGGTGGGGGAGAGGTAGAGTTGGTGCGGGTGGGAATTAGAGGGAGGTAGAGTGGGGGGGTGCGATAGAATTGGCAGGCGTGGAGGGATAGAGTTGAGGGGGTTTAGGGGAGAAGTTAAAGGGAGGCTTTGTGGCCAGGGTATCGAGAAACGAGGGGGGCGTGGGTAGCATGGTGGGGAGTGAGAGGGGTGAAGTGAGAGTGGGCGGTTGAGGGGGGGCTGTCGAATGGGGTAGGTAGGATTGGGGGGGGGGCGGTGGTGATGTCAACTCATTGTATTTGGTGTTTCTATTCGGGGAGCATCGGCTCCTATCATTTCCTCTGGCTTGGGACGCGCGTTTTAAACAGCAACCCCCTTTTGGTGACGTTTATATTCTGAATTTTGGGGAGCTCATTTGAATAGTCGATGTGATCGGTGCTGCCCCCCCCTCTCTCCCTCCCTCCCCCCGCATGCCCCCTCCGCCACACCGAGGTCCCCTCTCTGAGCTGTGCGGACGGCGCTTGGCCAATCACCGCAGGAAGAGGATCGTGGGTGGCACAAAGTCGCTCAGGTGGAGCCCGCATCCGTCTGTTAGTTCACGTGTCCGTCTGCTAAGGTGTCCGTCTGTTCACGTGCCCGTCCGTGTGACCGTCCGTGTGAGTAAGTGCATATGTTTAGTGACGGCGCAGTCGTCAACGCACTGCGCGACAAAGCCGGGCACCTGAGTTCGATTCCCACTCATGGCCAGCGGCAGTGACGAATTTCTGAACCGATCCATGTGCCTCTCCTAGGTCCACTCAGCCTTAAATGAGTACCTGATGCGGTTAGTAAACTTCGCCGCGAGGTGGGCGGCAAGGCGTGGTGCTGGCCACTCGCCCCCTCGTGTGCTGTGCCGGCCTTCAGAGTTGCTTGCTGACGCCACTTGACCCAACAATTTGTGTTAACGCTCTATGGGGGAACTTTATCTTAAGAGTACCGCTGAATGTCTGCACGTATGTCGGTGCGTTCTTGTACTTGTGAATGTGTACATGCGTGCGCTGGCGCTTGCTTGCACGTGGGAATGAATGCACGCATGTGCGTGCGTGTACACACACACGTGTGTGTGTGTGTGTACACACGTGTGTGTGTGCGTCCTTCTGCCGTGTGCGCAGGGGCGGCTGGCCATGGCAGGCCTCGGTGTGGGTGCGCGCTGGTCCCCACACCGAGAGTCGCCTCCTGTGCGGAGCCACGCTCATCAGCAGTTGCTGGCTCCTCACTGCTGCGCACTGCTTCAAGCGGTGGGTGGGTGGGGGGGGGTACAGGGGGTTGCGGTGGGGGGGGGGGTAGCTCTTTGTGGGACGTTCCCTGCAGATGGCCCGTGGAGTGGCCAGCTCTTGGACGCGTTTCCGCGCTGTCCCGCGCGATGTCCGACGTTTCGCAAAACGTGCTCGGGAGAGCTTCGTGAAGGGACGTGGGCTGAAACGACAGACATCGTGCCGAACAACCGGAAAACTCGTCGGAGAGCCGTACGGCATGACCGCAGGGGTACGCATGCAGGAGTCACGTGGCTCAACTGGCCGCCCAGTGGCGCACCCAGCCAAACGTTGCACAGGGGCCACGTTGTTTCCCTGCCGAGAGGTCGGAAACGAATGCAGTTCCACATTTTTGTGGAGAAAGAAAAAAAAACGTCTCAAAAAATGGCCAGTGACGTACGACGCACATCTAAGAATGTCCATGGAGGGGGTAGGGGGTGGAAACTGCCCCATTGCCCCCCCCCTCGCCCTCGGTGCACTTCTGCTGGCCACCACCACCGCAGCCGCAGCGGCGGCAGTGGAACTTGTACGACTGGTTCAGAGAGAGGCAGTGGAACAAATTCACCGTAGTGGCGGTGGATTGACGATGAGACCCCGGCGGCGGTTGGGGAGGGGGGGGAAGCTTTGTGGTGGTGGCACAGCGAACGTGTCGCTACAGCGCACGTGTCGCTACAGCGCACGTGTCGCTACAGCGCACGTGTCGCTACAGCGCACGTGTCGCTACAGCGCACGTGTCGCTACAGCGCACGTGTCGCTACAGCGCTCGTGTCGCTACAGCGCACGTGTCGCTACAGCGCACGTGTCGCTACAGCGCACGTGTCGCTACAGCGCTCGTGTCGCTACAGCGCACGTGTCGCTACAGTGCACGTGTCGCTACAGCGCACGTGTCGCTACAGCGCACGTGTCGCTACAGCGCACGTGTCGCTACAGCGCACGTGTCGCTACAGCGCACATCCACTCCTCGCCTTTCCCGCTGGGTTTGTGCGGCCAAACCGAGGCTCCCGGACAGTTTGACCTTGGCTTGTTGGAGACGTGGCTAAAACATTTTTATCGTCAATTTTTGTTACTTTTTTTCCCCCTCATGATTACGTTATACGATGCTATACAATTCACGTTTATGTAACGGCATCTCCAGATACTTTGTAGGGATACATGAATAGGTTTACGCTCTGCACAATGAAAACAAAAATGGTGTTGAAGTCTGCCCTTGAACAAGGTTGGCAGCAGTCTCCACTGCACGACAAAGAGAACTTAATTCGAGACGGCAATCAAAGAAAACCCCGTGCAGTCAGCGGAGCCATTGAGTGAATACTGAAACGATAACTTCCGCACGCAACCAGCACGAGCAAAATCCTCTTTCGGTGACCGCACCGCGTGACCCCCCGCTCGGCACGGTAAGGGCACGCACGCGCACAGTCACGCGCACAGTCACGTGCACAGTCACGTGCACAGTCACGTGCGTGCATGTCTCGACCGTGCAGCAGTAGCTGCACGACCCGGTGGAGGACAGTTGACGATGAGATGCGACGGTGGCCTCGACGGATACGGGCCCGACGACCTCTTGACATCGACCCGGCCGTGGTGTAACCACCGCTGGGTGTGGCCCTCCGCCCCGTTAGGCTCGGCACGGGCGGCGCTTTCTACACGGTGCGCGTGGGCGACCACCACCGGCTGGTGCGCGACCGCGCCGAGCGGGAGCTGCGCGTCGAGCGGATCGTGGTGCACGAGCGCTACTCCCCGACGCAGCACGTGCACGACATCGCGCTCCTGCGCGTGTCCACCCTGCACACAGGTGACGCGCGTGCGAAGATCCCCCCGTGTAGCCTCTAATAGACTGTCGGCGAGCACTCATGGTGAAGGCACACGGTGGAATGGGTGGCTGCCACCACCTTTGTCTCCCCAGTGCTGCCGCACTGCACCAGGTACTTATTTAGAATCAGAAGCAGAATATGTATTTATACTGGAGGAATCTGATAAGCTACAAAGTTCGTCTTTAACAGGTGGCGAGTAGGGGTGGGTCACAACATTACAACAAACAATACAAGCAACACGATAGGAGTGCAAAGTATAGCAAAGGTAAACAAATCACTTTAAAAACAAATAGGATGAGTCTAGCTAGAGGGAGGCCCATGACGGGTGAGCAGGAATCGAACGCGGGCGACCAGTTCCGTAGTGCGCTGTGCTAACCAGTGCGCCACCGCTCCCCCACTACAACCACACTGTCTCATAGCAAGCGGGGTGGTGGGGGGGGGGGGTCTATGTAGAGTATCCGAGGGAAGCCGTGTCAGGCTGTGACCCTGCATCTCCCTGTAGGCCCAGATGGAGCGGAGGGCTCTGGAGGCCCCGTGGGAGGGACGTGCGTCCCGTTCAGCGATGCGGTGAGGCCGGCGTGCCTCCCGAGCCGGCGGGAGCACTTGTCGCGCCGCCACCACTTGTGCTTCATCACGGGCTGGGGCGACACGGGTGAGCTGGCATTGGCCCTCGAGATCTCTCCTGTCCCTCTCTCCAGCTACCTCATCTCTCTCTCTCTCTCTGCCATTCCCTGCCTCTGATATCTCTGCTGTCTCATCTCTTATCATCAGCTATCGCTCTCCCATTTCCCTTGTCTCTCTCCCATCTCTTTTCTATGCTTCTCTGAACTTTGCCTTTGACCTAGCGCTCTCTTCTCTGTCTTATCTCACACTCTCATGCTCGCCCCTTAATTTTTCCTCTCCACTCTCCCATACTCTTATCTCCCCCTCTCTCCCTTACTCTCATAAACTCTCTTATGCATTCACTGCCTTCTCTCTTCCTGTCTTATTTCTATCTCTTCTCCCCATACTTTTTGTCCTCTGCTCTCACCCCTCTTTCCTCCTCGTCAGACCTCGCCATGACCCTGTGATGACCCCTCTGTGCCCCCACCCCTCCTGGTCTCCGTTGCCCACCCCGGCTCCCCCCCCCCACCCCGGCTCCCTCGACCCCCCAGGCCGCTCGTACGCACGCACCCTGCAGGAGGCGCGTGTGTCGGTGCTGCCCGGGCGGTTGTGCCGCTTGCGGTATGGGGGCCGCTTCGAGGGCGGCCGCATGGTGTGCGCGCGAGGGTCGCGACCCCCGACCCCGACGGACACCCCCCGTGACGCCTCCGACAACGGCAGGGTCGGCGGCCAATGGGGTCGACAGCAGACGATGCAGCACGGGTACGAGACCTCGCGTGCCCTTCGTGCGCTCGCTGTGGGGTGGGGGTGGTGGGGGAGGGGCGGAAGGGCACGGGGGCAAGTGCGCGCGTGAGTGATGCCAACGTACGTCTGGGCACAGACGGTGGAACGGGCGGCTTCAAAAAAAAGTAACCCACGGCATAACGGAATTCTGTTCCATTTGATAAACGTTTTAAATGCACCATAAACCCTTCACGTAGTACACATTATAGACTCCGTAATGGTATTTGAGTGCGTTGAAAGTGTACATGAAACAGTGCCCGACACACCCATACCCCGATGTCACGGTTTTGTGCTGTGTGCATCAACGTCTCTTGCGGCCAATGTTGGAGGTGGTGGCGGCTGCGTTGCACGTGGCTGCCCGTAACCCAGCACTGCGGACGCAGCAGCGAGGGTTGGTGGGTCACGATGCAGATGTTGCGAAACTCCCTTCCTGTGGGCGTCGAGGAAGCTCAGGCCTGCAGGTGCCATCGGTTGCTGCTGCTGCTGCGGAGCTGCGTTGTAGGGTCGTCGAGGGCATTGCAGCAAAATCAGTGGTTGCACTGTACAAATATACTCCCACGACTATTCTCCCAGCCTTTACCAAACCCGCACTGAGCAGCACTGACCAGAACAGTGAAGTATGGTTGAAAAGCCCTCCCAGCAGAAGTGCATTGTCGTGCCACTCAGCCTCCCGCGCCCCCCTCCCTCTGTATCGATCACAGCAGCAGCGGCGGCGGAGAAGGAGCTGGTGACAGTTGCCAAGGAGACAGCGGGGGGCCCCTCTCGTGCCAGGAGTCGTTGCGGGGAGCGGACGCCCCCCCCGGCGGCGGAGGTGGGGGGGGCCGCTGGGTGGTGGCGGCGGTGACGTCGTGGGGCCACGGCTGTGGGGAGCGCGACTCCCCCGGCGTGTACACGCGCGTGTCGCGTTACATCGCTTGGATCCACCGCGTAACGGCCATACAGTCGTTGCAGTAGTGCGACTAAGGGGGGCCCGCGGTTGTGGATGGTGAGGGGCACCCCCCACCACCACACTCTGTGGGGGGTTGCCGGGATTGACCCGACACCTCCGCGTGGGCCAGAAGAGCGCGAGGGGTCAGGGGTCGTGACCCGCCACGATTCCCGTCAATGCCGCCTCCGACTTTGGCGCCGAGGATTCCGGAGTCAGGAAGATGGTGATTCTGAGCCGGGCTTTGTCGATGACTCAACGCCATGGTGGATCGGCGTGGAGGATCCGGACTTGTTCGGCAGTGGCGTAGCTATCGAGTGTGCAGGCGGTGCACCTGCACGGGGCCCACGGACTGGAAGGCCCAGTCGCCGGGCTACGAAGAGGGGGGTGGGTGGGGGGGGCAGCAGGAGGAGAGGGAGGAGGGGGGGTGGGACCGCTTGGGGGGCGGGGTGGGCCATTTCATTCCTTGCGCCAAGTTCCATGCCAACCACGCTAGACCGCTGCCCTGTCGGACATGCCGAGACCGCTCCCCGATGATGGGGGTGGGGATGCGGTGTGTCCCGTGTTCAGTGATGGAGATTATAAAACACGACGAGTTGGTCACGTGACAGCGGCGAGGCCCACTGAGATGACGGGCGAGGTGGACGATGAAGATGCCGCTTCCGGCGGCTTGCACGTGCAACTCGCCACCCTCGCATGTCCCAGGCCTGATTATGGCGCTGATGGGTCACTAATCAGGGGTTCACGAGTCCCTATAACACGGGAACATGGGTACCTTAGTTCATTGTTCAATAGCCAGGGGTTTATAAGTCCTTAATGTACGACTCTAACAGAAGTTCCTGGGTCCCCAAAGGGGATTCCTGGGTTATTGTTGGGTTCCTGAGTGGGGGTTCATCAATCCTTTAGAGGGATTCATGGGTTCCTAAACAAGTATTCAGATGTAGATTTACGGGTCCCTAACAGGGTCATACGTATGGGTTCAGGGTCCATCGTTGCTTGTCACTCATTGGAGGGCGACTCACGACACCAACAAGTCGTCCCCGTTGCTTGGTGTTTGCTGAGGTTGATGTTCCATGATGATGATGGTGGTTATGGTCACAGTGATGATTACGATGGTGATCCTGATGATGGTGTGGTGCTGATAATGTTGACATTGGGATGTGTTGATGATGATGCGATAATGGTGTAGTGGTGGTGGTGATGATCATGTTCGTTTAGGTACGATCAATGCTTACTTTTCAGCTGGAACAGTCCGGAACGCTCTTCCGGCAATTGCTTTGACCATGCCACATCCATCTCCTCATCTTCGTTTGATCATTATAGGATTATTCGGGTACAAACATATACGGTACAATAATATCGGAGGTTTGTTAAGGATGGGTCTACCTTGTAACTCTCGCTGTACCACCTCACGCCGATTACCACGAGACTCCAAGCGAGCATGCAGCGTTCCGGGGGAATGTGGAGCGAGAAATGAAGCCATCGGTGCGATCGTATTTAGACACGAATTGCCATTTCCGATGATGATGGTGCTGTCACGGGCTAGCGGCTGTTTGATCGCATGGCCTGATGTCCTCAGAGGTTCGCGATCGGCAATGCGGAGGAGGGGGTGCGTAGCGGCGTGTAATTTATGCCCGGGGTGGGGGGGGGGGCTGTGAGCCTGACGTGGGTAATGAAGCGGCAGGCTGCACACGCACAGCGGCAGTCGGCGTCACTTGATGACGCTCACGACGAGCGCCGTGCCACCGGACGGAGAACGAGGAGTAGGGGGCGGGGAGGGGCGAACCTCGCACGCTGACGAAATTGACACCCGGACCACACGCGAGCCCCTAACCCGCGCCTTGGAACAATCCAGCAGAGCACACACTACCCGTACCCTTCACCCTAACAAACTAGCCATTCTAACACGATCCCGGCCACGGGGCATACCTGCAGACCACAGGCGAGAACTTCGCCTGGTCTACAACAGGTCGTGTGTTCGATCCCGACCCTTGAGGCCTGTTGGATGTTTGGAGTTCGCCGTGTCTCTCTCCCCCCGTGGTCGCCTGGATTTTTCTCCGGGACGTCCGGTTTTTTCCCTTCGCATTTAGAAAACACGCGTTTAGAGTGTATTTAGCTGTTGTACATTTCTACACGATAACAAGCCACTTCGTTGAGCTATCATTTGTGGGCAGGTCTCCTTTGAAAAAGAGCCACATAGCTCAGTGGGCCTTACCTGGTCAGTACAACAACCCTCACTCGCCATTCGGACAATCGCCCGAATTCTATTTTCTGAAAACTAACCAATCCAAGACGAGTCTTGACCCCAAATCCAAGCACTCGCCCTATCTGTAAGAAGAGCCATTCTTTCGAATTCGGTTAAAAGCTTAACGTGTCATGAGTCGCAATGCCACATGAATACGAGACGGTGGTGGTCCTGAATAAATAACGGTGTCACAAAGCAGTTCTCAAAGAGCCGCATGCGGCAGCGCAGCCGCAGGTTGCTGACCCTTGACCCCAACCCTACCTCTGGGCTCCGACGTCACCGATCGTTTCTCACTGTTGGTGTTCACGGCGCCTCGGGGCCCCACGGGACACAATGTTGATTACTTCTCGTACGCATTATTGTCTTTGTATTAATGTGTTTACATTAACGTATACATGTGAACGTGTTGATGTATACTATCACGAGAATAAACGTGAATTTGTGTGTGTTTTTTCTCAGCATTGATGCATTGGTGCTTGTCTCCTGTTTATAACCTTGAGCCAGTGGCCAAAATTCCACATTCCTATGGCGGGGGCGAGTTTATCCACGTGACCATTACGTTGACTTACCCAACAAAGTGATACTTTTGACTTAACTTTTGTGACTGCAGGAATTCATATTCTCTGGTTCTTTCGGTAAAGTCACTTAGATATAAAATAATAAAATAAAAATATTAAATAAATAAAAATGACAAAAACCAAAAACTCACGACGTTTCGATCACAACACAAATAATGATCTCATCAGGCGGAGAGAATTATTTTTATTTTATTATTTTCTGTGTACGTGACTTTACCGAAAGCAAAAACGAAAGAGGTGTGGTGAGACTGCGGGCGCCGGTTTGGAAGTCCCCTGGCGTGGATGGAGGCGTGTGGTGAAACAGAGTCCCCTGGCGTGGATGGAGGCTTGTGGTGAAATAAAGTCCCTGGCGTGAATGGAGGCGTGTGGTGAAACAGAGTCCCTGGCGTGGATGGAGGCGTGTGGTGAAACAGAGTCCCTGGCGTGGATGGAGGCGTGTGGTGAAAGAGTCCCTGGCGTGGATGGAGGCTTGTGGTGAAATAAAGTCCCTGGCGTGGATGGAGGCGTGTGGTGAAACAGAGTCCCTGGCGTGGATGGAGGCGTGTGGTGAAACAGAGTCCCTGGCGTGGATGGAGGCGTGTGGTGAAACAGAGTCCCTGGCGTGGATGGAGGCTTGTGGTGAAACAGAGTCCCTGGCGTGGATGGAGGCGTGTGGTGAAACAAAGTCCCCTGGCGTGGATGGAGGCGTGTGGTGAAACAGAGTCCCTGGCGTGGATGGAGGCTTGTGGTGAAACAGAGTCCCTGGCGTGGATGGAGGCGTGTGGTGAAACAAAGTCCCTGGCGTGGATGGAGGCTTGTGGTGAAACAAAGAAAAATCGGAGCCGTTTTGTCGATCCACCATGGGATGAAGTTCGTCTCCAGGGACTTTGTCCCGACATGGCTGTTTGTTTGGCCATACTTCACCGCGCTGGCTGCTGTGTCGCGGGAGACTTGTGTTGTTGCGGGTGATCGGCGACCCTCTAGTGACCCCAAGCGACGTCGATCGGTAACCCTCACTCACTCGTTAGCATCCCCAGCACGTGCCAGCCAAGGTGACGGTGTGGGGAACCTTCTGCCATGGTGGGTGCTGTTAGATGGGTGGTGGTATTTGAAAGGGTGTGGCGGTACCCTGATGTGGCGGGACCCTGATGTGGCGTGATCCTGGTGTGGCGGAATCCTGGTGTGGCGGGCCCCTGGTGGTGTGGCGGAGACCCTGGTGTGGCGTGACTCTGATGTGGCGAGACCCTGGTGTGGCGTGACCCTGGTGTGGCGGAACCCTGGTGTGGCGTGATCCTGGTGTGGCGTAATCCTGGTGTGGCGTGATGTGGCGGGGACCCTGGTGTGGCGTGGACCCTGGTGTGGCGTAATCCTGGTGTGGCGGGGACCCTGGTGTGCCGGGACCCTGGTGGTGTGGCGGAGACCCTGGTGTGGCGGGACCCTGGTGTGGCGGGGACCCTGGTGTGGCGGGGACCCTGGTGTGGCGGAATTCCTGGTGTGGCGGAACCCTGGTGTGGCGGAACCCTGGTATGGTGGGATTCCTGATGTGGCGTAACCCTGGTGGCCCGAGTTCGATTCCCGCTCACGGCCAGCATCAGTGACGATTATCTGAACCGGTCCGGGACCTCCCCTAGGTCGACTCAGCCCCAAATGGGTACCTGTTGCAGCGTATAAAAACATTGCTACTAAGGAGACAAAGGCGGCCGGGCGTTGCTGTTGGCCACCCACCCCCTCGTGTACCGTGCCGGCCTTCAAATATGCTCGCTCACAGCACTTGCCCCAACAGTCTGAGAAGGCTACACGGGGGATCTTTGTCTTTGTCTTGCCTCCCTCCTCTCCCACTTCAGTCCCTCTCCCTCTCCTCTCAAGCCCCTCCCCCTGCAAAGCCCCCCCCCCTTCACAGGATGTGACGTAACGTCACTTCCTGCGCGGTGACCATGGCCGATCTGGAGGCTGCGACGCGGGGGAAGACGGCGACGCCCTACCCGGCACCTAAGGGTAGCGCCAGGGGTGGCACCACCACCACCACACTATCAGGGGTGGCACCACCACCACACCATCAGGGGTGGCACCACCACACCATCAGGGGTGACACCACCACTATCCCCACGCCAGGCGTCTCTAACCATACTTTACCACTCTGGGTCAGTGCGGATTAGTGAATGTGGATTACGTATTGGAACAACGATGTATGGGTATAGTGCTATACAGTATGCTCTGCTTGCCCACCCCACGTGTTTTTGTGTACGATTGCTTGTCACCCATACCAAGTAGACAGTCCATGCTCCAACCTGCTTAGCTTCTGAGTGCTGATAGGATCAGGCGTAACCAGAGTGTTGAGAGGGTGTGTGGGGAGTGTGTAATGTGTTCTGTGCGTTGCGTGATATGCGAACTGTATAAAAAGCCTACGTGTTAAAATGTTTGGTGTGTTTTGTGCTTGTGTGATGAGGCTGTGTATGGTGTGGGTTGTGTGTGTGTTGGTGCATAGTGTGAGTGGGGTGTATGAGGTGTACACGCTGTTTGGAGTGTGTACAGTACTTCTATAGATGTCCGCATCCGAGCGTGACAGGTGTGTGTGTGTAAAGTACTAGTGTCATCATGAACCGGTTCGCGACATTACAGATAGTTTATAACGCTGTGCTATGATCCCCGCAACCTAAGTTCGACTCCTGGCTGTGAATCCCATCACCACCACCACCGACCGTCCAGTTTCGTATCTAAACCTGGGACTCGTTTGGTGGGTGACCCCTAAGGGTGTCCTGGGACTCATTGGTGCTGACCTGCCAGGCCCGATCACCACCCCCATGCCTCCACCCCCTTCGCCCCTCCCTCTATTCCAACTTAGTTTAAAAAGATTGTTTGTCATTGTAAAGCGTCTTGCGGTGCCAGCGCACTTAGGCGCTGCGTAAATGCAACAATCGCCTTGGGTTCCTACCTGGTGAAATTAAGTTGATGGTGAACTCAGTTTAAAATAGCAGACCTGGTACTACACGTTACGTCAACATCAACTCTTGAGATGAGACCAAGGTTGCGTGGTTTTTTTGCACGTGAATTGTTTGTGGGTCATGGTTTGCTTGTAATGTTGCCTCTGTGTTTAGCGTGGACATGCACGGGTATGTGTGTGTTAGTGCAACTGACGACCTTCATCCCGCTCCCCTTCAGATGTGTCGGACAAGGTTCTATGCGACATGATCTTCAACTACCAGATTGCACACACGCAGCGCGAGATGAACCGAGGTTCGTGCTGTTACCCTGACTTCAACCCTGACCCAAAGCTTACACTACCCCAGACCCTAACTCCAATCCTCATACTGACCCTAAACCATCTTGATTCTCATCTAAGCCTGACTCTAACCATAACCCTGACACACAACTCTGACAATGCTCAAATGAACGCTGAACCAATGCTGGAAATTCAATATTCCTCTAAGGCTAATTTCTCCAAAGGACAACTACGATTAACAACTGTGTAAAATATCACCTTTATTAAAATGTATCTTCCAAATTTGGTCCCAAATGTACGACTGGTGTCATACCACGACATGAATAATCCATTTAAGGCTGGCTGTAATATTACTGAAATTCAATACAGAACCAGATTATGGGTGGTGGGTTATTTTGTGTGCAGTACTTTGGTGACCAGGCTGAGGCCCATCAACGTCCCTCCACTCGACAAGCTCGTTCAATCAGAGGCGGCTGTCTGTGGGATTCAGTACCCAGTGCCGACTCGGCACTCTGACCTGGAGCCACCTGGGCACCTCGAATGTGTTGATGCTTATTGCATTGACTCCACGTGGATGATCGTTTGAGTGTTTTCTCCACACCGGGACTTGAACTCGTAATGCTTTGATTCCATAACGATTCGTAAATAAATCTCAATATGTATAATTATTTTACATTATGAGACCTCCTTTGCCAGTAACAAGATATAGTAATAGGTTTTACCCTTTTAACTGGCACAAAAAACTGACACCTTTATTCAAGGCATCATGTTTGCAATAACCATAACACAAGCAGTCAAAATGCAAACAAAAGAGACAACTCTGGTAATAATATGCACTGTCCTTGAATTTGATTGGTCCACACCCGAGACGGCTTTTCTTAGAACCTAGTCTCCACTGGTGTTGGATCAGAAGACGCCAAAAGGCGTACAACTCAAAAACAGCGCACTATCAGAGTATTGAGGGCTTGGGGTGAGCATTTACATTATGAGACCTCCTTTGCTAGTAACAAGATATAGTAATAGGTTTTACCCTTTTAATTGGCACAAAAAACTGACACCTTTATTCAAGGCATCATGTTTGCAATAACCACAACACAAGCAGTCAAAATGCAAACAAAAGAGGCTATTGCAAACATGATGCCTTGAATAAAGGTGTCAGTTTTTTGTGCCAGTTAAAAGGGTAAAACCTATTACTATATCTTGTTACTGACAAAGGAGGTCTCATAATGTAACTGCTCACCCCGAGCCCTCAATACTCTGATAGTGCGCTGTTTTTGAGTTGTACGCCTTTTGGCGTCTTCTGGTCCAACACCAGTGAAGACTAGGCTCTAAGAAAAGCCGTCTCGGGTGTGGACCAATCAAATTTAAGGACAGTGCATATTATTATCCGAGTTGTCTCTTTTGTTTGCATTTTGACTGCTTGTGTTGTGGTTGTTGCAAACATGATGCCTTGAATAAAAGTGTCAGTTTTTTGTGCCAGTTAATAGGGTAAAACCTATTACTGTATAATTCTTCTTACGCATGTGTCGTAAGCATAAGGATTACGTTCAATCTTTGAGATAGTGAATCGTCACATTTTATATCGTGATTCCCCCATTCCCTGTTAACCCATTCCCTGGCGACCCCCTTCCCCTGTGCTCTGTTGACCCCATGACATGTGCCACCTCTGTAGAGCAACACTGCGCACGGCTGCTGAAGCTGGCGCGCCTAGCGGAAGAGCTGGAGGCAGATGAGTGGCGCTTCCGGCCGGTGGAGAAGCTGCTGGGATTTTCCAACCAATCCTGACTGCATGTGAAGACTTGTGCCCCCCCCACTCCCCCTGTGTGTGCATGCACACTTACACGCAATTGTGCACAAACCACTGCTGTGTACTTGTGAACACACACACAGAGCCATCCACATCTCACATTGCACACATAGACAAAAAAAAATCAGATACACCCCTTATAGCCTTAACAGACTTTTGGGGCAAGCGTTGTTCGCGAGCACCAATGACGGCCGGCACGGCACACGGGAATGTGAGTGGCCATTTCCACGCGACCTGGTTCAGGGGTTACACTGGGGTTCTGAGCAGTGGGGGGCAGGGGTCACAGGGTTCATAGTGCAGTGCATAAATCACTACTCTGCCAAGAATACTATTTTCTAGCAAACAGCTGTTTGGTAGTTGGTGGTGCTGATTAGTTCTGGGTCCTGCCACCGGACTAATGACGGAGTGGGAATTGAGGTCACGATCACCATCAGCCATGGTCAATCCACTGCTGGATGACGTTCTCCCCTCAGTTGCTGCCACCCCTCCCGTGGTGGGTAGCGGCTTATTTTAACCCGCGCTTGGTCGTCGCTACTCGAGATGGCCGCGGTGTTAAACGCGCGCACGCAAACCTTAACGTCCACTTGTACACCATGTATATACGTTGTGTATATTTGAATAAAATTGCATACAATTGCATTTCTGTAAAGGTAAGCCATTGCGTTATTTTCATGTGGACATGGTCAGGAGGGATATATGTATGGAGTAATGAGGCAATTTGTAATGCGCACGCCATATTACACGGACCTAAATGACCCCGTGATTCATAGCGAGAAGTCAGGCTCTTGGTCGCTGAAAAGCCAAGCGAAAGGTGGAGCCTTTAAGAACCCCGTGAGCTTTTCAAATGTGTTTTGTCTGTAGAAATTGAACGCTGCTGCTGTGAATGTGCAGTAACAGCGGGATGACGATGATGGCAGCGTTCCAGACGGGGGAGGTTGGCCACGGAGAAAAACGATGTCCGGCAGTGAGGGTGTCCGGTCCCTTGGTGCTGGGTAGGATTGTGAGTCATGCTGATTGGAGTGCTTGGTGATATATGTGAGGATAAGCTAATGGAAACCCACCCACTGGTGTTAACAATGTAACTGGTGTTGGCCAAATATATCCAAGTGTAAAAAATCAAATTACTCAATTGGGATTACACATGGCAACGTCGTGCTCGACTGCGAATTATAGTGGAGGAATTCGATGAGCAATAAAGCTCTTTATCACAGCAGGGGTGTGGCAGGACCCTCTTGAAAAAGAGTTGAGACTTCGTGAGGCTATACAGGGTAAATAAAGTATAAACATCCTACCAATATTTTGACCACAAACAATTTATGGGTGGCGGTGGTGGGGGAAGTGGAGAGCTGAACCTTCAGGGACTTAGCACAGCAGACGACGAGGAAGGAGGGAATAAGTGATGGGGCAGTTTGCCCTGGGAATGAGATCCGTGGGTAGTCGGCGTTGTTTGCCCATTGGGGACACGTCGGTGGAATTGGCTATTTGTGGGGCCACCCTTTCACCTGTTAAACACCTATAAGTGTGATAGCAGAAGAGATGCAGACAAGGGATGTAGTGAAATGAGCGATGTGTCGACAAATATAGATGAGAGACGCAGCCTAGAGGTGGGAGAATCGTTGGCTTATGACAATTATACGGTGTATTAGGGTTTGATTTTTAAGCGGATATTTGAAGCATCCCCGATTAATTCCATGGATCGGGAGTCCCCTGTGCCACTTGGAGCACTAATAATAACAATTTACATGTGTAAAGTGACGAATTTCATCCGTAAATCCCAATGCGCCCCGTGCATGGAAAGCAGGAAATAAACAGAACCTGCTGGGTAAACGGCCACAACTCGCGGGGGTAAAGGGCAGTTTACAGAGGTGAGCGTTCAAAACACGACTCAGAAATGGCTCACGACTGTCTTAATAGCAAAGGCAAAGCGTTGTTCCAAAGCTTGGGAGCTGCACTGGCAAAAGCCCGAGCAGCCCTACATGAACAGAGCCGTGACTTCGCAGTACATAAAAGAAGTACGATCTGAAGATCTCATGGACAGCTGTCGGTGTAAAATGACGGATCAGTCCCTGTCAATATTGCGGGGCTAACCCATTGCGCTGTCTGTGAGCTTCTGCTCAAAGGGGCCACTCTTAGCAACGGAAGTTCGGAGATGGTGGGAAGCCGGGGTTGTGGTGGGGGGGGGGGAATCGCAAGGGATGGGCTCAGCAGCGCCACAGCCCGGCTGCACGTGGTGTTACACGGCGCCTGGTGGAAATAGAGTTGGGGTATTCAATTAAAACGTTACTTTTTTTAACCAGGTAAGGCCCAGTGAGCTATACTGTATAGGTATTTTTTTGCAGAAGCGACCAGGCCACAAATGATAGCTCAACAAAGTGACTTATCAACGTGTGGCCATTTATAGCAGTCAAATACTCTAAACGCGTTATGTTGATTCTGAATGTGGAGGGAAAACCCGGAAGACCCGGAGAAAAATCCACGCGACCACGGGGAGAACATGCGAACTCAAAATACACAGCAGCCGTCACGGTTGGGGTCGAACCCACGACCTCCTGCATACCGGGCGAGGTGGTTAACATCTCGCCACGTGGCGCCATAATTTGTGTTATAATTGTGTTTATTACTGTACTGTACGCTGGTTTAGCCTGGAAAACTCCGCCGAGTTTTCGCAGCGGGGGGCGATGTTGCGTCTGTGGGGATGTGGCCAATACCAGTTACATCGTCATGTGTTTTTTTTTTTCTACGGGGGATGAAACCGCATGCAGAACAGGGGGAGAACGTACAAACTCCCTGCTGAAAGCCACCCCAGTCGAGAGTCTAACCGAGGCCCTTATTGCTGTGAGTGTAAACACTCGTGTCACCCTGCCACCGACCGGCACTGTCTGCACGATGCGATTTGGTCCACTGGATTGATGTCGAATTGTAGCGGCATGCTGGGACGCTGTACAGGCAGGGTGAAGTGGAACGTGGACATCCTGTGTAGGGTGAACAAGTGGCCGTCATCGGCAGAATTAACAGAGGAGGGTATTGAAACCTGGACATGCACGTGTGCATGGAAGACCACTGCAACGTTAGCTGGAGTAGGAAAGGCACTTCCAGACGAAACAAACACAACTCCATATGCGTATCTCCACGTAGACAAAACGGCGCAACTATTTATTACGCATCCCATCAGCCGCGCGGCATTCTGGGAATGCACAAAATATCAGCAGCATTGCTTCAAGCCAAGCAATTCTGTGGAGCGGTCTCGACACGCAGTGTCTCATCAGTAGAGCGAGGCCTGTTGCCCTCCACCTTACAGGAGGCAAGGACCCTCGCTCGCTGTACGCTACGGCGTTCCTAGTTTGACTCAATGTATAAGGTAACAACTCAACTCAAAATACTCATCATTGGCGTCGTTGTGGAGAATACAAGTAACAACATGAACGTGCAGGATATACTTGTGCGTTCACGCGGAACAGGCGCACGTGTGAAGCAGACATCTGCTTATATGTTATTTCTATTCTCCACGAAAACGCTTGTGATTCATTTGAGTTATGTCCAATACCATATATATAGAGAGGCGTACATCACGTCGGAATTCGACTGCATCTTAAGACGACATAAACAATGGGCATTGTGTATGTGTTGCCAGAGGCAGTGAGCCATCAGGCGTGTGAAAGAGGAAGATCTAACGTTTGGACTGCAGGGTAATATATCGGACGTGGCGCGGAAACATCGGGACGCGGGTTTCCTGTGCAAGTGAGCGAATGGTATTCGGAGAAATAGTCACGGGCACATTAACAAGAGAATGAAAAACACATTGGGCCTGATTGCTGAGAAGGTTGACCTGGGGGATTCCACAGAAAGCCACGGTTGATGGAACAGAGAGCGGCGTGGAGTGAGACGAGAGGGGAGAGGTAGGAGAGTGCGTGGAGGGGAGTAGAGTGAGATGAGAGGGGAGAGGTAGGAGAGTGCGTGGAGGGGAGTAGAGTGAGATGATGTAGGAGCGAGAGGTAGAGGTTAAGTGCATGGAGGATCTTGAAGTTGCTGAATGCGATCTTAAAGTTAACCCAGAATTGGATGTTCAAGCCGGTGGATGGATTCGGAGGATTCGGGGTGTGGGTGAGAAGTCTGGCAGTGACGTTGGATCCTCGAGTGGAGAGGCCAGAGAGGAGAGTCGCAGTCGTCGATTCTGGATGTGATGCAAGCGTGGAGGAAGGTCTCAGCAGCAGCTGGGGTAAATAGATGTTTTACAGGTGGAGTTATGATGTCACAACCATCATCATCAACACCACCAACCACCACCATCGTTACCGCCACAACCACCACCATCATTGCCTCCTCCACTACCCCCATCATCATTGCCATCATCATCACCACGGCTAGCATTATCATTATTAACACCACCACCACCACCACAGTCATCATCACTATCATATCACGACCACCATCGCTACCACCACCATCACCACCATCATTGCCACTGTCATCATCACCACCATGATAACCACTTGGCTGAATCTCAGTCGCATCAGTAGGATGAGATGGATTTTTAAAATCCTCGTAACCATCACCATGACCATTATCATCACAATCAGCTGACCGCACAGGTGGTAGCGGGGAGGGGTTGAGTGGGGGGGCATCCACTGGCGACCAATCGCCTCGGACACGCGCTCGGCCGTGCACACGCCCAGTCTGAAGTCCGCGTGGACCCAAGCGAGAGAGCGAGAGAGAGAGACCTCAACCACCTCCCTCCCTGCCCTCGCACAGCCACCTCCAACACTGCACGGCGCCACTTCCCGCCGCTGCCGTCGCTGTTGCTGCTGCTGCTCCTGCTGCTGTTCCTGCTGCTACTGCTGCTGTTGTTGCTGCTTTTTTTCTGGAGCAGTGGTGGCGTCGTGAGTCGCGCCTTGTCCGTCTGGACGCGACCCCGAGCGAGCCACCACTCCTCACGCTCGGCGGCGCCATGGGGAGGAGATGCGCGGTGTAACGCCGAGGCGAGTAGACGAAGGAGGAGGGGCGAGGCGAGGACACGATGGGAACCAGTGTGGAAAAGGAGCTGTCCACCTTCCAGTGAGTCCTGAACATTTCTCCCTGCCTCCATCCGTGGATTCCCTCCACCTCACCCTCCCGTCTCGCCCCACCACTCCTCCTCCTCCTGTGTTTGCGATCGAATTCTTGTCCCGCGCCCCATGCTCTCTCCGTATCTGGCCTCTGTTTCCGCGGATCGGAGCTCGCGGCCGACCTTTGGTCACCGGGCGCGCATAAACCACAACGTGCGGTCTTAAATCATCATCACCCATAACTAGTACGGTTGGCTACGTACGGTGCGAACGAAGTTCAACATACGTAATCCATCATTTATCGCCGGCCCCGATCTATCCACTGCCGGACGAAGGGTTCACCCCCTAAGAGGTCGTTGCCACGTCTCACGGCCTCGCAGTGTCACGAACCGCTTGGCCTCTCCGCACGGGCTGAATTCACGGCTCCCGTCTGAGCGATGGACGGACGGGCGGGACGTTCTCTCGGGCGCGTTTCTTCCGTTGGCTGCGCACTCCGGTGTTAGTCTCCACAGAGCCCGTCAGTAAGTCAGTTAGTCCGTCAGTTCGTCTGTCCATTAGTCCGTCCGTCAGTCTGTCAGTTAGTTCGTCAGTCAGTCCGTCCGTCAGTCTGTCAGTCCGTCAGTTAGTTCGTCTGTCCATTAGTCCGTCCGTCAATTAGTCCGTCAGTTAGTCCGTCCGTCAGTCTGTCAGTTAGTCTGTCAGTTAGTCTGTCAGTTAGTCCGTCAGTTAATCCGTCAGTCTGTCAGTCCGTCCGTCAGTTAGTCCGTCAGTTAGTCCGTCAGTCTGTCAGTTAGTCCGTCAGTTAGTCCGTCAGTCTGTCAGTCCGTCTGTCACTTAGTCCGTCAGTTAGTCCGTCAATCTGTTAGTCCGTCAGTTAGTCCGTCAATTTGTCAGTTAGTCTGTCAGTTAGTCCGTCAGTTAGTCCGTCAGTCTGTCAGTTAGTCCGTCCGTCAGTCAGTTAGTCTGTCAGTTAGTCCATCAGTTAGTCCGTCAGTCTGTCAGTTAGTCCGTCCGTCAGTTAGTTCGTTTGTCCATTAGTCCGTCCGTCCGTCAGTGAGTCCGTTCCTTCCAGTGACCCGCGTGTCTTGCGTGCCCAAGCCATTTCACGTTTTGCGGAGGTGTGCAATTGTGTCGTCCAACTTGATCTTGCTCGTCCTGTTTAATTCGCGCAATGCTAAGAATGCAGCTCTCCGTCATTGTTGGTACGCTTTCGTTTGTTTTCACGCTGTTTGTGTGGATAAATGTCAATGTTTCAAACTCTTATGTCAAACCAAGCAGGTGATGTACGCGGATTGAAAGTATGCGTTTACAGGCAATTGAAAGGACGCGCGGTACAAGTCATTTTATTTCGATTTAAAGCTTTCGTGACTGCAGGGATTCATCTTCTTGGAGCGTTTTAATAATCATATCAACAACAACAATAAAACGCAAATACATTAAATTAGAATTATTATTTAACACGGGAAAAAGCCACACTGAAATCTTGAGCTTCTGCATTTGTTTTGAGGAGGATCCTGCGAATGAATGAGTGTTTGTTTGGCCTCGTGTGTGTGCCAGATGGCGTTGTGAAACCGTCGGCAGTGGGTGCCCTGATCACTGATCGCGCGTGTGTGTGAGTGCCTGTCACGTGCGATGGGGAGCAGCAGCGCAGCAGTTCGCGTGCTGCGCCTCGAACCCAGCGACCCTGGTTCGATTCCCGCTCACGGCAAACACCAGTGAAGCTTGTCTGAGCCAGCCCCTGGGATCTCCAAGGTCGACTCAGCCTTAAATGAGTACCTGGTTTGGTGTCTAAACATCGCCATTGGGGATACTAAGGCGGCTGGGCGTGGTATTGGCCACCCACCGCGCTGTGTGCCGTCTCGGCCTTCACATGTGCTACTCGCTAACAGCACTTGCCCAAAGTCTGTTGAAGGCTATGTGGGGGATCTTTAAGGCACGTGTATGGAATTAATGAGAGCTTCTCGCAGCTTGTGGGGTAGCCGATAGCACCCGTGTGGAGTAGCCAAGCGGGCCCAGAGGAAGTCGCCCTCCCCAGCATCCCTCTTCACCAACTTCAACTTGGCCTTCACGCTCCGCTCCACGTCACGTGTCTCTCAACTCCCCAAGGTCTCTTTCCCAGCGATAGACAGACCTGGGGGGCACTACAGCCCCTGTCCCACAGACTCGTGCCCCCCCCCCCCCTCCGCCCCTTCGCCCGTCACCCCACCCCTACGAGGTCCCGACCCACACCCAGTCCGGGTTCTCACCCCCCTGTGCCCGCATGCCGCAGGTGGTACCACGGCACCATGTCTCGCCACGTGGCCGAGGCGATGCTGATGCAGAACGGGCAGGAAGGGAGCTACCTGTTCAGGCGGGGGCTGGACGGACAGTTCGTGTTGGCGGCCAGGTTAGCGCATGGCACACCCACGGCACCCCACAGAGCATTCCCTGTACCCTACACCCTGTGTGGTGTCCCCCATAGAGCACTCTCGCCTAACGTCCCTGTATACTTCACTCTGCATAGCACCGACTGCACCACACCCATTGCATATAACACCCGACTTAACATTCTGCACAGCACACCCTAAATAGCGTACCTGTATAGCACGCCTGTATAGCATACCCGCATATCACAACCTGCATAGAACACGCTGCATCGTACACCCATAGCAACCCAACATGTCTAGCACACCTACGTAGTAACCCCATCATCAATCATCACCAAGCCACCCATCCCTTATCATCATTTTCAATAAATAATCATCCATCAATCCATCCATGATTACCATCATCACCAACAATAATCATCATTATGCGTTCACCATTTCAATAATAATCATTAATCCATCCACCACCATCACAATGATTCCCTATCCATGCACCACCACCATCACCGCACCCACGAATCCCCGCCTCCCGCTCGCCAGGTCCAAGGACTCGGTGAGGAATTTCCAGGTGAGCTGGAGCGAGACTCGGGGCTTCTCCTTCGGCTTCACCATCTTCCCCACGGTCAAGGAGTTCGCCGATCACCTCGCCAACGAACCCATCCTGGGCAGTGAGACCGGTCAGCACACCACCACCACCCCACCAAACCAGTCGATCCGCTTGAGACCGGCGCAAGTGCGCGGCACGCGTTCGTTCGCGCGCCACCGGGCGACGGCAGCTCTCTCGGGGTCCGCGTGCTCTCGATGGCGCCCAGCCCACGTGCCCTCTCTCCCCCCCCCAACCCCTCGTGTTGCAGGGGGCCTGATTAGCCTCCGGTTCCCGTTCCCGCGGGAGGTGGCGGAACCTTCCTTCTACGACCCCATCATCGTTCACACGGCGATGCGCTCGGGTCGCACCATCGATGACGTCCCCACATACGCCTCCTCCGTGCGTAACGCCACAGATACACATAGAAAGCCATAGAGACACACAGACACACAGACACCCATAGAGATACATAGAGACCCATAGAGATACTTAGAGACCCACAGAGATACATAGAGACCCATAGCAACCCATAGAGATACATTAAAAGCAATCCACAACCCTGCGGCTGTGGCCATGTAACCCGTACTCGGGACCGCAGAGTGAACCGCGACACGACACGAGCGCTGTCTCTCTCTGCTGAAGCCCTCTCTCGCCGTGGCCAGCAGCAGCAGGCAGCAGCAGCAGGCAGCAGCAGCAGGCAGCAGCAGCAGGCAGCAGCAGCAGCAGGCAGCAGCAGCAGCAGGCAGCAGCAGCAGGCAGCAGCAGCAGCAGGCAGCAGCAGCAGGCAGCAGCAGCAGGCAGCAGCAGCAGCAGCAGGCAGCAGCAGCAGCAGCAGGCAGCAGCAGCAGCAGCAGCAGCAGGCAGCAGCAGCAGGCAGCAGCAGCAGCAGGCAGCAGCAGCAGCAGGCAGCAGCAGCAGGCAGCAGCAGCAGCAGGCAGCAGCAGCAGGCAGCAGCAGCAGGCAGCAGCAGCAGCAGCAGGCAGCAGCAGCAGGCAGCAGCAGCAGCAGGCAGCAGCAGCAGCAGGCAGCAGCAGCAGGCAGCAGCAGCAGCAGGCAGCAGCAGCAGCAGGCAGCAGCAGCAGGCCTCGGCATGGCATCGTGGAGCTCCTGAGCCGCATTGCGACTGCCATCGTGCACAAGAAGAGAATAGCAAGCACCCAGCTCGCTAACAACAATTATTATTTTATTAATTCCCCGACAGTCTGTGTAAACTAAGCAGGGAGAGTCTGTTAGTGATAGGTAACAACATTATTAAGCACACAAATTGTCGCATTGTACTAAATCTAAAATATATATTACACACTTGCATAACCCACCAGCCGCAGGGCCTTCTCGGGAGTGCATCATTGCAGCAGCGCTGTTTCAAGACGTGCAAATCTCTGGTCCTGTGTTGACATCCGCTGTTTCCTCTGCAGGGTTTAGGATTGTGTTAAACAAACTGTGCTGGATTGCCAGACGGTATTGGCGAGGGCATGGCCATGTAACTATAGCACACCCGTCCAACGCAAAAAAGCGATGCCGTACAGAATCTCATCATGCGTGGCCATGGAGCTTCAGGGTCGAACGCAGGGAGGGGTAAGGGCCCTGGAGGGTGTGGGGGGTGGGGCGGTGGGGGGGCCGTGGTGGGGGCTTCCCCCTCCCCTGTGAGAAACCTGTCACCCCCCACGCACACTCTGCTCTCGATCGATGCACGTTCACGGAGCACCCGTCTGCCGGGGCAGGATTAATTAAGGCTCTCCGCGCGCGCGCGCGCGCTCTCACTCACTCATTAACTCACGCACGCACACTCACTCATTAACTCACTCATGCACGCAATCACTCGTGCACTCACTAAACTCGCGCGCACTCTCCCACCCACCCACTGCCTCACCTACGCACTCATTAACCGACGCACTTAAGAGCTCATTCTCACACTCACTAACTCATGCATCCACTCACTAGCTCACCCACACACTCAACCACACACTCACACACAAATGCACGTACATGCATACGCACGAATGAAATCACACACGCGCCCGCACACTCACTCAACAACAATTCGCCACTAAGTGGCGGTGACGTCACCACGGTGCTTGTGCCAGGCTAAGTGCACGTTGAGGCCACGTGAAGTGTTGACTGAGATGAGTGGCCGATGCACCACCTGTGCCCCCTACTGTGCCAACCTGCTGTGCTTTAACCACCCGGCGCTCCGCTCGTTGTTGTGAGGGTCGTTCTTTACTCACTCACACACTCACTAACCTACGAAAACACACACTCACCAACACTCATTAACACACTCACTCACACACTCACTCACTAACACTCACGAACACACTCACTCACACACTCTGCACTCGACATTTTTACCGCTCACGAAACCATTCACTCATGTACTCGTGTTCGCTAACTCACTCACAATCACTCACATTCTCACAGACTCACTAAATCACGCGCACACTCGCTCACTAACTCACACACACTCACGAACAAAAACAAATACCCCCCGTATAGCCTTAACAGAGACTGTAGGAGCAAGTGCTACTAGCGAGCACCTGTGAAGGCCGGAACGGCGCACGCGAACTCTCACTCACTCACTAACGCGAATTCGTTTTCTGCTCCACTTCCCGCAAACGCCGTAAACCCACAGCCCTCACCGGGGGGTGGTCGGCGGTGAGAGCTTGGCGAGTGTTGGAATGTGGGCGAGGGAGGTGTGGGCGAGGGAGGTGTGGGCGAAGGAGGTGTGGGCGAGGGAGGTGTGGGCGAGGGAGGTGTGGGCGAGGGAGGTGTGGGCGAGGGAGGTGTGGGCGAGGGAGGTGTGGGCGAGGGAGGTGTGGGCGAGGGAGGTGTGGGCGAGGGAGGTGTGGGCGAGGGAGGTGTGGGCGAGGGAGGTGTGGGCGAGGGAGGGGTGGGCGAGGGAGGTGTGGGCGAGGGAGGTGTTGGTGATGGAGTTGAGGGTGAAGGAGTGACCGGGTGAGGAGTTGCGAGCGGCCGAGTAGCGGTTAACGCGCTCCACTACGATCCCCGAATATTTGAACCGGCCCTGTACCTCCACTTGTTAGACTCAGCCTCAAATCAATACTGTATCTGGCGAGGTGTGTAAACATCGCCACGAGGGAAACAAAGGGGGCCGGGTGGGGTTCTGGCCACCCACCCCCTCGTGTGCTGTGCTGACCTTTAAAGTGCTCACTATCAGCACTTGCCCCGACAGTCTGCTGCAGGCTACACGGGGGATCTGTGTCTTTATCTCTGACGTCAGACGACACCGCGAGGTCTCGACCCCTTTCCACTCTCGGGGTCTCTCTCCCGTTCACCTTCGCGATTCGCCTTCGCGAGTCTCAGCCCCGGTTTAATGGAAAACAAATCTGCCAAGCCAGTCACTTGAGAGAGCCTCATTCATATAGACGCACGTGCCTACACTTCAGCACGATATTCGCACATGTACGCAATTGTTTATAATACAATACACAATAATAATGGTCAATCCAAAATATAAACTATATTTTGTTTTACCACGGAAGGCCCACTGAGCTATCTGGGTCTTTTTCAGAAGCCACCTGGCCACAAATGATAGTTCAACGAAGTGGCTTTTCACGTGGAAATGTAAAGCAACCAAATACTCTAAACGCATGATTCTAAATGTCGAGGGAACACCCGGAAGACTCGGAGGAAGATCCACGCGACCCCGGGGAGAAAATGCAAACTTCAAATATACAGCAGGCATCAGAGTCACGAACGAACCCACGACCTCCTGTATACCAGGCGAGGGCGTTAACATCTCCCCAAAGAGACTACGATGAGTCTCATTTGCAAGAGTGACCTGGAGTCACATTAGTCTGCCAGTAAAAGGGGAAGGGGGGTGGTGATGAATGTGGAATCCTCACGCCGGTGGGGGGGATCTTTAAATCCCCCTGTGAGTGGACGGCGCGTGGTGGTGTTACGGCTATCTCGCACCCTGAAATGTGACACCCTGCAATGTTAATCAGGGCGGCGACTGTGCTCAAACTGTGACCCTCTGCAACGAGTGGCAAGCGCTCTGCCGCCGGGCCGCCTCACTGTGGGTGGGGAAAGGGGATGTGGAAGTGGGGGGTAGCAGAGGAGAATGACCCCTCTTTGGTTATGTCCATCCCTGCCTCTACCCTCAACCCAGGTGGGGACGAAGGAGGGATTCCTCAACAAACAGGGCAACCGCGTCAAGGTGAGCGATCACCATCTACCAGATGGGTTCAACCCCGCACCCAGGTCCACCCGCCAGTGGAGGCCCTTTGGTGACGAACATCACCGCTCTGTATTTTTTCAGTCACGTGATATGCAGAAGGGTCGCTCTTTAAACATTGTTGTTTTTCACTTAAGGCCACACACAAGCGGTATTATCAACGATGGTGTTCAGTTGTTTTATGTTCATTGTCCTCTGAAAATAACTCCGCTCTATTTGCTTTGAGGTTCCTCCATCCAGCAGTGGATTGCCAGCGAGCTTTATACTTTTCATAATTAGTACATTATTAATACATCTACATTTTTAGTATGAAGGTTATATTGCACAAAATAAAACTCAACACGTTCGTCAATAACGCTGTGGCCTTACATAACAAAAACAATACAATCGGTGACGTTTCGGGCAATGGCCTTTTTACAATACACACAGCAACACGATGTTATAGGTTGGCACTGACAGCCGATATTCTCTGCTCCTGCGATATTCAAGATTGCCTAACAGCCCATTGTCAATTCCATTGTCAATACTATTGTCAATCCCATTGTCAATCCCATTGTCAATCATATTGTCAATCCCATTGTCAATTCCATTGTCAATCCCATTGTCAATCCCATTGTCAATCCATTGTCAATGCATTGTCAATTCCATTGTCAATCCATTGTCGATCCATTGTCAATCCCATTGTCAATTCCATTGTCAATCCAATTGTCAATCCATTGTCAATTACATTGTCAATTCATTGTCAATTCCATTGTCAATCCCATTGTCAATTCCATTGTCAATTCATTGTCAATCCCATTGTCAATTTAATATTCAATCCCATTGTCAATCCATTGTCAAGTCCACAAGGGCTGAACTCTCCGGCTTTAGACGATCTTCGGTTACATTTATTTTTCCTACGCATTGTCCCATGTGGCACGGCTTTGAGTAGTGCCGGGGGCCCTGAGGGAGTGGATCGGGGCTGGAGGGGGGCAGGGAGAGAGGGAATGGTGGTGGTGGGGGGGGGGGGTAGTGGGAGGAAGGGGGCAGGTGAAGGGGATGGGGCGCAGCGGGGATGGGAGCTCTTCGTGCACTGCGCTACGACCCCGGCGAGCAGAGTTCGATTCCCGCCCACGACCAATAACCCCCAAAATGTGTGCGTGTTGCCTTGTGTAAACATCAGCGCTGCGGTCACCTACCACTTGGTGTGCTGTGCCTACCTTCATAACGGAACATGTCCCACGGGTCTGTTAAAGGCTACACGGGGGACCTCTCCTTTTGCTCTTCCCGTGGTTTGTGTCACAGACGTGGAAGCGCCGCTGGTTCACGCTGCAGAGGAACGAGCTCAAGTACTTCAAGGACAGGAAGGTGACGCGAGCCTGAGGCCAGACTCCAGCAGAACCCCCTCTATCGCCGAGATGTAGACTGGCGGGGTAGATGCTGCTGTGTACACACGTGTGTACACACGTGTGTACACATTTGTACACACGTGTGTACACATATGTATACACATGTATACAAACACACAAAGACAAATATCTCCCGTATAGCTTTAATAGACTGTTGGGGCAAGTGCTGTTAGCAAGAAACATATGAAGGCCGATACGGCACACGAGGGGGTGGGTGGCCAGCACCACGCCTGGGCTACCTTTGTCTCCCCAGTGGCGATGTTTACAAACCCCTCCAGGTACTTATTTGAGGCTGAGTCGACCTAGGAGAAGCCCAGGACCGGTTAAGATAATCGTCACTCGTGTTGGCAACCGTCAGCGGAATCGAACTCGGATTACCGGCCTTCATAGCGGTGCGCGTTAAACGCCTCACTGCCGCTCCGCCCTGCACACACGCACACCAGACACACAAAGACACACACGCACGCACAGACACACACACACACAGACACACAAAGACACGCACGCACAGACACACACACACAGACACACAAAGACATACACGCACGCACAGATACACAGACACACGCACGCACAGACACACGCATGCACAGACACACACACAGACACATAAAGACACACACGCACAGACACACACGCACAGACACACACGCACAGACACACAAAGACACGCATGCACAGACACACACACAGACACACAAAGACACACACGCACGCACAGACACACACACAGACACACAAAGACACACACGCACAGACACACGCACGCACAGACACACACACACAGACACACAAAGACACACACGCACGCACAGACACACACGCACAGACACACAAAGACACACACGCACGCACAGACACACAAAGACACACGCCACAGACACATGCATGCACAGACACACACACACAGACACACAAAGACACACACGCACGCACAGACACACAGACACACGCACGCACAGACACACGCACGCACAGACACACACACAGACACACAAAGACACACGCACGCACAGAGACGCGCGCACGAGTCACCGTTTTCGCCAAATCTTACGACACGCACACGCGTGTCTCCCACGCCTGGGTAGGAGCTGGTGATGGTTTATGGATGAGGGTGGTTGCGGGTTCAAGGTTGAAAGGGGATGGGGAAGTTGGGTGGGGGTTGAACACGTTCCAGGTTGAAGGGCTGGGGGGGGGGGCGCTTGATGGGGGGCGGGGGGGCATTAGATTGGCGCGCGTGAAGAGACGTGTGTCGCGGATCTGGTTGGTGGGGGGGGGGGGCGAGATGGATTGGAGGGGGAGTCATATTTGATATGGACGTCTGTGAACCTAGTGGACATCTGTGAAAAAGCTTTATATACTCGAGTCTAAATACAGATTCTGAATCTGAGATGAGGAGATGTGCGGGAACCATTTTCCTTCCCCCACCGCCCCCTCCTCTACTATTATTCCTCAGCCCCCAACTCGTTTACCACGCCAAGGACCCAATTAAAGTTATAACCACATACTTGGTGTAGTTTTGCATTCGGCCTTGCTACCAGGGCTTCTTTATGCCTGGACCACAGCACGAGGCCAGTGATGACATCGGGCCCCATGACATTTAAGCTTCGTTCACATTAAACCACGGTAACATGGGGTAGGTTCACATTAAACCACGGTACCATGGGGTTGGTTCACAATAAACCACGGTAACATGGGGTAGGTTCACAATAAACCACGGTAACATGGGGTAGGTTCACATTAAACCACGGTACCATGGGTAGGTTCACATTAAACCACGGTACCATGGGTAGGTTCACATTAAACCACGGTACCATGGGTAGGTTCACATTAAACCACGGTACCATGTGGTAGGTTCACAATAAACCACGGTACCATGGGTAGGTTCACATTAAACCACGGTACCATGGGTAGGTTCACAATAAACCACGGTAACATGGGTAGGTTCACATTAAACCACGGTAACATGGGGTAGGTTCACATTAAACCACGGTGCCATGGGTAGGTTCACATTAAACCACAGCATCAGTGCGCCTCTCGTTCTACTTTTAAACATTGGACTATGGTACCAGGAACTCGTTTGCATCAGCACACGGTGTCAGGGGAAATAAAAACAAAGTTACTATCTCGGTAGCAGGGGCCATGTTTACAGTGGGGCTGAGATGAGTTACATTTATCGGCTGACTCAGCTGGTGCTGGTGGCGGCTGTTGCTGTTGGTGGTTGTTGTTGTTATTTTCCGAAGCAACAACAACACCACGCGGTCTGATTTTATTGTGGCGGCACCCGTGACCAGGACACGGAGCCAATCAAAGCCCTGGACCTGAGCCGGTGCACGGCAGTGCAGTTCGACTACAGCCGGGAGAAGGTGAACTGCTTCTGGTGAGGATTCAACGTGCCCCTCGATCTCACACTCACCAGCACACACTCACCAGCACACATTCACCAGCACACTCACCAGCACACACTCACCAACAAAGACAAATAACCCCCGTATAGCCTGAACAGACTGTAGGGGCAAGTGCTGTTAGCGAGCACCTATGAAGGCCAGCACGGCACACGAAGGGGTGGGTGGCCAGCACCATGCCCGGCCGCCTTTGTCTTTCCAGTGGCGATGTTTACACACCGCACTAGGTACTCATTTGAGGCTGAGTAGACCTAGGGGAGGCCCAGGACCGGTTCAAATAATTGTCACACACACAAACACTCACCAAACACACACTCTCTCGCCAACACATTTTAACCAACACTCACCAAACACACTCACCAACATTCACAAAATACACTCACCAACACTCACTCACCAAACACACTCACCTACACACAGTCACTCACCAAACACACTCACCGAATACACTCACCAACACACATCTCACTAATAACGAGACGCTGGACTCGAAGAGGGCCTTGCAACAACATCGTCGTCGTCGTTGTCATTGTAATCGATTCCATGAGGATCACCGTCATTGTCACCTACAATCCTCACCACTACTCACTATCACCACCACCATCAACAACACTACTATCATCATCAGCATTATCACCACCATCATAAATTGTACCAGCTACACCATCACCACCACTTGCATCAAAGTATTTGGTGCTGCTGCGTTGGCAGTGGCGCACGAGCACAGGAAACGAAAGCCACGTAGCCGTGGCTCGCGCTACGAGGAAGGGGCATTGCCTCTGCGTTGTTGTCGGGCCTGTGCTCACCCAGCACAGGCTCGACAACAACGTGCAACGACGCTAGGGACTAACCGCAGCGACACAGAGCGCCGCTGCTCCTGCCGTGGGTTTGTCTGGGCTTAACCGCGTGAATGTGAAACGAAATAAGATTGCCCCCCGAAACGTCGTCTCTGATATTTGTCCCCTTCTGAGGACACAGCAGCGCTACTGACGAGCGTATCGAGTCCCTTCCCGAGTGTCGGTCAACGTGACCCCCCCCAACCCCCCGTCACCTTCCACCCCACGCTCGTGCTGCTGTCTCCCAGCCTCGTGTTCCCGGAGAGGACTTTCTTCCTGTGCGCCAAGAACGCGTTGGAGGCTGACGAGTGGATCAAGCTCCTGCGCTGGAAGATGGTGAGTGGCACACACAGAGGTACAAAGGTAAAGATCCCCCTCGAGCGCACTGTTTGGGGCAGAGTGCTGGTAGCGAGCACGTACGAAGGCCGACACGGCACACGGGTGGGGGGGGGGGGCAGCACCACGCTCGGCCGCCTTTGTATCCCTTGTGGTGATGTTTACACGCGGCACCAGGTGCTCATTTGAGCCCGAGTCGACATAGGGGAGGCCCAGGACCGGTTCAGAAGATCGTCAATGTTGGTGGCGGTGAACGTGAATCGAACTCGGGTATCAGGGTCTATAACACAGTGCGGTAACCGCTGCACCACCGCTCCCACACGCACACCCCCTCCCCCCCAAATCCCATCTCGCCAGGTAGTGGTGGCTGTGCACGTGGCCTGTAATCCAGCACTGTGGAGTCACTGAGGATTGGTGGATGACACAACTCTTGTGCATCTCCCAACCCGTGAGTGTCGAGGGAGTGCCATACCCTGTCTTTCCAGGAGAAGGCAGTACAAGAAGTCGATTAATCGACATCTGTTTCCATCTGTACGGGGATAGAGCGTTGCCCCCTCGTGCTCTGTGTGGGTTTTTTCCGGGTGCTCCGGTTTCCTCCCACGTGGCATAATCAACACGAACTCATCATTCATTGGCTGGAAATATCTTTCGATAAAAGCCCAATGGAGCAGCAGCAGCAAGACCCTCTTGAAAAAGAGTGCTGCGACTCAGCGTGCCTCTCCTGGATAGATAAGTCACCGATTACTTATTACCATTGGTACAGGCGTCGCCACACGCAGCCTGGCACTGCTGCGGTCATCAATGTGCAGTCAGGCGACTCGCACTTCCCCTTGCGTGTGAATGCATGTGTGTGCGTGTGAATGTGTGTGTGTGTGCGTGTGAATGTGTGTGTGTGTGCGTGTGAATGTGTGTGCGTGTGAATGCGTGTGTGTGTGCGTGTGAATGTGTGTGTGTGTGCGTGTGAATGCATGTGTGTGCGTGTGAATGCGTGTGTGCGTGTGAATGCATGTGTGTGTGCGTGTGAATGCGTGTGTGTGTGAATGCGTGTGTGTGCGTGTAAATGCATGTGTGTGTGTGAATGCATGTGTGTGTGCGTGTGAATGCATGTGTGTGTGTGTGAATGCGTCTGTGTGTGCGTGTGAATGCATGTGTGTGTGCGTGTGAATGCATGTGTGTGCGTGTGAATGCATGGATGTGCCCGTGTGAATGCATGTGTGTGTGCGTGTGAATGCGTGTGTGTGCGTGTGAATGCGTGTGTGTGTGCGTGTGAATGCGTGTGTGTGTGAATGCATGTGTGTGTGCGTGTGAGTGCATGTGTGTGTGTGCGTGTGAATGCATGTGTGTGTGTGCGTGTGAATGCATGTGTGTGTGCGTGTGAGTAAATGTGTGTGTGTGCGTGTGAATGCTTGTGTGTGTGCGTGTGAATGCGTGTGTGTGTGCGTGTGAATGCATGTGTGTGTGTGAATGCATGTGTGTGTGTGAATGCATGTGTGTGTGAATGCATGTGTGTGTGAATGCATGTGTGTGCATGTGAATGCATGTGTGCGTGTAAATGCGTGTGTGTGTGCGTGTGAATGCGTGTGTGTATGTGTGAATGCTTGTGTGTGTGCGTGTGAATGCATGTGTGTGTGCGTGTGAATGCATGTGTGTGTGTGCGTGTGAATGCAAGTGTGTGTGCGTGTGAATGCATGCGTGTGTGTGAATGCATGTGTGTGTGAATGCATGTGTGTGTGCATGTGAATGCATGTGTGTGTGCGTGTGAATGCATGTGTGTGTGTGCGTGTGAATGCATGTGTGTGTGTGCGTCTGAATGCAAGTGTGTGTGCATGTGAATGCAATCGTTCGTGTGCGTGTGAATGCATGTGTGTGTGAATGCATGTTTGTGTGTGCGTGTGAATGCATGTGTGTGTGTGCGTGTGAATGCATGTGTGTGTGTGCGTGTGAATGCATGTGTGTGTGCGCGTGTGAATGCATGTGTGTGCGTGTGAATGTATGTGTGTGAATGCATGCGTGTGTGCGTGTGAATCCATGTGTGTGTGTGCGTGTGAATGCGTGTGTGTGCGTGTGAATGCGTGTGAATGCGTGTGTGTGCGTGTGAATGCATGTGTGTGTGTGCGTGTGAATGCATGTGTGTGTGTGCGTGTGAATGCATGTGTGTGTGTGCGTGTGAATGCAAGTGTGTGTGCGTGTGAATGCATGCGTGTGTGCGTGAATGCATGTGTGTGTGAATGCATGTGTGTGTGCGTGTGAATGCATGTGTGTGTGTGTGCGTGTGAATGCATGTGTGTGTGCGTGTGAATGCAAGTGTGTGTGCATGTGAATGCATGCGTTTGTGTGCGTGTGAATGCATGTGTGTGTGAATGCATGTGTGTGTGTGCGTGTGAATGCATGTGTGTGTGCGCGTGTGAATGCATGTGTGTGCGTGTGAATGCATGTGTGTGTGAATGCATGTGTGTGTGCGTGTGAATGCATGTGTGTGTGTGCGTGTGAATGCGTGTGTGTGCGTGTGAATGCGTGTGAATGCGTGTGTGTGCGTGTGAATGCATGTGTGTGTGTGCGCGTGTGAATGCATGTGTGTGTGTGCGTGTGAATGCATGTGTGGTGACGTCACCGTCCGGCAAAACAACCCCCTACCTCCTCGCGGTGCCGGACGGGCAACTCTGTCGTGGACAGTGCTGTGGGGGGAGTTCCAATTTTGATTGGCTCCTCCCCTCATGGCATATGTGTCCACCACAGGGGCTAAACGGGGGCTCTGGACGGGTGCGAGGGGCTGGTAACCCCTCCACCTTCAATTAATTACCACAAAACCACGAATTAAAGTGAAATATGTAACAACTAAGCTTGTGCCGGAGGCCCCGGGGGGCCAGGCGTCTATGACGTCTCCTGGCCAAACCCCAATTGGCGGAGCCAGGAGATTGAATACCTACCCTCGGGGCTACTCCAGAAACAACGAAAAGCCACTACGGGTGGCCACGTGGAATGTTCGAACGCTCACTGCAGAGGAGAGGCTGCCACTCCTCTGTCGGGAGCTGGACCGGTACCGCCTGGATCTATGCGGCATTCAGGAGGTCCGGTGGACCGGCTCTGGCTCCTGCCACCATGAGGGGTGGACAGTCCTCTACTCGGGGCAGCAGACTGCCAAACAACAGGGTGTGGGTCTTCTTTTGAACAAAAGAATGAAGGGGGCGTGGGAGCGTGGCGGTGAGGTGTGGGAAGCTGTAAGCCCCAGGCTACTTTGGGCTCGCCTTCCCATCAACCGGAGGCGAGGAATGGTGGTCGTGGTTACTTATGCCCCCACCGAAGATGAACATCCGTGGAGGGATGCAGGCAAAGCCGATGAGTCAGATGCCTTCTATGACCTCCTGTCACAGGTGCTGGCTAAAGTGGCCCCTCGGGATAGAGTCATCATGTTGGGTGACTTCAATGCCCGAGTTGGTCATGATACTGGCACCTGGTCTGGAGTGATTGGAGGGCATGGGCCAGATCAGCTCAATAACAATGGTAGGAGGCTGCTAGATTTTTGTGCAGCCCATGGGCTTGTAATTACCAACACGCTGTTCCGGCATCGGCGCATCCACACAACATCATGGATGCATGCCGGGTCCAAGCAAGAACATCTGCTGGACTACATAGTGACGGACCAGCGAATGCGAGCCCATGTCCTTGACACCAGGACCTACCGTGGAGCTGATCTGCCCTCTGACCATCGACTAGTCATCTGTAAGATGCGCCTGCCATTCTTCCACTCCGGTGGTGGGTGTACACCCAGGACCCCATTCCAACCTAAAGTGGCCTGGTCTCAGTTATCTGATGAAAGTTGCAAGCGAGAATTTCATCATCGCTTGCGGCTGGGATTGGCATCGTCCCCGACTCCTCCTGATGTCGAGGGTAAATGGGCGAGGTTTAGGACTGTGACTCATGCAGCTGCAATGGCTGCTTTGGGTACGCGGTCCAGACCTCCCCAGACACCCTGGATGACAGAGGAGTTGTTCAGGATGGTTGAGAAAAAGCGACAGGCCCACTGCCATCGGCTACAGAATCCCACGTCAGAGAATGAGGAGGCTTACCGCAGCCTTCGCTCGGAGGTTCGGAGAGCCGTGAGGCGCTGCAAGGATGGGTGGTGGTCGCGGGTTGCTGAGGAGATGGAGTCTGCCTCAGTGGCCCGTGATCACAAATCGCTATTTAACTCCATCAAAAAAGTAACCTGCAGCGCCACACCTATTACCATCATTAGGGGAAAAAACGGTGATCCAATTTCCGACCCCCAGGAACAGGTTCGCAGATTTGCTGAGCATTTCTGTGAGGTCCTGGGGGAGGGAAAATCCGACAGCCAGGAAAACATCGTGGCACAAAGTGAGGATGACCCTGCTGAGGCTGCGGTGCCTCAAATATTGGATGAAGTCACCCCCTGTGAGTGGCTGGCTGAGGTGCCATCTGCTGAGGAAGTATTGAAGGCGATCCGGAGTCTGAGACCAGGAAAGGCAGCGGGCAGAGATGATCTCCCAAGCGAAATGCTGAGGGAGGGTGGCGTTTGTGCACAGACTGCCCTATATGACATCATAACAACAGTCTGGACCACTGGACGGGTTCCGCAGGATTGGAAGGATGCCCTGGTGGTCCCCCTTTTTAAGAAGGGGGACCGCACAGACTGTAACAACTACAGGGGCATCTCACTCCTCAGTGTGCCGGGAAAGGTCCTGGCAAGGATTATTCAGCATCGCCTTGCCAGGCACGCTGAGGAGAGGCTTGCGGAGCCCCAATGCGGTTTCAGGAAAGGGCGGTCCTGCACAGATGCCATATTTTCTGTCCGTCTGCTACAGCAGAGGTGTAGGGAATTCCAACAAGACCTACATCTCTGCTTTATTGACCTGGTCAAGGCCTATGATACCATCAGTAGGCCTGGGCTCTGGGTCGTTCTTCGTGCTTTTGGAGTACCTGACCCTCTGCTCACGATCATTAAGGACCTTCATGATGGTGAGCGGGCCCGGGTAAAACTACGTGGCCGGGAGTCAGAGCCATTCCCTGTACACCTTGGGGTGCGACAGGGATGTCCTCTGGCTCCCACATTATTTAACATCTATTTTGACCACGTAGTTCGTGAAGCCTTCAATAGCTGTACCGGGGGAATCTCCATATGGTACAGATATAATGGGAGGCTAATCGATGCCCGGGTGCGGTCAAGGGATGGCTCCCTATTGCTCAACCACGTTATGTATGCTGATGACTTGGTAATAGCTGCTCAGTCAGAGGAGGAGTTGGAGACGCTGCTGCTGAGACTGGAGCATGCCACTAAGAGGTGGGGCCTTACCATCAGCCCCACCAAAACTAAGCACCTGCCTGGGTATTTTGTACCATCGGACACTCCACCCCCACAACTCCCAATCGGTGATGGGGCAGTTGTGGAGAGAGTGGAGAGTTTCCCATACCTGGGCAGTGTGCTTATGACTGGCTCCAGTTTAACAGCAGAGGTCTCACTCCGAATCAGTCGAGCGGCAATATCTTTTCATCGGTTGCGTAACGCTGTGTGGAAGCTACCTGGTCTGTCGCTCTGCACTAAGCTTCAGGTCTTCTCGGCCACGGTCATTCCCTCCCTTCTCTACGCTTGCGAAACGTGGACCCCCCTAATGGAACATCTTCGCCGGTTAGAAACATTTAGGCTGACCTGCCTACGATCCATCCTGGGTTTAACCAGACTGGATTGTGTGAGGAGCTCACAAATCCTTGAAAGATCTGGGCAGGGTCCCATCGGTGAGCTCCTCCGGCAGGCAAGGCTGCGATGGCTGGGTCATGTAGCCCGCATGCCCAGCCACCGCATGCCGAAACAGCTTTTGTTTGGCCGGATTGAGGGGGCTAAGCGGGCGCGGCACGGGCTAGAGAAGAGATGGAGTGATGTGGTACAGGAGGACGTGGAGCTGAGTGGACTTGCCGATGACTGGTACCAGCGGTGTCAAGATCGGCCTCTGTGGAGGAGGCTCGTGAAGGATGCTACTGGGCAGTTGGAGGCAGTCGCCCTCCAACAACAACGGAGGGCGGAGGAGCGACGCTCACAACAGCGAGCGGAGCGCCGGGTGGCTAAAGCACAGCAGGTTGGCACAGTAGGGGGCACAGGTGGTGCATCAGCCAGTCATCTCAGTCAGTCGACCCGTGGCACCTGGGTCTGCCCCGTGACCTCCTGCCAGCGGGCGTTCGACACTTCACGTGGCCTCAGGGTGCACATAGCCTGGCACAAGCGTCGTGGTGACGTCACCGCCACTTAGTGGCGAATGGCGGTTGTTGTTGTTGTTGTTGGTGATGTCACCGCCATTCAGTGGCGAATGGCGGTTGTTGTTGTTGCATGTGTTTGTCCGTGCCTGTGAATGCGCTACCAGCACCAACAACATCAGCACTGGTGAGACAAAGGCGGTCAGGCGTGGTGCTCGCCACCCATCCCCTCGTGTGCTGTGCATGCCCTTCATATGTTCTCACTAACAGCACTTGACCGAACAGTTTGTCAAGGCTATGCGGGACATCTGTGTCTTTGTGTAAATGCATCTGTGCGCGCATGTATGCACGTGCACATCAGCTAGCCAAGCAGTGGCTACTTCCTCCGGTATTTGAGGCACGGCAGCCCCAAACGGGTTTACCTCGCCTTGCCCCATGATATTTCAGAACCCTGTTTCTGAGGGTCGGAGATCGGATCGCCAGTCTTTCTCTTAAGGAAGGAAATTTGTGGGGTGCTGACAGTTACTTTTCTGATGGAATTAATGATTTATGATTGGGTGGTACTGATGCATCAGTGAGCTCCTCTGGCTGGCGAGGCGGCATTGGCTGGGTCATGCAGCACGCATTCCCAGCCACCGCAGCTTCTGTTTGGCCAGATAGAGGGGGATAAACGGGCTGGAAAAGAGTTGGACTAATGCGGTATAGGAGGATGTGGAGCTGAGTGGACTTGCCAAAGACTGGGACAAGCGGTGTCAAGATTGGCCTCTGTGGAGGCTCATGAAGGACGCAGATGGGCAGTTGGAGGCAGTCGCCCTCCATTAACACATTCCTGCGGAGGGAGCTGGTAGGAACGTTGGGTTGCTCGGTCAGGCCAGGGTCAATGGCGGCGTGGTGTATTCCGCAAATATGCCCGACTGAGGGCGGGCACAAGCCGGCGTGAGTAGTTTTATAAGGGCACCACGGGGTGACCAGCCCCTCCCCACCCTCCCCACCCAGCCCCTCCCCACCCTCCCCTCCCCACCCAGCCCCACCCTCCCCACCCAGCCCCTCCCCACCCTCCCCTCCCCACCCAGCCCCTCCCACACCCTCTGCATAATTACACTAATTAACATAATTTTGGATAAATTATGCAAATTTCAAATTTCATTTAATTTTCATTATTTTCATCAATTTCATGACACCCACATATACAACACCGCCCAGCCCCACCCCTCCCATTTTTGGATGCACGACGGACAGACGGACACAATAATCTCCTGTGGGCTGGTGTAACCAGGAGGTTCCTACCAGTATCAATCGAGGGTGCAGGAGCGACGCTCACAACAATGAGCGGAGCGCCGGGCGGCTAAAACGCAGCAAGTTGGCACAGTCAACCCATGGCACTTGCTGGGTCTGTCCCATGACCTGCCAGCAAGCCTTCCTCACTTCACATGGCCTCAAGGTGCACCTATCCTGGCACAAGCGCCGTAATGACGACACCGCCACTTAGTGGCCAGCGGCGGTTGTTGTTGTTGTGCATGTGTGCGTCGGTGTGTGTAAAGTGGTGCGTGTGTAAAGTGAAGTGGTGGCAGAGTGGTTAGCGCACTGCACTACTAAACCGACCACCTGGCTTCAATTTCGGGCAACATCAGTGGCAAGCGATTATCCGACTTACCTAATGCGGTGTGTAAACGTCAGTACATTGGGAGACAAAGGCGTCCGGTTGTGGTGTTGTCCAAACCACGTCCTCGTGTGCCGTACCGGCCTTCATCGGTGCTAACGACACTTGCCCCAAACAGTGTATGCAGCTAAACGGGGGATCTCTATCTTTGTGCGCGTGTTGTGTGTCCGATCGGCAGAATCAAGAACAGAAACAAAGATTGCTGCGGAAAAACAAAACCATGTAGGTGGACACTCGGTTACACACTCACCTGAATTGATGGACATCTGCGAATGTGAATATCTGAGCTGGTTAGCCTCGTTGTAGATTAACGTCTAGGAAGGTGAACATCTGAACTAGTGAACATCTTTGTATGTGAACATCTAACCTGGTGAACATCCTTTTAGGGCTGTAGGCGAACATCTGGGAAGGTGAACATCTGACCTGGTGAAAATCTTTGTAGGTGAACACCCGGGTCAGCGATCACCTGGACAGAACATCCGAGGTGTTGAACACCAGGGCAGATGAACGCCTGGACAGATGAACACTTCCCCGCCATGCCTTCGGGGAGACGATTCACCACGGGGAGGGGGACGAAGGGGATTAGGGAACCCCCTTAGGGGTCTGCTTGGAGTGGCGCCGACCTCGGGGGACTCGACTGCTCTGGACCTGGCCGCGGACCCTCAACCCCACGGGTTGGACTCCCTGTCGGGGCCAAGCCTGTTTTCGCGTCGATAGTTTTGTTGTTAGTGTGTGTGTTTCCACTCGCGGTCGGGTCCGCTGGCGAGCGGTAGCTCCCGTAGCCACACAGCACTCCACAGCTACTGCACACACAGCACGCCACACCTACTGCACACACAGCACTCCACAGCTACTGCACACACAGCACGCCACACCTACTGCACACACAGCACTCCACAGCTACTGCACACACAGCACGCCACAGCTACTGCACACACAGCACGCCACATCTACTGCACACACAGCACTCCACAGCTACTGCACACACAGCACTCCACAGCTACTGCACACACAGCACGCCACATCTACTGCACACACAGCACGCCACACCTACTGCACACACAGCACTCCACAGCTACTGCACACACAGCACGCCACACCTACTGCACACACAGCACGCCACATCTACTGCACACACAGCACGCCACACCTACTGCACACACAGCACGCCACATCTACTGCACACACAGCACGCCACATCTACCGCACACACAGCACTCCACAGCTACTGCACACACAGCACGCCACATCTACTGCACACACAGCACTCCACAGCTACTGCACACACAGCACTCCACAGCTACTGTACACACAGCACGCCACAGCTACTGCACACACAGCACTCCACAGCTACTGCACACACAGCACGCCACATCTACTGCACACACAGCACTCCACAGCTACTGCACACACAGCACTCCACAGCTACTGCACACACAGCACGCCACACCTACTGCACACACAGCACTCCACAGCTACTGCACACACAGCACGCCACACCTACTGCACACACAGCACTCCACAGCTACTGCACACACAGCACGCCACAGCTACTGCACACACAGCACGCCACATCTACTGCACACACAGCACTCCACAGCTACTGCACACACAGCACTCCACAGCTACTGCACACACAGCACGCCACATCTACTGCACACACAGCACGCCACACCTACTGCACACACAGCACTCCACAGCTACTGCACACACAGCACGCCACACCTACTGCACACACAGCACGCCACATCTACTGCACACACAGCACGCCACACCTACTGCACACACAGCACGCCACATCTACTGCACACACAGCACGCCACATCTACCGCACACACAGCACTCCACAGCTACTGCACACACAGCACGCCACATCTACTGCACACACAGCACTCCACAGCTACTGCACACACAGCACTCCACAGCTACTGTACACACAGCACGCCACAGCTACTGCACACACAGCACTCCACAGCTACTGCACACACAGCACGCCACAGCTACTGCACACACAGCACGCCACAGCTACTGCACACACAGCACTCCACAGCTACTGCACACACAGCACTCCACAGCTACTGCACACACAGCACGCCACAGCTACTGCACACACAGCACGCCACATCTACCGCACACACAGCACGCCACAGCTACTGCACACACAGCACTCCACAGCTACTGCACACACAGCACTCCACATCTACTGCACACACAGCACGCCACAGCTACTGCACACACAGCACTCCACATCTACTGCACACACAGCACTCCACAGCTACTGCACACACAGCACTCCACAGCTACTGCACACACAGCACGCCACAGCTACTGCACACACAGCACGCCACAGCTACTGCACACACAGCACTCCACATCTACTGCACACACAGCACTCCACAGCTACTGTACACACAGCACGCCACAGCTACTGCACACACAGCACTCCACAGCTACTGCACACACAGCACGCCACAGCTACTGCACACACAGCACTCCACAGCTACTGCACACACAGCACGCCACAGCTACTGCACACACAGCACGCCACATCAATTGTGACGATCCGTCGTATCACGGGTGGTGTGACTCGTGATCACGCACGGGGGGGGGGGGGGAGTGACGCAGACGCCGCCCGAGTCAGTGCCGAGGCGCTCCGCGAGGTGGCGACACAGACCGCGGCGTGGCGCTGTGAGCGCCACGCCAACAGAGGCCGCACACCGAGCGAGAGACGACAAGGGGGTGCGAAGCTCCAAACACCATCCAGCTCGTCACTTCGTCACATACCCACCAGTTACCGTCACCGATTAGCCGCAGCCAGCCACTAGTGCTATCCCTACCCCCGAACACTAAATAACAGCCAATCATTTCTCGAGTACGAGCCCAAAAGAACTCGCCCCACTCGTCATCAGCACGAGGCTTTGTAACAGATCCGAGCCCTTCTTCGACTGACCATAACCCTAGACAACTAGCAACCGTCCCACTAACCTAACTCGACGAGCAAACGGTTCCATAGGACGAACCCTAACCAGCCACAAGTAATCGTAGATAACCAGCTGGTCACCCAGCCACCCAGCTACCCAGCCACAAGGACGAGGCATAGCCCAATCTGACGATAGCCCACCAGTCAATAGCAATAGCTCTAAATTCGTGATCCGCCAGGAAGTGTCTAACTGTGTTGTTGGCCTGACTGGATGTGCTTCACATAATGCTTTTTCAGGTTTGTTGAATTCTCGTCTCTCATCTTTTTGTTGTATTTACCTCCGTGATTTGTTCTTGACACCTGATGAAGATCGCTTGCGCTGTGATCGAAACGTTTTTTATATTATTTTATTGTATTTCTACATACGTGACTTTACCGAAAAAACCAATGAGCAATAGCTCTGCAAACGATCTTAATCAAACTAACCAACCAGTAACTAGTTCTAGCCCTGCCACTGATCCAACTCTACCAACCAACTTGTCCGATGTTGCTAGCCCTAGCCCGAATCAGCCAGCCAACCGGCGTCGAGTTACGAGCCCGGCCTCTCGCCCCGCACCTCGTCGCCTCTCTCCACGTCGCGTTCGCTTCTCGGCGTCGCTGACCACGAAGCCAACCGCGCCGATCGGAGGTGCGGGGCTTCCCGTGACGTCCGCCGCTTCACCTCTCGGAGTTGGGCAGAGAGGGTGAGGGCGGGGGGGCAGAAGGGGCATGGGAGTGAGGGGGGGGGCACCAACGTTTGATCCCCTATGACTTCACCCCAAGCCCCACGCGGGTCCAATCGGGGGGTGAAGCTTTGCCCCCGTGGGGGGCGTAGGGGGGTTGTGGGATTGTGATGGGGAGGTGGGAGGGCACTGCGTGTCCCCACTGCGTCAGGAGTTCCAGCGCCGAGCCCCGGTGTGACCGTCGTCCGCCACACCCCCTCCCTCCTCCGCCCCCCCCCCCCGCGAGCTCTAATTAACGCATTAATATTCATCCCCGTGCCGCGCACCGCCATCTGCCGCGCGCGCACAATCGCGATAAAAATCGCTGACGTCGCAGAGGCGACGATCCGCGATTGTTCGGCGTGGGGGCCCCGCGCAGAGCCAAAGCGGAGCCCCCCCTCCCCTTCCTTCGCCCCCTCCCCCCTGACCAGCACCCATCCACCCCCCAATTCCGCTCCCACGGCTACCGGGGAGCACAGCCCCCCCCCTCACCACCACCCCCCATCGCTCGACGGCCAGTATCGCCTCGTGGCTCCAGGTTGAGGAGGCTGCAAAGTCCACCTCGGGGCTCTGCATTCTCAGGCGGTGACGCGTGCACGGGGAGTCACCGAGGAAGTGGAATGCGCTGGCGGTGGATTCGTCGTCGTCAGCGCTTTAGGGCGTCGCGGTGGCTAGGAGATGTTAACGACCTCGCTTGGCATGCAGGAGGTCGTGGGTTCGATCCCGACCCTGATGCTTGCTCTATATTTGGAGTTTGCGTGTCTCTCTTTCTCTCTCTCCCTGTGGCCGCGTGGATTTTTCTCCGGGTCCTCCGATTTTCCCCTCCACATTTAGAAACGTGCGTTTGAAGTATTTGGCTACGATACAGTTCCACATGATAAACCACTTCGTTGACCTTTCATTTGTGGCCAGATCGCTTCTGAATTTTTTTTATATTGCTCAGTGGGCCTTACCTGGTAAAATAAAAAAAATGGTTTATAATGTTTAGCTTTCTCCTCCAGGGAGATCTACAGACTTGCAAAGATACCCATCGCCTCGTTACAGAGATCCGTAGCCTGATAACGTAGAGACCAATACATAGACTCACACAGAGAGCCATCGACTCGCACGAACACTTTAGACTTACATAGAGACCAAGACTCATATAGAGACCTAAATAGGGTACTTACACAGAGACCCTTGGAATGGCATACTCACACAAACCCAAAGACTCACATAGAGACCTATCGACTCACAGAGACGTATACAGAGACGCACAGATTCACATAGAGATCCACCGACTCATTTAGAGACCTATAGACTCACATAGAGACCCACTGAGAAATTGCAATGCGCTGGCTTCATCGTCAACGCGTTCTGCACCAGACGGGCGCTCGCATTTCCCCAGGGAAACTTGGGGAGCTGCAATCATCATAATCACGAATATACAATAATCATTAAGAATCTACAATCATCATCACGAATCTACAATCATCATCATGAATCTACAATCATGTATGTATATATGTCGAACTTCTTTTGCACCGTACGTAGCCAACCGTGCTTCATCGGAGGTGCGAGGAAGGCGAACAAGCTAAACACAAATCGGCTCTTCACGAGCGAAGCTTGTTGATAACTCGCCACTGTGGCGTCCCGGCATCATGTCACGCAATCATCGTCATCGCACGACGCCTCGCCGTTACAATCAGCGAATCCACCTGCGACGCGATCCCTGAGAATCCAAGAACCGGGAAACTCGGAGTGGAATTCCTGGAGCCTCCTCAACCTGGAGCCACGAACTCCACCCGCTCTGCCTGCAGGAGGAGCCCGCGGCGTCACGTGACAAGGTTCTGAATTATTGCTCGTCTCGCGCACACACACACACACACCTGTACCCTGCGGCACAGGTGTGTGTGTATGCGCACCTCCCCTCCCAACCCCACCCGCAAACCCCCTCCCCGCGCCCACCGCCCCCCATGCCGCCCAGCCCCCCAAAACGGCCACAATCACCGCGCAATGAGCCGCAGGTAAGACTCCTCACCTGGGCGGGCGCGTGTACGGCGCACCTGTGTGTGTTGTGGTGGGGAGGCGAAGGGAGGGGATGCTGTGGGGAGGGGCGCGTGGTGTGAGGGGAGGGGGGTACTGTACAGTATAGGTCTCGGTAGCTCTCCCACGTGTCGCGGTTCGTAACCCCGAGGCTGCGACACGAGACCGAACCGCGTACCTGAGTCACGTGACGCGTCAGGAGCGCACCTGTCCGACTATCTAACCAGCCCGGCATTGCCACGGGGTGAAGTATGAGCTGGAGTGGTGTTGGGTTGGGCAGAGTTGTCTCAGCGAGCCACGTGCAGAGAGACATCGAGACACGCACCGAGATGCATCCTATACAAAGATATATTTTCGTGAGATTTGAATTTTGTGGGCAAATATGCATCATATAGACTTAACAGACTGTTGGGGAAAGTGGTGTTGGCGAGGGGTTGGATTGCCAGTCCCACGCCCGACCGCCTTCATCTCCCCAGTAGCGATGTTTACACCGCAACAGGTGCTCATTTGAGACTGAGTCGAACTAGGGGCAGGCCCAAGACCGGTTCAAATAATCGTCACAGGTGTTGGCGTTCGTGAGCGGGAATCGAAATCGGGAGGTCGGGTCCATCGCGCAGCGCGTGAACCACTGCGCCACCGCTCCCACCCTCCACAACAGATTCACCGAGAAGACAAGCACGGGACCACACACAAACCGAGACAGAGAGAGACACGGAGTGACAGAGAGACAGAGACGGCTACAGAGAGAGGGACGCATTTGAACATTACACACGGAGAGAAACAGATACTGTTGGTGGTGGCGGTGACTGGCCAACAATGTTTGTCTCACTCAACTGAAACCAGTCCTTGGGGTGTGAATACATTAAAATGCGGTCCGGAAGTTTAGATTGATGCGCACTGAAGTGCGTTGACGTTTCAAAGGTGGAACAATTCTTTTGATGAGAATCTGAAAGTCGAAACCGGTCCAGTTTGCTTAAATAACAATATTTTACATTTGTAAGGCGCATTTTATCAGTAGATACCAACATTGGTACGGAAGGCCCATAGGCTGATGGACGAAACCATTACGATTCCAGCAACCAAGGCCTTCCATCGAATAATTAAGTCAAGCTCGCTGGAAGGGCACTCCTCCAAATCTGGAACTGCATTCGTCCCCCATTCATCCGAGCTGTCGGCTCCATGCGCCTTATTCACGCCAAGGCTTAGTACCATTATTACCTCTCCTGCCTTTGCTCCCACGTGGCTCTCTCTATTCACAAAACGAAGACTGTGCCTCATTTCCCTGTAATGTGCCAACGATTGTTGTGCAGCGTCTTGAGATTTTATTACAACCTCAGAGGAGGAAAGGCGTCCCTTTCTCCTCTGCTGTCATCCTCCCCCTCAATTAGTCTAGAGACTCCTTCCTCCAGCCGTCCGTGCTGTTGGCTCCACGCTACTATGTTTAAGTTCAGGCTCAATACCTTCTTATGCACTGACCGTGTCTGTCTATAAAGCCAATGCATGCCCAGAAATTCTGTGCCGCATCTTGATATTTGGTTATCGCAGGAGTCTTATTCAGGAGGGTCCTGTCGCTACATTTGGGGTTTTATTGGTAAGATATTTCCGGCCAAGTAATGATGAGTTTGTGTTGATTATTCAAGTGGGAGAAGGAATCCGGAGCACCTGGAGAAAACCCACGCAGCGCGCGAGGGGGCAACGCGCTATCCCCGTACAGATGGAAACAGGAGGCGATTAGTCGACTTGCTTTACCGCCTTCTCCTGGCGAGTCGGGGTAAGGCACCTCCTCGACGCCCACGGAAAGGGAGTTTCACAACCATGTCTTGCGGTGATCCACCAACCCTTGAGATGCGGCCCCATGCAGTAGACGCTGCTATGTCAATCTAGTCCCAGAGATCTGCCTTCCCTCCCAGTTATTTAAAAAAAACCCCGTGGATGTTGTTTTCCCCATTATCCCGATTCTATTATTATTATTATTCGTCGTTGTAACTGTTGTGACGAAGTGGTGGAGGCTGCTGGGAGCCACTCTGGGTCTCCGCAAGCATTTGGATATCAAAACACTGGCGAGCCGTCACCCTGCTGCATCCCCCTCCCCGTCCACCTCCAACGCAGTGGGTGGCCGCTGCACCCCCCCCCCCACCGGCCTCCCGTTTGCTGCCCCCACCATCTGGAACTCCTCCCTCCTCCCCACCCTCTCCTCCTCGCGACCCCTCTCTCTCTCTCTCCCCTTCTGAAATCCACGCTCCAGATCAGAGCCATCGTCCCAGCCTCGCCGCGCAGGGTGACGTGACAAGCGCGTCCACCCCGAGGGGGGGGGGGAGGTTGACCGCGGCCCCGCGGTCCTGACCCCTGCTGTGACAGGTTGGAGGAGTTTGTTGCCCTGCGTCCACCACTCTCGCCCATTGGATCAAAGAAAATTGTAAATGTTTCTTCCCTATCCAGGAGAGCCGCGCTGAGACGTTGGGCTGTTTTTATTTTTACCAGGAGGGTTCTGCCGCTTCCTTGGGATTTAATGTTAAGATGTTTTCAACCAATGAACGCTGAGCGTGTCTCCACGTTGGAGGGCCGGGTGACCGTGGAGCCCACGCGACGCGATTTCGCTTTGTGCGCACCCCCCCCCACACTTTTATTGTAACGCATCTACTACCGCATACAGCGAGGAAACCCGGCACATGTATAGGCTGCTGCTTCTGCAAAGGGGCAATAGGTCACGATGTCGCTCTCATTACACACACAAAGCGTTTGCCACAAATGAACCACAATACCTCGCTGATCTTCTCCAAGGAGCATAAACCACCGTCACGTGAGCTCCGGTGGTCATCCTCGCAGCAGCGGCTTTTGGCCATCAAACAAAGACGGTCACCGCATCTTGCTGTGCCAGATGTGCTTCTGCAGCCATCTGGAACGCTCTTCCTCCTGATATCAGGTCACGGGAGCTATGCACTTTTAAATCCAGATTGAAAACTCATTTCTTTACCACTGCTTCGTGTCCTTATTTTGTTGTCCTTCCCCGCACCTCTGATTAGCACGGCTGGCTAGGTACGGTGCAAAAGAGGTTCAACATACGGTACATACATACAGCAAAACAACATCCAATTTATATTCTGTACTCACCTCGCCGTTCACCGACCCGCACTGACCAGCGTGGTGAAGTACGGTCAAATGTACGTCCCCACTACCGGCCGTGGATTGACACGACGGAGATCGGTGCATGTGAGACGCGGAATTGCCACGGGAAGGTGTCGCGTCCACAGTGAGGGCGAATCCACTGGGTCATAAAATGTAAATGTTTAAAATGCCACGACGTGACATTGACGGTCGCGGCATTCGAGGCAGTCACTACTGACATCCCGGCCCTCGCAGCCACGCGGCACGGCGGTGGAGCCAGCCCATCATCAACCCCCCTCCAGGGTCCATAAAATTGCTACCACTCGGTGGGGTAGTCTATAAGTGCTTGCTTGTCTTATGGAGCTTTGACTCGACCCCGTCGGAGCAATGTTTGTTGCAGCTGGGAATCGCTTTGATAGGAATCCACTGCTCGATGAAGGCCGTGTCACTCGTTGGAGTTGTGCAGGTGGGGTGGGGTAGGGGTATGCAAGCTCGGACCGGTTCAGATATCACTCGACGTTGATCGTGATCTGGAGTTGTGACACGCACACACACACAGACGCACACACACAGAGACACACACAGAGAGACACAGAGACAAAGATCCCCAGTGTAGCCTTAACAGACTGTAGGGGCAAGTGCTGTTAGCGAGCACCTATGAAGGCCGGCACGGCACACGAGGGGGTGGGTGGCCAGCACCACGCCCGGCCGCTTTTGTCTCCCCAGTGGCGATGTTTACACACCGCACCAGGTACTCATTTGAGGCTGAGTCGCCAGGTTCGTAGCGCAGCGCGCTAACCGCTACACTACCGCTCCCCACACAGAGACACACACAGAGACACGCACACACACAGGCACGCACACACACAGAGACACACACAGGCATGCACACACACAGAGACACGCCCACACACAGAGACACGCACACACACTGAGACACACACAGACACGCAACAACAACAACCGCCATTCGCCACTAAGTGGCGGTGACGTCACCACAACGCTTGTGCCAGGCTATGTGCACCCTGAGGCCACGTGAAGTGTCGAACACCCGCTGGCAGGAGGTCACGGGGCAGACCCAGGTGCCACGGGTCGACTGACTTAGATGACTGGCTGATGCACCACCTGTGCCCCCTACTGTGCCAACCTGCTGTGCTTTAGCTACCCGGCGCTCCGCTCGTTGTTCTGAGCGTCGCTCCTCCGCCCTCCGTTGTTGTTGAAGGGCGACTGCCTCCAACTGCCCAGTAGTGTCCTTCACGAGCCTCCTCCACAGAGGACGATCTTGACACCGCTGGTACCAGTCATCGGCAAGTCCACTCAGCTCCACGTCCTCCTGTACCACATCACTCCATCTCTTCTCTAGCCCGTGCCGCGCCTGCTTAGCCCCCTCGATCCGGCCAAACAAAAGCTGTTTCGGCATGCGGTGGCTGGGCATGCGGGCTACATGACCCAGCCATCGCAGCCTTGCCTGCCGGAGGAGCTCACCGATGGGACCCTGCCCAGATCTTTCAAGGATTTGTGAGCTCCTCACACAATCCAGTCTGGTTAAACCCAGGATGGATCGTAGGCAGGCCAGCCTAAATGTTTCTAACCGGCGAAGATGTTCCATTAGGGGGGTCCACGTTTCGCAAGCGTAGAGAAGGGAGGGAATGACCGTGGCTGAGAAGACCTGAAGCTTAGTGCGGAGCGACAGACCAGGTAGCTTCCACACAGCGTTACGCAACCGATGAAAAGATATTGCCACTCGACTGATTCGGAGTGAGACCTCTGCTGTTAAACTGGAGCCAGTCATAAGCCACTGCCCAGGTATGGGAAACTCTCCACTCTCTCCACAACTGCCCCATCACCGATTGGGAGTTGTGGGGGTGGAGTGTCCGATGGTACAAAATACCCAGGCAGGTGCTTAGTTTTGGTGGGGCTGATGGTAAGGCCCCACCTCTTAGTGGCACGCTCCAGTCTCAGCAGCAGCGTCTCCAACTCCTCCTCTGACTGAGCAGCTATTACCAAATCATCAGCATACATAACGTGGTTGAGCAATAGGGAGCCATCCCTTGACCGGACCCGGGCATCGATTAGCCTCCCATTATATCTGTACAATATGGAGATTCCCCCGGTACAGCTATTGAAGGCTTCACGAACTACGTGGTCAAAATAGATGTTAAATAATGTGGGAGCCAGAGGACATCCCTGTCGCACCCCAAGGTGTACAGGGAATGGCTCTGACTCCCGGCCACGTAGTTTTACCCGGGCCCGCTCACCATCATGAAGGTCCTTAATGATCGTGAGCAGAGGGTCAGGTACTCCAAAAGCACGAAGAACGACCCAGAGCCCAGGCCTACTGATGGTATCATAGGCCTTGACCAGGTCAATAAAGCAGAGATATAGGTCTTGCTGGAATTCCCTACACCTCTGCTGTAGCAGACGGACAGAAAATATGGCATCTGTGCAGGACCGCCCTTTCCTGAAACCGCATTGGGGCTCCGCAAGCCTCTCCTCAGCGTGCCTGGCAAGGCGATGCTGAATAATCCTTGCCAGGACCTTTACCGGCACACTGAGGAGTGAGATGCCCCTGTAGTTGTTACAGTCTGTGCGGTCCCCCTTCTTAAAAAGGGGGACCACCAGGGCATCCTTCCAATCCTGCGGAACCCGTCCAGTGGTCCAGACTGTTGTTATGATGTCATATAGGGCAGTCTGTGCACAAACGCCACCCTCCCTCAGCATTTCGCTTGGGAGATCATCTCTGCCCGCTGCCTTTCCTGGTCTCAGACTCCGGATCGCCTTCAATACTTCCTCAGCAGATGGCACCTCAGTCAGCCACTCACAGGGGGTGACTTCTTCCAATATTTGAGGCACCGCAGCCTCAGCAGGGTCATCCTCACTTTGTGCCGCGATGTTTTCCTGGCTGTGGGATTTTCCCTCCCCCAGGACCTCACAGAAATGCTCAGCAAATCTGCAAACCTGTTCCTGGGGGTCGGAGATTGGATCACCGTTTTTTCCCCTAATGATGGTAATAGGTGTGGCGCTGCAGGTTACATTTTTGATGGAGTTAAATAGAGATTTGTGATCACGGGCCACTGAGGAAGACTCCATCTCCTCAGCAACCCGCGACCACCACCCATCCTTGCAGCACCTCATGGCTCTCCCAACCTCCGAGCGAAGGCTGCGGTAAGCCTCCTCATTCTCTGACGTGGGATTCTGTAGCCGATGACAGTGGGCCTGTCGCTTTTTCTCAACCATCCTGAACACCTCCTCTGTCAGCCAGGGCCTCTGGGGAGGTCTGGACCGCGTACCCAAAGCAGCCATTGCAGCTGCATGAGTCACAGTCCTAAACCTCGCCCATTTACCCTCGACATCAGGAGGAGTCGGGGACGATGCCAATCCCAGCCGCAAGCGATGATGAAATTCTCGCTTGCAACTTTCAACAGATAACTGAGACCAGGCTAATTTATGTTCGAATGGGGTCCTGGGTGTACACCCACCACCGGAGTGGAAGAATGGCAGGCGCATCTTACAGATGACTAGTCGATGGTCAGAGGGCAGATCAGCTCCACGGTAGGTCCTGGTGTCAAGGACATGGGCTCGCATTCGCTGGTCCGTCACTATGTAGTCCAGCAGATATTCTTGCTTGGACCCGGCATGCATCCATGATGTTGTGTGGATGCGCCGATGCCGGAACAGCGTGTTGGTAATTACAAGCCCATGGGCTGCACTAAAATCTAGCAGCCTCCTACCGTTGTTATTGAGCTGATCTGGCCCGTGCCCTCCAATCACTCCAGATCAGGTGCCAGTATCATGACCAACTCGGGCATTGAAGTCACCCAACATGATGACTCTATCCCGAGGGGCCACTTTAGCCAGCACCTGTGACAAGAGGTCATAGAAGGCGTCTGACTCACCGGCTTTGCCTGCATCCCTCCACGGATGTTCATCTTCGGTAGGGGCATAAGTAACCACGACCACCATTCCTCGCCTCCGGTTGATGGGAAGGCGAGCCCAAAGTAGCCTGGGGCTTACAGCTTCCCACACCTCACCGCCACGCTCCCACGCCCCCTTCATTCTTTTGTTCAAAAGAAGACCCACACCCTGTTGTTTGGCAGTCTGCTGCCCCGAGTAGAGGACTGTCCACCCCTCATGGTGGCAGGAGCCAGAGCCGGTCCACCGGACCTCCTGAATGCCGCATAGATCCAGGCGGTACCGGTCCAGCTCCCGACAGAGTAGTGGCAGCCTCTCCTCTGCAGTGAGCGTTCGAACATTCCACGTGGCCACCCGTAGTAGCTTTTCGTTGTTTCTGGAGTAGCCCCGAGGGTAGATATTCAATCTCCTGGCTCCGCCAATTGGGGTTTGGCCAGGAGACGTCATAGACGCCTGGCCCCCCGGGGCCTCCGGCACAAGCTTATTAGTTACATATTTCAGTTTAATTCGTGGTTTCGTGGTAATTAATTGAAGGTGGAGGGGTTACCAGCCCCTCGCACCCGTCCAGAGCCCCCGTTTAGCCCCTGTGGTGGACACATATGCCATGAGGGGAGGAGCCAATCAAAATTGGATCTCCCCCCACAGCACTGTCCACGACAGAGTTGCCCGTCCGGCACCGCGAGGAGGTAGGGGGTTGTTTTGCCGGACACACACACACACACAGACACACACAGACACACAGACACACACACAGACACAGACACACACACAGACACACACACAGACAAACACACAGACACACACACATAGACACACACACAGACACACACACAGACACACACACAGACACAGACACACACACAGACAAACACACATAGACACACACACAGACACACACACAGACACACACACAGACACAGACACACACACAGACAAACACACAGACACACACATAGACACACACACACAGACACACACACATACAGACACACACACATACAGACACACACACAGACAGACACACACACAGACACACACACAGACACACACACACACACAGACACACACACACAGACACACACACAGACATACACACACAGACACACACAGACACACACACACACACACAGACACACAGACACACACACACAGACACACACACACACACAGACACACACACACAGACATACACACACAGACACACACAGACACACACACACACAGACACACAGACACACACACACATACACACACACACAGACACACACAGACACACACAGACACACACACAGACACACACACACAGACACACAGACACACACACACAGACACACATACAGACACACACACAGACACACACACACACAGACACACACAGACACACACACAGACACACACACAGACACACACACAGACACAGACACACACACAGACACAGACACACACACAGACAAACACACACAGACACACACACAGACACACACACAGACACACACACAGACACACACACAGACACAGACACACACACAGACAAACACACATAGACACACACACAGACACACACACAGACACACACACAGACACAGACACACACACAGACAAACACACAGACACACACATAGACACACACACACAGACACACACACATACAGACACACACACATACAGACACACACACAGACAGACACACACACAGACACACACACAGACACACACACACACACAGACACACACACACAGACACACACACAGACATACACACACAGACACACACAGACACACACACACACACACAGACACACAGACACACACACACAGACACACACACACACACAGACACACACACACAGACATACACACACAGACACACACAGACACACACACACACAGACACACAGACACACACACACATACACACACACACAGACACACACAGACACACACAGACACACACACAGACACACACACACAGACACACAGACACACACACACAGACACACATACAGACACACACACAGACACACACACACACAGACACACACAGACACACACACAGACACACACACAGACACACACACAGACACAGACACACACACAGACACAGACACACACACAGACAAACACACACAGACACACACACAGACACACACACAGACACACAGACACACACACACAGACACACACACACACAGACACACACACACACAGACACACACACACAGACACACACACACAGACACACACACAGACACAGACACACACACACAGACACACACACAGACACACACACAGACAGACACACACACAGACACACACACACAGACACACACACACAGACAGACACACACAGACACACACACACAGACACACACACACAGACACACACACAGACACACACACAGACACACACACAGACACACACACAGACACACACACACACAGACACACACAGACACACACACACACAGACACACACACAGACACACACACAGACACACACACACACAGACACACACAGACACACACACAGACACACACACAGACACACACACAGACACAGACACACACACAGACACAGACACACACACAGACACACACACAGACACACACACAGACACACAGACACACACACACAGACACACACACACACAGACACACACACACAGACACACACACACAGACACACACACAGACACACACACACACACACAGACACACACACAGACACACACACACACAGACACACACAGACACACACACACACAGACACACACACAGACACACACACAGACACACACACACACAGACACACACACACAGACACACACACACAGACAGACACACACAGACACACACACACAGACACACACACACAGACACACACACAGACACACACACAGACACACACACAGACACAGACACACACACAGACACACACACAGACACACACACAGACACACACACAGACACACACACAGACACACACACACACAGACACACACACACACAGACACACACACACAGACACACACACACAGACAGACACACACAGACACACACACACAGACACACACACAGACACACACACAGACACACACACAGACACACACACAGACACACACACAGACACACACACAGACACACACTCATCTCTTTGTGCCGCTCGATGCTGTCGGCCCCGTTGGACGCGCGCTCGGGGTTGCCTGGCAACGCGAGACGTGGGGAGGGGGAGGGGTGAGGGGTGAGGGCCCCGGGGAGGGAGGGAGGGGGGTGACATTTCCCCGCCACTTGTCTCCCGCGCGCTGCCCCTAATGCGTTAACGAGGATTAACTCCGTCAGGCAGGGCCCTCCCCCACAAACCCGCCCCTCCACCCACCCCTCCCCGCGAGCCCCGCCCCTCAGCGAGCCCCGCCCCCCAGCGAGCCCCGCCCCTCAGCTTCACCAAATCTCCCCTCCTCATCTCCCCTCCGCAGCTTGCCTCAAACTCCTCACCTCCTCTCATTACCCGCTCCTTCGTCTCTTTCATCCTCCCTTCTTGTCACCCGGAGTCTTCGGTAATCTCCCCTCATCGCGCCTCATCGCCTACCTCCCAGCTTGCCTCGTCTTCCACCCCTTACCCTCGTCTCCCCCCACCCCCACCACCTCGTCTCCCCTCGCCCCCCACCCCCTCGTCTCCGCCCGCCCCCCACCCCCTCGTCTCCCCCCGCCCCCCACCCCCTCGTCTCCCCCCACCCCCTCGTCTCCCCCCGCCCCCCACCCCCTCGTCTCCCCCCACCCCCTCGTCTCCCCCCACCCCCTCGTCTCCCCCCGCCCCACCCCCTCGTCTCCCCTCGCCCCCCACCCCCTCGTCTCCCCCCGCCCCCCACCCCCTCGTCTCCCCCCACCCCCTCGTCTCCCCTCGCCCCCACCCCCTCGTCTCCCCCCACCCCTCGTCTCCCCCCACCCCCACCCCCTCGTCTCCCCCCGCCCCCCACCCCCTCGTCTCCCCCCACCCCCTCGTCTCCCCTCGCCCCCACCCCCTCGTCTCCCCCCACCCCCTCGTCTCCTCTCCCTCATCTGTTCTCAGCTCCCCTCGCCTCCCCCTCATCTGCTCTGATCTCACATCGTCTCCCCTCGTTCATTTAAATTCCCTCTCGTCTCCCCTCACCTCCTCTCCTACTCCCCTTATCTTTCTGCCTCCTCTCCTCTTTATCTTCCACTTCTCTCCCCTCTTACATCTTCCTCCTCCACCCCCTCATCTCTCCTCCTCCTCCTCTCGTTACCTTTTTTTATTTCCTTTCACCTCTGCGGCTTCTCCACTCCCATCGGGGGGTCTCGACCCCCCCCTCCCCCCCCCTCGGGGAGCGCGCGCCGCGTGAATCTCGTTAATTGATGGGAGCGGGGCGCTAATGACGGAGTCGCGTTCTGCCGCGCGCCTCCAACTTTCCCTTTTCCACGGCAATGGATTGCACCCGCGCGGGAGGGTCCGTGTGTGTGGACGACTGTGTGTGTGTGTGTACCACTGTGTGTGTACCACTGTGTGTGTGTGTGTACCACTGTGTGTGTGTACCACTGTGTGTGTACTACTGTGTGTGTGTACCACTGTGTGTGTGTGTACCACTATGTGTGTGTGTACCACTGTGTGTGTGTGTGTACTACTGTGTGTGTGTACCACTGTGTGTGTGTACCACTGTGTGTGTGTACCACTGTGTGTGTGTACCACTGTGTGTGTGTACTACTGTGTGTGTGTACCACTGTGTGTGTGTACCACTGTGTGTGTGTGTACTACTGTGTGTGTGTACTACTGTGTGTGTGTACCACTGTGTGTGTGTACTACTGTGTGTGTACCACTGTATGTGTACTACTGTGTGTGTGGACAACTGTGTGTGTGTACTACTGTGTGTGTGTACTACTGTGTGTGGACAACTGTGTGTGTGTACTACTGTGTGTGTCTACCACTGTGTGTGTCTACCACTGTGTGTGTACTACTGTGTGTGTACTACTGTGTGTGTGTACCACTGTGTGTGTGTACTACTGTGTGTGTGGACAACTGTGTGTGTGTACTACTGTGTGTGTCTGCCATTGTGTGTGTGTACTACTGTGTGTGTACCACTGTGTGTGTCTACCACTGTGTGTGTGTACTACTGTGTGTGTACCACTGTGTGTGTCTACCACTGTGTGTGTACTACTGTGTGTGTCTACGACTGTGTGTGTCTACCACTGTGTGTGTACTACTGTGTGTGTACTACTGTGTGTGTGTACCACTGTGTGTGTCTACCACTGTGTGTGTGTACTACTGTGTGTGTGTGTACCACTGTGTGTGTCTACCACTGTGTGTGGACGACTGTGTGTGTCTACCACTGTGTGTGTACCACTGTGTGTGTCTACCACTGTGTGTGTACTACTGTGTGTGTACTACTGTGTGTGTGTACCACTGTGTGTGTGTACTACTATGTGTGTACTACTGTGTGTGTGTGTAACACTGTGTGTGTCTACCACTGTGTGTGTACTACTGTGTGTGTACTACTGTGTGTGTGTACCACTGTGTGTGTGTACTACTATGTGTGTACTACTGTGTGTGTGTGTAACACTGTGTGTGTCTACCACTGTGTGTGTACTACTGTGTGTGTACCACTGTGTGTGTCTACCACTGTGTGTGTACTACTGTGTGTGTACCACTGTGTGTGTGTACTACTATGTGTGTACTACTGTGTGTGTGTGTAACACTGTGTGTGTCTACCACTGTGTGTGTCTACCACTGTGTGTGGACGACTGTGTGTGTGTACTACTGGGCTTGTAATTACCAACACGCTGTTCAGGCATCGGCGCATCCACACAACACCATGGATGCATGCTGGGTCCAAGCAAGAACATCTGCTGGACTACATAGTGACGGACCAGCGGATGCGGGCCCATGTCCTTAACACCAGGACCTACCGTGGAGCTGATCTTCCCACTCACCATCGACTTGTCATCTCTAAGATGCGCCTGCCATTCTTACACTCCGGTGGTGGGTGTACACCCAGTACCACGTTCAAACTCACAGTGGCATGGTCTCAGCTAGCTGATGAAAGTTGCATGCGAGAATTTCATCATCGCTTGCGGCTGGGGTTGGCATCGTCCCCGACTCTCCTGATGTCGAGAGGAAATGGGCGAGGTTTAGGACTGTGGCTCATGCAGCTGCAATGGCTGCTTTGGGTACGCGGTCCAGACCTCCCCGGAGACCCTGGCTGACAGAGGAGGTGTTCAGGCTGGCTGAGAAAAACGACAGGCCCACTCTCATCGTCTACAGCATCCCATGTCAGAGAATGAGGAGGCTTACCGCAGCCTTCGCTCGGAGGTTCGGAGAGCCGTGAGGCGCTACAAGGATGGTTGGTGGTCGCGGGTTGCTGAGGAGATGAAGTCTGCCTGAGTGGCTCGCGATCACAAATCGCTCTTTAATTCTACAGCGCCACACCTATTACCATAATTAGGGGAAAGAACGGTGATCCAATCTCTGACCCTCAGGAACAGGTTTTCAGATTTGCTGAGCATTTCTGTGAGGTCCTGGGGGGAGGGGAAATCCCTCAGCCTGGAAAACATCGTGGCACAAAGTGGGGATGACCCTGGTGAGGTTGCGGTGCCTCAAATATGGGAAGAAGTCACCCCCTGTGAGTGGCTGGCTAAGGTGCCATTTGTTGAGGAAGTAGTGAAGGCGATCCAGAGCCTGAGACCAGGAAAGGCACCGGGCAGAGATGATCTCCCAAGCGAAATGCTGAAGGAGGGTGGCGTTTGTGCACAGACTGCCCTACATGACATCATAACAAGTCTGGACCACTGGACGGGTTCCACAGGATTGGAAGGATGCCCTGGTGGTCCCCCTCGTTAAGAAGGGGGACCGCACAGATTGTAACAACTACAGGGGCATCTCACTCCTCAGTGTCCCAGGAAAAGTCCTGGCAAGGATTATTCAACATCGCCTTGCCAGGCACGCTGAGGAGAGGCTTGCAGAGCCCTAATGTGGTTTCAGGAAAGGGCAGTCCTGCACAGATGCCATATTTTCTGTCAGTCTGCTACAGCAGAGGTGTAGGGAATTCTAACAAGACCTACATCTCTGCTTTATTGACCTGGTCAAGGCCTATGATACAATCAGTAGGCCTGGGCTCTGGGTTGTTCTTCGTGCTTTTGGAATCCCTGACCCGCTGCTCACGATCATTAAGGACCTTCATTATGGTGAGCGGGCCCGGGTCAAACTACATGGCCGGGAGTTAGAGCCACTCCCTGTTCACTTTGGGATACGACAGGGATGTCCTCTGGCTCCCACATTATTTAACATATATTTCGACCACGTAGTTCGTGAAGCCTTCAATAGTTGTACCGGAGGAATTTCCATCTGGTACAGATACAATGGGAGGCTTACCGATGCCCGGGTGTGGTCAAGGCATGGCTCCCTATTGCTCAACCATTTTATGTATGCCGATGATCTGGTAATTGCTGCTCACTCAGAGGAGGAGTTGGAGGCGTTGTTGCTGAACCTGAAGCTTGTCACTAAGAGGTGGGGACTTACCATCAGCCCCACCAAAACTAAGCACCTGCCTGGGTATTTTGTACCATCGGAAACTCCACCCCGGCAACTCTCAATTGGTGATAAGGCAGTTGTGCAGAGAGTGGAGAGTTTCCCATACCTGGGCAGTGTGCTCATGTCCGGCTCCGGTTTGACAGCAGAGATCTCACTCCGAATCAGTCGAGCGGCATTATCTTTTCAGCCGTTGCGTAATGCTGGTCTGTCGCTCTGCACGACGCTTCAGGTCTTCTCGGCCACAGTCATTCCTTCCCTTCTCTACGCTTGCGAAACTTGGACCCACTAATGGAACATCTTCGCCGGTTAGAATCCTGGGTTTAACCAGGATGGATTGTGTGAGGAGCTCACATATCCTTGAAAGATCTGGACAAAGTTCCATCGGTGAGCTCCTCTGGCAGGCAAGGCTGCGTTGGCTGGGTCATGTAGCCCGCATGCTCAGCCACCGCATGCCCAAACAGCTTTTGTTCGGCCGGATCGAGGGGGCTAAGCGGGCACGGCACGGGCTAGAGAAGAGATGGAGTGATGTGGTACAGGAGGATGTGGAGCTGAGTGGACTTGCCGATGACTGGTACTAGCGGTGTCAAGATCGGCCTCTGTGGAGGAGGCTCGTGAAGGACGCTACTGGGCAGTTAGAGGTAGTCGCCCTCCAACAACAACAGAGGGTGGAGGAGCGACGCTCACAACGAGTGGAGCGCCGGGTGGCTTAAGCACAGCAAGTTGGCACAGTAGGGGGCACAGGTGGTGCATCAGCCAGTCATCTCAGTCAGTCGACCCGTGGCACCTGGGTCTGCCCCGTGACCCCCTGCCAGCGGGCCTTCGACACTTCACGTGGCCTCAAGGTGCACATAGCCTGGCACAAGCGTCGTGGTGACGTCACCGCCACTTAGTGGCGAATGGCAGTTGTTGTGTGTACTACTGCGTGTGTGATGAGTGATGTGAGTGATGTGTGTATGAGATGATGAGTGATGTGAGTGTGATGATGAGTGATGTGATGATGAGTGATGTGAGTGTGATGATGAGTGATGTGAGTGTGATGGGTGAGTGATGTGAGTGTGATGATGAGTGATGTGAGAGTGATGATGAGTGATGTGAGTGTGATGATGAGTGATGTGAGTGTGATGATGAGTGATGTGAGTGATGTGAGTGTGATGATGAGTGATGTGTGATGATGAGTGATGTGAGTGTGATGATGAGTGATGTGAGTGTGATGATGAGTGATGTGATGATGAGTGATGTGAGTGTGATGATGAGTGATGTGAGTGTCTCTGTCCCCTCGCCACTTGGCCATCCACTCACCCCCTTCGTGGGGGTCCCGACCCCGGCAATGACAACGGGGGTCTCCGCCTGTGACCTCTCAGCAGATCCCGATTGGATCCCCTGGACATCTCCGAAAAATAACTTCATGGTTCATCGGATTCCCCGCAGTGTCAATAAATATTCTCATTCCGGATCCGATCCCCGAGTGGAGCCGCTCCAGCAGAGGGCGCCGCGTCACGCGGAATGCCCGGGGCCCCCACAGCCCCGCCCCCCCTCCACAGCCCCGCCCCCACAGGGGTCACGGCTCCTCCGCGGAGCAGGGAAATGAGTTCCCGGCGAGGTTTCTCAATCAGCACGGGGGGCGCGGGGGGCTACATGATGAGCTGAGCCCTTTCACGCACAATGGTCAAGTGGCTTAGCCCGTCATCGTGGCCACCGTCATCACAACCATCCACGTCGTTTTCGTGATTATTCGCATCGTCATCAACATCATCAGCATAATACTCCGTGTTCGTTTTATAAGATTGAAAGAAAACCTACTTCCTTTGACGAGCCTGCCCGCACTCATCCCCTTCCTCCTCCTGCAAGCAGAACTCTCTTAAGATCGAGCCTTGAGACTCGGTGAGGCTTCACAGGGTGGAGCACGAGACTGGTGACAGAATGCCAGCCAAAGGATGGGACGCACCCACCCATCGAAGAGGTGGAGCGATCGAGATTGGGGTATCAACCACAGAACCATGAGTGGGAGGGGGGTCTTCATCTAGCAGCGGAACGATCATGGCTCATAATGGTGCTGCTGCTGATGATGATGAAGATAATTACCCCAAGCCCTGGGCTGTGTTTATCTCTGATCGTGGGGGTCACGGGGGTCACGGGGTCTCGTGACCCGGGGGGAAGGAGAAGAGAGAGGGGGGGGGGTGCGGATGTGGGTCCAATGTGGGTGACGAGGGATGGCAGGGGTCTGGCGGGTACGGCGGGAGGGGTGGAGGGACCGGTTTGGGGTGGAGGGTTGGGGTTGGGTGCGGGGGGCAGGGGAAGGGGGTGGGTAAGTGGGGGGGTAGGGGAAGGGGGTGGGTGGGGGGTAGGGGAAGGGGGTGGGGGGCTGGGGGTAGGGGGAGGGGGTGGGGGGGAAGGGGGTGGGTGGGGGGGTAGGGGAAAGGGGTAGAGTGAGTGGGGGGCTATTTCTCCGCAACCGCGTGTCGAACCGCTTCCTGACTCAAATTGGTGGCGCCGCTCACGTCCTGTTTACAGCCCCGAGCACGCGGTGGAAATTCCGCATTCTCGTGGCGAGTCTCGGTATATTCACCAGACGACAAAGGAGACTGGGCAGTGGGAATCGAACTCGAGGATCCTTGAAACTCGCGGCCTTTATGAGTCGGGCACGAACCCCTGAGCCGGAGAGAGATCCCTCGGATCGCCATGGGATCTCCGTACAACCGGCGGGCTCACAAACTGCCCCTCTAGCGAATGTCTGGTCCTAGCAGCCGTCCCTCTGGCAGCTTCTGTCCGAGCTGTCTCGCTGTGGCCGCCGCGTCGCGCCTTGTTCAGTAGCGCAAGAGGAGGTCTCGGTCCGAGTGGCTGCGCTGAATCAAAACTACCTCCCCTCCCTTCAATCCATCTATCCCACTATTCTTTCATCCCTCCTATCTCATCACCCTTCACTCGATCTCTCCATCCGTCTTTACCTCATTTTCCTTCCTTCGTTCTCCATATATTCTTCCATCATCATCCCTCCCTCCATCCTTCAATTCCTCTCTCCGTTCCACATACATAACTACCTCCCTTTCTCCTTTTTTGCATTCCATCCCTCGCTCCATTCCTCGCTCCATTCCTCAATTCCTCCCTCGTTGCCTCCATTCTTCCAATCCCCCCCCGCGCTCCCCGCCCGCCCGCCCGCAGCGACGTCGACTGCGGGCCCCGTCTCTCGCCGCCGCCGCCGCCGCCGCGCCACGCTCGGCTGGCAAATATTTGCCTTGGCAACTCGGAACAAACACCGCCGCCCTCCCCCCCCACAAGCCCCCTTCCTCCCCCCGGCCCTCCCCTCCCCCTATCCCCCCGTCCGCCCACTCACCACCCCCCAGCCAAACAAATACCACTGAGAGCGGCGGCAGTGGCAGCGGAGACGGGCACTGCGCGAGTGAGCGGGGAGTCCTTTCATCACCACTCACCGCGTTATTGTGTGTGGGGGGGGGGGGGTACTCCTCCTCACGTCCGTCATTAGCGCCCCTTAGTAACAATAAGTTAAATAATTCTCCCAACCCTTTTGTCAATCACGTGCTGGATGAAGGAGGCCGCCCCACGCCGTGCCGGCTACGGAGATTGTTTGACCATACTTCACCATTCTGGTTGGTATGGGTTAGTGATCGGTGGTTAGATGGAGGGGGGGGGGGGTAACCCAGGACCGGTTCAGACATCACTCGCCACTGATGTCAGCCGCGACTGGGAATCGGGCTCAGGTTGCCCGGTTCGCAAGGCGGCCTTTGAATAGAACAATAAACAGTTTGTCTGACGTTTCGGGCAACGGCCCTTCTTCAGAGTGTCGTTGCGACCCTCCCTGTTTGTTTCCCTGACAGTGCGGGCGTCTGACGCTGTGCAGAGGCAATGGGCGAAGTTCGCGCGTCGACAGAGAGAGGGGCGGCAGGCCATGGGCAGTGGGGAAACTAAAATGATGAGACTGGATTTTAAGAGAGGCAGGGAGCCGACAGCATGGATGTCTGGGAGGGGGGGGGGAGTTCCTGACTTTTAGGGGGTCGCAGAGCAAAATGAGTGACCTCCCACTGCAGCGATGGATGATTAGAGAGTGCGTGGAGGGGAGTAGAGTGAAATGAGAGGGGGGAGGTAGGAGAGTGCGTGGAGGGGAGTAGAGTGAGATGAGAGGTAGGAGAGTGCGTGGAGGGGGTAGAGTGAGATGAGAGGGAAGAAGTAGAGAGGGCTGAGTCCATTTGCAAGTCACCACCACTTTATGGGTGGTCACGTCGCCTCGCGGGACCGCGTTCGCTGCAGAGGTTCGCGGTTCGAGTCCAGCGGCCGCCCTGGTTATCGCTGCGGGTGTAATTACCATGCCAACACGCTCCGCCTACTTCACGGTGGATGTTAAAGAACCGCTGACGTCATTACCAAGCGAAGGCCATTGTGTGCCAGCGTGAGGTTTCAACTGATAAATTTACACCGCAAATTACTCGATTTCAATTATACACACACGAGCAATCATCGACCCCCCCACACCCCCCCCCGTACTGGCAGAACAATGCCCCAGGTCCCTCTCGCAAATGAGACTCATCCTGGCTCCTTGATTCCCCACCTGGTCAAAGGAAATAAACTCGTCACGAATCTACGTAACAAAAGCAATCGAATCGGTCCTTCACGCGAATCTCGACCCGAGTCGAGAAGGGAGGGGGGGGGGGGGCGAATGGTTACAGAAGCAGAATCAGAATAATTGTTAATTCTGGAGGAATCCGAATAGCTCTAAAGCTCTTTTTCACAGATGTCCAGTTACAGACATCCCTGGTCAAAATACCCGATTTTTGAGATACCAAACAGGCGTTCTGAAGCCACCAGGACCGCAGCGGCCAAACCGAGACGTTCAGTGGCGTTAATGGGATTGGGGTCTGGGGTGGGTGGGGGCGTAGGTTCAGGGGTGGGTGTGGGGGGAGCGAGGTCGCGTCTGCAGCGCAATCAATCCCGGAGGCAGCCATGCGGGCAATCGATTAATCAATGAGGCACTCGATGAATTAATCAATGCGTGAGACATTTCACGGGCCAGGGCGACGGGATCCTCCCGCAACTCGACGGAGAAGGCGTGTGACATGATCATCATCATCAGCAACAGCAGCAGCAGGCATGATCAACCCACTGTTGGATGAATCAATCCACAGCCCCCCACCCCCACAACGTCAAATTGTCGCCATGTTAGAATCCACTACGCAGCACCGACAAACGAGATGACGATGATGATGACGATGATTGTATCGCTCAAAGGCATCGCGGTGTTGGGCATCCTCTATCGGGTGCCTGCTCCTCCTTTGGCTGCCGCTCCATCGCTCGTCCTGACCACCGGCCGTCGTCCCATCCACAGCCATCACGTGTCCTGGCCCAAGCCCACTTTGCTTTGAAAAATAAATCTTCACGGCCAATACGATTTCGTGAACCTGCGTGTGTCCTCTAATCCACGTGCTCCTCTATCTGTCCCTCAGTGCAAATCTAAGCAGGCGTCTCTCCACGCCTCTTTGTCCACACTCGTCTGAACTTTTCCCATATTATTCTGTAATGTCCACGCTTCTAATACATACATCATGCCTGCGAGTACGTTCCTATGGCGATGTATACTGATAGTATTCATACGTAGTGTATTTTAATATCTGGCTCGACGCGATTAGGTGATGTGCAGGAGTGAGGTGCATTGTGGATTTGCAGGACGCTGTGAGAGCGACGGCGTGGGGAGGCCTTCCGCCAGCAGTTGAAATACCATGGATGGGTAGTAATGATGGAGATGATAGCGTGAGATCCAACATTATGAGTGTCTTTGCGTCGGCATGTACAATGGCTGCTGCTGGTGATGATGATGATGATTGCGATGATGTTGATACCCTTGGTGAAAATTCGGGCAGGTCTTCATCTTGGTATTGGACGGGCAGTGCCTGCTGCTGATGAATACGTGGGAAGGTCTCTATCGGTCATTGGATGCACAATGGCCGAGCGTGCGTGTGATGCGCGCGATGAAATACCGCGCATTGCAGAGCCAGCAACAGTGTCCCAGTCGTGTGATGGTGCAACCGACAAACGAACAAATAAAGGGACGGAACTGAACGCCACGAGGACTGGTCCCGCGAGAGCACGGATGTATGTATGCTGAATTTCTTTCGCACCGTACGTAGCCAACCATGATACTCTGAGGTGCCAGGTGACTGACGGACAAGTGCGCAAAGACAAAGACCCCCCCCCCCCCCCGTATAGTCTTTAACAGACTGTTGGAGCAAGTGCTATAAGCGAGCACCATTGGAGGTCGGCACGGCACGCGATGGGGTGGGCGGCCAGCACCACGCACGGCCGCACCAGTGGCGATGTTTACTGTAAACCGCACCAGGTACTCAGTTGAGGTTGAGCTGACCTAGGGCAGCACCCAGGCCCGGTTCAGATATTCATCACCGATGTTGGCTTTGAGCGGTAATCGAACTCGGGTCGCCAGGATCGTAGCGCAGCGCAGCTAACTGCGACTGCACTACCGCTCCCCGCAGATTCAGACACAGAGACACGTGCATCAGATACAGAGACAGACAGCGAAATCAGACACTGACACTGACAGGAGGGAGTGGCACGAGGTGTCGCGATCCCCACAGGAGGGAGTGGCACGAGGTGTCGCGATCCCCACAGGAGGGAGTGGCACGAGGTGTCGCGACCCCCACAGGAGGGAGTGGCACGAGGTGTCGCGATCCCCACAGGAGGGAGTGGCACGAGGTGTCGCGACCCCCACAGGAGGGAGTGGCACGAGGTGTCGCGATCCCCACAGGAGGGAGTGGCACGAGGTGTCGCGATCCCCACAGGAGGGAGTGGCACGAGGTGTCGCGATCCCCACAGGAGGGAGTGGCACGAGGTGTCGCGATCCCCACAGGAGGGAGTGGCACGAGGTGTCGCGATCCCCACAGGAGGGAGTGGCACGAGGTGTCGCGACCCCCACAGGAGGGAGTGGCACGAGGTGTCGCGAACCCCACAGGAGGGAGTGGCACGAGGTGTCGCGACCCCCACAGGAGGGAGTGGCACGAGGTGTCGCGATCCCCACGCCTGGGCGCGGTTGCACGCGAACCTCACCGCCCCGAGTGTGAATGTGCGTGATTGTGTGTGTGTCTGTGTGTGTGTCTGTGTGTGTGTGTCTGTGTGTGTGTCTGTGTGTGTGTGTCTGTGTGTGTGTGTCTGTGTATGTGTCTGTGTGTGTGTGTCTGTGTGTGTGTGTCTGTGTGTGTGTGTCTGTGTGTGTCTGTCTGTGTGTGTGTCTGTGTGTGTCTGTCTGTGTGTGTCTGTGTGTGTGTGTCTGTGTGTGTGTGTGTCTGTGTGTGTCTGTGTGTGTGTCTGTGTGTGTGTGTCTGTGTGTGTGTGTCTGTGTGTGTCTGTCTGTGTGTGTCTGTGTGTGTGTCTGTCTGTGTGTGTCTGTCTGTGTGTCTGTCTGTGTGTCTGTGTGTGTCTGTGTGTGTGTCTGTGTGTGTCTGTCTGTGTGTGTCTGTCTGTGTGTGTGTGTCTGTGTGTGTGTGTCTGTGTGTGTCTGTCTGTGTGTGTGTGTCTGTGTGTGTGTGTCTGTGTGTGTGTCTGTGTGTGTGTGTCTGTCTGTGTGTGTGTCTGTGTGTGTGTCTGTGTGTGTGTGTCTGTGTGTGTCTGTCTGTGTGTGTCTGTCTGTGTGTGTGTGTCTGTGTGTGTGTCTGTGTGTGTCTGTCTGTGTGTGTCTGTGTGTGTGTGTCTGTGTGTGTCTGTCTGTGTGTCTGTCTGTGTGTGTCTGTCTGTGTGTCTGTCTGTGTGTCTCTGTCAGTGTGTGTGTCTGTCTGTGTGTGTCTGTCTGTGTGTGTGTGTCTGTGTGTGTCTGTGTGTGTCTGTCTGTGTGTGTGTCTGTGTGTGTCTGTCTGTGTGTGTGTCTGTGTGTGTCTGTGTGTGTGTGTGTCTGTGTGTGTGTCTGTGTGTCTGTCTGTGTGTGTGTCTGTGTGTCTGTCTGTGTGTGTGTGTCTGTGTGTGTGTCTGTGTGTGTGTGTCTGTGTGTGTGTCTGTCTGTGTGTGTCTGTCTGTGTGTGTCTGTCTGTGTGTCTGTGTGTGTCTGTCTGTGTGTGTGTCTGTGTGTGTCTGTCTGTGTGTGTGTCTGTCTGTGTGTGTGTGTCTGTGTGTGTCTGTGTGTGTGTCTGTCTGTGTGTGTCTGTATGTGTCTGTGTGTGTGTGTCTGTCTGTGTGTGTGTGTCTGTGTGTGTGTCTGTGTGTGTGTCTGTCTGTGTGTGTGTCTGTGTGTGTCTGTGTGTGTCTGTCTGTGTGTGTCTGTGTGTGTGTCTGTATGTGTGTGTGTGTCTGTCTGTGTGTGTGTGTCTGTCTGTGTGTGTCTGTCTGTGTGTGTCTGTCTGTGTGTGTGTCTGTGTGTGTGTGTGTGTCTGTGTGTGTGTCTGTGTGTGTGTGTCTGTGTGTGTCTGTGTGTGTCTGTCTGTGTGTGTGTCTGTGTGTGTCTGTGTGTGTGTCTGTCTGTGTGTGTCTGTGTGTGTCTGTATGTGTCTGTGTGTGTGTCTGTGTGTGTGTGTCTGTGTGTGTCTGTCTGTGTGTGTCTGTGTGTGTCTCTCTGTGTCTGTCTGTGTGTGTCTGTCTGTGTCTGTGTGTGTGTCTGTGTGTGTCTGTCTGTGTGTGTCTGTCTGTGTGTGTCTGTGTGTGTCTGTGTGTGTGTGTCTGTGTGTGTGTGTCTGTGTGTGTCTGTCTGTGTGTGTGTGTCTGTGTGTGTCTGTCTGTGTGTGTCTGTGTGTGTGTCTGTGTGTGTCTGTCTGTGTGTGTCTGTCTGTGTGTGTCTGTCTGTGTGTGTCTGTCTGTGTGTGTGTCTGTGTGTGTGTCTGTCTGTGTGTCTGTGTGTGTCTGTCTGTGTGTGTCTGACTGTGTGTGTCTGTGTGTGTCTGTCTGTGTGTGTGTGTCTGTGTGTGTCTGTGTGTGTCTGTCTGTGTGTGTCTGTGTGTCTCTCTGTGTGTGTCTGTGTGTGTCTGTCTGTGTGTGTCTGTGTGTGTGTGTCTGTGTGTGTCTGTGTGTGTGTGTGTGTGTCTGTGTGTGTGTCTGTGTGTGTCTGTCTGTGTGTGTCTGTCTGTGTGTGTCTGTCTGTGTGTGTCTGTCTGTGTGTGTCTGTGTGTGTCTGTCTGTCTGTGTGTGTCTGTGTGTGTCTGTGTGTGTGTGTGTCTGTGTGTCTGTCTGTGTGTGTCTGTCTGTGTGTGTGTCTGTATGTGTGTGTCTGTGTGTGTGTCTGTGTGTGTCTGTCTGTGTGTGTGTGTCTGTGTGTGTCTGTGTGTGTGTCTGTCTGTGTGTGTCTGTCTGTGTGTGTCTGTGTGTGTCTGTCTGTGTCTGTGTGTTTGTCTGTGTGTGTCTGTGTGTATCTGTCTGTGTGTGTCTGTGTGTGTGTGTCTGTGTGTGTCTGTCTGTGTGTGTCTCTCTGTGTCTGTCTGTGTGTGTCTGTCTGTGTCTGTGTGTGTGTCTGTGTGTGTCTGTCTGTGTGTGTCTGTGTGTGTGTGTCTGTGTGTCTGTCTGTGTGTGTCTGTGTGTCTGTGTGTGTGTCTGTCTGTGTGTATGTCTGTCTGTTGTGTCTGTGTGTGTGTCTGTCTGTTGTGTGTGTGTCTGTGTGTCTGTGTGTCTGTGTGTGTCTGTCTGTGTGTGTCTGTCTGTGTGTGTGTCTGTCTGTGTGTATGTCTGTCTGTTGTGTCTGTGTGTGTGTCTGTCTGTGTGTGTCTGTTGTGTGTGTGTCTGTGTGTCTGTGTGTGTGTCTGTCTGTGTGTGTCTGTCTGTGTGTGTGTCTGTCTGTGTGTCTGTGTGTGTGTCTGTCTGTGTGTGTCTGTTGTGTGTGTGTCTGTGTGTCTGTGTGTGTGTGTCTGTCTGTGTGTGTGTCTGTCTGTGTGTGTGTATCTCGGGAGTGGTGGCGCAGTGGTAGCGCGTTGCGCTACGAACCCGGTGACCCGAGTTCGATTCTCGTTCACGACCACCAACATCAGTACCGATTATCTGAACCGGATCTTGGGCTTCCTCTAGGTTTACTCAGCCACAAATCAGTACTGTATCTGGTACGGTGTGTAACCATGGCCACTAGGGAGACAAAGGCGGCCGGGTATGGTGCTGGCCACCCACCCCTTCGGGTGACCTGCCGGCCTTCATAGGTGCTCGCTAACAGCACTTGCCTCAACAGTTTGTTCAAGGCTATTTTGGGATTATTTGTCTTTGTGTGAGGGCGTGTGTGTTTGTACATAAGTAGTGTCGTGGTTAACGCACTGCGCTACGCACCTGACGATCCAAGTTCGATTCCTGCTCATGACCAAAACCAGTGACGATTATTTCAACCGGTCCTGGGCCTCCCCTAGGAGGTCGACTCAGCCTTAAACGAGTACCTGGTGCGGTGTGTAAAAACATCCATACTGTTGGCCACATCACCTCCTCGTTCTGTTTGCCGGCCTTAATAGGTGCTCGCCAACAGCACTTGCTCCTGCAGTGTGCATGACTCCAGGGAGAACGGTGTCATCGTGTAGGTAGTGTGTATGCGTGTGTCTGTGTGTGGGTGTGTGTGGGTGCCCAGTTGATGCTGCATGGCTAAGGGTACGTCGTGGCTGGGCGTGTGCACGGCTCGGGGTCCATGGGTGAAGAAGGTGTTGTCGCGGCGAGTACGTGATGATTGGTACGTGGATGAGGCATGGTTACTCCATCAATGCCACACTGGTGGTGCAAACTGGTTCCACGAGTCATAAAACAATAATTAGCAGCAGCAGCAGCCATGGTCAATCCACTGCTGGATGAAGGACAACTGAATGAGTAAAACGCATCTATAAAGTAGGAACGGCTACACTCAGATTACAGGAATCGAGTGATAACAGCGATACACATCGCTCACGGACAAAACCAGTGACGCAACGAGATGCGCTCTCGCCTAGGCTATGGAAAGCTACGATAGAAGGTCGTTTCAGCAGATCTACAATTAAAACCTCAACACTTTGGCCTTACATGGAAATATGCTATTAGAAGAAGGGCCATTGCCCGAAACGTCGACTATTATATGTTTTATTATATATCTCATTCCTTTTACGGTCACACGCAGTGTTTTATTGACGAACATGTTCTTGTTGTTGTTGATGATGTTGTTGACTGTTCTTGTGCAACGCAGCAGCAGCAGCTTGTTTCCAAATCAATTGATTTCAGAAGCATCGGAATGTAGAAATCAGAGTACGCGTCGCATGAACGTGACACGGAGGGCGCATTCGAGACACTCTCACGCGTGCCGATGACGTGGTCGCTGTATAAACGAGCCGACGAGATTCGAGCCGCGGAAAGCGATTAAATAACTTCGTGAAGGAGAAGGCTTGCGACAAACGTGTGACTCGTGATAAATACAGCACCAGCAACGTGACGGGGCTACTTTGTACAAGTTCGCGACAACCGATCACTGATGTTCAAATCGCTATCCGAGCCGGTGTAGAAGTCGCCGTGTTTTTTTGCAGAGAGAAAAATAAACAAAATGTAATAATGAGAAGCAAAGCAGTCACTTGTGCCTTGAGAATTATACACGTGATAATAATAATAACAACGACGGTTTAGATTCATGAAGTGCCCTCAATGGATCTCAGAGCGCCGTGCATGTACAACAAGGACAATATCAAACCAAATGTTTTTTTTATTTTGCCAGGTAAGGCCCACTGAGCTGTGTCGTTCTTTTTCAGAAGCGACCTGGCTCACAACCTGGCTCACAACCTGGCTCACAACCTGACTCACAACCTGACTCACAACCTGACTCACAACCTGACTCACAACCTGACTCACAACCTGGCTCACAACCTGACTCACAACCTGGCTCACAACCTGACTCTCAACCTGACTCACAACCTGACTCTCAACCTGACTCACAACCTGACTCACAACCTGACTCACAACCTGGCTCACAACCTGACTCACAACCTGACTCACAACCTGGCTCACAACCTGACTCACAACCTGACTCACAACCTGGCTCACAACCTGACTCACAACCTGGCTCACAACCTGGCTCACAACCTGACTCTCAACCTGACTCACAACCTGACTCACAACCTGGCTCACAACCTGACTCACAACCTGACTCACAACCTGGCTCACAACCTGGCTCACAACCTGACTCTCACAACCTGGCTCACAACCTGACTCACAACCTGGCTCACAACCTGGCTCACAACCTGACTCACAACCTGACTCACAACCTGGCTCACAACCTGGCTCACAACCTGACTCACAACCTGACTCACAACCTGACTCACAACCTGGCTCACAACCTGACTCACAACCTGACTCTCAACCTGGCTCACAACCTGGCTCACAACCTGACTCTCAACCTGGCTCACAACCTGGCTCACAACCTGACTCACAACCTGACTCACAACCTGGCTCACAACCTGACTCACAACCTGGCTCACAACCAGACTCACAACCTGGCTCACAACCTGACTCACAACCTGGCTCACAACCTGGCTCACAGCCTGGCTCACAACCTGACTCACAACCTGGCTCTGCCTCACACAACCTGGCTCACAACCTGGCTCACAACCTGACTCACAACCTGGCTCACAACCTGGCTCACAACCTGGCTCTGCCTCACACAACCTGGCTCACAACCTGACTCACAACCTGACTCACAACCTGGCTCACAACCTGACTCACAACCTGACTCACAACCTGGCTCACAACCTGGCTCACAACCTGACTCACAACCTGGCTCACAACCTGACTCACAACCTGACTCACAACCTGGCTCACAACCTGACTCACAACCTGGCTCACAACCTGACTCACAACCTGGCTCACAACCTGGCTCACAACCTGACTCACAACCTGGCTCACAACCTGACTCACAACCTGACTCACAACCTGGCTCACAACCTGACTCACAACCTGACTCTCACAACCTGGCTCACAACCTGGCTCTGCCTCACACAACCTGGCTCACAACCTGACTCACAACCTGACTCACAACCTGACTCACAACCTGGCTCACAACCTGACTCACAACCTGACTCACAACCTGGCTCACAACCTGGCTCACAACCTGGCTCTGCCTCACACAACCTGGCTCTCACAACCTGGCTCACAACCTGGCTCACAACCTGGCTCACAACCTGACTCACAACCTGGCTCTCACAGCCTGGCTCTCACAACCTGACTCACAATCTGGCTCTGGCTCTCACAACCTGACTCTCACAACCTGGCTCCCACAAGTGATTGTTCAACCACGTGGCTTATTACGTGGACATTTCTCGCAGCCCAAATACTTTAAACGTCGTGATGTCGATTTTAAATGTGGAGGACAAAATTGGAGGAGCCGGAGAAAAAAATCCCCGCGACCACGAGGAGAGAGACACGCAGACTCCAAATGCTACAGCAGGCGTCAGCGTCGGGATCGAACCCACGACCTCCTGCATACCAGACGAGCGTATTCACATATCGACACCGCGGCGCCCCAATAGGCCCCACAGAGGATCTAGAGGGAGAGAGAAGAGGGATTTTTCAAGAGCTGGTGGCGTTCTCATTGACTGCGAGTTAGTTCCAGATTTCCTATGGCAGGGACTTCGTTCAAGTCATTGTGCTACCATGTTATTATTGGCAACCGGTCACAGCGCGCACCATAACCACGCGTGGAGACACGACAGATGACCCCCCCCCGCCCTCACAATGCAGGGACTGCAGCCACCCAAACCACACACGATTATCACGATTGGCTACGTGCGGTGCGAAAGAAGTTCAACAACATACTGCATACACACACGGAAACCAACATCACGTACGACTGCATCGTGCGACTGGGCCCGCTCTCGCCCACGTGTCATTTGCGCCACTACCGCAGCTGCTGTCACACCACGTGGCTGGCAAACAACTCAAACTTGGACGAGCAGTTCACACAAAATACTTGCCATGCACTGGCAGAATAACAACGATTGGCTATAACGCGTGGCTTTGAAGCATATCCACTGCACAGGCAAATCGGGTAAAAGTGTGGGAATTATATCGACAGTCAATAATAAGACACAAACAATATCGCACGCACCAGGAAACAAATGTCAATTCGAGACGTCGTCTTTGACGGGCACGCAACGTTAGGTGGGTTTCTGCAGGGCATATTAAGGCGAGACGACGTTTCGGACAATCGCCCTTCTCCACAGTACACAGGAGGCGTTCCAGAGAGGTAGCACCCTCAATCGATTCACCTTCAGTTGGACGCCATTTCATCCAGCCCAGTGGTGATGCGCCCGCGGGCACTCGCATGGGCGCGAGCGATGCCCCAAGCTGTTGGCAGGGTGTTGTGAAGAAGGCGCTTTGCCCGAAACATCACGTGCTATATACTTTTTTTATTTTAAGGCAGTGTTACTGACGAATGTTTGGAGTGTTTTAATATACATTTCACTCGGAATTCATTTGCGCTTGAGCACCACTGCCGACGCAGCAGTATAACCAAATAATGTGTTTAATGACTAGACGGGACGATGGTGATGATCATGACGGTGACGATGATGATCCATGGACGAGACCGGAGACGAGATGGCAGCGAATGAAGAAGAGCGCACGTGCGGTAGGGCGACTCCCGCGGAGAGGGAGCGATGACATCAGCTGGTGTGCAGGAACGAGATGGAACCAGGGAATTACAGAAATGCGATGGATGGCCTCGGCGCGGGGAGGCCTTCATCCAGCAGTGGATAGACAAAGACCGCTGCTGCTGCTGATGATGGCGATAATTGGAGCGCCGTATCTTTGCGTGGGTGTGCGTGGGGGCAATCACCATGCCCGGACGCCTTTGTCTTCCTAATAGCGATGTTTAAACACCGCACCGGGTACACATTTTGAAGCTGAGTCGACCTAGGGAAGGCCCAAGACCCGTGTAGATAATCGTCACTGCTGCTGGCCGAGAGCGAGAATCGAACTCGGGTTGCCGGGTTCCTAGCGCAGCGCGCTCACCGCTTACGCTACCGCTCCCCCACAAAACGAGTACACACACAGAGGACACGCGTGTACACCACGTGTACACCACGTGTGCACCACGTGTGCACCACGGGTATTTTCTGTCCCCTGGAGACGCCTCGCTGAGAGACGGCTGCGGCGTGTGCACGGTTAAACGTTCGCGTGTCTCCTCGTGCTCATCAGAATGCCTCTCTCCGCCTCCTCCCCGCCGCGCGTCAAGCGATCGCTCCCCCAGCTTGCCCATAGCCCCCAACCCCCCGCCCCTACCCCCCGCAGCCCCCACCACCAAAAGCCCCGCACCCCCAACCGTCCTTAATTACAGGCGGATGGCGTCAATTCGTCAGCCGCTAAACGCGGGCTGAGCGCACGGAAATTCGATCTCGGCGCGGTTTGGCCCGCGGGTGAGAGCTGAGGGCCTTCCGCGGTGTGGGTTGCGGGGGGGGGGGGGCTGCGACTGCGTGTGTGTGTCTGTGTGTGTGTCTGTGTGTGTGTGTCTGTGTGTGTCTGTGTGTGTCTGTGTGTGTGTCTGTGTGTGTGTCTGTGTGTGTTTTGGTGAGTGCTAGTGCAACGGTTAGCGCGCTTTGCTACGCACCCGGAGACCCGAGTTCTATTCACGACCATCACCAGTGACGATTATCTTATCCGGTCATGGGCCTCTTCTAGGTCGACTCAACCTCAAATGGGTACCTGGAGCGGTGTGTAAACATCACCGATGGGGAAACAAAGGCGGCCGGGCGTGGTTCTGGCCACCCACCCCTCTTGTGCCCTGTCGGCCTTCATAGGTGCTCGCTGACAGCACTTTCCCCAACAATCTCGCCTATTCTCGAAATCTGTCTTCGTGTGTATTGGTTCCCCACGTAGTTTGTGTACTTCTGTTGTGTCACCCGAGTTCGATTCCACACCACGGCTAACACGGTGGCTCGCTGTGGTCGTGGCCAGCGAGCTGCACCGCCGTCCCGACGACCTCAGTTCGATTCCCAACCGCAGTTGAAAACAGCGGCAAGTGATATCCAGAACCAGTTCTGCCCTAGGTAGACTCGGCCTAAAATGGGTGATTTTGGCCACCCCACTACGATGTACAACTTTAGTGCATCCTGCCAACTGCAATAGGCGCTTGCTAACAAGTCTAACGGCTATCGAGGAATGTTTGGCACTGGTGTCGGTGATGTGTGCATGCGTCCGCGTATTACGTGGCTATGAAGAAGGTGTCTGTGGTGTGGGAGGAGGTGGGAGGAGGAGGAGGAGGAGGTGGGGGTGGGGAGGAGTTGAGGGGAGGAGGTGAGGAGGAGGTGTGGTGGGGGGGAGATGTGTTTAAAGTTTTTGCAAAATCCATAAAGGGCCGTGCGAATGACAGCGAAAGGACGTGATTAGTGAGCGCTTCCTCTCGGCGTCATCACGGACTCCACCTGGGACCACGTGCAAGCTCAGCGGCGCGACCGGAGAGGCAGGAGGAGGAGGCAAAGATAAATACAAAGCTCTCCTGTATAGCCTTCAACGGACTGGGGTGCAAGTGCTGTTAACGAGCATCTCTGAATGCCTGCACCGCACACGGAGGGGTGGATAGCCAACTCCACGCCTGGCCGACTTTGTCTCCCTAATGGCGATGTTTTTCTTCCTCCACACATCGCACTAGGTACTCATTTAAGGCTGAGTGGACTTAAGAGAGGCCCAGGACCGGTTCATATATATTCGCCGCTGTTATCGGTCGTGAGCAGGCATCTAACTCGGGTGGCCGGGTAAGCAGCGCAGTGCGATAGCCGCTTCGCTACTGCTCCCTACGAGGAGGAGGAGGCACACGCACGGATTTTGGAGTGGGGGCACAGACACAGTGTGTAGGGGGCACAGACACAGTGTGTAGGGGGCACAGACACACTGTGTAGGGGGCTCAGACAAAGTGTGTAGGGGGCACAGACACAGTGTGTAGGGGGGCACAGACACAGTGTGTAGGGGGCACAGACAGAGTGTGTAGGGGGCTCAGACACAGTGTGTAGGGGGCACAGTCACAGTGTGTACGGGGCACAGACAGAGTGTGTAGGGGGCTCAGACACAGTGTGTAGGGGGCACAGACAGAGTGTGTAGGGGGCACAGACAGAGTGTGTAGGGGGCACAGACACAGTATGTAGGGGGGCTCAGACACAGTGTGTAGGGGGCACAGACACAGTGTGTAGGGGGCACAGACACAGTGTGTAGGGGGCACAGACACAGTATGTAGGGGGCACAGACACAGTGTGTAGGGGGCACAGACACAGTGTGTAGGGGGCACAGACACAGTGTGTAGGGGGCACAGACACAGTGTGTAGGGGGCACAGACACAGTGTGTAGGGGGCACAGACACAGTGTGTAGGGGGCACAGACACAGTATGTAGGGGGCGCAGACACAGTGTGTAGGGGGCACAGACACAGTGTGTAGGGGGCACAAACACAGTGTGTAGGGGGCTCAGACACAGTGTGTAGGGGGCACAGACAGAGTGTGTAGGGGGCTCAGACACAGTATGTAGGGGGCACAGACAGAGTGTGTAGGGGGCTCAGACACAGTATGTAGGGGGCACAAACACAGTGTGTAGGGGGCTCAGACACAGTGTGTAGGTGGGCACAGACACAGTGTTTAGGGGGCACAGACACAGTGTAGGGGGGGGCTCAGACACAGTGTGTAGGGGGCACAGACACAGTGTGTAGGGGGCTCAGACACAGTGTGTAGGGGGCTCAGACACAGTGTGTAGGGGGGCACAGACACAGTGTGTAGGGGGCACAGACAGAGTGTGTAGGGGGCTCAGACACAGTGTGTAGGGGGCACAGACACAGTGTGTAGGGGGCACAGACAGAGTGTGTAGGGGGCTCAGACACAGTGTGTAGGGGGCACAGACAGAGTGTGTAGGGGGCACAGACAGAGTGTGTAGGGGGCACAGACACAGTATGTAGGGGGGCTCAGACACAGTGTGTAGGGGGCACAGACACAGTGTGTAGGGGGCACAGACACAGTGTTTAGGGGGCACAGACACAGTGTAGGGGGGGCTCAGACACAGTGTGTAGGGGGCACAGACACAGTGTGTAGGGGGCACAGACAGAGTGTGTAGGGGGCACAGACAGAGTGTGTAGGGGGCACAGACACAGTATGTAGGGGGGCTCAGACACAGTGTGTAGGGGGCACAGACAGAGTGTGTAGGGGGCTCAGACACAGTGTGTAGGGGGCACAGACACAGTATGTAGGGGGCACAGACACAGTGTGTAGGGGGCACAGACACAGTATGTAAGGGGCTCAGACACAGTGTGTAGGGGGCTCAGACACAGTGTGTAGGGGGCACAGACACAGTGTGTAGGGGGCACAGACACAGTATGTAGGGGGCACAGACACAGTGTGTGGGGGGCACAGACACAGTGTGTAGGGGGCACAGACACAGTGTGTAGGGGGCACAGACACAGTATGTAGGGGGCACAGACACAGTGTGTAGGGGGCACAGACAGAGTGTGTAGGGGGCACAGACAGAGTGTGTAGGGGGCTCAGACACAGTATGTAGGGGGCACAAACACAGTGTGTAGGGGGCTCAGACACAGTGTGTAGGGGGGCACAGACACAGTGTGTAGGGGGCACAAACACAGTGTGTAGGGGGCTCAGACACAGTGTGTAGGGGGGCTCAGACACAGTGTGTAGGGGGCACAGACACAGTGTGTAGGGGGCTCAGACACAGTGTGTAGGGGGGGCTCAGACAGTGTGTAGGGGGCACAGACACAGTATGTAGGGGGCTCAGACACAATGTGTAGGGGGGCACAGACAGTGTGTAGGGGGCACAGACACAGTGTGTAGGGGGGGCTCAGACAGTGTGTAGGGGGCACAAACACAGTGTTTATGGGGCACAGACACAGTGTGTAGGGGGCACAGACACAGTATGTAGGGGGCTCAGACACAGTGTGTAGGGGGCACAGACACAGTGTGTAGGGGGCTCAGACACTGTGTAGGGGGCACAGACACAGTGTGTAGGGGGCACAGACACAGTGTGTAGGGGGCACAGACACGGTGTGTAGGGGGGGCTCAGACAGAGTGTGTAGGGGGCACAGACACAGTGTGTAGGGGGCTCAGACAGAGTGTGTAGGGGGCACAGACACAGTGTGTAGGGGGCTCAGACACAGTGTGTAGGCGGGGCTCAGACAGAGTGTGTAGGGGGCACAGACACAGTGTGTAGGGGGCTCAGACAGAGTATGTAGGGGGCTCAGACAGAGTGTGTAGGGGGCACAGACACAGTGTGTAGGGGGCACAGACACAGTGTGTAGGGGGGGCTCAGATAGTGTGTAGAGGGCACAGACACAGTGTGTAGGGGGCACAGACACAGTATGTAGGGGGGCACAGACACAACACAGTGTGTAGGGGGCACAGACACAGTGTGTAGGGGGGCACAGACACAGTGTGTAGGGGGCTCAGACACAGTGTGTAGGGGGGCACAGACACAGTGTGTAGGGGGCACAGACACAGTATGTAGGGGGGCACAGACACAACACAGTGTGTAGGGGGCACAGACACAGTGTGTAGGGGGCTCAGACACAGTGTGTAGGGGGGCACAGACACAGTATGTAGGGGGGGCTCAGACACAGTGTGTAGGGGGCACAGACACAGTGTGTAGGGGGGGCTCAGACACAGTGTGTAGGGGGCACAGACACAGTGTGTAGGGGGGGCTCAGACACAGTGTGTAGGGGGCACAGACAGTGTGTAGGGGGCTCAGACACAGTGTGTAGGGGGCTCAGACACAGTGTGTATGGGGGCTCAGACATAATGTGTAGGGGGGGAGGGGCTTAGGCGAATTTGTGAGAGCGGTGGCACAGTGGTTAGCGCGCTACGCTACAAACCCGGCGATCCGAGTTCGATTTACGCTCACCACCAATGACAGTGGCGAATATTTGAACCAGTCCTGGGCCTCCCCTCGGTCAACTCAGCCTCATACGAGTACCTGGTGCGGTGCATAAAAATCACGAATGGGGGGACAAAGGCGGCCCAGCGTGGTGCTGGCCACCCACCCCCTCGTGGGCCGTTCCGGCCTTCATAGGTGCTCGCTAACAGCAATTGCCCCAAAAGTATGTCCAGGCTATACGGGGGACGTTTGTCTTTATCTTCATCTCTGGGCTTAGAGACGAGTCGTGGGGGGTTAGGGTCAACCTTTTATTCGTCGAGGTCCGCGAGTTGAACCACCACGACTAGCCTCGTCGCTGCCAGCCAAATGACCGGACCATGACATCCATGGTTTTAGATACGGATTCATACGGCGATCCCATAGACCTACACAGACACCCAGAGACCTGCATAGAGAGGACCATCGGACTTGAATTTCTGAAACACTCCCGGCGACTGATCGAAGCCGGCAGTGGCGTCACCACGTGGCACACGGTCTGAGAGTCTCGTGGCCGCTGTGGTACTGCGGGAGACTCTTCCTCATCGCCCGCTGGTGGAGGAGATGGCATGGGGAGCTCAATTGGACACAGTCCATGTTGGGTGTAGGGGATGGCTCAGATGGAACACGAAGTCATCGGGACGTCCACACAGACTAAGGGGGGTATGTGTCAGGGGGTAGCGGGGGGGGGATGCACAGCCGTCTCGGTCGAGTCGTTACCGCTGCCCTCGTGAAGGTGGCCGTGGTTTTGGTTTCTCAGAGGGAGGAGGCGGCACAATGCGCGGCGCCGCTTTTCCATCTCCCCGTGTGCGGCGGACACAGAGGGAATCGGTAGCCAGAACGCACAGCGTGTGTGTGCAGTGTGTGTGTGTGTGCGGCGTGTATGTGTGTGTGCTGTGTGTGTGCGGTGTGTGTGTGTGGTGTGTGTGGTGTGTGTGTGTGCGGTGTGTGTGTGCTGTGTGTGTGTGCAGTGTGTGTGTGCGGTGTGTGTTTGTGCTGTGTGTGTGCGGTGTGTGTGTGCGGCGTGTATGTGTGTGTGCTGTGTGTGTGCGGTGTGTGTGTGTGTGGTGTGTGTGTGTGCGGTGTGTGTGTGCGGTGTGTGTGTGTGGTGTGTGGGTGCGGTGTGTGCTGTGTGTGTGTGCGGTGTGTGTGTGTGTGTGCGGTGTGTGTGTGTCCGGTATGTGTGTGTGTGCGGTGTGTGCTGTGTGTGTGTGCAGTGTGTGTGTATGTGTGTGCGGTGCTGTGTGTTCTGGCTACCGAGTCCCTCTGTGTCCGCCGCACACGGGGAGATGGAAAAGCGGCGCCGCGCATTGTGCTGCCTCCTCCCTGAGAAACCAAGACCACGGCCACCTTCACGAGGGCAGCGGTAACGATTCGACAACTCCCAATCGGTGATGGGGCAGTTGTGGAGAGAGTGGAGAGTTTCCCATACCTGGGCAGTGTGCTCATGACCGGCTCCAGTTTAACAGCAGAGGTCTCACTCCGAATCAGTCGAGCGGCAATATCTTTTCATCGGTTGCGTAACGCTATGTGGAAGCTACCTGGTCTGTCGCTCTGCACTAAGCTTCAGGTCTTCTCGGCCACGGTCATTCCCTCCCTTCTCTACGCTTGCGAAACGTGGACCTCCCTAATGGAACATCTTCGCCGGTTGAAAACATTTAGGCTAGCCTGCCTACGATCCATCCTGGGTTTAACCAGGCTGGATTGTGTGAGGAGTGCACAAATCCTTGAAAGATCTGGGCAAGGTCCCATCGGTGAGCTCCTCCGGCAGGCAAGGCTGCAATGGCTGGGTCATGTAGCCCGCATGCCCAGCCACCGCATGCCGTAACAGCTTTTGTTCGGCCGGATCGAGGGGGCTAAACGGGCGCGGCACGGGCTAGAGAAGAGAAGGAGTGATGTGGTACAGGAGGACGTGGAGCTGAGTGGACTTTGGCGATGACTGGTACCAGCGGTGTCAAGATCGGCCTCTGTGGAGGAGGCTCGTGATGGACGCTACTGGGCAGTTGGAGGCAGTCGCCCTCCAACAACAACGGAGGGCGGAGGAGCGACGCTCACAACAACGAGCGGAGCGCTGGGTGGCTAAAGCACATCAGGTTGGCAGAGTAAGGGGCACAGGTGGTGCATCAGCCAGTCATCTCAGTCAGTCGACCCGTGGCACCTGGGTCTGCCCCGTGACCTCCTGCCAGCGAGCGTTCGACACTTCACGTGGCCTCAAGGTGCACATAGCCTGGCACAAGCGTCGTGGTGACGTCACCGCCACTTAGTGGCGAATGGCGGTTGTTGTTGTTTTTGGTGTGTGTGTGTCTGTGCGGTATGTGTGAGTGCAGGGTGTGTGTGCTGTGTGTGTGTGTGTAAAGTACTTCTCTGTGTGTATCTCTGTGTCGTGGTTTAGCACACTGCGCTACAAACCCGGCGAAGCGACTTCATTTCCTGCACACGACCAATAACAGTGGAGAATGTTTTAACCAGTCTCTGGACCCTCCCCTAGGTGGACTCAGAATTAAACAATGAGTACTTAGCGTGTAAACATCAGAACTGGGGAGACAAAGGTGGCCAAACCTCGTGCTGATCACCCCACCCTCCTCACCGTGTGCTGCGCCTGCCCTAATAGGTGCTCGGGTAACAGCACCTGCCCCAACTGTCGGATAAGGCTATACCGGGGATCTTTGTCTTTGTCAGTCGTGCACAGGGTGGTGGTGGTGGTGGTGGTTTAGCACCCACAACGTGCTACGGACCCAGCGGCAAGAGTTCGGATTCGCGGTGACGACAGACATTGCGGTGGTGATTATACGAACCGCCCCCCCTGGGCCTCTCCCTAGGTCGCCTTAGTCTCGACAAATAGGTGTCTGGACATCAGCACCGGGGAGATGAAGGCGACTCAGAAGCGCGAGGAGGAACTACGGACAAGCAGTGAGCCGGTGCCTAAACTATTTCCCAAGCTCTGCGGTCCCCCGTATGTATTAAAGCGTTGTCGGCCAATGAACGAGCAGTTACGTGTGGGAGCAAACAGGAGCACCCGGCCAAAAACCTACGCGTGCGACGGGGCAACACTATATCCCCGTACAGATGGAACAGGTGGAGTCCACGTGTTGTGCTGCTGTGCCGCCATCTTCTGGCGTGCCAGGGATACGGCTCCTCCTCGACGCCCCATCGGGGAAGGGAGTGTCACAACATTCGTGCGGTGATCCAACAACTCCCGATGTCACCTTCACACCTGCTCGGTTACAGGCTGCCACGTGCTCCGCTCAGTGAAACTTGAAGCAGCACCCACCGGGCTCTTGCTGCTGACGCCACCTCGGCAGCGCCCTTAACTTTTTCTTCTCAGTTAAAACGGCAAGACATGGCATAGTTATTGCTCCGGACATTTATATACGTGCGGAAAAACCCGTAACCGTTTTAACACGTTTTTCCATGCGGTTACTGGTAGCACAACACCCCCCCCCCCCTTTTGATTTTAACAACAACAATATCTATCTTGTGTATGCGTGTGTTGTTTATGGGCGTGTGTACATCGCTTACGTGTGTGTGTTCTCTGTATACGTGGGGAGCGGTGGGGCAGTGGTAAGCGCACTAACCGCTGGGGACTCCGGCCACCCGGGTTTCATTCCCGCTCGCGGTCAACATGGTCCGTGACGATTATCATCACAGGTTCGGGGCTTCTCCGCGTGTCTGCGTGTGTACTGGACACGCCTACGGCGATTACCCCGCCCGGGTCAACTCAACCTTGAATGTATACCTGGCGCGGTGTGTAGAGCACCAGCACTGGGGAGACAAAGGCGGACGCGCGTGGTGTTGGCCACCCACCCGTTCGTGTGCCGTGCGGATGTTAATAGGCGTTCGCTAACAGCACTCGTCCCAACAGTGTGTCTTTTGTATTAGAGTGCGCGCGCGTACGTTTCTTCCTGCAGTGTGTGTGAGTGTGTCTGAGTGTGTGAGTGTGTGTGAGAGTGTGTGTGAGTGTTTGTGAGTGTGTGTGTGTCCGGCACAACAACCCCCTACCTCCTCGCGGTGCCGGACGGGCAACGCTGTCGTGGACAGTGCTAAGGGGGAGAGGGCCAATTCCGATTAGCCCTCTCCCCTCATGGCGTCTGTGACCACCACAGTGGCTAAACGGGGGCTCTGGACGGGTGCGAGGGGCTGGTAACCCTTCCACCTTCAAAGAATTACCACGAAACCACGACTTAAATATATAACTAATAAGTTTGTGCCGGAGGCCCCGGGGGAACAGGCGTCTATGACGTCTCCTGGCCAAACCCCAATTGGCGGAGCCAAGAGATTGAATCTCTACCCTCGGGGCTCCTCCAGAAACAACGATAAGCCACTTCGGATGGCCACATGGAATGTTCGAACGCTCACTGCGGAGGAGAGGCTGCCACTCCTCTGTCGGGAGCTGGACCGGTACCGCCTGGATCTCTGTGGCATTCAGGAGGTCCGGTGGACCGGTTCTGGCTCCTGCCACCATGAGGGGTGGACAGTCCTCTACTTGGGGCAGCAGACTGCCAAACAACAGGGTGTGGCTCTTCTTTTGAACAAAAGAATGAAGGGTACGTGGGAGCGTGGCGGTGTGGTGTGGGAAGCTGTAAGCCTCAGGCTACTTTGGCCTCGCCTTCCCATCAACCGGAGGCGAGGAGTGGTGGTCGTGGTTACTTATGCCCCCACCGAAGACGAACATCCGTGGAGGGATGCAGGCAAAGCCGATGAGTCAGATGCCTTCTATGACCTCCTGTCACAGGTGCTGGCTAAAGTGGCCCCTCAGGATAGAGTCATCTTGTTGGGTGACTTCAATGCCAGAGTTGGTCATGATGCTGGCACCTGGTCTGGAGTGATTGGAGAGCATGGGCCAAATCAGCTCAATAGTAACGGTAGGAGGCTGCTAGATTTTTGTGCAGCCTATGGGCTTGTAATTACCAACACGCTGTTCCGGCATCGGCGCATCGACACAACATCATGGATGCATGCCGGGTCCAAGCAAGAACATCTGCTTGACTACATAGTGACGGACCAGCGGATGCGAGCCCATGTCCTTGACACCAGGACCTACCGTCGAGCTGATCTGCCCTCTGACCATCGACTAGTCATCTCTAAGATGCGCCTGCCATTCTTCCACTCCGGTGGTGGGTGTACACCCAGGACCCCATTCCAACCTAAAGTGGCCTGGTCTCAGTTATCTGATGAAAGTTGCAAGCGAGAATTTCATCATCGCTTGCGGCTGGGATTGCCATCGTCCCCGACTCCTCCTGATGTCGAGGGTAAATGGGCGAGGTTTAGGACTGTGACTCATGCAGCTGCAATGGCTGCTTTGGGTACGCGGTCCAGACCTCCCCAGAGACCCTGGCTGACAGAGGAGATGTTCAGGATGGTTGAGAAAAAGCGACAGGCCCACTGTCATCGGCTACAGAATCCCACGTCAGAGAATGAGGAGGCTTCCCGCAGCCTTCGCTCGGAGGTTCGGAGAGCCGTGAGGCGCTGCAAGGATCGGTGGTGGTCGCGGGTTGCTGAGGAGATGGAGTCTGCCTCAGTGGCCCGCGATCACAATTCTCTATTCAACTCCATCAAAAAAGTAACCAGCAGCACCACACCTATTACCATCATTAAGGGAAAAAATGGTGTTCCAATCTCCGACCCCCAGGAACAGGTTTGCAGATTTGCTGGACATTTCTGTGAGGCCTTGGGGGAGGGGAAACTCCTCAGTCAGGAAAACATCGTGACACAAAGTGGGGATGACCCTGCTGAGGCTGCGGTGCCTCAAATATTTGAAGAAGTCACCCCCTGTGAGTGGCTGGCTGAGGTGCCATCTGTTGAGGAAGTACTGAAGGCAATCCGGAGTCTGAGACCAGGAAAGGCACCGGGCAGAGATGATCTCCCATGCGAAATGCTGAGGGAGGGTGGCGTTTGTGCACAGACTGCCCTATATGACATCATAACAACAGTCTGGACCACTGGACGGGTTCCGCAGGATTGGAAGGATGCCCTGGTGGTCCCCCTCTTTAAGAAGGGGGACCGCACAGACTATAACAACTACAGGGGCATTTCACTCCTCAGTGTGCCGGGAAAGGTCCTGGAAATAATTATTCAACATCGCCTTGCCAGGCACGCTGAGGAGAGGCTTGCGGAGCCCCAATGCGGTTTCAGGAAAGGGCGGTCCTGCACAGATGCCATATTTTCTGTCCGTCTGCTACAGCAGAGGTGTAGGGAATTCCAGCAAGACCTACATCTCTGCTTTATTGACCTGGTCAAGGCCTATGATACCATCAGTAGGCCTGGGCTCTGGGTTGTTCTTCCTGCTTTTGGAGTCCCTGACCCCCTGCTCACGATCATTAAGGACCTTCATGATGGTGAGCGGGCCGGGGTAAAACTACGTGGCCGGGAGTCAGAAAAATTCCCTGTACACCTTGGGGTGCGACAGGGATGTCCTCTGGCTCCCACATTTTTTAACATCTATTTTGACCATGTAGTTCGTGAGGCCTTCAATAGCTGTACCGGGGGAATCTCCATTTGGTACAGATATAATTGGAGGCTGATCGATGCCCGGGTGCGGTCAAGGGATGGCTCCCTATTGCTCAACCACGTTATGTATTCCGATGATTTGGTAATAGCTGCTCATTCAGAGGAGGCGTTGGATACGCTGCTGCTGAGACTGGAGCGTGCCACTAGGAGATGGGGCCTTACCGTCAGCCCGACCAAAACTAAGCACCTGCCTGGGTATTTTGTACCATCGGACACTCCACCCCCACAACTCCCAATCGGTGATGGGGCAGTTGTGGAGAGAGTGGAGAGTTTCCCATACCTGGGCAGTGTGATAATGACCGGCTCCAGTTTAACAGCAGAGGTCTCACTCCGAATCAGTCAAGCGGCAATATCTTTTCATCGGTTGCGTAACGCTACCTGGTCTGTCGCTCTGCACTAAGCTTCTGGTCTTCTCGGCCATGGTCATTCCCTCCCTTCTCTACGCTTGCGAAACGTGGACCCCCCTAATGGAACATCTTCGCCGGTTGGAAACATTTAGGCTAGCCTGCCTACGATCCATCCTGGGTTTAACCAGAATGGATTGTGTGAGGAGTGCACAAATCCTTGAAAGATCTGGGCAAGGTCCCATTGGTGAGCTCCTCCGGCAGGCAAGGCTGCGATGGCTGGGTCATGTAGCCCGCATGCTCAGCCACCGCATGCCGTAACAGCTTTTGTTCGGCCGGATCGAGGGGGCTAAACGGGCGCGGCACGGGCTAGAGAAGAGAAGGAGTGATGTGGTACAGGAGGACGTGGAGCTGAGTGGACTTGCCGATGACTGGTACCAGCGGTGTCAAGATCGGCCTCTGTGGAGGAGGCTCGTGATGGACGCTACTGGGAAGTTGGAGGCAGTCGCCCTCCAACAACAACGGAGGGTGGAGGAGCGACGCTCACAACAACGAGCGGAGCGCTGGGTGGCTAAAGCACAGCAGGTTGGCACAGTAGGGGGCACAGGTGGTGCATCAGCCAGTCATCTCAGTCGACCCGTGGCACCTGGGTCTGCCCCGTGACCTCCTGCCAGCGGGCGTTCGACACTTCACGTGGCCTCAAGGTGCACATGGCCTGGCACAGGCGTCGTGGTGACGTCACCGCCACTTAGTGGCGAATGGCGGTTGTTGTTGTTGTTGAGTGTGTGAGAGTGTGTGAGTGTGTGAGTGAGTGTGGGTGAGTGTGAGTGAGTGTCTGAGTGTGCGTGATAGTGTGTGACTGTGTGAGTGAGAGTGTAAGCGTGTGTGATAGTGTGTGTGTGAGTGTGTGATATTGTGTGATAGTGTGTGAATGAGTGTGTGATAGTGTGTGAGATTGTGTGTGAGTGAGTGTGTGAGTGTGTGAGTGTGAGTGAGTGTGTGTGATAGTGTGTGAGTGAGTGTGTGTGTGTGAGAGTGTGTGAGTGTGTGAATGAGTGTGGGTGAGTGTGTGAGTGAGTGTCTGAGTGTGTGTGATAGTGTGTGAGTGTGTGAGTGTGTAAGCGTGTGTGATAGTGTGTGTGTGTGAGTGTGTGATAGTGTGTGATAGTGTGTGAATGAGTGTGTGATAGTGTGTGATAGTGTGTGAGTGTGTGTGAGTGAGAGTGTGTGTGAGTGTGTGTGAGTGTGTGAGAGTGTGTGAGTGAGTGTGTGAGTGAGCGAGTGTGTGAATGTGTGAGTGAGTGTGTGAGTGTGTGTGAGAGTGTGTGAGTGAGTGTGTGAGTGAGTGTGTGAATGTGTGAGTGAGTGTGTGAGTGAGTGTGTGAATGTGAGTGAGTGTGTGAGTGTGTGTGTGAGTGTGTTCGTGAGTGAGTGTGTGTGTGAGTGTGTGTGTGAGTGTGTTAGTGAGTGAGTGTGATGAATGCGCGCGTGCGTGCTTTCGCGCGCGAGATGGAGGTTAGCCGGGGGGCGGGGAAGGAGGAGGAGGAGGCGGGGGGGATTTGTGGGGGGGGAGGTTGGGGGATGAGGGATGGGGGAGGGAGGGGTGGGGACCGCTTCAATCGGACCGTGAAATGATGTCTGGCCGCTCCCCTTAAAGGATCCGTGAATAATGCATCTCGCCGTTCCCTCGCGCAAATTGGGCGCGCCTCGTGCGTCTAACCCCCCCCCCCCCTCTGCTCACCGCTCTCCCCGTCTGTCCGCCTGTTCGTCCCTCGAGCTGTCCGCCTGTCAATGCTGGCGTCTGTAACTGCCTGCCCGATATGTGCCTGTCTCCCTGTCTGTGGGTCTGTCTGTCTGCCTGTCTGTGGGTCTGTCTGTCTCTCTGCCCTTCTGTCTGCTTGTCTCTGTGTCAGCATGTTTGTGTGTATGTATGTTTGTGTGTCTGCATGTTTGTGTGTATGTATGTTTGTGTGTCTGTATGTTTGTGTGTATGTATGTTTGTGTGTCTGCATGTTTGTTTGTTTGTATGTATGTTTGTGTGTATGTATGTTCGTGTGTATGTTTGTGTATATGCATGTTTGTGTGCATGTTTGTGTGTATGCATGTTTGTGTGTATGTTTGTGTGTATGTTTGTGTGCATGTATGTTTGTGTGTATGTATGTTTGCTGGCTTGTCTGGCAGCCTGTCTGTACATCTGATGGCGTGTCCTCTCTCTCGGCCTGCGTGTGTATCAGTGTGTTGGTCTGTCTCTCTGCGTGGCTCTATGTTAACTTGTCTGTACCAATCAACCGATCTATCCCATTGCCATGTTGTCTGACTCTCAGAGTGTCTCTATGTCTCCACGTTTTATTTCCCGTCTATCCGCTAGTCTGTATATGTGCTCTGCGCATGAGAATCCGTGTCTCCGTGTGTCTGCGCCTGTCTGCGTGTGTCTCTGTGTGTGATTGACGGACACGCCTGCGGTGTCGCGTCTCCGTCAATCTCTGTGTTCGTATGCGCGTGCCTCAATGTCTCCCCTTGTCCACGTCTCTCTGCGTATCCATGCGTTCGTGTCCACGTGTCTGTCGCTTATCAAGGCCGCGACGCTGCCGTACCCTGCTCCCCTCGCCCGCACCCCCGCGTCTTTCACAGTGACCCGTGCCGCGGGACTCGGCGTCCACGCTCGACGTTAAACAATTAAACAAACATGCGCATGGACACGGCGCTACGGGGGTGGCCAGGTGTGTGGCCAGGTGTGCGAGCGAGCCAGGGGGAGGCATTCCCGGGGGGAGGTGGAAGGGGGCTTCGGGGGGTTGGGATGGTGGGTTGGGGGTGGTGGCGGTGGTGATGAACCCCTCACGTCGGCCTCATCTCGTGTTGCACGGGGAGTGACGTGGATCGATCCCGTGGGGCGCCGTGGATCGATTCCGGTGTTGAGAGACGCGTGGACGGACCGCGTCCCGTGCGTTACAATAGGGGGGGGCGGGGGGGGCACGAGGGGGAAAGGAGGCGGGGGCGGGGGTCTGAGCGCTTCTCTTGGTTGCGCGAGGGTTCGGGACTGGGTGTAAGTTCGTGCTGAGGGCTTAGGGTGTAGGGCTACGGTTGGGGTGGTGTGGGATAGTGTCTGGGTTTGGGCAGGGCTATAGGGTTACGGTGTAGGGTTCGTGTTAGCGGCTTCGTTAGGATTTTGTGTTAGTCTGGGTTTCGGTTTTGGCTAGTGTTGATAGCTTAGTGTTCTGGTGATACAGAATATTATAGTTCAGTCTAAGATTATGGCATAGGTTAGATTAGGGTCAGGGTTGTGATCTTGGACATAGGTTAGGATTAGGGTTAGGATGTATATGTCATGGTTAGGATTGGGATATAGGTTCGGGTTTAGGATTAGGGTAAGGATGTGGGTTCGGGTTAATGGGATCAATTGGAGCTTTGGGCTAGGATATATAGAGTATGTTGTAGGGTTATAGTTTAAAGTATTGGGTTCGGGTATAGTATGTTAGATCAATAGGGTTAGGGTATGTATGTGGATACCATGTAGTAAGTTCGTGTTAGGGTAATAGTTTATATGCTACAACGTTGGGTGTGGGATTTTAGTCATGGGGACTAAATGAGTCTATAGGATGGCGTGAAGGTTGTGGTTGTAACTTATAGGATATTGCTTTGCGCTGTGGGGTATGTATTAAGAACATGGTGTAAGAGTATAGAGTCAGGTTAGTGATTATATCGGTGTAAGGATGAACTTCGTGTTAGGGCTTAGACGTCTGCTGTGTATATTCGGGTTGTGGTTGTACTTTGTGTTGGGTGAGGCGATGGGTTACGTTGGTATGAGAGCGTGGTTCTGGTTGTGGTTGAGATCCAGCGAGCCTTTGCCGGGTAAATAAAGGACGCTCGTTATTTATTACTACAGGACTGTTATTATGATTACGCGTACAAGGGGCGAAAGAGGGATCAATGGATGGGGTGTCTCGCTCGGGGGACCTCCTAAAACACTCGCAACCCAACTGGGTCGATGCGCAAAGACGGCAGCTTCATAGTGGGAGGGGGGCGGGGGGAGGTCACGGGACACCACGCGCCGTTCCCTGGCCGGGGCCAGGTGGTTGAGACGGGCGCCTCTCGGGGAGAGAGAAAATCAAAACAATAACAAGGCCCTGCTCGCCGCCTCAAAACAACAGCGCGTCGAGTCACGTGACATCCCTCCCCCCACCTACCCCTCCCCTGTAACCCCCCTCACTCCCCCCGCCTGTATCACCCTGCTCCCTCATCCTGTCCCCCTCTCACCCTTCTTGCTCACCTCCTACTCACCTCACTCCCTCGCCTTTTCACCGCATCTCCCTCGCGCACACCTCACCCCCTCCCCCCGCTCGTCTCCCTCACCTCCCTCTCACCCCTCAACCTCACCTCCCTCCACCCCACTTCACTCACCATCATTCCCTCTACATCCCCCTCACCCATCGCCTCTCAACCCCCCTCATCCACCTCCGCTACATCTCTCTCGGACCCCTCACCTGCCCCCCCCCCCTCGGGATTCCACGCTGAGGGGTACGGAGTGGAGGTGAAGGGGTTCGTGGAAGAGAGCTTGGCGGGACCGACTTAGTGGCTGTGTGTGTGTCCTGTGACTCGGGCGACGTGTGGCTGTGTGTGTGTCCTGTGACTCCAGCGACGTGTGGCTGTGTGTGTGTTCTGTGACTCCAGCGACGTGTGGCTGTGTGTGTGTCCTGTGACTCCAGCGACGTGTGGCTGTGTGTGTGTTCTGTGACTCCAGCGACGTGTGGCTGTGTGTGTGTGTCCTGTGACTCGGGCGACGTGTGGCTGTGTGTGTGTCCTGTGACTCCAGCGACGTGTGGCTGTGTGTGTGTGTCCTGTGACTCCAGCGACGTGTGGCTGTGTGTGTGTCCTGTGACTCCAGCGACGTGTGGCTGTGTGTGTGTGTCCTGTGACTCCAGCGACGTGTGGCTGTGTGTGTGTCCTGTGACTCCAACGACGTGTGGCTGTGTGTGTCCTGTGACTCCAGCGACGTGTGGCTGTGTGTGTGTGTCCTGTGACTCCAGCGACGTGTGGCTGTGTGTGTGTGTTCTGTGACTCTAGCGACGTGTGGCTGTGTGTCCTGTGACTCCAGCGACGTGTAGCTGTGTGTGTGTGTAGTCGGTAGCGCTACGCTGCCACCGGAGTTCGATTCCCGCTCACGGCCACCAATACCAGTGACGATTATCTGAGCCGGTCATTGGCCTTCCCTAGGTCGGCTCAACCTAAAAAAAAACATCGCCACGAGGGAGACAAAGGCGGTAGGGCGTGGTGTTAGCCACCTTCCCCCTCCTGTGCCGTGTCGGCCTTTATGGGTGCTACCCGCTAACCGCACTTGCCCTCAACAATCTGTTAAGGCTACACGGGGTATCTTTGTCTTTGTAGCTGCGTGTGTGTGTAGCTGTAGCGCACGGCAGCTGGCCGCGCTCCCAGGGGTGGCGGCTGCGTGGTGCCGAGACGAGTCGCCGAGCGGGGCGCGAGCGATACTCCGTGTGCGCGCGCCTGTGAGTGTGTCTGTGTGTGTGTCTGTGTGTGTGTCTGTGTGTGTGTCTGTGTGTGTGTCTGTGTGTGTCTGTGTGTTCGTCTGTGTGTGTCTGTGTGTGTGTCTGTGTGTTCCTCTGTGTGTGTCTGTGTGTGTGTCTGTGTGTTCCTCTGTGTGTGTCTGTGTGTGTGTCTGTGTGTGTGTCTTTGTGTGTGTCTGTGTGTGTGTCTGTGTGTTCCTCTGTGTGTGTCTGTGTGTTCCTCTGTGTGTGTCTGTGTGTGTGTCTGTGTGTTCCTCTGTGTGTGTTCCTCTGTGTGTGTCTGTGTGTTCCTCTGTGTGTGTCTTTGTGTGTGTCTTTGTGTGTGTCTTTGTGTGTGTCTTTGTGTGTCTATGTGTGTCTCTGTGTGGAGAGCGGTAGTGTAGCGGCTAGGGCGCTGCGCTACTAACCCAGCGACCCGAGTTCGCTCACGGCCAACACCCAGTGACGGTTATCTTAACCTGTACAGGGCCTCCCATAGGTCGACTCAACCTGAAATGAGTACCTTTTGTGGTATGTAAACATCGCCACTAGGGAGACAAAGGCGGTCGGGCGTGGTGCTGGCCACCCACCCCCTCGTGCGCCGTGCCGGCCCTCATAGTTGCTCGCTAACAGCACTTGCCCCAACAGTCTGTTCAGGCTAAACGGGGGATCTTTGTCTTTCGTGTCGCGGTGACGAGATGTTAACGACCTTGCGTGGTATACAGGAGTTCGTGGGTTCGATCCCGACCCTGACACCTGTTGTATATTTGGAGTTTGCGGTGTCTCTCTCCCCGTGGTCACGCGTTTAGAGTATTTGGCTGCATCTATAAATGTCACATGACCAACCACTCCGTTGAGCTGTCACGTGTGGCCAGGTAGCTTCTGAAAAAGACGAGGGAGCTCTCGTATCAGAATCTGTATTTATACTTAAGGCATTCAATGAGCTATACAGCTCTTTTTCACAGATGTGCAGTCGGGGAAAGTCAGAACGTTACAACTAACATACAATACAAAAACACGAAGAGAGTGCAACATTTTTAGAAAGCTAATCAAATCACTGAATAAAATATATAAACAAAACAGTTTGTTTAATCTTACCAGGTAAAACCTACTGAGCTATTAGCTTATTTTTCAGAAGCGACCTGGCCACAAATGATAGTTTAACGAAGTTGCTTATCATGTGCACATGTGTCACAACAAAATAATCGAAATAATCTGAACGCTTGCATCTTGGCAGTGCAGCGTCTGACCAGCCTCGGATTGTAGAGGAGGTTTCACTCTGAATCAGTGGAGCGGCGTTATCTTTTCATCAACTGGGTTATGCTGTGTCGAAATTCCAAGGTCTGTATCGCTCCTCCACACGAAGCTCCGGGTCTTCTCGGCCACAGCCATGCCCTCCCTTGTCTGTGTTTGTGAAACGTGGACGTCTTTACAGGAACAGCTGCTCCGGCATGAAACATTCAGGTTGGACTTGTCTACGATTCATTCCGCGTTTAACCAGACTTGATTACAGTATGAGGAGCTCGCAGATCTTGAAAATATCTAGACACATTCACATCGGTGAGCTTCTCCGGCAGGCGAGGCAATTACATTTGCTAGGTCGTGTAGCCCGCTTGCCCAGGAACCGCATACTCAAGCAGTTTTTGTTTAGCCGGGTAAAAAGGGCTATTTGGGTGCGGCACGGGCTAAAGAACAGATGGAGGGATGTGGTACAGGAGGATGTGGAGCTGAGTGGACTTGCCGATGACTGGTCCCAACAGTGTCAAAATCACTTTCTCTGGAGGAGGAGGCTCGTGAAGGACGCTATTGGAGCGGTTCGAGGCAGTCGCCCTCCTGCGATAACTAAGGGCGGAGGAGCGACGCTCACAACAACGCTCGGAGCGCCCGTCGCATAAAGCACAGCAAGAAGCCACAGTAGGGGGCACAGGTGGTGCATCTGCCAGTCATCTCAGTCAGTCAACTCATGGCACCTGGGCCTGTCCCGTGACCTCCTGCTAGTTACCTTCGACACTTCACGTGCATATAGCCTGGCACAAGCGCCGTGGTGACGTCACCGCCACTTCGTGGCGAAAGGCGGTTGTTGTTGTTTTTGCATGTGTGTATCTGCGTGTCAGTGCATGTGTATGTATCTGCGTGTGTGTGGTAGTTGTGTGTGTATGTATGCGTGTGTGCGTGTTTGTATCTGCGTGTGTTAGTGTGTGTATGCGTGTGTGGTGTGTTAGTGTATGTGCGTGTGTGTATCTGCGTGTGTGTTAGTGTATGTGTGTGTGTTAGTGTATGTGTGTGTGTTAGTGTATGTGTGTGTGTTAGTGTATGTGTGTGTGTTAGTGTATGTGTTAGTGTATGTGTGTGTATTAGTGTATGTGTGTGTTAGTGTATGTGTGTGTATTAGTGTATGTGTGTGTTAGTGTATGTGTGTGTTAGTGTATGTGTGTGTGTGTTAGTGTATGTGTGTGTGTTAGTGTATGTGTGTGTGTGTTAGTGTATGTGTGTGTGTTAGTGTATGTGTGTGTGTTAGTGTATGTGTGTGTGTTAGTGTATGTGTTAGTGTATGTGTGTGTATTAGTGTATGTGTGTGTTAGTGTATGTGTGTATTAGTGTATGTGTGTGTGTGTTAGTGTATGTGTGTGTGTGTTAGTGTATGTGTGTGTGTTAGTGTATGTGTGTGTGTTAGTGTATGTGTGTGTATTAGTGTATGTGTGTGTTAGTGTATGTGTGTGTTAGTGTATGTGTGTGTGTGTTAGTGTATGTGTGTGTGTTAGTGTATGTGTGTGTGTTAGTGTATGTGTGTGTGTTAGTGTATGTGTGTGTGTTAGTGTATGTGTGTGTGTTTGGCACATGTGCGCGCATGTCTGCCCGTGGCGCGAGTCCCGGCGCGACTTTGGCGCGGAGCCCGGAGGCTGCGCGACCTCGCGGAACGCGAAATCCGCCCCTTGCGTTAGGGGATCCGGACTCGTGTGTTCGTGGTGTCTGTGTGTACGTGTGTGTCTGTGTGTACGTGTGTGTGTGTGTCTGTGTGTACGTGTGTGTGTCTGTGCGTACGTGTGTGTCTGTTAAGGCTATAGGGGGATCTTTGTCTTTGTGGCTGGGTGTACGTGTGTGTGTGTACGTGTGTGTGTTTGTGTGTACGTGTGTGTGTGTGTACGTGTGTGTGTCGATGTGTTGGGGAGCGGTAGTGTAGCGGTTCGCGCGCTGCGCTACGAACCTGGAGACAGGATTCGATTCCCGCTCACGGCCAACACCAGTGACGATTACTTGAACCGGTCCTGGGCCTCCCCTAGGTCGACTCAGCCTTATATGAGTACTTAGTGCGATGTGTTAACATTTCCACTGGGGAGACAAATGCGGCCGGGCGTGGTGTTGGCCGCCCACCCTTCGTGTGCTGTTCCAGCCTTCATAGGTGCTCGCGAACACCACTTCCCACCCGACAGTCTGTTAAAGCCTATACGGGGGAGCTTTGTCTTTATATATACAAACACACGACACACACACGCACAATACGCGTTCTCTCCCAGCATGCGAGTGTGTGTGTGTGCGTGCGAGTGTGTGTGTGTGCGCGTGTGTGTGTGCGCGTGTGTGCGTGCGAGTGTTTGTGCCCGTGTGCGTGCGAGTGTGTGTGCGCGTTTGTGTGTGTGTGCGCGTGTGCGTGTGAGTGCTGCGGGTGTAAAAGCGTTCTGGCTCCGCGCGTCGGAAGCTTTGAAGCCTCCCTCCTCCCTGCGGGCCCGGGTATCCGGGCTCAGGGGAAAGGCGAGCGGGCGAGTGGAGGGGGGGTTAAGGGGGGCGGAAAGAGTGGTGGGGGGAGGGGATGTGTGTGCAGTAGGGGCGGGCGGCAGTGGTGTTAAATTCTGCGTAAACCCGACCTTTAGACGCACACGTCTGGCCGTAGCGTTAACGCCGTGGCGTCTTAACGCTCCTACTTACGGCCGACGAGCAATCGAGCGGCGCGCGTGTGCACACGACGTGCACACAGAGTGAACACGACGTGCACACGACGTGCACACAGAGTGAACACGACGTGCACACGACGTGCACACAGAGTGAACACGACGTGCACACAGAGTGAACACGACGTGCACACAGAGTGCACACAGAGTGAACACGACGTGCACACAGAGTGAACACGACGTGCACACAGAGTGCACACAGAGTGAACACGACGTGCACACAGAGTGCACACAGAGTGAACACGACGTGCACACAGAGTGAACACGCTGCGGCGGTGGCGGCGGTTGACGCGTTGTTGTTGTTGTTTGTGTTCGTGTGTACGCGCGCGTGAGTGCGTTTGGGGAGCGGTGGGCGCAGTGGTTAGCGCAATGCGCAAAGAACCAGGCAACCGTCGAGTTCCCTTCCCGCTCAAGGCCAACAACGGTGACAGTGAATATTTGAACCCGTCCTGGACCACCAACTCAGCCTTAAATGAGTACAGTACCTGGTGCGTTGTGTAACGCACAAGCACTGGGGCGGACGGACGTGGTGTTGGCCACACACGATTCCCTCGTGAGCCGTTCTGGCCATGACAGCATTGGTGCCAACAATCGACTTAGCCGATAGGGGAGGGCATCTTTTCCTTTGTGTCAATGTGCGTGGCGTATATAGTAATGTGTTAAGTTTGATGCGGTGTGGTTCTGTGACCTTGTGATTGAGTGGTACGTGTGTGTGGGTAGTGTGTGTTTGTGGGTGTTTGTGTGTGTAAATATTAGCACTGGTAGGGCGAAGCGGTAGTGTAGCGGTTAGCGCGTTGCACGACGATCCCAGCCTCCTGAGTTCGATTCCCGTTCACGGGCAACACCAGTAACGAACATCTGAGCCTATTCTGGGCCTCCCCTAGGTCCACTCAGCCTCAGATTAGTACCTAGTGCGGTGTGTAAACATCGCCACTACGGAGACAAAGGCGGTCGGACGTGGTGCTGGCCACCCACCCCCTCGTTTACGGCCTTCTATATGTGCTCCCTAACAGCACTTGCCCCAACAGTCTGTTAAGGCTATGTGGGGGATATTTGTCTTTGTGTGTAAATATTAGCACAGTGGAGGCAAAGGCGAACGGGTATCGTCACGGCCACACCGCCCTTCACGCCCCTTTAAGGCCTTTATAGGTGCTCCATAACAACACTTGACAAAAGCAGTCGATAAAGCTATACGGGGGTCCTTTGTCTGTGTGGAATAGGATGTGTATGCGTGTGTGGTGTACGCGTGTCTGTATGTGGGGAGCGGTTAGCGCGCTGCGCTACGAACCTGGCGACTCGAGTTCAATTCCTGCTTAAGGCCAACGGTTATCGGTCATGGGCCTCCCCCAGGTCGACTCATCCTGAAATGAGTACAGTACCTGGTGGTGTTTGTACACATCAGCAACCTCATGTGACGTTCCGGCCTTCAAAGGTCATCGCGAACAGCACTTGCCCCAAAAGGTCGTGAAGGCTACACGGGGATAATTTGCCTTTGTTTTTACGTCATAGGTCTTTCCAGCGGAAATCGCGCGAGCGAGCTTCACGTGGCCTCCACAGTGCACCTAGCCTGGCACAAGCGCATTGGTGACGGCGCTACTACCGAGTGGCGAGTGGCAGCTGTTGTTGTTGCTGCTCGCGTGATGCGTGTGGTCGTGTGTGGGCTCGAGCGTGTGTTGGCGAGTAAGCACGCGCACGCGCGCACACAAAGATCGCCGTACAGTCTTTAAGGGGCAACTTCTGTTAGCGAGTGCCGATTACGACCGGAACGGGGAATATAACTCGGGTCGTCGGGTTCGTAGCGTAGCGCGCTAACCGTAACGCTACCGCTCCTCACCGCCACACAAAGATCCCCCGTATAGCCTGGACATGCTGTTGGGGCAAGTGCTGTTAGCGAGCAGCGCATATGAAGGCCGACACGGCACACGATGGGGTGGGTGGCCAACACCACGTCCGGCCGCCTTTGTCACCAAAGTGGCGATGTTTACACATCGCACCAGGTACTCATTTCAGTCTGAGTCGACCTAGAGGAGGCCCAGAACCGGTTCAGATAATAATCACTGGTGTTGGCCGTGAGCAGGAATCGTAGCGCAGCGCGCTAACCGCTACACTACCGCTCCCCACTATATATACGCGCGTGCACACATACTCGTGCACACAACACACCCAACACACACACACATACGCCATCCCAGCTCGACTCATCAATCACACGCGGCACGCACGACTCCACGCGACTCTCTCTCCCCCACCTCTCTCTCTCTCTCCCAGCCCCGGCGCGATTAGTCAAGAAACGCGTCCAGACGCGGCGGAGAATAAGTGTGGAGGAGGAGGCGGCGCGGGTGGCAGGGATCGTGAGTGGGGCCTCAAATCTCCCGTCGCTCCACGCGCGAGAGAGGACGCCGCCCGCGCTGCGAACACGTGGGGATTAAACCTGAGAAGCGCCCCCGGGGGGAGGGGTGGGCGGTGAGGAGGAGGTGGGGGGCTATGGGGGAAGGAGGGGCGGGGGGGATTGGAAAAGGAACGCGAATCCACCACGCACGCGGCTCCTGCCCGCGGGCTGTTTATTTATAAAACGCCCCCCCCCATCCCCTCCTTCCCCTGCCCCCACGCCCTCCCGCGCGCACGCACACACACGTGTGTAGACACACACACGTGTAGACACGCACACACACACGTGTAGACACGGATACGTGTAGAGACGGACACGGGTACACACAAACACACGGACACTAGGACGTGTATACGTCGCCGCACAAGCACACAAACTGACAAACAACCACACAGACACATAAGCACACACGCATACAGACTCACAGGCTGACTGAATACTGTCGGCGTGTCTGTGTGCATGCGTGTGACACACACACACGTGTGTACACACACACACACGTGTGTACATACATGGGTGCACATACGGGCAAACACCACTATGCTCAGGACAACACTGGCACACACACCCACACAGACACAAACAGAAACACACACTGAGACACGCTTACACACACAGGCACGAACAACACAAAGACACGCAGAAGCACACACACACACACACACGCGAAAACACACACACAGAAAAAAAACGCAAAGACACACAAACACACGCAGAGACACACGAAGCGTTACGCGTCTCCTGTGGCGGCAGTTTCGCTTCGCTCGAGTTTCCGCGAGCGTGAAGAACGAAAGCACGGGAACACGAGAGAAGCACAGACGCACGGAAGCCGTGGAGGCTTCACAAGTTAAAAAAAAAACTGGCTCCACGCACCCGAGCCATCTGGCTCGGGGTCTCCCCCAGGGTGGGCCCCAGGCCAGGGTGGGCCCCCGGCCGCTCCCGCCCGGGGCGGACGGACGCGTGACCTCACGGCCCCTGCACCTCCAGAACCTCGCCAGCCGCCCCTCCTCGCCCGCTCAGAGACTGTCAGCGCCGCGCGCCTCCCCCCCACCCACAACACGTGCGGCGCAGCGATAGCAGGTGCCGGGGGCGCGCGCTGATAACGAGGCGGGGCGCGCGTCTCGTGACCGAGGCCGGTCACGCGCCGCTGTGTGCGTGAGTGCGCGCGCGTGTGTGTGCTGTGCGTGTGTGTGCTGTGCGTGTGTGTGCTGTGCGTGTGTGTGCTGTGCGTGTGTGCTGTGCGCGTGTGCTGTGTGTGTGGGGAGCGGGAGTGCAACGGTTAGCGCACTGCGCTATGAACCCGGCTACCCCAGTTCGATTCCGGCTCACAGCCACCAACGCCAGTGACGTTTTTCTGGACCGCCCCTGGGCCTACCCTAGGTCGACTCAACCTCAAATGAGCCCGGCAGCCTTTGTATCCCCAGTGGCAATGCGTTGGTGCTGGCCACCCACCCCCTCGTCTGCCGTGTCGGATTTTATAGGTGCTTGTTAACACCACTTGTCTAAACAGTTTGTTGCAGGCTGTACGGGGGATCTTTGTCTTTGTTACGTGAATGTTTGTATGTGTCAGTGTATGTATGTGTGCGTAATGTGGTGTTGGCCATCCAACCCTTCACGGGTCGTACGGGCCTTCATTAGTGCTCGTTAACAGCACTTTGTGTGTGTGGCGAATACTTATTCAACCGGTCTTGATCGACTCAGCATCAAAATGGATAATACCTTGCACGGTGTGCAAACATCACCACTAGGGAGACAAAGGCGGCCGGGCGTGGTGTTGGCCACCTACCCCCTCGTGTGCCGTGCCGGTCTTCATAGGCGCTACTCGTTAACAGCACTTGCCCCAGCAGTCCGTGAAGGCTACACGGGGGATCTTTGTCTTTGTGTAGGGGGTGGGTAGTTCGTGGGGTAGGAGGAGGCGCCCGGTGTTGTTTTCCTCGCGCGTGGTGGCGCGGCGCCCGGCTCCCCCCCGGGGTCAGGGCGGTTGAGACGCGAGGCGGGAGACGCAACTCCGACTCGCGTCATGGCTCTAGGGGGCAGTGGGGGGCGGGGTGGGGGTGGAGTGGTGGGGGTGGAGTGAAGTCTGGGCGAGTCGGTGTTTGCCAAGCGTGAGCTATGTCCGCACCAATGCCTCGTCAGAGGTTTGGCAACTGAGTGCGAATTGGCCCTCACCCCCCGCCCCCGATACGCGGGGCAGAAAAGCTTCACCTGCAACCGTCGCCCTGCCGCTCGCAGCGTTAACGCGCATTTGCCAAATTCGAAAATTATCCCGCAAATTACTCAATTTGAATTACACACAGCAGTAGCAGCAGAAACCATAGCCCCCCTCCACCACCCCTCCCCTCTCCCCTTGCAGGCCAGGCGCTAAGTCACACCTTGTGCCCATAGAGACAGCTGCCACTTGGGGTGCCCTTAAAATGTTTGCGTTCTGAGACGCCACGGCGTATATGAGAAAAAATAAACGAATTTTCATGATTAACCCAACGCGACCCTAACGCTGGCCTCGACCCTAACCCAAAACTCATCTGTAACAGCAACCATGACCGTACTCAGAACAACCCTCACAAAACACACAGTAAACACAATCCGACTCTACAGCTCACCGTGATCGAAACATAACCCTCACCGGGGCTCGAACTCTTCTACAAAGCTTATATGGTCCATGGTTTTGTAGATGCGAATACCAAACCAAGGACCGTATGACTTCGCCATGCCCCAAGTAGACACGTGAAGGCGGTGGCTGGGTGGGTGGATCTGCAATCCACTAACTCTCAGACAAAGCGATTGAACAGAAGGACCATCTTTCATAGCCGCTCTTCATTGACCACCCATAATCATCGTCATCATTTTAATCCAGACCCACTTATAATTACGTCACGTATTTGCCTCATTAAAAAAAACAACTTTCCGCTGAGTCTCAAAAATATTTTTAGCATTGTTGTTTTGTTATTTAGGACGTTTGCCCAATACCACGAATTAGTGTTTAGCTTCATATGGGGAGGAAAACCCGCAGGACCCGGAGGAAACCCACCACGCACACGAGGGGGTAACACTGAAAAGTCCACGTTGATTTTAGAATTCACGTCTGTACGGTCAACTTTTGGCCACCTGGACTCTAAAATTGCCACCTTACCAGTAACGACAACCGTGACCTCTAACCCCACCGTCTCCCCCGCCCCCCTCCCCCGCCTCCCCAACTAGAGGGGTTGTCTTGCATCATGTAACTACCGAGTGACCTCACCACGTGACGTTATCCCCAGCGAAGCTCGACTCCTGATCTCATCATCAAGCTGTAGATGTCGCGACCTTTACGCGGTGGTGGGGTGGTAGTGGGGTAGTGGTGTAGTGGTGGTGTAGTGGTGGGGGGGAGGGGTAAGAGTGCGGGGGGAGTTGGGGTCAGGTTAAGGTCAGATCTCAGCTCGGGTCATAGTCCCATCACTCCCCAACGTGGAACTGGGATCGGTCAAATCACGTGATCACGTCCGGGCGTCCTCTCCCCAAGTCAACAGAGAAAGAAAAGTGTAGAGTGTCACTTCAGTGATTGACACAACACCCTTTCGTTACTTAACATAATCTCTTACTTTAAGATATCCACAACCTGTAACAGACAAGTATATGCTATTTTAAGCAACAAACCAATGCTTCTTTAAACACAGAAAATGCATGCTTAATAGAGAAAAATAAATATTTCCCAAAGATTAATCTATGTTTGGGACTTTATTTAATTAACAGATCCAGGTTCCTTTAAGAAACTTGGCACCTTTAAACAGCCAATCTTACGAGTAAAGGCCCCTTTAAGTAACACTCCTATTATCTTATAGCAAACACAATGCAATTTCATAGAAACACCGAACATCCTCTAAGTTCAGTCGAGCTCAAATCTTGAATCATTTAACAGACAGCTCCACGGTTACTTTTAAGAATCTACCCATGGCCTCGCGACTCTATCTCCCTTCGGCGGTGTGGAGCCTCCAGCCCTGGTTGTAGGAGCCGCCAAGGGTCGTGGTGGGGCTGGGTGAGTAGTGTTGGCTGGGATTGTGTGCGACCGGCTGGGATATATTTTGGATTAGCTCGACTATGGATTTGGCTGGGATCGGTAGAGATTCTTTGGGATTTCCTGCGATTGTAAAAAAAGAAAAACCTTATGGGATTGCCTATAATTGGCATTCACTGAAATTGGCTGGGGATTTGAAATGTCTGGGAATATGGGATTTTCTGGGAATTTGAGAAGAAAAAAAATTCCTGGGAATTCTAAGATTGCCATTGACAGGGTCGTCCGAACAACTGGCCTGCGATGGGAATGAATGTGGGATTGGCTACGATGGGGATGTGGTCGCGGGATTGGATTTGCCTTGACCATACTGCAGACTTCGAGGCGCATCGCGGCGCTGATTGAATCTCGAAATCAGCAGCAGGCGACCGAGTTCCGGCGACTCGCCGAGGACTCGGGCACGGCGTTGCGACCCGGTGGAGGTCTGCGCGACCCTACCCCGCTAACCCCCCACCTCCTCCTCCCCACCACCACCAGCACCACCGAGTCGCGCGGGGACAGAGTCCGGGTTCTGCACACACCTCCCCCCCCGTCCACCTCCCCCCCCACCCACCCCCGCCCCCTTCACCACCCTCCCACCTCCACCCCACCACCTCCTCCTGAACCTCTTGGCCACGAGGGGTCGGCCGATCGCGCGCCAAGCTCCGGGCGACTTTCTCCGCCGCCGCGGCGGCGACTCCTCCCGTGCGGTCGTGCGCGCACGCGGCGCCATCGATCGTGGGAGGCGCGGACACCGGACCCGGGGGCGGGGCTGTTGGGGGGGGGGGGGGGCAGGAGGGGGTGAGGGCGGGGGGTGAGACGTGGGCAAGCGAGCGGGGGCGCGGTGGACGTGGGTGGTGGTGGACAATCTGAAGAAGCACGGTATCCCAAGCCAGTCGCGTCCGTCTCGCCCACATCCCTGCCTGGGCTCCGACACTCACCCGCTGCCCCCACCCCTCACTCCCCCCCCCCCGCTACCCATCCCCCCTCTCCGCCTCCCTCCTCGTAGCCGCAAAAATCTCACTTCGCCAAGACGCGAACACAGCGGCTTTGAGATGTTTGTTGGAGCGAGACAGCGAGACGCGGGGACGCGCCGACGTACGCGGCCGTGGAGGAGAGAGAGAGAGAGAGCAGTGATACAGAGAGACATTGCCAAGGATAAACATAGACTCGAAAGACACGCAGAGAGAGAGAACGAGAGACGTAGAGACACGGGTGAGGGGGACAAACCGAGATATGTTGGAAGGAGTTGGTGGCTTGAGACGCAGCAAAGAGAGGAGCGATCGGGAAGAGACGGGGACGCCGGAGACACGGGAAGAGCTATAACGCAGTGCTGTAGGATATATGTCCGTTATGCAAGGTTCTGACCATACTTCACCACGCTGATCAGCGCGGGTGGGTGCGGTTCCGATGTCAATCGCCGTGCGCACGAAGCGGCGACGGGGAATCGAACTCGAGGCAGACAAAGAAAGACGCCGGGGGAGCAGTGACCCCTCCATCCTTGGGTCCCCTGGGGGGGACAGCGATCCCCTTGCCCGCGCCCTCCGAGACACGGAGCGCGTCCGGTGCTGGGGAGAGGACGTGGCCCGCGGGGAGGGGAGAGGGGGGCGGCGGTGGCACTGAGCGGGGGTTGTGGTCTGGAGCTGCGCGGTTGCGCGAGGCGATGGGTGTGGTGGTGCGTGTGGCTAGTGCGTGTGGCTAGCGCGTGTGTGCGTGTGTGCAGAGGGTGTGTGTGTGTATATATATACAGGGTGTGTGTGCAGAGGGTGTGTGTGTGTAGAAAGTGTGCGTGTGGCTAGCGCGCGTGTGTGTGTGCATGAGGGTGTGTGTGTGTAGAGGATGTGCGTGTGTGTAGAGGGGGTGTGTGTGTAGCGGGTGTGTGTAGAGGGTGTGCGTGTGTAGAGGGTGTGTGTGTGTGTAGCGGGTGTGTGTGTGTAGAGAATGTGTGTGTGTAGAGGATGTGTGTGTGTAGAGGGTGTGTGTGTGTAGAGGGTGTGTGTGTGTAGAGAGTGAGTGTATGTGCGTAGCGGGTGTCTGTGTGTAGAGAGTGTCTGTGTGTAGAGGATGTGTGTGTAGAGGGTGTGTGTGTGTAGCGGGTGTGTGTGTGTGTAGAGAATGTGTGTGTAGAGGATGTGTGTAGAGGGTGTGTGTGTGTAGAGGGTGTGTGTAGAGAGTGTCTGTGTGTAGAGGGTGTGTGTGTAGAGGGTGTGTGTGTAGAGGATGTGTGTGTGTAGAGGGTGTGTGTGTGTAGCGGGGGTGTGTGTGTGTAGAGGGTGCGTGTGTGTAGAGAGTGTGTGTGTAGAGGATGTGTGTGTGTAGAGGGTGAGTGTGTGTAAAGGGTGTGTGTGTAGAGGATGTGTATGTGTAGAGGGTGAGTGTGTGTAGAGGGTGTGTGTGTGTAGAGGGTGTGTGTGTGTAGAGGGTGTGTGTGTGTAGAGAGTGAGTGTATGTGTGTAGCGGGTGTCTGTGTGTAGAGAGTGTCTGTGTGTAGAGGGTGTGCAATGTGTGTAGCGGGTGTGTCTGTGTAGAGGGTGTTTGTGTGTGTAGCGGGTGTGCGTGTGTAGAGGGTGTGTGTGTGTAGCGGGTGTGTGTGTGTAGCGGATGTGTTTGTGTAGAGTGTGTGTGTGTAGAGTGTATGTGTGTAGAGGGTGTTTGTGTAGAGGGTGTGTGTGTGTAGCGGGTGTGCGTGTGTAGATGGTGTGTGTAGCGGGTGTGTGTGTGTAGCGGATGTGTCTGTGTAGAGTGTGTGTGTAGAGTGTATGTGTGTAGAGGGTGTCTGTGTAGAGGGTGTGTCTGTGTAGAGGGTGTCTGTGTGTAGAGTGTGTGTATGTGTGTAGAGGGTGTATGTGTGTAGAGGGCGCGTGTGTGTGTAGAGGGTGTCTCTGTAGCGGGTGTATGTGTGTAGAGGGTGTGTGTATGTATGTAGCGGGTGTGTCTGTGTAGAGGGTGTCTGTGTAGAGAGTGTGTGTATGTGTGTAGAGGGTGTATGTGTGTAGAGGGTGCGTGTGTGTGTGGAGTAGAGCGCTGAGGCTGTGTGCGTGGAGGGCTCTTCGTTCCTAGATGATTGGGGTGTGTTGGGTGGGGTGTGGTGGTGCAGAAGGGGAGTGTAGCAGATGTGTGGTAGTGTGTGCACCATTGGGTCGTTTCGCCTGTGTGTGTGTACATTGGGACGACTTTGGTGAGTACCTGTCACGTTCTAGCCACAGCAATACCCTCTCATACACCGTGTCGACCTTAACATGTGATTGTTCGCATCACTTACCGTGACGGTGTATGTAGACTTGATGGGGGATATTTTTCTTGGGTGTACGTGTGTGAGTGTGTCCATGATTGGCGTGCCGGCCTTCATAGGTGCTCGCTAACAACACTTTCGCCAACAGTCTGTTAATACTTTTTTTGTGGGGGGGTTCTTTGTCTTTGTATGATTGTCTTACAGGAACACCTCGAAACATTCAGGCTGGTTGGCCTATGGTCCATCATGGTTTTAAACAATCAAAAAGATCTAGACACATCAATGAGCTCCTCGGGCAGGTGAGGCTGCGTTGGCTGGGTAACATAGCCCGCATGCCCAGCCACCACATACCCAAGCATCTTCTGTTTGGCTGGATAAAGTGGGATAAACGAACACAGCACGCGCTAGAGAAGACATGAGCTGATAGGAGAGTGAGTGTTTGAGTGGGTGGGTGGGTAAGTGGGTGAGTGGGTAGGTGAGTATGTGAGTGGGTGGATGAGTGGCACGGGCTAGAGAACAGATGGGCTGATGCGGTACAGGAGGATGTGGAGCTGAGTGGACTTGCCGATGACTGGCACCAGCGGTGGCAAGATTGGCCTCTGTGGAGGACGATCCTCGTGTAAGATTCTACTGCGCAGTTGGAGGCAGTCGCCCTTCAAGCAACAACGGAGGGCGGAGGAGTGGCCCTTCCAACCTGGGTGGAAAGGTCGCATCCACCACAATGACTAATGTGGGCTCGGGATTTGTGAGGGGCTGGTTACTCCTCCACCTTAAATGCATTTACCAAAGGACCATGAAAAGGAAATTCAATTAAGCACGTGCTGGAGGCCCCAAGGGGACAGGCGTCCATTACTTGCCCTGGACAAACCCCATCTGACGATGCCAGGGGGACTGACCCCCCCCCCCCCCCCTCACACATACCCCTCTGAGAGCCTCCAGAAACAACAGGCAGTTACCACAGCTGGCTCCGTGGAAAGTCTGAATATTCACTGAGCATCATTGGCCATTCCTCTGTTGGGAGCTAGACCCATGCTGAGTGACCTCTGTGATACAGGAGGTCATGTGGACCAGTTTCTAGCTACTTTTACCACAAGAGGTGGACAGCTCTCGGCTTGGTGCAGGATGCAGTTTAAAGGACAGGGAGTGGCTGTTTTCCGAATAAACAGAATGAAGGGAGAGTGGCGGTTATGTGCCGTGAGTCTCGCGCTGTTGTGGACTTGCCTTCAGATCAACGGGAGACGAGAAATGGTGGTGGTTGCTTATTCCCCGACTAAAGATGACACAATTGAAGGGACATATGCAGAGCTGATGCCTTCCGTGACATCTTCAAATTTTTTACGAAAGTGGCCGTTTGGTATAGAGTCATCTAATTAGGTGACTTAAATGCCTGATTGGGTGATGGACGTTCACACTTTGGCAGGAGCGATTGGAAAGTATGGCCAAGATCAGATCAATATAACCAGTAAGACGCTTCTATGTCTTTCAACAGCCTATGCCAGGGGTTGGGAACCTTTTCTCTGCCAAGGGCCATTTGGATATTTATAACATCATTCGCGGGCCATACAAAATTATCAACTTAAAAATTAGTCTGTTTTATTTGGTCAAACATTCAATTAACTCACCCCTAATGCGATGGCTGGAACTGCTTCTCTTTTGTGAGGCGTGGTGATGATGTTAGCTGGTATTGACGATGTTGCTACTCGCAACTGCTTTTCCAGGTTTGCTCCTAGATTTATTGAATTTCGAGTCCCGCCTGCAGTTGCCTTGGCAGGGCCACACCAAATGATTTCGCGGGCCTTGTACGGCCCGCGGGCCGGACGTTCCCCACCCCTGGCCTATGCGATTGTAATTTCCAGCATATAGTTTAGTCTCTGGAACATCTAAACAACATTGTGAATTCATTACAATACAAGCAAGGAGATCTTGTGGACTAAAATAGCGGTAGATGAGTAAATATGAGCCCATGTCCATCCGACCATGGCATACCATCTTGCCGATCTGTCCACTGATCTTTGATTTCGCATCTCTAAGATGTCTGTCTTTCATCCACTTTGGTAGTTAGGCATCCTTCGAGAACTCCATTCAAATTCACAATATCCTGGTCTCAGCTAGCTGTCGAAGATGATTTAACTATATTGGACACAGTCCCATTAGTGGGCTCCTACGGCAGCCGAGGCTGCGTTGGCTGCGTCACGTAGCCCGCATGCTTGGGCAGCTTCTGTTTGGCCGGAGAGAGGGGGCTAAACGGGCGTGCCACGGGCTGGAGAAGAGATGGAGCGCGTGTGGCACAGGAGGATGCGGAGCTGAGTGGACTTGCTGATTAGCACCAACGGTGTCAATATCGGCCTCTGTGGAGGGGGCTCATGAATGACGCGACTGGGAAGTTGGAGGCAGAAAAAAAAACAATGCGAGGCAGAGGGGCGACGCTCGCAGCAGCGTCTAAGTGCCCAGGCCAGATGTTTCACTTGTCCGAACCACCTGAGGTGGCATCACGTTGACGGTTACGATTCATTTACGTGGCCAATAACAGTGAATGATCTGATTACCATTTAAAATGATCAGGTAATTAATTCGTATCAGCCATATTTAACGAGACAAAACTATTTTTATTTTACCAGGTAGAGCCCACTGAGCTATCTAGCTCTTTTTCAAAAGCGACCTGGCCACAAATGATAGCTCAGCGAAGTGGTTTATCACGTGGAAATTTCTAGCAGGAAATACTTTAAACGCCCGTTTCTAAATGTGTAGGGAAAAACAGGAGGACCCGGAGAAAAATCCACGCAACCACAGGGAGAGAAACGCGCAAACTCAAAATATACAGCAGGCGTCAGGGTCGGCATCGACCCAACGACCTCCTGCATGCGACGTCAGGTAGTTAACGTCTCGCCACCGTGGTGCCTAAATGGGTACGACCAAACATTGTTACCGTAGGTGGTACCAATTTCTGTTTTAGCCCATGGACGAACAACAATGATGGTTATTTGAGGGTGGGTCCACACCCTCTTTGGCCACGTGTACGAATGTGAGTACAGACCCAGGGTCCTCTATAGAGGGAAGGGGGTGCGGGGCCCGCGGCAACTCACGCTGTTTGGACCCCCCGCCGACTTCAAACTAAACCGGAAGTATTACATTTGACAACCGTGATGTTGAAGCGCGGGGTCGCTCCCCCCAAAGCGCGGGACCCGGGACGGTCGCCCCGCGCCGTCGTTACAATAGGGGTGGCTCTGAGTACAGTATCTTGTAGGAATTGGCACAGAGGGGAGCTCAGGTGGCGTGCCTCTGTCGGTCGTCTCGGTCAGTCAACCTGAAGCTCCTGGATCTGTCCCGTGAGCCTCTTGCGAGCGGCGCGCCTTCCGCACTTCACGTGTCGGCCTCAAAGTGCACCGAGCCTGACACAAGCGCTGGCTGTGGTGATGTCACCGCCACTTAGCGGCGGATGGCGGCTGTTGTTGTGATAGGAGTGTGAATGCGGGGGGCGGCGGTGCGGTGTTTGGCGCACTGCGCTACGAACCCCGCGATCCGAGTACGATTCCGCTCACGGACAACACCAGTGACAATTATCTGAACCAGTCCTACGCGTCCCCTAGGTCGACTCAGCCTTAAATTGGTAACGGTGTGTGTAAACATCGCCACCGGGCAGACAAAGGCGACGAGGCCTGTTGCTGGCCACCCACCCCCCTCGTGTGCTGTTCCGGCCTTCATAGGTGCTGATCGCTAACAGCACTTGCCCCAACAGCCTGTCAAAGGCTACACGGGGGATCTTTGTCTTTGTGGCTGCGTGCCCTGGCGTGTGGCCGCGCCTCGGGCTCCGCTATTAGCGACGGGGCGTGACCCGGGTGGGGGCCTCTCGGGGTGTGCGGGGGGGGGGGGGTCTAAAGGGGCTGTGTAGCACCCTCGGCGCTCACCTCGACACGCATCGTGGCAGGAGCAGCGCGGTTCAGGAGCTAAATGCCAATGTCCAGCTCTGCTGCTGCTGCTGGCCACGACGAGAGGGCTTCAGCAGAATGTCTGTCCTTGAGCTATTCCTCCTCCTCCGTTGAAGGAGCGCAGACTACATTTGTAAACTGTGTGATCTATTGACCAGCACTGACCATAGCCTAACATTGCACCTAGACTTACATTATCCATAACCTAACATTGCACCTCGACTTACATTATCCATCGCCTAACATTGCACCTAGACTTACATTATCCATCGCCTAACATTGCACCTAGACTTACATTATCCATCGCCTAACATTGCACCTAGACTTACATTATCTATAGCCTAACATTGCACCTAGACTTACATTATCCATCGCCTAACATTGCACCTAGACTCACATTATCCATCGCCTAACATTGCACCTAGACTTACATTATCCATAACCTAACATTACACCTAGACTAACATTATCCATAGCCTAACATTGCACCGAGACTTACATTATCCATCGCCTAACATTGCCCAGAGACTAACATTGCCCATAGCACTGTCCCTGTGCATATTCTACACATTTGGATCTTGCGCGTGATGGCAACAATGCGTTAAGCGGCTCAACGCCAACGTCGAGTTCTGCCGAGCACGACGAGGGGGCTTCCGCAGAGAGCTCCTTCGGATGTTCGCGTCTAGTTTCGCTCGTCCCTCTTCCTCCTCCGTCGAAGGAGCGCGGACTACGGCTTTCGTTGTTTTTTTTTTGCCACCGCGGTTCTTACGAAGGAGGCACGGGGGAGGCAATGACGGCGCGGGGAGGATGGAGGAGGATTTAGGAGGATGGAGGAGGCCTTCACGGCACGGCCCACGCTTCGCTGTTTGTTTTCACGCTTTGAATACAAACCCGGAGCCAGCGCGGCGTGACGCGGTTCGGGTGCGTAGGGGAGGCCCGTGGGAGCGAGCTGCGGGGTGGAGCGAGTTGCGGGGTGGAGCGAGCTGCGGGGTGGAGCGAGCTGCGGGGTGGAGCGAGCTTCGGGGTGGAGCGAACTGCGTGGTGGAGCGAGCTGCGTGGTGGAGCGAGCTGCGTGGTGGAGCGAGCTGCGTGGTGGAGCGAGCTGCGTGGTGGAGCGAGCTGCGTGGTGGAGCGAGCTGCGTGGTGGAGCGAGCTGCGTGGTGGAGCGAGCTGCGTGGTGGAGCGAGCTGCGTGGTGGAGCGAGCTGCGTGGTGGAGCGAGCTGCGTGGTGGAGCGAGCTGCGTGGTGAAGCGAGCTGCGTGGTGGAGCGAGCTGCGGGGTGGAGCGAGCTACGGGGTGGAGCGAGCTGCGTGGTGGAGCGAGCTGCGTGGTGGAGCGAGCTTCGGGGTGGAGCGAACTGCGTGGTGGAGCGAGCTGCGTGGTGGAGCGAGCTGCGTGGTGGAGCGAGCTGCGTGGTGGAGCGAGCTGCGTGGTGGAGCGAGCTGCGTGGTGGAGCGAGCTGCGTGGTGGAGCGAGCTGCGTGGTGGAGCGAGCTGCGTGGTGGAGCGAGCTGCGTGGTGGAGCGAGCTGCGTGGTGGAGCGAGCTGCGTGGTGGAGCGAGCTGCGTGGTGAAGCGAGCTGCGTGGTGGAGCGAGCTGCGGGGTGGAGCGAGCTACGGGGTGGAGCGAGCTACGGGGTGGAGCGAGCTGCGGGAGACTTTGAGGTGGCGGCGGGGGCTGGGAAGAGGATGGGTTGGAAATGGAGGGGAGGGGGTGAAGGTGGATGAGATGGGAAGGAGGTGGAGGGGGGCTTTGAGGTGGCGGGAGGGGGAAGAGGATGAGTTAGAAATGGAGGGGGGGGGGGGTGGAGGAGGGGGGTGGCTCCATGGCTTTGAAGCCTGCGAGGCGCCGTGGGCGAGCGGAGAGTGCGTGAGCCTCGTGCGCGCATGCACTCCGCGTGTGTGTACATGTGTGTGTGTGTCCGTGTGTGTATGTACGTGGGTACGTGTGTGTACGTGTGTGTGTGTCGGTCTTTGTGTGCGTACGTACGTGTATGTTCGTCAGGCTTTGCGTGTGTGTATGTACGTGTGCCAGCCTTCGTGTGTATGTGTTGTGTGTGTCAGTCTTTGTACGTGTATGTTCATGCGTGTGTTGTATGTGTAGCGGTTGTGGGGAGCGGTAGTGTAGCGATTAGCGCGCTGCGACCCGGATTCAATTCCCGCTCAAGGGCACCAACACCAGTGACGATTATCTGAACCGGTCCTGGGCCTCCCCTAGGTCGTCTCAGCCTCAAATGACTACCCGGTGCTGTGTGTAAACATCGCCATTGGGGAGACAAAGGCGGTCGGGCGTGAGTTCTGGTCACCCACCCCCTCGTGTGCCGTGTTGGCTTTCACAGGTGCTCGCAAACAACACTCGCCCCAACACTTTGTCACGGCTACACGGGGCGCCTTTGTCTTTGTGCTGCGCGTTCTCTCGCGAGTCGACGCGGGGCTGGAGTGGGGGGGGGGCTCTGAGTGGAGTGGTGGGGGGAAGGGGGGGTTGTATTTGGCGAGTGGCTGTGTGTGCAGGGTGGGTGTGTGGGTGGTGGGGGGAGGCGGTCGCGTCTCGTGAAATGGCAGCACAATTTTCCACGCGCGACGCGACCTCCCAGAGGCGCCGCGCGCGATTAATGCCGCAGAGCGAGAGGCGTCTCACGCCGTCTCACGGCGTGAGACGGCGTCGGCGTTCAGATAGCGGCGCCTGCAACGCCTCTCCACCCCCCATCCCCTCGCCACCCCCTCTAGACCCACACCTACCCCGAGCAAACGTGGCCATGCCCCTGGGTTTGTCTCCTTCCCTTCTCACATCTCCCATCCCGTCCCACGTCCCAACCCACACCCCTACCGCTCCCCCCACGCCCTCATCCTCTTGTCGAATCTTTGTGTCAACCCCTATCTCATATCCTGTCTCATCCCATGTATGGATGTTTTTTTTAAATCGTCTCATCCCCAGTCCCCCATCCCACGCCTCAACCCATGTCACATCCCCTTGTCTCATCTTACCTCCCAACATTCGTCTAAAGCCACTATTCTCACGTCCTATCCAAAGCCTGTTTCAAATCCCGTCTCACACCCCTGGTTTATCTCCAGCCCGATCGGCTGTCTCACCTCCTGTCTCATCCTCTGCCTCACCTGGTTGCCTCGACATTTGTTCCCAGTCGTTCTCCCGTCTCTCGTCGTGCAGGTCTCACGCCCTGCCTCGTTCTGCCCGCACAAAACAACTCGCCGTGACTACGTTACCCCTAACCTCTCTGTCCCATCCAAGTTACATTACCTCCACGTTACCGTCTCTCCACTTTACATTGCGTCGGCGTTACTTTTTCTGCACGTTACATTACCTTCAGGTTACCGTCCCTCCACGCTACATTACCTATACGTCGCCATCTCTCGAGGTAACGTTACCTCCACGTTACTTTGGCTCCACGTTACTTTGGCTCCACGTTACCGCGCTCACACGGCCGAGCGCCGGCTCCGTGTTCTGCTACAACTCTGGGGCCGTCGTCGAGCAGCGCGAGGACGAGAACAACAACAGCAGCCATCACGTGACGACGATCTCACGAAGCTCGTCTCCTCCACGCGCCCTCGATCCTCCTCCCCCCCCTCCCACTCTGTCCCTCTAACTCATCTCCTCTCACTCTGTCCCTTACCACTCTCTCCCTCTAACTCCTCTCCTCTCACTCCTCTCCGCTCACTGTCGCTCTCACTCTGTCCCTCTCCACTCTGTCCCTCTCCACTCTGTCCCTCTAACTCATCTCCTTTCACTCTGTCCCTCTCACTCTGTCCCTCTCACTCATCTCCTCTCACTCTCTCCCCCTCACTCTGTCTCTCGGCATCACCCGAGTCCTGGTCACCTCTGTACCGTGTCCACCTCTGGCCATGCGTACCTGTATTCTTGGCCACCTTTAAAGCTGTCCACCCCCTAGCCCTGACCCCCAAATCCCCCCCTCACCCCCCGTTTCTCTCGCTCCCTCTCACCCGTCCACTTCTGTTGGGACTCTCAGCGCCTCGCGGTGAGCGGGGGGAACGAATCGACCCCACGCACGGATTCCACGAAGCTGAAGCTGCTGCTGCTGCCGTGGGCATTGCTGAGCGCGCGCATCCGCGTGCCGACGTTGCCGTGACATCGCCCCCCCCCCCCCACCTCGCATCCCCCGCTTCCCTCCGCCCAACCTATCCGCCCCCCCAACCCCCATCCCCCCCGCACCTCCCGTCTCGTTCGTCTCTCCGCTCCCCGCGCGTCTCCCCCATTCCTCCTCCTTTGTTCCCCCTCGCTTTGTTTCGCCGTCGTCGATTCCCGACTGCAGACGCCGCGTGGCCGAGACGAGAGACTCTGGGAGGAGAATGGAGCCCGGTGATTGAACTTAACGGTATCACGCCCCCCCCTCTCCCCAACAGCCCCCCCCCATTCTTTGCCTCCCACCTCCCCCTACATCCCACAACTCACACACAACCCCTCTCATCTCCCCGCAATCCCCCCCTCCCTCCCCCATAGCAGCCCCCACGAACCTTCGTGTCGAGGGTGGATTGGGAGGGTGGGGGGCGGCGGGCGAGGGGGGGGCAGGATGGGGGAAGGGGGGCGGGGTACGGGGGTAGTCAGCGCGCTCGAATTATGCCCTAAATTATACTTTCTGGAAACGGATAAGGTTTAATTATCGGCGAAGTTTTAATTTGCATGCCATTTCAATTATCGCAGTTTCTTCGGGGAGAAATTATTAAACGTAAAAATGTCACTTTGGCGCGTGGTGGGTGGGGGGGGGCAGTGGTTGGGAGGGGGGGGGACTAACGCGACCCCTAACGCAGCCGAGACGCCCAGATGCTTACAGTACCCCTAATGAGCGCGGCGCACAGGGGGTGTGTGTGTTGGTGCTGCGGTGTGATGCCTGATAGGGTGGGGTGTCTCTGTGTTGTGTGAGCATCATTTGTGTGTGTGTCCGTGTGGGGAGCGGTAGTGTAGCGGTTAGCGCGCTGCACTACGAAACCCGGCGACCCGAGTTCGATTCCCGCTCACGGCCAACACCGGTTACGATTGTATTAACCGGTGCTGGCCCTCCCCTAGGTCGACTCAGCCTCAAATGAGTACCTGGTGCGATGTGTAAACATCGCCACTGGGGGGACAAAGGCGGCCGGGTGTGTTGTTGGTCACCCACCCACTCGTGTGCCATGCCGGCCTTTAAACCTAACAGCACTTGCCCCAACAGTCTGTTGAAGGGGGAATCTTCACCTTTGTCTTTGAGAGCGGTCGCATCGTGGTTAGCGTACTGCGCTAAGTATCCGGCTGGTGACCCGGGTTAGATTCCCGCTCAGTCGTGTGAATGTCGGTGAGGGCCTCCCCTGGGTCGACTCAGACCTGGGGACACAAACGTGGCCTGGCGGCATTAGGATCTCATTGTACGCAATGAAAGCCTCACGCTCAATGCACTTGCCCCAACAGTCTACGTTGGTTGCACGGGGCATGTGTGTATTTGTCTCCGTGTGGTTGTGTGTATACTGTATAGGATTATGCGCATGTGTGTATGTGTGGGCGCGTGTGTGTACGCGTGTGTATGTGTGGGCGCGTGCGTGCGAATTTCCATCTGGTTATAGAAGCATCGAGAGCCTCTGATCGATACCCCGGGTGCGGTCAAGGGATTTCTCCAGTTAGTCAACCACGTGTGCCATCTATGCTGATGAATGTTGTCCTTCCATCCGATTAGCACGGTTGGCTACGTAGGTTGCGGAAAAAGTTCAACACACATACATGATCTGGTACGGTCGTCGCCGCTCACGCTTAAAAGGAGTTGTGGGACCATGCTGACAAACACAAAACATGACTGTGTGTTTAAAACGACACCCCCTCAACTCTACATGAGTAATGAGGCAGTTGTGGAAAGGGCGAAGCAGTTTCCGTATCTTGGCAGGGTATCGTCTAACCAGCGCCGGTTTGCAGAGGAGGTCTCTGAATCGTCGGAGCGGCGTTATCTTTTCATCAACTGGGTTACGCTGTGTGGATACATCTCGGCCACAATCATGCCCTCCCGTGGACCCCCTCTAATGGAACATCTGCGCCGGGTTTAAACGTTCACGCTGGCCTGCCTAAGATCCATCCTCAGTGTAACCTGCAGGCTGGATTGTGTGACGAGCTCACAAATCCTTGAAATCTCCTCCGGCAGGCAGGCGAGGTTGCGTGCGTAGGCTGGGTCATGTCGCCCGCATGACCAGCCACAGCATGCCCAAGCAGCTTCTGTTTGAGGACTGATTAGAGGGGGCTAAAAGGGCCCGGCACGCGTTAGAGAAGAAGAGATGGGGCTAATGTGGTACGGAGTATTTGGAACCGAGTGGTATTGCTGATGACTGGCACCAGCAGTGCCCGAGGTCGTCCTTCATCAATAACAGAGGACGGAAGATCGAGGCTCACAACAACGTCGGCGAGCTGACACAGTGGGGATTATGAATGGTGCATCTGCCAGTTACTCTAGCCAGTTAACCTATCACATCTGGGTGTGTGTACGTGGATACGTGTATCCGTGTGTGATTGTGTGTCTGCGTGTGAGTGTATATTTATTCGTGTGCGGATGCATGTATGTGTGTTTATATGAGTGTATGTGCGCTGCACAACGAAGCCGGCGACCCGAGTTCACGGCCAATACCAGTGACGATGATTTGAACCGGTCATGGGCCTCGCCTCGGTCGACTCAGCCTCAAATGAGTACCTGGTGTGGTGTGTACACATCGCCACTAGGGAGACAAAGACGGCCGGGCGTAGTGCTGGCCAACCACCTCCTCGTGTGCCGTGCTGGCGTTGATAGGTGCTCCCGAACAGCACTTGCCCCAACAGTCTGTTAAGGCTATACAGGGGATATTTGGCTTGTTTATACGAGTGCGTATCTGGATCTGAATGCATTTCTGCGTACGTGTGTACCTGTGTGGGTGTGTATGTGTGTGTCTATGTGTGTATCTGTGTGTGTCTTTGTGTATCTGTGTGTGTGTGTTCATATGTTGTGGGGAGCGGTAGTGTAGCGGTTAGCGCGCTGCGCTATGAACCTGGCGACCCGGGTTCGATTCCCGCTCACGGCCAACACCAGTGACGATTATCTGAACCGGTCCTGGGCCTCCCCTATGTCGACTCAGCCTGAAATGAGTAACTGGTGCGGTGCGTAAATATCGCCACTGGAGAGACAAAGGCGGTCGGGCGTGGCGCTGGCTTATAGTTGCTTGCTAACAGCACTTGCCCCTACAGCCTGTGAAGGCTATACGGGGAATCTTTGTTTTTGTATCTGTGTGTGGATGCGGGGAACGGTCGTGTAGCGGTCAGCGCTCTCGCAACGAATCCGGAGACCCGAGTTCGATTCCCGTTCACGGCCAACATCAGTGACAACTATCTGAGCCGTCTCAGATGTATGCACACTGCACCGTACAATGTGTAAACATCACCACTCTGGAGACATAGGCGGTCGGGCGTGCTGCTGGCCACCCGGCATTCATAGGTGCTTGCTAACAGCACTTGCCCCAACATTATGTTAAAGGCTATACGGATTACTTTTGTCTTTGTATATTATGTGTGGGTGTGTGTATATTTTCCTGTGTATGTGCGTGTGAGTGGGTGTCTGTGTGTGCTTCTGTCTGTGTGTATGCGTGCGTGCGTGTGTGTATCTACAGTATGTACATCTGCGTGTGTGTGTGGGTGTGTTTGAGACTTCGCCTTAATCAGTTGCGCGGAATGGATCGCGTTCCCCTTGGCGCGCGGTCATCCCACGCGCAGCGAGGAGGAGGAGGCGGTTCCGGGCACGCGGTGTCCATTAGCGAGCGGCAGCGACGGGGTCACGGCCCCGGGCCAACTCCCCCCACGCGGATATCACAGCTGTGGAAATCGCACGGTCTTATGGACGGGGCCAGTCCATCCCCAAGATAACCGCTGTTGATTGATTTCCCCGAAAGAATGATGATGGTGATGACGTCAACGATCGACGATTATAATGATCAAACCTTATGACGATGATTTGAGATAACGATGATGGTGATAATATTAATATTTGATATCTAGTTATTATTTGTAGGATAATATTAGACGATAACGATGGATAACGAATATTATGTTCATGATTGATAATGAAGATTTATGGCGATGATGATGATGAGGACGATGATTCAGCTGATGATGATAATTATCAGGTTTTAATCGACCAGGATGAGTCTCATCAGGGCATTAGTCTGCCGGTAAGCGGGCGATGATTGCTGCTGTGTGTATAATCGATGCTGAATAATTTGCAGCGTCATTTTTCCAATTTGCCAATTTGGACATTGGCACTGGGTACACATTGTGGTGGTGGGGGGGGGGTCTATAACGTCGACTGTGAGTGAAGCAGACGAGGTGTAGTATTATCATTAGTATTATTATTCATACACACCGCATTATTAACCAGGGCAGTCATGAACTTTTCTGCAACGCAAGCGGCGAACGCGCTACTGCTCGGCCACGTCACCGCCCCCACATAATGAAGACGATATCGTTGGTGATAATGGTCGTAATCATGGCGAAGAGACGAATGTCGATGGGAATAGATGGTAAATAACGATGACCTGCGCGTGAACCCCCCGTCTCTCCCTTCCTATTGGTCAATGGAGTGCTCTGACCCTAGCGCCACGTGTCTCCCAGGAACGCTTCCATCCTCACCACGTGAGGCGCAGACCCCAGGAATCCAGTCGCTCGCGACCGCCCAGACATCCTCAATCCTACCCAACATTGCAACAGTAGAGCCACTTTCACATCGCGGGAACCCACGGGCCCCCCCAACTCATCTTCGCCACATTCACATTCCCCCCCTACAACCCATCGCCCGCCCCCCCAACTCATCACCCCACTCACCGACCCCTCCAATGTATCTCCCCCCACCTCCAGTTCACCCTACCCTTCCCCACTCCCCGCCGTACCCACCTACCGACTGTCGCAAGGAAGTAGGGGGGGGGCTGATATTGTCTGTTGACTTGCAAGACGAAGTCGGGGGCTGATTTTGTATTGTGTGTGTGGAAGATGGGGGTCTTGGGGAGCGGTAGTGTAGTGGTTAGCGCACTATTCTACAGACCCAGCGACCCGACTTGGATTCCCGCTCACGGCCAACATATGTGACGATCTCATCTCACTTCACTCCCCTTCACGCACTCCCCTACCTCTCCCCTCTCATCTCACTCTACTCCGCTCCACGCACTCTCCTACCTCTCCCCACTCATCTCACTCTACTCCCCTCCACGCACTCCCCTACCTCTCCCCTCTCATCTCACTCTACTCCGCTCCACGCACTCTCTGCTTCTGGCGAAGCCCCCACTGAAGGGTCACTCATTGGCAGGTCGCTCTCTCTCCTTTGCTGTCCTCACGTTTTAAAATCCACCCCCAGCCATCCGTGCTGTTGGCTCCATTCCCGTGTTTAATTCCCAGCTCAAGATTTTACCATATTTTCTGCCTGTGAGTCACTGTTTTTTTTAATTTTCTCTTGTCTCTCCTGAAATAAGAACACGTAGATAAGCGTTCTCTTTCTAGAATCCGCCGTACCCGTCTGAGAATGTGGGTCGCATTTAGAAGCTTTATAAATACAGAGAGTATTGTTGTACCGTACTGGGAAAGGGTAGTTGAAGGAGGGAGAGGGCGAGGGGGAGGAGGGGAGGCGGTTCGCACTACAGATGTCGTAGCCTTGAGGCTTAAGAGATCCAATCGCGAGTGACTCTGACAATCGATGATCGTAAATTTTGTTTCATATCAGCGATTTAACGGACGCCCTCCCAGCTGATGTACTTATTTATTTATTAATGGCCAGAGGAATCGCGGCTCCAATCCCCCCCCCCCTCTCCTCACCCCCCCCCCGGCACCACCCACACCCCCTTAATGACAAAGGCATCCCCTGGGGGTCGTGTCCACATCTTGAGAAACGTTGCTTCATGGGGGCGGGTGAGAGCGGGGGGTGTGGGTAGAGGGTGGGGGGCACCTCCCACAGTGGCGATGAGGTTATATGCGAAGCAGTTGCAGGCCTTGCGAGAGAGTGCAAGTCGGAGTCTCTTTGTACAGCCACGATGCTCAGTGGCAACCTCGCACTCTCTCGATCCACACGTATTTTTTTTGTAACTAAATGACCAAATGCGCGCTTATATCTCGCAACATTTTCCCCCCATCCGTTTCCAAGCCTTCCGCGATCCGCTGAGGGCTGGACCGCGAGATGGAGCTCTCCTGCTTCGGCAGGTTTCGCGAGGAGGTGGCCCAAACACCGCGCCCTGTCCAAGCAGCAGCATCAGAAACGGCGTCGTCAATCAACGTCCTTCTGGGGTCGACCTGGTCCACGATTTCCTTTGACCGAGCCTCGAGCCACCATCCTCCCCAGGCTGTTTCTGGGTTTCCACAAGATGCGTACCAGAAACGATCCATCTCTCTCTCTGTCTCTTCTTCGTCGACTGATGATGAGACCGCCCTCTTGGTCGACCGTTTCACGAGGATCAATTTATTTTTCTGGTGGACTATACAGCGGATCTTAAGTGTGTCCAGGGGATCTTCCGTGTGTCCAGGGGAACTTCCGTGTGTCCAGGGGATCTTCCGTGTGTCCAGGGGATCTTCCCTGTGTCCAGGGGATTTTCAGTGTGTCCAGGGGATCTTCCGTGTGTCCAGGGGATCTTCAGTGTGTCCAGGGGATATTCAGTGTGTCCAGGGGATATTCTGTGTGTCCAGGGGATATTCAGTGTGTCCAGGGGATCTTCCGTGTGTCCAGGGGATATTCAGTGTGACCAGGGGATCTTCCGTGTGTCCAGGGGATCTTCAGTGTGTCCAGGGAATCTTCCGTGTATCCAGGGGATATTCAGTGTGTCCATGGGATCTTCCGTGTGTCCAGGGGATCTTTCGTGTGTCCAGGGGATCTTCAGTGTGTCCAGGGGATATTCAGTGTGTCCAGGGGATATTCAGTGTGTCCAGGGGATCTTCAATGTGTCCAGGGGATCTTCAGTGTGTCCAGAGGATCTTCCGTGTGTCCAGGGGATATTCAGTGTATCCAGGGGATCTTCAGTCCCGGGGATCTTCTGTGTATCCGGGGGATCTTCAGTTCAGGGAATCTTCAGTGTATCCAGGGGATCTTCAGTTCAGGGGATCTTCAGTGTATCCAGGGGATCTTCAGTCCAGGGGATCTTCAGTGTATCCAGGGGATCTTCAGTGTGTCCAGGGAATCTTCAGTCCAGGGGATCTTCAGTGTATCCAGGGGATCTTCAGTGTGTCCAGGGGATCTTCAGTGTGTCCAGGGGATCTTCAGTGTATCCAGGAGATCTTCAGTGTGTCCAGGGGATCTTCAGTGTGTCCAGGGGATCTTCAGTGTGTCTAGGGTATCTTCCGTGTGTCCAGGGGATCTTCAGTGTGTCCAGGGGATCTTCCGTGTGTCCAGGGGATCTTCCGTGTGTCCAGGGGATCTTCCGTGTGTCCAGGGGATCTTCCCTGTGCCCAGGGGATTTTCAGTGTGTCCAGGGGATCTTCCGTGTGTCCAGGGGATCCTCAGTGTGTCCAGGGGATATTCAGTGTGTCCAGGGGATATTCTGTGTGTCCAGGGGATATTCAGTGTGTCCAGGGGATCTTCCGTGTGTCCAGGGGATATTCAGTGTGTCCAGGGGATCTTCCGTGTGTCCAGGGGACCTTCAGTGTGTCCAGGGAATCTTCCGTGTATCCAGGGGATATTCAGTGTGTCCATGGGATCTTCCGTGTGTCCAGGGGATCTTTCGTGTGTCCAGGGGATCTTCAGTGTGTCCAGGGGATATTCAGTGTGTCCAGGGGATCTTCAATGTGTCCAGGGGATCTTCAGTGTGTCCAGAGGATCTTCCGTGTGTCCAGGGGATATTCAGTGTATCCAGGGGATCTTCAGTCCCGGGGATCTTCTGTGTATCCGGGGGATCTTCAGTCCAGGGGATCTTCAGTGTATCCAGGGGATCTTCAGTTCAGGGGATCTTCAGTGTATCCAGGGGATCTTCAGTCCAGGGGATCTTCAGTGTATCCAGGGGATCTTCAGTGTGTCCAGGGAATCTTCAGTCCAGGGGATATTCAGTGTATCCAGGGGATCTTCAGTGTGTCCAGGGGATCTTCAGTGTGTCCAGGGGATCTTCCGTGTATCCAGGAGATCTTCAGTGTGTCCAGGGGATCTTCAGTGTGTCCAGGGGATCTTCAGTGTGTCTAGGGTATCTTCCGTGTGTCCAGGGGATCTTCAGTGTGTCCAGGGGATCTTCAGTGTGTCCAGGGGATCTTCAGTGTATCCAGGAGATCTTCAGTGTGTCCAGGGGATCTTCAGTGTGTCCAGGGGATCTTCAGTGTGTCTAGGGTATCTTCCGTGTGTCCAGGGGATCTTCAGTGTGTCCAGGGGATCTTCCGTGTGTCCAGGGGATCTTCCGTGTGTCCAGGGGATCTTCCGTGTGTCCAGGGGATCTTCCCTGTGCCCAGGGGATTTTCAGTGTGTCCAGGGGATCTTCCGTGTGTCCAGGGGATCCTCAGTGTGTCCAGGGGATATTCAGTGTGTCCAGGGGATATTCTGTGTGTCCAGGGGATATTCAGTGTGTCCAGGGGATCTTCCGTGTGTCCAGGGGATATTCAGTGTGTCCAGGGGATCTTCCGTGTGTCCAGGGGACCTTCAGTGTGTCCAGGGAATCTTCCGTGTATCCAGGGGATATTCAGTGTGTCCATGGGATCTTCCGTGTGTCCAGGGGATTTTTCGTGTGTCCAGGGGATCTTCAGTGTGTCCAGGGGATATTCAGTGTGTCCAGGGGATCTTCAATGTGTCCAGGGGATCTTCAGTGTGTCCAGAGGATCTTCCGTGTGTCCAGGGGATATTCAGTGTATCCAGGGGATCTTCAGTCCCGGGGATCTTCTGTGTATCCGGGGGATCTTCAGTCCAGGGGATCTTCAGTGTATCCAGGGGATCTTCAGTTCAGGGGATCTTCAGTGTATCCAGGGGATCTTCAGTCCAGGGGATCTTCAGTGTATCCAGGGGATCTTCAGTGTGTCCAGGGAATCTTCAGTCCAGGGGATATTCAGTGTATCCAGGGGATCTTCAGTGTGTCCAGGGGATCTTCAGTGTGTCCAGGGGATCTTCCGTGTATCCAGGAGATCTTCAGTGTGTCCAGGGGATCTTCAGTGTGTCCAGGGGATCTTCAGTGTGTCTAGGGTATCTTCCGTGTGTCCAGGGGATCTTCAGTGTGTCCAGAGGATCTTCAGAGTGTCCAAGGGATCTTCAATCCAGGGGATCTTCAGTGTATCTAGGGGATCTTCAGTGTGTCCAGGGGATCTTCAGTGTGTCCAAAGGATCTTCTGCGTGTCCAGGGGATCTTCCGTGTGTCCAGGGGATCTTCCGTGTGTCCAGGGGATCTTCAGAGTATCCAGGAGATCTTCAGTGTGTCCAGGGGATCTTCAGAGTGTCCAGAGGATCTTCCGTGCATCCAGGAGATCTTCAGTGTGTCCAGGGGATCTTCAGTGTGTCCAGGGGATCTTCAGTGTGTCCAGGGGATCTTCAGTGTGTCCAGGGGATCTTCAGTGTGTCCAGGGGATCTTCAGTGTGTCCAGGAAATCTTCAGTGTGTCCAGGGGATCTCCAGTGTGTCCAGGGGATCTTCAGTGTATCCAGGGGATCTTCAGTGTGTCCAGGGGATCTTCAGTGTATCCAGGGGATCTTGAGTGTGTCCAGGGGATCTTTGGTGTGTCCAGGGGATCTTCAGTGTGTCCAGGGGATCTTAAGTGTGTCCAGGGGATCTTCAGTGTGTCCAGGGGATCTTCTGTGTGTCCAGGGGATCTTCAGTGTGTCCAGGGGATCTTCCGAGTGTCCAGGGGATCTTCAGTCCAGGGGATCTTCAGTGTATCCAGGGGATCTTCAGTGTGTCCAGGGGATCTTCAGTGTGTCCAGGGGATCTTCAGTCCAGGGGATCTACAGTGTGTCCAGGGGATCTTCAGTGTGTCCAGGGGATCTTCAGTGTATCCAGGCGATCTTCAGTGTATCCAGGGGATCTTCAGTGTATCCAGGATATCTTCAGTGTGTCCAGGGGATCTTCAGTGTGTCCAGGGGATCTTCAGTTCAGGGATCTTCAGTGTATCCAGGGGATCTTCAGTGTGTCCAGGGGATCTTCAGTGTATCCAGGGGATCTTGAGTGTGTCCAGGGGATCTTTGGTGTGTCCAGGGGATCTTCAGTGTGTCCAGGGGATCTTAAGTGTGTCCAGGGGATCTTCAGTGTGTCCAGGGGATCTTCAGTGTGTCCAGAGGATCTTCAGGGTGTCCAGGGGATCTTTCGTGTGTCCAGGGGATCTTCCGTGTGTTCAGGGGATCTTCAGTGTATCCAGGAGATCTTCAGTGTGTCCAGGGGATCTTCAGGGTGTCCAGAAGATCTTCCGTGTGTCCAGGGGATCTTCAGTGTATCCAGGAGATCTTCAGTGTGTCCAGTGGATCTTCAGGGTGTCCAGGGGATCTTCAGTGTGTCCAGGGGATCTTCAGTGTGTCCAGGGGATCTTCCGTGTGTCCAGGGGATCTTCAGTCCAGGGGATCTTCAGTGTGTCCAGTGGATCTTCAGTGTATCCAGGGGATCTTCAGTGTGTCCAGGGGATCTTCCGTGTGTCCAGGGGATCTTCTGTGTGTCCAGGGAATCTTCAGTGTGTCCAGGGGATCTTCAGTGTGTCCAGGGGATCTTCAGTCCAAGGGATCTTCAGTGTGTCCAGGGGATCTTCAGTGTGTCCAGGGGATCTTCAGTGTATCCAGGGGATCTTCAGTGTGTCCAGGGGATCTTCAGTGTGTCCAGGGGATCTTCCGTGTGTCCAGGGGATATTCAGTGTGTCCAGGGGATCTTCAGTGTGTCCAGGGGATCTTCAGTGTGTCCAGGGGATTTTCCGTGTATCCAGGGGATCTTGCGTGTGTCCAGGGGATCTTCAGTGTGTCCAGGGGATCTTCCGTGTGTTCAGGGAATCATTTGTACGTCAAATCTACAGTGTCTCCTTTGGATCATGAGTATGTCCAGGGGTTCATCAGTGTATCTATTATACACACTATGGTCAGCTATATATATATTTATAAGATAAGGGCCTCCAAAATATCGCCGCATACAAATAAACGTGTGCACAGTTAGACTTTTATCAATCACCGACAAACTCAACGCACGCATGCTCTGCAGGGCCATTGCTTGAAACGTGGCCTGTTGTGTTATTTATCCTTTTGTGTAAATGTTGTTTATAAAGCTGTTGAGTTGTTGTTGTTGTTGTTGTTATTTGAGCACCACTGTCACCGCAGCAGAAACAGCATCACCAAATAATTTAGCCGGGTGGTGGTGGTGGCTCCGCTGCTGCACGTGCCTCTCTGTGACCCAGCCCCGTGGAGGCAACGGCGGGGGTTGGTGGATCACACACAGATGTTGTACAACTCCTTTGCCGTGGGCGTCGTGGTTGTGCCATACCCTGGCCTAGTCGCCCTTGAAAAAAATCTTCTGAGCTCAATGAGCATTTCTCGGGAAATTAACTTCTGGTTCTAGCTCGCCAGGAGAAGGCAGTACAGCGAATGTGGATTCCGCCTGTTCCATCGCTATGGGATACAGTGTTTCCCCCTCGCAAGCGTGGATTTTTTGCTGGGTGGTCTGGTTTTCCCCCATACGTAAATACGCACTAATTGGCTGATGATAATTTAATATATATAAAGGACCGCAGAGCTCTGGGGGGTGGGTGGGAGGAGGGCTGCTGCCGCCCTTCCTGCTCCTTGTCTGTGTTTCCTCCGCCTCGCGAGTCTGATTAGTCCCCTCCCTCTCTCTCCACGAGAGACGGAGAGGGGACACTGTATGTATGTTGTATGTATGTTGTATGCATATTGTATGTATTTTGATTTTTTTTCGCACCGTATGTAGCAAACCGTGCTCATCGGAGGTGCGGGGGCTAATTGGAGGTGTGCTGCAGTGGCGTAGTGTTCCAAGTTGACATTAATAATAACAATAGTAGTATCATAGTCATCTGTTTGCTGTGTTCATCACCAGATCAGTGCTCGCTGACACCAGGAGTCGATATTTTGTGGTGGGCTTACACCAGGCGGGAGCAAACAAACAAATTCAAAAGACCGATGGAATTAAAAACGCCACAACACCCATCCACATTTGCCAAGGTTTTCCCCCACAATGCCAATGATGTCAATAACAAACTGTACCAAATTAAAATCCTGTTTGGATTCTATACATATTTATTAATTAAAACATTCGCATTCATAATGTCCATATAACGAGCCTAACTGTGAATTTCTGAAGGAGGTAGTGGGCATGATCGATGCATAATGAATGTAATCTTTTACGTTGGAGTGAGGATCGTCACCATCAGCAGCATCAGCAGCAGCTATGTGTCCACTGAAAAAACGCTTGAATTTTGGGGTCTGTTCCATCGCAAAAGGCGGAGATATATGGGCCGAGGTGGTGGGGCTGTTGGGGTTATATCGCGGTGGGGGGGGGGGGGGGTGTGCAGGGGAACGTCGGCTTAGATATGATTTTAAATACCCACGCGAAGCCACGGGGCTGCCCTCTGGTATAAGAGAAGAGCAACATCTGCCAAATATAGTGTCCACTCTTTTTTTGGAGCGTGACATGGAAACGTGGAAAGCGCGCGTCTTAAATGACGGGAGATTCTGTGCACGCGCGGGCAGCCGAGTGGTGAACGCGGGTGGCGTGGCGCAGCGGGCGGTGCTCAAAGGCAGATCGGAGCGACTCCAACGGCACCGGCGAGCCTCGCGTCGGCGGGGACTCGACGGAGTTGACACTCGCGGGCACCGTGATGCTCGTCTGGGTTTAGACGGAGCGCGAACGGGGAGACGGAGTCTCAAGATATTTATGATGTCCAACAAGGGGCACGCTCACCACTCACATATCCCACACCACACTACCCCAAACTCCTGTCCACACTCTCACTCACCCCACACACCACACCACACTACCCCAAACTCCTACCCACACTCTCACTCACCCCACATACCACACCACACTACCCCAAACTCCTGTCCACCCTCTCACTCACCCCACACACCACACCACACTACCCCAAACTCCTGTCCACCCTCTCACTCACCCCACACACCACACCACACTACCCCAAACTCCTGCCCACCCTCTCACTCACCCCACACACCACACCACACTACCCCAAACTCTTGCCCACCCTCTCACTCACCCCACACACCACACCACACTACCCCAAACCTGCTGAGCACTCACTCACTTGCACATCTCTCGCTCCGAAACGCGAAGCGCCTCCTCACCCCTCACAACTGAAGTCGCCCTCCACCAACCCCACCGCACTCCCCCTTCCCGCAGAGCCGCCTCTGCCGTTGTTGTTGCGCCTGGGTTCAAACGCCTCTTGTCTCTCTTGTCTCGGGCGCGCGCGATCTCATCACCATTCACCCACAGACACTCACCCCGCGTCTCTCACCCCTCCTCACCCCCACCCACGCTCCCACTCTCCCCACCCCCTTTCTATCCCAACCCCCCACTGCGGCCCCATCACCAGTTCCCAAACCCCGACATCCTCACCCCCCATGCCCCCCCTCCACCTCTTCCCTGTTTACCAATTTACAGACGCGATGGTCGTCATTAGCAGGCGGTGAGCGAGGAGATAGATGTCCGCGGGGGGTCCGGCGTGTGAGTCCCCCACTAGCCCCTCCCCCGCCCCCACACACCTCCTCCTCCTCCCCTTCCTCCTCCTTTTCCTCACCCCTTCCTCCTCTTGTTGACTGAACTCTGAAATGCCAAAGTGCATCCTGGCTCAGACGACGCGCGGAGCAAGCGCTAAGCTTCCTTCGTGTGGCTCTGAGTCAAAGGTGGAAATTCCACATTTCTATGGACGGGGGCAGGGGGAGCAGGAGGCCGCTATTTGTTGATTGGACAACTTGTAATATGACAAGGAGTTATTCCGTGGCTGACAGGAAAGGAGGTGCTGTTAGGGATGAATGTCAACATTCGCGTGGCGATGACTGTCTCGGATCTAGATTCGATTAATCGATGTTTGACTTAAATCTAGACTCGATTCGTGATTCCCTTATTACCTCGTTTCAATAGTTTCTCGTTAGTTTTGTATTGTCTGTAGGACTGTTTTATTTGCCACAGTTGACTAATCACAACATTTGCATGTCAGTCGCAACCCGTTTGCATGTTATTTGCATATAATTGGCTGACATCGTACATAATCGAGTTTAATCGATTGGCTACTTGACCAAGGTGTTGCATTTTCAAACTCGAAAAGTAGAAATCTCCTTTTTATGATCGTTATTATTATTTTGTTTCAGAGTGTGTGAATTCAGAGCGTGTGAAAACCCGAATAAGCCTCTTACTTTAGATCCCACGACCACCCCAGCCACCACTGGGGTCACTACCCCGCTATCCGAACTGGTCACGGCAACCCACGTCCACCTCACACATATCCCACAGAGACCCATTGACGTCGCGAGTCAATGGGTCTCTGTGTGAGTCTATGGGTCTCTGTGTTAGTCTATGAGTCTCTGTGTGAGTCTATGAGTATCTGTGTTAGTCTATGCGTCTCTGTGTTAGTCTATGGGTCTCTATGTTAGTCTATTGGACTCTGTGTTAGTCTATGGGTCCCTGTGTTAGTCTATGGGTCTCTGTATTAGTCTATGAGTCTCTGTGTGAGTCTATGGATCTCTGTGTTAGTCCATGAGTCTCTGTGTTAGTCGATGGGTCTCTGTGTTAGTCTATGGGTCACTTTGTTATGTTAGTCTATGGGTCTTTGTGTGAGTCTATGGGTCTCTGTGTTAGTCTATGAGTATCTGTGTTAGTGTGCATGGGTCTCTGTGTTAGTGTATGGGTCTCTGTGTTAGTGTATGGGTGTCTGAGTTAGTCTATGAGTCTCTGTGTGAGTCTATGGATCTCTGTGTTAGTCTATGAGTCTCTGTGTTAGTCTATGGGTCTCTGTGTTAGTCTATGGGACTCTGTGTTAGTCTATGAGTATCGGTGTTAGTCTATGAGTCTCTGTGTTAGTCTATGGGTCTCTGTGTTAGTCTATGAGTCTCTGTGTTAGTCTATGGGTCTCTTTGTTCGTTTATGAGTCTCTGTGTTAGTCTATGAGTCTCTGTGTTAGTCTGTGGGTGTCTATGTGACTGCACGTTCACTACTAACCATTCTCTGAAGCAGCGAGTGGGTTCGACACTTGGTGGTATTATTTACTTTTGCTTTTGTGCCGATTGCTCTTTACTTCAACGCTTTACTTTGGCTCGCTTCGTTTTCCTTTCATCAATTTGGTGACCCAGGTCACTCTCACAAATGAGACTCGTCCCTTGGGTGTGTCGAGTTCTCACCGCCTGGTTCAACAAAATCAACTTGCGAACTTGACATGGATGTGAGAGCTGCCTCTCAATTCCTATCCACGCGAAAGCAGAGGAGAGCTGTGTGACCCGGACGAACCATCAACCATTTACGCCGGCTCATTGCGTGAACATCGATTACAAAAAAAAACAATGACACCACTAATCAGTAATGAATCAATATTTACCATCGATAAGTGGTGACGTCCAGGGAGGCAATCATTTGATATACAGTAAGCCTCGAAGCAGTGGTTAGCGCACTGCGCAAGTAACACGGCGACCCCAGTTCGATTTCCGCTAACGGACAACATCGGTGGCGATTACCTGAATCGGTCTTGCGTCTCCGCCTCGAACGAGTACCTGGTGCGGTGTAGTAAACATCGCCACTAGGGAGACAAAGGCGGCCGGGCGTGGTGTTGCCCCCCCCCCCCAATCCCCTCGTGTGCCGTGGCGGCCTTCGTAGGTGCTCGCTAACAGCGCTTGCTCCAAACAAGTGTGTTAAGGCTAAACGGGTTTTTTGTGTTCGCTCTTTGTACGTGTGTAATGTGTAACGTGCGGGGAGCGGAGTGGGGAGCGCTGCACTGCGTTACTAACCTGGCGACCAAATATGGAAACCGGTTCTGAGACTCAATCCGCTAAGCTCAAGGACGCCCTGGAGAGACAAAGCGGGGCCGGGCATGGTGCACGCCACACCGACTCTTCAGAGGTGCTCACTAACACCATCTGCCCCATCAGTCTGTTGAACGCCTCGCGATCGCTTCACTTTCTTTGTATGTGGGGCGGCAGTGGTGTGGTGGTTGGCGCCCTGCGCTACGGATTCGGCGACCATGCTAGCAATGTTACCCGTTTATGGGCCTCGCATAGGTCAGCAAAACACGAAGTGGTTCATTGTGCAAAGCATAAGCGGTGGGGAGACAAAGGTGGTCCGGAGTGATTATGGCCACATCGCGTCAAAGGAAGAAAAAAAAACATGCGCTTCCAAACAGCCCATTGCTCCAACCGTCTATTGAAGGCTAGCCGGGGCATCTTTGTCTGTGTTGGGGCAAGTCGTGTGAGCGAGGCGCACAAGGTGGCCGTTGTGGTGAGATCGTCGTGGAGGGGAGGGGCGGGCGTCTTTGTATTTGCCTTCGTGTGTTCTGTGTGTCGGGGGATGGGGAGGAGAGGGATTTTTCTGGCAGTTTTGTATGAACGCGCGCACGCACACGCGCGCTCATAAACACCCTGGCCGCGCGCGATGCTCGCGATAAGAGGCCAAGAGCGCGGTGGATGCGTGATCTGCGTGTGTGTGTACGTGTGTGTGTACGTGTGTGTGTACGTGTGTGTACGTGTGTGTGTGTACGTGTGTGTGTACGTGTGTGTGTACGTGTGTGTACGTGTGTGTGTACGTGTGTGTGTACGTGTGTGGGGAGCGATAGTGTAGCGGTTAGCGCGCAGCGCTATGAACCCGGCGACACAGGTTCGATTCCCGCTCACGGCCAACACCAGTGACGATTATCTGAACCGGTCCCGGGCCTCCCCTAGGTCGACTCAGCCTCAAATGAGTACCTGGTGCGGTGTGTAAACATTTCCACTAGGGAGACAAAGGCGGTCGGGCGTGGCGCTGGCCACCCACCCCCTTGTGTACCGTTCGGGCCTTCATAGGTGATCGCTAACAGCACTTGCCCCTACAGTCTGTTAAGGCTATACGGGGGATCTTTGTTTTTTGTACGTGTGTGTGTACGTGTGTGTGTACGCGTGTATGTACGTGTGTGTGTACGCGTGTATGTACGTGTGCGTGCATGTGTGTGTACGTGTGTGTGTACGCGTGTGTGTACGCGTGTGTGTACGTGTGTGTACGCGTGTGCGTGCATGTGTGTGTACGCGCGTGTGTGTACGCGAGTGTGTGCATGTGTGTGTGGGGGAGCAGTGGCGCAGTGATTAAGCGCGCCGCGCTACAAACTCGGCGAGCTGAGTTCAATTCTCTCTCTCCGCCACCAATCTAAGTCGACTCAGCCTCAAATGAGTACCTGGCGCGGTGCATAAACATCACCACTGCGGAGACAAAGGCGGCCGGGCGTGGTGGTGGTCACCCACACCCTCGTGTGCAGTGTTGGCCTTCATAGGTGATCGCTAACAGCACTTTCCCCAACAGTCTGTAAGGCTATACAGGGGACCTTTGTCTTTGTGCGCGTGTGTAACGAGCGAGAAACGCACGCGGGCGCACGGTGTAGAGAGAGATTGGAGAGAGGGGGGGAAGAGGTATGGATGGGAAAACGAGAGCGACACGAGGCGAGAGGGAGCGAGAGAGACGCGCACACACTCGTACGTGGGAGAGATTGGAGATAGGTGAGAGATGGGCAGACACGGAGAGATGGGACGCGAGAGGGACGAGCGATTGGGGGAGACGCGAAGAGAGATGGGAGACGAGAGGAGAGATGGGAGACGAGAGGAGAGATGGGAGGCGAGAGGAGAGATGAAGGGAAAACGGTAGAGAGAGAGAGCGAGGCTCACGCAACCCTGAGCTCCGAGGGAGAACGGGGGGGGGGGTTGAGGGGGAAACGGGGGAGGGGTCGCGGGGGAAGGAGGAGACAGGAGATTGCAGCCCCCCCCCCCTTCGCTCTCCACCCCCTCCCTCTCCATCCCCCAAGGGAGCGTCGCGCGATTGCGTGCGGCTGCGTTCCGTATTGATGAATGCCGCGGCTTTACGTATTGATTGGCGCGCGGCCCGGGCGGGCGCGCGGTGGGGCTGGGGGGGTGAAGAGGGAGGGAGGGAGGGATGGAGGGAGCGGAGCAGAGCGGCGGCTTTAGAAGGATAGGGGGTGCGTATGTGCGTGTGTGTGGATGTCTGTGTGTGTGTGGATGTTTGTGTGTGTGTATGTCTGTGTGTGCGTGAATGTCTGTGTGTGCGTGTGTGGATGTTTGTGTGTGCGTGTGCGAATCTCTGCGTGCGTGTGAATCTCAGCGTGCGTGTGGATGTCTGTGTGCATGATAATGTGACCGTGTGTGTATATGTGTGTATGTATGTATGAATGTGTACTTTTGTAAACGTGAATGCGTGGACACGCGTTTAAAAACGCACGTGAATGTGTGCATGAAATGAGTACCTGGTGCGGTGTGTAAAACATCTCCACTGGGGAGACAAAGGAGGTCGGGCGTGGTGTTGGTCACCCACCCCCTCGTATACCGTGCCGGCCTTCATAGGTGCTCGCTAACACTGTTAAGCCTGTTAAGGCTATACGGTGGATTTTTCTTCGTGCGTGTATGTGCCTAAGCGGATGCTCGTGTGTGTACGAATCTGAGCTTGTGCGTGCCTGTATGCGCATGCCTGTGTGTGCGAGAAAGAGTGTGATCCTTCATAGGTGCCACTCGCTAATAGCACTTGCCCCAACAGTCCCTCAAGGCTACACGGGGGACCTTTGTCTTTGTGTGTGCGCGCGCGTCAGGCGAGGTGGGAGCCGCTGCGCGAGCACGCGGCGGGGGAGGGCTGGGAGGGAGTCGGTGGGGGGGAGACAGCCGCGCGGCGCAGGAGACGAAGCTGCCTGGCGGAGCGCCAAGTCCAGAGGAAAGCGAAACCCGGATAGGCGCGGAAACACACACACGGGCTGACACACACACGGGCTGACACACACACACACGGGCTGACACACACACACGGGCTGACACACACATACACGGGCTGACACACACACGGGCTGACACACACACACACGGGCTGACACACACACACGGGCTGACACACACACACGCGGGCTGACACACACACACACACGGGCTGACACACACACACGGGTTGACACACACACACACACACGGGCTGACACACACACACACGGGCTGACACACACACGGGCTGACACACACACACACACGGGCTGACACACACACACGGGCTGACACATACACACACACGGGCTGACACACACACACACGCGGGCTGACACACACACACACACACGGGCTGACACACACACACGCGGGCTGACACATATACACACACACGGGCTGACACACACACACACACGGGCTGACACACGCACACACGGACTGATACACACGCGGGCTGACACACACACACGCGGGCTGACACACACACACACGGGCTGACACACATACACACACACACACGGGCTGATACACACACGGGCTGACACACACACACGGGCTGATACACACACACACGCAGGCTGACACACACACACACGCAGGCTGACACACACACACACGGGCTGACACACACACACGGGCTGACACACACACGCGCGGGCTGACACACATGGATTAACGCACAGAGGCTGGCACACATAGATCCAAGGACAAAGATTCCCCGTATAGCGTTACCAGACTGTTGAGGTAAGTGTTGTTAGGGAGCACCTATGAAGGCCGGCACGGCGTACGAGGGGGTGGGTGTCCGGCACCACGCTCGACCGCTTTTGTCTCCCTAGTGGCGATCTTTTTTGCATCGCACCAGGAACTCATTTGAGTGGACCTAGGGGAGGCCAAGGACCGGTTCAGATAATCATCACTGGTGTTGGCCGTGAGCGAGAATCGAGCTCCCCAACACACAAAGATGCACACACACACGGGTCAGCACAGAGATAGACACACGGATAGACACGGACACAAAGATACAGACATAGACTGGCATACACATAGATGACACACGTGGACCTACACAAAGAGAATCACACAGACACACGGACCCACTCACAGGTAAGCTGACAAACACATAGACCTGACCACACACACACATAGGCACCGCCCATAAACAACACACACGGAAAGACCTGTACACATTTAGACACACGTAGGCACGAGAAAAAGATCCCCCGTATAGCCTTAACAGACTGTAGGGGCAAGTGCTGTTAGCGAGAACCTATGAAGGCCGGAACGCTACACGAGGGGGTGGGTCGACCTAGGGGAGGCCCAGGACTAGTTCAAATAATTGTCACTGATGTTGGGAATCGAACTCCGGTTGCCAGGTTCGTAGCGCTGTGCGGTAACCACTGCGCCACCGATCCACACGTAGACACACGCACATAGACACGCACGTAGACACACGCACATAGACACACGCACATAGACACGCACGTAGACACACGCACATAGACACACGCACATGACCTAACAAACACGTAGACTCACAGAATAAAGATTCCTCGAGTACGTACACATGTTCGTAGACTAACACATACTTCGACACAAATAGACACAAAAATCATAGACACAAGGAGGAAGAGAGACACATGCAGACACGCATAGACACACCAATGTACCCCCACTTAAATTAACACACACGAAGACAAACAGACATTATCACGCACACAAACACATTGACTGATACATCGAAAGACGAACCGAGACACACTGCGACACGCCACACAAACAGAAACACAAAGACACAGACGTACAAAGACAAACACCGACACACATCGACGCACAAAGACACATCGGTACGGAACAAACGACAAAGGCGCGCACGCACCGACACGACACACGCACGCGCGCACCGACACGCCACGCAGAGACACGCACGCACGAGCAGACAGATCCACGTCGCGAGTGCAGGCGAGTATGGGAGAGAGGGGAAGGTGGATGGGTGGGGGTGGTGGGGTAGAGGGGGGGGAGGCTTGCGGGGGGGGTATCCGTCGGGGGGGGGGGAGATCGCCAGGAGTAACGCGGGCGCGATGGAACCGCGAGTGCGCGGGAGCTTTTAGCGTCGCCGCGTTTTTTTCGAGCGAAGCAATTAAAGCGCTCTTTGTGCGGCCGGGGGGAGGAGGAGTGGGGGGGGGGATGTGGGGGAGCTGGTGGGGAGGGGAGGGGGGGTGCGGGGCGAGGGGGTGACGGAACGAGCTCTCAATCGGACACTGCGTGCGTTCAGTGGCCCACGGGGCTGCCTGCTCGCTGCATCTCGGAAGCGGGGCTCTGTAGAATGTCTGTGAGGTGCGCGATGGTCTATCCACTGCCGGTTGAAGGAAGGCAACCATCGTCATCATCATCATGAGGCATTGGCTTATCCACTTCTGGATTAAAACATAAAAAACACATGTGGAGGCATACAGCTGTTTGTGTAAATCCAATAATGGACGAGTATCTCCCCGCATTTGTTGCGGGTTGTAGAAGTTACATGACCATACTTCACCACGCTGGTCATATATTTTACTGCAATGGCCCTATGCTGATAACGTGAACGCCAAAAGTACCGGTAACCCATGCATTGCCCTCACGGAGTCTCAATACTCTATTTCAGGAGGGTCCTGCCTCTAAATTGTAATGTTTGCCTAATTGCCGTTTAAATTAATTCGAGTTTTTGCTTTGTGGCAGGAATAACGCTCAAAGATTATCACGTACGGGTGCACGAGTCCGCGGGCTGTCCTGCCACCTCGGAACTTGTGTGGGGGGGGGTGTAAGTTATTTAAATCTACGGGTGATCCACTAACCCTTCCCTTCAAGTCACCGTCACAGCCATGCGGCACTCACGCCTGCCTACCACCGACATTAAACACTCGCTTGTTCGGAACTGCTTCTTGCTCTATAGTTGTTTTGTCCTTGCCCAGAATCTCCGATTAGCACGGTTGTCTACGTATGGTGCGAATGAAGTTCAGCATGCATACACCATACAAACGTAGACGTTCCGGGCAATCGCGCCTTGTTCAGAGCAGATAAAAAAGCAGGAATATGGAATGATACACTTTTTTTTTTACCCAGCTACGGATGTCGACTCTAATCATAATCATCATCATTGCTCCGCGTAAATGCCGCCCTTTCTGCCTCGTCTCCTCCGACTTAAAAAACGGAACCAATTTTTTTTAAACCAGGTAAAGCCCACTGAGCTATGTAGCTCTTTCTTTTTAGAAGCGACATGGCCACAGATGGTAGGTCAACGAAGTGGCTTATCACGTGGACATTTATATTAGCCAAATACTCCAAAAGCATCTTTCTAAACATGGAGGGAAAAAAACCGGAGGACCCCGAGAAAAATCTACGCGACCACTGGGCAAATATGTAAACTCAAAATATCCAGACGTGAGGGTCCGGATCGAACCCACGACCTTCTGTATACCAGGCGAGGTGGTTTTCATCTCCTAGCCACCGTGGCACCCCTCCGCGTTTCGCGGAACGCTTCCTCGCATCTCATCTGCAGCCCCGCACAGAGCCCGGGGAACAGCCTCGGGAGACGGCACAGCGCAACCCCGCCGCTGCATCCGAACATAAACGTACTCAGTCTTGCCACGCCTAACGTTTCGGGCAATGAGCATTTGATGTATACATAGGTAGATTTCCGTTATTTTAACTGGCCAGGTGGTTCATCGGAACAGCGAGCTGCTTGCGATTAAAAGATTACGAGTTCAAACCTGATTGGGAGGCGGTAGGGAGTGGGATTGACTCAGCCTATCATCCCTTCCGGGTATATAAAATAGGTACCACTTTGTGGAGGAAGTTAACAGTGGTTGTTCTTTGGATATACTTGCATCTCCCATACCCCCTGTTCCCCGCCTCGTCATGGGAACGTGGAATTTCCACCACCTCCGAGTTGTAAACATGAAATGAGCACCACGTGAATTTTAGTTTCGACAACAAATCACGGAGCTTTGTTTATTAATTTGTTTTTAAACCCAGGGTTACACCTGGGAGAGTCCTGACGCCTCTCGTGCAAGGGAGACCTGGGCCCGATTCTTTTGTAGCGCGTGAACCTTGATACAGGAGACATCTTCTTGAAACAAACCAAAATATTGTGTTGGAAAAAAAAACGAAACTCGAAAGCATCCTTGCGTTTAAGACGTCTCTCCCCACTCCCCCTCCCCTCCGTACAATCCGTCTCGTCGTTGAGGGGCGCACGCGCGTGGCCGCGTTCCTCGCCTGTGCGTTCAACCTCCCTGGGCCCCGGCCTCCCGGTCCCGCGAGTGGCGGGTGGTAGGCCGTCCTCTCCTGCTGGGTCTCTCGCCGCCCTTCCGCGCACCGAAAATAAAACATTCTCGCTCTCTCTCTCGCTCTCTCTCTCGCTCGCTGGCGCGGCAGCGGCGGCGCGGCGGCGCGGCGCGTCCTTTCAGGGCTTTGCTGACGGTTGAGCGCCTTCGAAACCACAGCGCCCAGCCGCGACGCACCCCCTCCCCACACCACCCCCCAACCCCATTCCCCCCATCCCCCTGCGAGCCCCCCCCCCACGCCGCCACCTTTCACCCTCCCACCCTCGCTCCTTCCCCCCACCCACCCCTCTACCCCCACCCCCCGCTTGGGACGCCGCCGCTCGCGAGAGGGAAGGAGCGCGCGCGGGCGAGAGTCGCTCACAACGCGCACGCGGGCCAGACGGACAGTCAGAGCGGAGAGAGAGCGGAGAGAGAGAGAGCGAGAGAGAGGAGAGTGGAGAGATCGCACGAAGCGGCAAGCAGTAGCGGCAGCAGTGATCTCAGCGCAGTAGCTGCGGCCGTCGCAGCAGCAGCAGCAGTGAGAGCCAGTAGCGGGCATTGGTTGAGTGTGGACGCGCACACAGCGGCGTGGGTTCGGCCGACCACTTGGAGGCGGCTTCCCCTTTCAGCGCCGCGGCGACCTCAAGACCGCGCACGGCCCCGCCACCCCCCACCGCCCCCCGCGCCTCCAGGCTCGGGCCCCTCCCCCCGCGCATCACGCCGAGAAAAGCGCGTCCCCTCCTCCTCCTCCTCCTCCCTGCTCACCCTCCTCACCTCGGCTTCAGCGGCGACACACGCACTCACCCTGCCCGCCCCGCGGGCCAGACACAGCGAGCGAGCGGACGGAGCGCATCTACCCCCGACTGCACTCGACAGATTTTGTTGTCTCTCCTCTCTCAGTTATAACAACAACAAACCCAACAACAACAACAACAACAACTCGAAGCCCCCCCCCCCCCCGCCGCGCTACGCGTTTCTGAAATCTGCCGACGACTCCACCAACCAACGACGTCGGCCACGAACGAGAGACGTCACGAGGGACGGGAAGAGACACACGAGGAGCCCCGACAGGAGCCATCCCCACGCCTCTCACGGTGAGTTACTATCCGCGTGTCTTGTTTCTCGACGTCGGTGGAGCCTGGTACCAGTCTCGCTCTATCTCGGCGCCGCTCTGCCAGGGATAAAAAAAAAATGTTTTGTCTCGCTCAGTCAGTCGCCGCGCCAGTCGCTGAGTCAGTCGCTGAGTCAGTCGTTCAGTCGCGACGCAGGGACGCGCGGGGGTGAGGAGGCGAGTCTCGGCGAGCCGCGGATTAGGGGACTCGGATCAAAGTTGCGCCGAGAGCTGCGCTGCGAGCACGTGGGCGGCGGCGGGAGCGGAACCCCCCCCCCGAGTTCCGCTGCGAAGCCAAGCGGGGAGGGTAGAGAACACCACACACACACGGAGTACACGTACGGAAACAAAGAGACATATATAAAAACACACAAAGGCACGGGTGGTACATACGGACGTCGAGCCACGCTCGTACACACATACTCATAACACACGCACGCCGCTGGGATGCAACACGTAAACAAATGCACACGCAGCAGTATCGCGCGCAGCGCATCGAAGCGCGCAGCGCACGCACTACGGGCATAGAGACGCATAAACGGGCGGACTGTTACACACGGATCAATACAGAAGCACACGCGCGTATACGCTCGCACACAGACGCACAAACACAACTATGCATACACTCACACATACAGGAATACAGACATACACTGAGAACACATTGACGCGCTGAAACTCAGACACGCGCACGTGTGTATTGACACAACCACACACACACACTCGGGTCCACGCGCATATACAAATACAGCGATCCCATCGTAGCGACAGAGAGACCATTGTAGGAGCGCGGGCGGTTAGCGAGCACATATTAAGGCTCACATACCCACACAACCACACACACACGCCTCCATAAAATATACACGGGTCTATCTATGCAGTGTTCAGCTTGACGCACTCATACAGTCGTTGACACATCCGCACTGACACTTTCAGACACACAGACACACACTCACACACTCGAGCACACAGATCCCTCTTTCCGCCCTCGCCGCGCGTTCTGGATGAGCGCGTGGTCGGGGTCGCGCGCACCTGCGGGGGACGGAGGCGTGGAGGACGAGATGGGGGGGGGGGGGTCTGGCGTTCGCTAAATCCAGAGACGGAGTGGAGTTAGCGGGGGGGGGGAGAACCTCGAACGCTTTCCCCGTGCGTGGAGACTGGGACGCGCACCCTCCCCGCGGCCCCCCCGTGTCGCGGGGAGGGAGGCAGGAAGCGAGCGGCCGGGTGGGTGGTGGCGTCGCTAAAAAGGGGTCCTTGTGTGGAGGTCTCGCGGTACCCTTGACAGAACTGCTACGCAAGTGACACACACACACACATCTGCCTGTAAACATTGACACACAATACAAAGATCCCCGCCCCCTTGTATATCTGTGACAGACTGTTGGGGCAAGTACAATGAGCACCTCTGAATGCTGGTGTATAAGGTGGTGGATGGTCAGCACCATGCCCGGCCGCCTTTGTCTCCCCAGTGCTGATTATGTATTACACACCGCAACAGGTACTCATTTAAGTATGAATCGATGTACGGGATGCCCAGGACCGGTTCACATAATAGCCGTCGCTGTAATTTGGCCGTGAGTGGAAATCGAACTCGGGTCGCGGGGTTCCTATCGCAGTGCGCTAACCACTTCGCCATCGCTCCCCGCCACTCACACAACACGGACGAACGTAAACAAACGCGCGTGCGTGTACACATGTTATCAAGCAGCCTGATATGATGTTTTAGTGTGCACAACGACGTACACACGGATACACACACACATTCCGCCACACGCACACACGAAATTACGCGTCGATGTCACAGATTCCAAACTCCTCGCGGGTGATGATAATGGGTTTGCGATTACGTCTGATAACATCCGTTTGATGTAACGCGCGGGAGGTGTGTGTGTGTGCGTGCGCGTGTGTGCGCGTGTGTGTGTGTCTGCTGCGTGTGTGTGTGCGTGTGTGTGTCTGCTGCGTGTGTGTGTGCGTATGTGTGTGTGTGCGTGTGTGTGTGCCGAGCTGGCGGTGCGTGTTGGGAGTGCGTTGTGCCTCTGGAGATGAAAGCGAGGTCAGACAGAGACAAGCAGCGAGACTCGCCGAGTCGAGCGCCCGTCGAGTTTATGGTGGGCAGGGGCGGGGGTGGGGGCAGAGTGCGGCGGGGTGAGAGACAGGCGGGGGCGGGCGCGCGAGTGGGTACACAGTGCGTGCGAGAGACGGCCAGGGGTGGTGCGTGCGCGTGTGTCAAGGGGTAGTCGGGAGGGAACGCGTGAGTGACAATGGTCCCTGCTGTTTGACACGGTGCGCGTGAGAGAGTGCGTGCGTGATCGTGAGTGCATTTGCGGAGTAAGGGCGCTTGTCGAGAGTTCGCGTGTGTGTGTGGCAGGGAGCGCGCGCGTGTGTTTGTGTGCATGCGAAAGGGTGCGCGCGTGTCGAGATTGCGTGCGCGAGAGGAGTGCGTGACAGGGGTGGGTGACAGGGGTGCGTGACAGGGGTGCGTGACAGGGGTGGGTGCGTGACAGGGTTACGTTCGTGCGTGACAGCAGTGTGTGCGTGTGTGACAGGAGTGGGTGCGTGTGTGTGACAGGGGTGGGTGACAGGGGTGCGTGTGTGACAGGGGTGCGTGTGTGACAGGGGTGCGTGCGCTGAGTGCGTGGCTAAGAGGGAGCGGGGCGGTTAGGCCGCAGCCGTCGCGCCCGCGTGTTCATTAAAGCAGATTAGTCGCGCCGCGCGGCGAAACGAAAAACCCGCGTTGGCCTCAAGGGGGGGGGGGGGGTAGCGGTGGGAGGGGGGAGGGCAGGGGGGTCGTGCCGGGGAGGGAGGGAAGTGGAGGGGTGGGAGCGAGCGAACGAGCTGCGTGTGGCAGGCAGCAGCGCGAGGCTGCTGCCGCCGCCGTGAGACGGAGCGAATTAAAGCCGCGCCGCGCCTGGGGTCACCGCGGCAGAGCGGGGCGAGGACGGCGAGCTGCGTGGGAGGGATGCGGGGGGGGGGTAAGGGGGAGGGGAGGGGCCAGCTCCTCCGTTTCCCCCCCTCCCTCCAACGCTCCTCGCTCGGCGGCTCCGCTCTTTATTCTTTGCGCTCGGCTGGGGGGCTCGAGTCTGCGGGAGCGCCCGATTGTAAGGCCTGCCTGCTCCCCACAACGACTTCCCCGCCTCTCTCCCTTCTCCTCTCCGTTCCTCGCCTCCCCCCGCGCCGAGCTCGCCTTTTGGTCCAAAAATCCGCCGATGGGGACGCCCCCCCCAAACCCCCGCCCCCCCCCCCCCTCGTGTTCGCTGACGACGCGTGCGGACACTGAATTCTTATTCACAGCTCAACAAAACTTACTCGGATGTTGGGGGGGGAGGAGTGAGAGGGGGGGCTATATACTCCAAATAATGCACGCGAGGCCACCCCGCACACGGCGCTTCCCTGTGTGTGTGCAGTGTGTGTGTGTGTACGTGGTTGTGTACGTGTCTCTGTGTGATGTACCTATGTGTGTGTGCGTCTGTTTATACGTGTGAATGTGCTTGCGCGTGTGTTTATGTTATGAGTCGGACGTATGTCAACGTGTATGTAAATCTCAATGCTCGTATGTGTTTGTTTTGTCAGTAATCGTGGATGTGTGTATTCCATTATGTCCGCCTGCATGTCAGTGTGTATGAAGTGTGTGTGAATTTTAACGTGCGGGGAGCGGTGGCGCAGTGGTTAGCGCACTGCGCTACGAACCCGGTAATGAGCCTCTCCGAGGTCGACTCAGCCTCAAATGCATACCCGGTGAGATGTGTCAACATCGCCCCTCGGCGAGACAAAGGCGGTCGGGCGTGGTGTTGACCACCCACGCCCTCGTGTGCCTTGCCGGCTTTCATAGGCGCTGCTCGCGAACAGCACTTGCCCGCAGAGTCTCACGGCTGCGCGGGGGATCTTAGTTTTTTTTAGTGTGTCAACGCGTGTGTGAATGCGTGTGTCAACGCGTGTGTGAATGCGTGTGTCAACGCGTGTGTGAATGCGTGTGTCAATGCGTGTGTCAATGCGTGTGTCAATGTGTGTGTCAATGTGTGTGTATCCCCCCCACCACTACCTCATCGCCAACACGCGCTGCTTCCACCCGCCCCCTGCATCCTCCCCCCGCCGCGGTGGCCTCTGTGCCCCGCGGGAGGGGTGGGTTGGTAGGTGGGTGGAAGGGAGGGAGGGGTTTCGGGGTCAATTGGAAAACGCGACACCCCCCACGCCTTCCCCCGCTTGCCTCCCTCCCTCCCCACCCACCCCGAAGCAGCAGCAGCAGCAACGCGAGACGCCAAGCGGCGCGTTTCATTATCCGTGGGGTCCGCGCCCGCAGGGAGTCTTTGTGCGCGCTCCGGGGGGCGGGGTGGCGAGTTGGAGGGAGGTCGGGGAGGTGGTGGTGGTGGTGGGGGGTACAGTGCGGGTTTATCCTCGTGCCGTGGTAACGGAGGGAGGTGGTTGTGGAGGCCGGGATGGGAGTAGTGGTTGATGGTTGGTGGTGGGTGGTGGGGGCTTAAGCGGTCGCCACTTTAATCAGGGCTGACGCCGCTCGGCGTGAACGCAACGAGATAAGAAGACGCTCGCCCGCTAAACTCGCTCGCTCTTCCACCCGCTCTCTCGCTCCGTCTCCTGTTTACTCTCCCGCTCGCTCGCTCTTCCAGCCGCTCTCTCTCCCGATGGCTCGCTCTCCTGTTTACTCCCCTAACTCACAATCTCTCCCGCCTGTCCTTTCCACGCGGGACTCTACTCATCAGCGGTTGACAACGCAAGCCCACCCTCACCCCCACCCACATCCCCCCCCTCCCACTAGCGGACGAGGTCCTTCCGACCCCCCATGGTCTGGCTCTAAATTAGGAAATAAACAAACAAGTCGGCAGTGTGCGTGTGTGCGTGTGTGTGCGTGTGTGTGATTGTGTGTGTGCGTGTGTGCGTGTGTGTGCGTGTGTGTGCGCGTGCAGTGTTCGAACGATTAAAACACTGCGCTACGAAATCGCCGATCCGAGTTCGATTCCCCCTCACGGCCAACATCAGTAACGATTATCTGAACCAGTCCTTGGGCCTCCCCTAGGTCGGCTCAGGCTCAAATGAGTACCTGATGTGATGTGTCAAGCATCGCCGCTATGGAGACAAAGACGGGCGGCCTTGGTGCCGACCACGGACCCCCATCGTATGCTGCTACCGGCCTTTATAGATGCTACTCGCTAACAGCACTTGCCCCAACAGTCTGTTTATACGGGGGATCTTTGTCCGTGGACAGGTGTCTTGTTTGTCTCGTGTGCGCGCGCGTGGGTACGCGTGCGTGTGTGTGTGCACACCCTCCTGGGATTTACTTTATTTTAAAATATCTCCTGATCTCAGAGCAAAAAATAAGCAGCGCTCGTGAGCGCCCTGAAATTCTCAAATTATTTTGGTGATGCTGCAGCGTTGGCAGTGGTGGACAAGCGCAGTGAACAAGAAACAAAAACAACCCAACACATTTCGTCAACAACAACAACAACTGTGTGGCCTTAAAACATCCTCCCAAGTTAGATGCAAATGAAAATATTCCACGCGAAACCAAGGTTGCATCCAGCAGAGTTGTATTTTTTTTACAGAATTCCCAGCATGGTGAGCATGTCAAGGTGACATCGTGACCACCCGCGCTGGGTCGAGAGTTCGGCGCTGGGGGTGTTGGGTAACGTGTCCGTGTGCCTCTTTTATCGTTTCGGTTTCGCTGACGAATCCGCGTTGACGCTAAACGGTAAAAAATATAGAGGCCGCGTTTGACCGCGGTGGACAAAACAACAACAACTGCCCCGCAGTCCCTCGACTCGCAGATAACTCGACAGCAAGCCGACCGTCAGCCGTGACTAGACACAGGGGCGACGCCAACCACGGCGATGATGATGATGATGAGAGTCATGGACAATGGATTCTCTCAAGAAGGACCACTGCCCGAAACGTCGGTCACCGCCGCTATACATGCTTTTGTTATGAGGCAGTGCTATCGAGGATTATGTTGATGGCGAAGATCCTGTGTAAATATAATTTCCACTTGAATTGTATTTGTAAATTAATTCAAACAATCATGTCAGTTCTTTCAGTGCAACCATGCACATCTCGTGTTCTGGTCTTCTGTAGGAGCCCCCCCCCCCCCCGTGAGCCGAGCCACCCACAGCCTCCTCTGCTCAGCCCCCCCCCGCCCTTAACCCCCACCCCGTGAGAGGAGACCGGGGATGGGGGGCGGCGGGGGGGCTCGTTAAGAGGAGCCTCCTTAAGGAAGCGAGCCCCAGGCGCCGCGCGTATTTATAGCCGCCCCGCGGAAACGACATTAACCCGCGCCGCGAGCGGCAGGGGCGTCAGTCGTGGAGGGAAACTCGATGCATACGGAGGCAGAGTTTCCGTACCCCCCTCCTCACCTCGCCCGCTTTCCTTCCCAATCTCTTCAACCCCCCACCCACCGCCAGCGGCAGCTACCTCCCCGCCTAAAAAACGAAAACAAACCCCGCGTCCGCGTGTCCGCGCGGTGCCGCGTTGCGCTGCGTCGGGAGTTCGAGACCCGGGGGCGCCGACGCCGCCACTCCCGCCCACGCGAGACCGCGCGCGCCGGGGCACGGCCGCTCGGTCTGGGGAGGTCCCCCCGCCCCCTCCTCTCTCCGTGCCCCTCCATTCCTTCCATACTCCCTCCCCCCTCCACCAAGCCCACTGGTCGTACCCCACCATTCCTCCCTCCCCCCACTCGCCCGCCCGCCGCGTCCCGTAGCCCCACGCGGCCAGGAGCGCGGGTCAGGAATTCGCGTTCCACCGACCCTGCCACCCACCCCCTCTCCCCAACACAAGCCCCCGCGCCCATTCCCTCCCTCCCCCTGCCGTGCGCGGCTCCGTCTCGGCAGAGCGGGTGCGCGCACTCGCCGCCCTGTCACGCGCGCGGATAATTATCGCCGTTCATTATGGAGCGCGGCGCGGGAGCGCGGGGGGCTTGCAAACCGCGTCCTTTGTGCGCCGCGCGTGCCCGTGCCTCCACCCCCCGCCATCGGCTTCCCTCGCCTCTCCCGCTCAACCTCCCCCATAGTACAGGCTCCCCCCCCCCCATTCCTCCTCCCCACCACCCCTCTCTCGCCCTCTACACGACTACCACCCCCGCCGGATCGCGTCCCTTTCATTTCCTCTGCCTCTTGTTTTCGCGCTGTGAGGCTCCTGAACGAGGGAGTCCAGCGGTAGCCGTGCGAGACGAGAGGTGAGTTAGGGGAGAGGTTCGTGTGTGCTCGCGCTTGGGAGAGAGTTTCGTGAGCGCCGGTGTTGGTATGAGTGTTTTTAGACTTTACAAGCACGTGGTGTTTGCGTGTGCGTATTTTTGTAGCTCCGCGTGTACGTGTTGTGTGTCCGTCACGTTGGTGTGTGTCAGTGTGTCTGTGGTGTGTGTGTGTTTTGTTTCTGTCGTGTTGTAAGGACTTGTCCTTTTCACAGTCGTGTGTTTCGACGAGTCTCCTGCATGGAATGTTCGTTTCCACGCGCCGCGCAGGTGAGCGCCTGGCCTCGGCTCGATGGAGTTGTGGGGGTCGAGGTGCACAGCAATGTTGATCACGTGAAGGATTAAGGTGGTGCCTCCAAACCCCTAGCGGACGACCCCTAAAAAAACACCCCGCGTACTCTGCGCGAACCCCTCGGCGCGCGTACCCGATGACATTCGTGCGACTAACGTTGACTGACGCGAGGCCGATACGCCCGGGGTATGTAAGTGTTTATTTATTTATTTAGCCAGTCGCGGGGAGGGGATCGCGAGATGGCTGTTATTTATTTATTTGTGTACCTGGCAGGAGACGAAAATAGCGCGCGGGGGGTCTTCGCCCGTCGCGTCGCGCGCGCGCGTCCGGAGACGCGCGGCGCTAATTGTCTCCCCGAAGAGAGCGCGCGGGGCGTGGGGAGGGAGGTGGGGGGGAGCATGGGAGGGGGGGGGAATACACACACGTGCACACACACGTGCACGCGCGCATACACGCACTCATGCAGAGGCAAAGATCCACCACCTGCCTACCCCGTATAGCCTTTGGGGAAAGTGCTGTTTGCGAGTCCCCTATGAGGGCCAACACGACACACAAGGGGGTGGATGGCCAGCACCCATGCCGGACCGCCTTTGTCTCCTGGGCGCTGATGTTAATACACCGCACCAGGTACTAACGTTAATGCCGAGTCGACCTAGGTGAGGCTTAGGACCGGCTCAGATATATTGATCGTGAGCGGGAATCGAACTAGGGTTCACCGGGTTCGTAGCGAATTGCGCTGACCACTGCTGTACATAGCACACAGGCACTCACATGTACACACATGTCCGCACGCTCGTATACTCACAGACTCGGTCATGTACAGACGAGTATGCGCGTATGTACGGACACACATACGCGCATACTCGTCAGCACACACAGCCCTCCCCCGGCGAGCTATGATGAGACCGCGCCGCGTCATCTTCGACCCGACGCCTGGCCTCTGGTACCGCTTTATCGGCCGCCAGGGCGCGCGTGATCGCGTGAGGTATGCGGCGCGCGTGGGTTTCAGCGTTTGGGTCTCCCAGGAGTCCGCCGTGTCGCGCGCGTGCGCGCGTGCGTCGCTGTTCAGGCGGTGGGGGGGGCGACGCGGGAGCCGCGCGGATCGAATGGGAATGCGAATTGGAACGCAGAGGGAAGCGGAGCAATCAGATTGTGGATGGGTGAGCTGGGGGGGGGTGACTGGGGGAAGGGGAGGGGGTGCCGGGTCGGGTCGGGAACCGGCGCCAATTAGAGGCTGATTGAATGAGCGCCGAACGCGTGACGCCCGGAGAAAGGCGAGGGAGGGGAGCGCGGGGAGGGGGGCTCCTGGAGGTTGGAGGAAGGGGATGGGGGGCGGGGGGGGGGGTCGGGAACCCGATAGCGCACGCGGGGTCGCGGCAACAGACGCGCAATTTTAAACCGCGCACACGCGCACACACGACACACAGCCGAACATGATACATACGGACAGAGTCACATCACACATACGCACGCTCTAGGCAGGCTTACTAACTCACACATGTGCAAAAAGACGTACACACAGGCGCTCTGGCACACAACAACAATAACAGCTGGTGCTCGCCACTAAATGATTGCGACGTGACCGTCGTTTTTGTGCCAGGCTAGGTGCACTTTGAACCTACGTTAGTTTTTTGTGTTCCTTTGGTAGAAATCATTTACGGACGGAGGGGTTGCCGAGACGAGAGCTACTCTAACACACAAATCAGACAAAGGTCCCCCATTTAGTCTTAACGGACTGTTGGGGCAAGTGCTGTTAGCGAGCACATATGAAGGCTGTAACGGCACACGAGGGGGTGGGTGGCCAATACCACGCCCGGCCGCCTTTGTCTCCCCAGTGGTGTTTACACATCTTACTAGGAATTCATTTGAGGCTGAGCCAACCTCGGGGAAGCCCATACACACTCGCCGCTGCCAAACCCCACGCCAGCAGGCGCATTGTTAATGTCTGCGGGAAATTAACAAAGCGCTCCGTGGGATGTAAAAAAAAATGAAACTAAAAGTGGACATCGACTCGCCGGAGTTGCATTCGAGTGAATTCCCGAGTCGAAATTCACACGAGGCATCATCCTTCCGCATATTTGGGTGGTGGTGGTGGGGGGGGGACTCTTGTTTACGATCGCAATCAGCGGGGAGAATTGACAAATTCTCACTCAGATCGCAATCAGCTGCCCCGTCGATCTGTCTCTCCACAGCCTTTGTGTTTTGGCGATGGACGCACACAGCGGGGAGGGAGGGAGGAGACGGGGGGGGTGTTTTCGCGAATAGAAATTCAATGAGAAAAAAGAGAGGAGTGTGGGGGGAGTGGTGCCCTCGTAATGCTCTCTAAAGTAATTATTATGACCCCAATCTCCATTATCAAAGTAAAATGAGCGGATTTGTTGACGTTTTTAATGTTTTAAAATAAAATATTTTAACATCAGCCCCGTCGCCCGTCGCTCCATCCTTACGTATCATCCTGTCTGCCAGCCATACAGCCAGCAAAACTTTATACTTATATATAACAAGTATATATATTTTTTTGTAACCAAATGAGAGCTAGCTCAACGAGCAGATGACTTTGTCTCGCAATGGAAACCTAGCTTGACTCGAGTGTGAACGAAAGAACAGCAAATGATGTAAAAAAAAAACATTTATTGTGTATAAATAACGGATGTCAGTAAAGCAACTAAACTCATCGCCACTGGCTTTGGTGACCGTGAACGAGAGCCGATCTCGGGTCAGCGGGTTCGTAGGGCAGCGCGCTAACCTCCACACTACCGCTCTCCAGGTACACACATTCACGCGCACACAGGGGTCCGTGACCATTCAATACGCCAGGCACGCGTGTTTGTGAGCGAGGTGTGTGTATGCATGTCTTCGTAGAGAATGTGTGTGAAACGACAGGTAGTATATCTGCAGGTCATCTCAGTCTGTCAACGCATCGCACTTGGGGTCTGTGCCGTGACCACGTCCTGTCTGCAGCGAGCCTTCGACACTTCACACGACATCCTCAAGGTGCACCTAGCCTGGCACAAGCGCCGTGTTGACGTCACCCCCACTTATTGGCAAAACGGTGGTTGTTGTCGGAACCGTGCGTGAGCGCGTGCACGTTGTTCGTGGCCATTCTGCCGCGCGTAAGTATGTTGAACTTCTTTCGCACCGTACGTAGCCAACCGTGCCAATCGGAGGCGCGTACGCGTTGGTATGCTCCACACCGGCGTACGCATTTGTCTGCGCGTACGCGCGCACCGTGGGAGGATTGGTTTTGGAGAGGAGGTAGAGACAGAACGGGCTGTGTGGGTGCGCTGTGGGGCGGAATGGATGTGGGAGGGAGAGAGGAGGAGGGGGGATACGGGGGAGCGAAGCTGCGCATGAAATTTATGGCTGCGCGGCCGCGAGACCCATTATCGCGCGCGGCGTTATCACTCGCGCGCACCCCCCGCGGCCCCGCCCCCCGCGGCCCACGTACCCCCCCCACCATCACGCTCGCGCGCGCTTTAACCCGTGCCGCGCGCGACCGGCGAGGCCAGGCGCGAGCGCGCATGCGCAGAGCGCCACTCTACAGACGCGAGAGACGTTCTCACGCAGACAGACACACAGACAGACACACACACACAGACACACACACAGACAACGCCGCGGGGAGAGAGACATGCAGGGACAAGCGCGAAGAGAGCCAGACATACGGAGACACGCAAGGGACGCGCACACACACGAAGAGACACATTTACAGCCACGCAGAAACAAATACACGCGTATAAACATAGACGCAGACATTTATAGGTACACACAAAGACACGCACTTAGACGCACAGCAAAGGGTCGCAGAAAGATACTACGAAAAGACAAATAAACCGGACTTACACAAACAGATAATCTCACATACACAACGAGACACACACCACCGGACACACACACACACACACAATAGGATACACACCACAGGCGCACCCCCTCAGCGCGCAAGGCATTCAATCGGCCCGGGGTAAATTGCGTAATTTCCCCGTGGCGGGAGGAGTCGGCGGGGTCAGACCTCTCGGCCCAGCTGGGGCGAGGCGCTCTGAGCGAGGCTTTATGAAAGGCGCGGCGGCGGTGGTGGTGATAATAAAAACACGCACCCGCACGCACACACAGACGCTGCTCAAACACAAACAGACGCGCGCACACACACAAATACCCCCCACTCCCCCAGGGCCTTCACAGACTGTTGGGGCAAGTGCTGCTGGCACTTATGAAGGCCCGCGCGGGGGCGGGTTGTCAGCATCACGCCCGACCGCCTTTGGCTCCCCAGTGGCTATGTTTACACACCGCACCGGGTACTCATTTGAGGCTGAGTCGACCTAGGGGAGGCCCAGCACATCGGCGAAAACGACTGCGCCACCGGACACGTGCGCAAACAGGAGGCGTTCAAACACCGCGCACCATTCAAACTCACGCACAAAACAAAGACACAGATTCCTCCCCACCCCCCGTATAGGTTTTTACCAAACTGCTGTGGTAAGTGCTGTCAGCGAGCACCTATTAAGGCCCGAACCACGGCGAACACACCCACACACTCTCAAAAACGCACGCACAAACACCACTGTCCTTGCAAACACCACCAGCGGCCACACGCGACACGACAAGGACGCAGCAGTTGCGGACGCACGGCTCGGCTTGTGCACACCGCCGCCGCTGCCACGTGTCCGCGACGCGGGGACCATTGTTTTCGAGCGCGCGCTCACGGGAGAGTCAAGGTCACCTCCTCGCGCGCACGAGGCCGCGCAGCCGCTGTATAATGTGACCCTGGCGCGATCCGACCCCCACCACCACCACCACCACCACCCCCAGCTCCTTACTCACGGCCCTGTTTGTCTCTCTCGCTCACTGTAGGTTGAGGATACAAGTTCGCGTCAAGACTCCGTGCCATGGGGACTCGCGTCGACTCTGCTCGCCCCACGCCCGCCGCCACATCGCCCGTGGCTTAACGCGAATAAAGAAATAAGAAAAACTCCACCGATCCATCAACCCCAACCACCGTCACAAGGTCGCCGGCCCATCGCCACCGTCACCATAAGCGCCATCAGCGTCATCGTCCACGCCGCGGCAGTGCCTGCCATGGCGCAGTCCACCAAGGTGTACGACCTCTCGAAGCGCAAGAGCCAGTCGTCTCTGGACAAGCCCACGCTGCGGGAACACGACGCGCTGGGTTACGCCGAGATGGCCTTCGACGCGCTCGGCTTCGGCAAGCAGCAGTACGCGTGCGCCGTGGAGGCGTTCGCGAGGGACGGCTTCCTGATGAAGGCCCGCGGCGCGCACGCGGCCGCGCTCGCCGGCGGCGGCGGCATGGCCGCGCTGCACGCGAGCGGCGCCTACCTGGGGCCCCACGCGCTCTTCCCGGGAGCGGGCGGCGCGGCGGCGGGCGGCTGCATGAGCGACCACATGGTCATGGTGTCCAAGCCCATCCCCATGCTGCCCGTGCCCATCGGACAGTCCTTCGTGCACATGGTCCCTTACCTGTCGCGCGACGCGCTGCTTCCGGCCGCCGCGGCCGCTGCGGCCGCGGCGGCCGCCGCCGGCCACGGGCCCCTGCAGTCGGACAACGCCAGCAAAGCGGCCGCGGCGGCGCACGCCCTGCTCAGCTGCGGGCTGCCCATGACCCCCAGCGACATGCTGGGCCCCAAGGGCATGCTGCTGCGCCTCGAGCTGCCCTCCATGGTGCACGCGGCCGCCGCGGCCGCGGCCGCCGCCGCCTCGTCCATGTCCTCGCCGGGAGTGGGCTCCTCGCCGTCCGTCTCGCTGCCCCCGCACGCGCACGCGCCGCGGCCCAAGCAGGGCTCGTCCGGGCAGCAGCAGCAGCAGCAGGCGGCGGTCGGGGGCATCCAGCAGCACCCTCCGCCCGCGGGGCTGCCCCAGGGCAGCGCCTTCCAGCTGGCGGGCAACGTGCCCGAGACTCTCACGGCCATCGCCGAGGCCGGGCCCGGGGCCGCGGGGGTCGTGGGCGGCGCCGGGCTGGGCGGGCTGGGCCTCGTGGCCGGACCCGGGGAGGGGGCCTCGTGCGCCGTGAAGCGCGCGGCGGGGCCTGGGCCGCACTCGGCGGGCGGCTCCGCTTCCTCCGTGTCGGCCGCTAAGAAAAAGCGGAAGCGCTGCGGGATCTGCCCGCCGTGCCTGCGGCGCCTCAACTGCGGCGAGTGCCGGAGCTGTAAGAACCGGCGCACGGGCCACCAGATCTGTAAACTGCGCAAGTGCGAGGAGCTCAAGAAGAAGCCGACGGCGTTCGCGGAGGTGCGTGGTGGTGGTCCCCGCTGGTCCCCGCTCCCTGCTCCCATCTCCGTGCTCCTCTATCTATCTCAGGTCCGCTGTCGATGTCTCCCCCCTCTCCCTGGTCCCCACCCCCTCACTCGCACTTCGTTGTCACCCAGATGTCTCTCTCCGAGCCTCCTCTCGATGTTCACCTCTCACTGATTCGCTCCCCCCGCCACCTCCCTCTCTCTTAATGTCCCCCCTCATTTCTCTTCCATCTCCCCTCTCCTTGTATATTGTCTCTGTCACTGTCTCACTGCGTGCCTCTCTTGCTCTCTCTATTGCCCCATCTCTCTCCTTCTCTTCTCTCCACCTCTCCATGCCCATCCTTTGTCTTCCTTCCTCGTCACATGTCCCGTGTTTTCCCTCTCTCTCATTGCTCATCTCCCTACCTCGTCTCTCCCTCACCCCACTCTCCAAAATTCTTACTTCGCGTTCGTCGCATTGCACGAGAGAATGGAGTGCGCTTGAGATGCAGAAGTGGAGAAGCTGCTGCTGCTGCGTGCGAGTGATTCTGCATGCACAGCGCTCCTGTCAGAGGCGTTTGTAAAGAGCAAGGCCCTGCCCGAGAGTCACACTTGAGGGTCGCGTTTTGGTGAGGATGAGGCTTACATGGATCTGGTTAGCATTAGGGTCACCGTTGAGAGTGTTTGCGTCACACCTGAGAGATCATTGTTGATGCACACGCGTGTCGTATCGTCACTTTTTCTCAACACACTACCACATGCGTTATCACAGCCACCCCTCTCCCCACACACACTGCTGGAGTCACAAGACAAAGATCCCCAGTGTAGCCTTTGTTGGGCAAGTGCTGATTAGCGAGCACCTATGAAGGCCAGCACGGCACACGAGAGGGTGGGTGGCCAGCACCACGCCCGACCGCCTTTGTCTCCCAATGACTGATATTTACGCAGCGCACCATTTTCACATTTCAATCTTTACCTAAGGGAGTCCCACAACCGGTTCTGATAATCGTCACCGAGGTTGTCCGTGATCGGGAATCAAACTCGCACGACACACAACACACACACGTACACCCCCCCCCCCCTCGCCCTTCAATGCCCCCCCCCTAGCCCCCCCGAGCCTCCCCCTCTGCCGTCCCGCACGCCGCGTTCCGCAGTAACTGGAAGCACGTGGCCGGGTAACGAGCGAGGCGCAGGTGACGGGCGCGGGGCTCCAACCGCCCCGGGTGTAACCCCCCCCCCCCCACGCCACGACTCCACACGCAGCCCCCACCACCACCTCCCCCACCACCACCACCCCCACCACAGCCGCCCCCAACAGCCCAGCCGGGGGGTCCCGTCCATGCGAGGCGCACACGAGGACACGAACGCACCGCACGCGCGCACCACATGCACGCACACACCGCACGTACACACACACCGCACGTACACACACACCGCACGTATACACACACCGCACGTACACACACACCGCACGTACATACACACACCGCACGTACACACACACCGCACGTACACACACACACCGCACGTACACACACACCGCACGCACAATGCACGCGGTTTGCCTCATGACGAGGCGACTCCGCTGCGGGGAAGCAGGCGGAGCGGGGCTAATGGAGCGGGTGATGGGATGTGCGTGGGTGTTTGTGGTTTGTGGTGGTGGAGGGGGACGGAGGGAGGGAGGGAGGGGGGAGATGGGCGCGGAGGACAAAGCGGCCGCCGTGTTTTGTCGACTCGTGCCGCCGCGTGACGGAGCGGACACGGGAACGCGAGGCGAGTTCGCGGCGAAGCGGGAAAATAAAATACCCGCGCGCACGTACACACACACAGAGTACACACACACAGAGTACACACACACCTACACACAGAGTACACATACACTATACACACCCTACACACAGAGTACACACACCCTACACACAGAGTACACACACACTATACACACCCTCCACACACAGAGTACACACACACTATACACACCCTCCACACACAGAGTACACACACCCTACACACAGAGTACACACACACTATACACACCCTACACACAGAGTACACACACCCTACACACAGAGTACACACACACTATACACACCCTACACACACAGAGTACACACACCCTACACACAGAGTACACACACACTATACACACCCTACACACACAGAGTACACACACCCTACACACAGAGTACACACACACACTATACACACCCTACACAAACAGAGTACACACACCCTACACACAGAGTACACACACACACTATACACACCCTACACACAGAGTACACACACCCTACACACAGAGTACACACACACTATACACACCCTCCACACACAGAGTACACACACACTATACACACCCTCCACACACAGAGTACACACACCCTACACACAGAGTACACACACACTATACACACCCTACACACAGAGTACACACACCCTACACACAGAGTACACACACACTATACACACCCTACACACACAGAGTACACACACCCTACACACAGAGTACACACACACTATACACACCCTACACACACAGAGTACACACACCCTACACACAGAGTACACACACACACACTATACACACCCTACACAAACAGAGTACACACACCCTACACACAGAGTACACACACACACTATACACACCCTACACACACAAAGTACACACAGCGTACACAGAGTGGGTAGTCAGCGCCGCGCCCGACCGCCTTTGTCTCACACAACGCACCGGGAACTCATTTGGGCCATCGTCGACCTCGTGGAAGCCCAAAACCGGTTCAGATAATTGTCACTGGTGTTGGCCGTGGGCGGGAACTCGGGTCGCTGGGTTCGTAGCGCAGCGCGCTAACCACTACACTATAGCACACGCACTCACACGCACACACTCTCACACGCACTCACACACACACACGCACTCACACTCACACACACGCACTCACACGCACACACACTCACACGCACTCACACACACTCACACACACGCACTCACACGCACTCACACACACACGCACTCACACACACTCACTCACACGCACACACACTCACACACACTCACACGCACACACGCTCACACACTCACACGCACTCACACGCACACACACTCACACGCACTCACACACACACGCACTCACACGCACTCACACACACACTCACACACACGCATGCTCCCGTGTCTCCCCGCGGTGCCTGGCCCACTCCATGAGCCCCGAGTCAGAGTTTCGTGGCTTTACCCTCGGCGTGGCTTTACCCTCGGCGTGGGTAAAGCGCACTCCAGCTATACTCACTGCTAACTCAATAACTTAGTAAATAGCTCACTGTTTTGGTACTAACTCACAATGAACTAACTAACCAACTACCAACGAGCTCATATAAAGATGATTACGAGCTAGCTTTTAACCAGCTCCTACTATACTAGTTCATAATCAAGTTGCTCCTGATTATAAACTAGTTAACTAGCTCACCACTAACTATCTCCTAACTCTGCCCAGCCGAGGAGCGACGCCGGGGTCGTGACACGCGATGTCTCCTCTCTCTCCCCGCGGGCTTGAGTCGCCACGTCGGGCGGGGGGTGACGAGGGTCGAGGGGTTCGTCTTGTGGAGGGGAGCGGGAGAACTGGCAACGGTTCCAGGGGACAGGGGACAGGGGAGATCATTCGTCTCTGCCCCGGGGCGCTGATGATGTTCCGTGGGCTTCCCGCAACCAACGCGCCTCCAAACCCCGTAGCTCGCAGCGGCGTAACGAAGCGGTGAATTCATTTATATTCCTAAGCTCGCGATATATTAACCGCAATGTGAACAAGGATCTATGATTGGTAATTAAAACGCGTTTAAATGTTAATAGTTCGTATGATTAGACTTTGGAACGCCGAACCGACGTCAAACAGTATTCGCTCGTTGTTGGGAGAGAGAGGACGACTCAGAGAGAGAGAGAGAGCAAGGACGACTCCGAGAGTGAGAGAGGATGACTCAGAGAGAGTGAGAGAGCGAGGATGACTCAGAGAGAGAGAGAGAGCGAGGACGACTCAGAGAGAGAGGACGACTCAGAGAGAGTGAGAGAGGACGACTCAGAGAGAGAGAGGACGACTCAGAGAGAGAGGACGACTCAGAGAGAGTGAGAGAGGACGACTCAGAGAGAGAGAGGACGACTCAGAGAGAGAGGGGACGACTCAGAGAGAGAGGACGACTCAGAGAGAGTGAGAGAGGACGACTCAGAGAGAGAGAGGACGACTCAGAGAGAGAGGATGACTCAGAGAGAGGGGACGACTCAGAGGTGCTAGGAGGGGACCACAGGTGAGGAGCTGTAAGGGCAGCAGCATCCATGCGGTGATGAGCCGGCGGCGATACCAACAATTACCCAAGCTCTGTGGTCCTCTACATAGTAAAGTGTTATCGGCCAATTAATTCGATGATAACGAGTAGAGGGTGGGGCAGCATCGTTAGACCCCCACCCCAGTTTCCACCCACGGGCAGACTGGCGATCCCGAGCTGGCAGGCGCAACTTGTAAGCCGCTTTAATCAAACAATAAAAGGAAACTTTGATGCGCGGTCAAAGTGACGCCACTACCCCCATACATTTTTTTTAACACGACGTCCCCTACATTGACGTCACTGGAGCGCTCCAGAAAGTCACTTGAAAGTCGTTCATGTCCCACTAACGAACCTTAAAGCACGCGCATAGAGGGGGGCGGGGGGGGGGGGTGAAACAGATCGTCGGTCCACACGCGCGCGGCACCCAGAGACACAGAGAGAGGCGTGGTGGGGTTGTAGCTGAGAGAGAAGAGCTGCTGCGTTTATTCTCTGGTTGGCGTCTCGCGCCGTACGCCGGGACCGCGGCACGGGCGCTCCGCTCTCCTTGATCCCCCCCACCTATGCACCCCCACCTCACTCCCCTCCACCCCCCACCTCACTCCCCTCCAACTCCCCCACAACAAACCCACGTACCCCGCACGCCCCCGCCGGCCCGACACGCACACTCGCCACCGCACGCAACGGCACTCATGCGCAAAGGCAGGGGCTGTTGTAAATTCCAGGTGAGGCGTCTTTTATTTGATCTGACGCCTGGAACCCGCGACCTCCCCGTGACGCCGTGCGGACGGCGTGGAGTCGCGGCCGGTGGGGGGTAGGGGGGTAGGGGGGGAGGGGTAAACGTTGGGGTGAAGCGGGGGGGGGGGCGAGAAGGGTGGAAAGCGTCGCGGTTTTTTTTAAGATCCGCTCAGTTTCCTTTCCCCCCCCCCCACAACGCCCGTTCGCTCCCCTGGCGCCCTTCGTTCTTTCCTGTTTTTATTCCGTAGTGCGCTTTTCGCAATCCTTGTGAAAATATTAATTTTACACTCTTTTTTTGAGAGCGAGTGGAGTGGGGGGGGGTCGAGAGAGAGAGAGGAGAGAGAAAAGAGAGAGAGGAGAGAGAGGAGAGAGGCGCGCATGCGTGACGCGTGGCCCTGCAAGACCGGCTCGGCCGGTGGGGGGTGTGGGGGGGGCAGTGGGGGCCGGTGAGAGCGGTGGGGGGGAGATGGCAGCAGTTGAGTGATGCGGGGCGGCTGCCGGGCGCGGTGAGTCAAGGCGAGGCGGGGGTGCCGGGCTGGGGGGGGGGGTGCGCGTGGAGCTTGAGCCGCGACGTCGGGTGGCGCGGAGCCCGGGCTTCCGTCACGCGTGGTGGGGCCGCGCGGCGTGGGGGGTGGCGGAGGGAGGGAGGGTGTGTGTGTGTGCGGGAGGGAGGGTGGGTGTGTGCGGGAGGGTGTGTGTGTGCGGGAGGGAGGGTGTGTGTGTGCGGGAGGGTGTGTGTGTGTGTGCGGGAGGGAGGGTGTGTGTGTGCGGGAGGGAGGGTGTGTGTGTGCGGGAGGGTGTGTGTGTGCGGGAGGGAGGGTGTGTATGTGTGCGGGAGGGTGTGTGTGTGCGGGAGGGAGGGTGTGTATGTGTGCGGGAGGGTGTGTGTGTGCGGGAGGGTGTGTGTGTGTCTGGGAGGGAGAATGCTGTGGGGGGTGGTGGTGGTGGTGCTGAGTGCGAGCCAGGGGCGGGGTGGTGGTGGTGGCGGCGGCGCGCCGGCGCGCGGCTTAAGTTTGGTTATGCTTCAGGAGCCGCTAAAAGCCGAGCTCGGCGACCCTGGTGGGGTCGTTACCTCTAATCCCCTCCTCGCTGGGCGTTACGCAAGCGCCGCCCGCCGCGATCGCGGAAAGGCGCCTGCGCCTCTCCTTTGTTGGCGCCGCTTTGTTGCTGCGCGCGTGTGCGCGTGCCCGCGTGTGTGTTTGTGTGTGCGGGGGGCGGTGGCGGAGTGGTTAGCGCGTTGAGCTGCCAACCCAACGCGCACTGCCAGCACCAGTGGCGAATATCAGAACCGATCCTGGGCCTCACCGAGGTCGACTCAGCCTCAAATGAGTACCTGGTGGCGACGTGTAAACATCGCCACCAGGGAACAAAGGTGGTCCGTCGTGGTGCTGGCCACCCACCCCCTCGTGTCCCGTCGCGGCCTTTATAGGCGCTACTCGCAAACAGCACTTGCCCCAACAGTCTGCTAAGGCTATACGGGGGATATGTGTTTGTTGTTTGTGCGTGCTGCTTGCTGGACATGTGAGTTTGTATCTTGAGTGTTGCGCGAGTATTGGTGTGTACGCATGTCCGACCACGTGAGTATGAGCGCATGTTGATGGTGTGTGTCTGTGTGTGTGTACGTGATTGGTGTGAGGGTATGTTGGTGCGTGTGTGATGGGTGTGAGGATAAGTTGGTGCGTGTGTGATGGGTGTGAGGTTGGTGCGTGTGTGATGGGTGTGAGGTTGGTGCGTGCATGATGGGCTGTGGATGTGCGGGCTCTGTCTTGGCCCGGACACCGCTGGTTGGCTTGAAACCTGAGTTGAGATCCCGTGTCTTTTTTGCCCGAGGCAGTCTCACTGACACGCACAGAGTTACACACGGACACGCACAGAGTTACACACGGACACGCACAGAGTTACACACGGACACGCAGTCTCACTGACACCAAAGACAAACACTTCGCGTGTCGCCCTAACGGACTGTTGGGGCATGTACCGTTGTGTGAAGGCCGTAACGGTACACGTTGTGTGTGGGTGGCCAGCACCATGCCCCGGCTACCTTTGTCTCCCCTCATGTTTACACACCGCAACAGGTCAACCTAGGGGAGGCCCGTGACCGGTTAAAATATTCTCCACTGCTATCGGTCGCGAGCGGGAATCGAACTCGGGTCGCCGGCTTTCGTAGCGAAGCGCGCTAACCACTACACCACCGCTCCCCACATACCCCGCAGTACATACCACACACACCGACTTTTCCATACGTAGATAGTTGTGTTATGAACTTGAATAATCAGGAAAAGTTTAGCCTCGAGGGTTTGAGAAGGATGGCTGGCGGAGTGAGCGTGTGCATAGTCTCGAGATTGCAAGGTGTGGGATATGTTTCTATAATATGCAGTTTTTTTTTTATGAAGGGGCTACTATTGTGTGTTGCTTAGTGTGGCCTACGACTGCTTGTATTCTTGTTTAGCTGCCTTGCCCCTTGGCTTGCATGGACTGTTGAAAACGCGGCTGTATGGACGTATGCAATTTGTCCTTATATACTTTATTCACTTTTAGTAACATTTTCCATAGTTAACTTTTATTTGCATGCCTTGTTGTAACTTACCTGTTTGTACATGTGTAGCGTTATGCATGCACGTACAACGTACGTGGCTATCGTGTACATGCATAGCATATCGTGTGCAGCGGATGATTGACACGACAATAACCGCGCCCCACTCCTTCTGCCCCCCCTCCCCCACCACAGAGCGTGCTGTTCGAGCACTAGACCGCCGTGCCCAGCCCCCACCGCCACCCAAGGCCCCCCAACCCCGGCACGGCGTCCCCGTCATGGAACGCCAACAGAGAACCACCATCGAGCGTCATCGAGCGAGGGCCGACGCCTCTTGGGGGGAGGGAGGGGATGGAGGGGGGTGGAGACGTCGCCCCTTCTCGGCAAACGCCGATGCGAGATGTGAATTCCAGCCTAGTACCAACCCAGCAAACTCACCTCCCCGCACTCAAGACTGATACTTTTTTTGTATAAAATAAGAAAACAAAACAAAATATACCGAAAATAAGATTTAAATAAAAGACTAAAGACACAAACACTTATCGACGTGGAAGACGTTGATGGTGGTGATCATGGCGATGAAGACAAACAGATGTTCACATACATCGTCATCATCATCACACGGAGCCACGGGAGAGGCGAGTACAGGAAAGAATACCAGTAACTAGAACACCAACAACACTACAACTACTACAACAATAACCACAACACCACCACCACGGCAACAGCAGCGACGGCGGCATCTCGACCACGGGAGTTGTTTCAGCCGAACACCGCCTTGCCCCCCTCCAGCGCTTAAAGCCGAGCTACGTGTGCTGCCCTCGCCCCCACGCTGCCCAGTTTCGGGAGAGCAGTGGAAACCCCGCCTGCCCCCTGCTGTGGCCGCGTGCCTTTAAGAGCCCTCTATCTTTGCCTGCTGCGGGAGGTGGGGGGGGCGTCCTCCTGTGTGGCTCGACAACAAAGCGCCTTTGAAAAACAAAACACCAGCCACGGCATCGACCAGCAACCACCACAACCACCAACAACCAGCACGACTACTGCTGCAACTACTACTGCTGAAAGAGGACGAACTGAGTCCAATTAAGGAGGCTCCGCCCGCGTGGACTCTGCAGCGAGGCGCGGGTGGCGGTGACGGCCACGAGACGCGGCGCCACGCGTGGGGCGGTTGTGGAGGATCACTCGTACGCTGTATATATGTGTGTACAGTCCGTGTACATTCACTGTTTTATAGTTGGAAGTCTACGGAGGCCGCCGGAACTGCGGCGATGACGCAGGTTCTCGTGGGGTACCATTAGTGAGACGGGATGGGGGGTGGGATAATGTGGGCATGCATTTTGTGTTTGTGGTCTCAGCACCGCAGCAGCAGCAGCAGCGTCTTCACGCTGCTGCACGCCACGCACAGCGTGACAACGAACTCGCACTCCGCGCGACCACCGCACACTCGCGTCGCACTAGAATTACCGTGCCGAACCGCATCGCGCCACACCGCACACCGCATTGTGACGACAGCACTGTAACACTGCACGGGATCACAACACGTCGCAGCACGCACACACCGTGCGGTGATAACCACGCAACACACAGCAGAGGCACAACACGACACGACATCCAAACTGCCCAGGCACGGCGCGTCGCCCACCCTAAACAGAGCACTTCAGAGGTACCTCGGAACCGCCTCCCCACCCTTCCCTAAGTGGGGGAGCAGGCCACCCCCCTCGCCCCGCCTCCCCGTTCCTCCCCGCGGTGTCTCCACCTGAATGTGGACGTGTCTCCAGCTGGAGCCACTCGCGTGGAGAAGACGAAACTCCTCGATGGCACAACTCTGGCTCTGAGCCAGTAAAGGACCCTGATGTTCACGGGGTGGTGCAGGACAGGGGGGGGGGGGTCCTGTTGAGGGGTGAGGAGCCCCCTCCCCCATGCCCCCTCCCCCCATGCCCCCTCCCCATCCCCGCACGCAGACACACGACGAGGACTGGCGGCCGAGCATGGGTGAAGCACTTTGCAGCGCTGTGGACGGCCGAGGGAGGCCCGGGGGAAGGCCCCAACCGCCAGGGTTGGCCGCACGGTCCCGAAGCGAAGGACCTGCAACAGAAACGGCGAACGATTATTGTTTGTGTTGTTGTTGGGTGTCGGTTCTCCGTTTAATTTCTTCAAAAGCGCCAATCCGATTAGGCGAGCCACGTTGGAGAAGAAAAGCGACGTTTAAATCACAAACAACAACAACACGCTGAGCAATATGGAAAATTATTAAGGATGACTGACGACAATAACGACAGCTTCGTAAGGGTGATCAATCTCGAAATGACGATGATCAATTTATAAATAATGATAATTACACGCGACTCAGACGGGGAGATCGCGTGCCTCGGGGACACGGTGATTGGTGGCGGAGGAACGGTTCACGACGACAGGGCCACAGTCATCGCCTTTGTCGACGGCCTCCCTCCTCCTCCCCCCTCTGAGGCCCACGTCACGCGTGGAGGAAACTCACCACCACCACCCCCACCACCACCACGCCACGAGCCAGCAATGAATTCGGATTAACCGGAGCCGATGCACAACGAGAAGACGCCGAGAGAGGGAGAGACAGAGACGATGAGAAGCAACAACAAAAGACTCGAGGACAAAAATAAAAGACCGGAAATTGACTCGGGACACTCTTTTGTGGCGCCGAGCATCGCGAACTCTTACGAGGGGGGGATAGGGGGGTAAAGGGGGGGGGGCGAGCGGGGGTAGTGCCGCCGCAGGTAACGTCTCGGCGCACCGTGCCTGCGCGCGACTCGTGCATGCTGTGTTTTGGACGTTCCCGCGCCGAGGACGCGGGGCCACTTACCGCCGGGCATGCGAGGTAGTGGCGGGCGCGCGCGTGGCGACACCCAGAGAGCGCGCGCGCGCGGGGGCGGGGCGGGGGTGGGTTTTGGGGGGGGGGGCATCACAGTTGTATCGCGAATGAATGTTAGCGTCATGTAAACAGCCCTTGTCGCGTCTGCCGTCGTTAGTGCTGCGTTCATTCTGGTCTCTCTACGTAAGCGGTACGGTATATTTTGTTATAGACGATATACAGAAAATTACAAAAAAATGGGAAGCAGAGAAATACTTATTGTAATATTAATAATGTTGAAGATAATTAAAAAAACGTCATATTTTTAATTATTTTTGTTCGTTCTTATTTTGCAAGGATTGCGTTTACAGTGGAATAATAATAAAAACTATTAAATAAAGATAATTTTCCTGTGCTATAAAATCATCTGCGTGGCGAGAGATCTGTCTGGAGGTCAAAGTTTACTGTCACTCACCCGCACCGCGCGCCCCCCCCCCCCCCCGCACCATGGAGACGTGCACCGTTCCGGGATCTGCACAGAGCGTGGACGCCCTGGACCCTACTATTAATTCCTTCCCAAGAGGGGGAGTTCGGTCTCGGGTCATTCAATGAACGGAGCCTGGAAGAAGCCAATACCATATATACATATATTGTGCATGTATTTCTTTAGACGTCTAAAAAAAGAATTATCATAAGCTGAGACCGAAATTAACTGGGAACTTTGGCGTTGAGTAACGAAACATCACTCCGTGTTAGAGAACGGCCTCCGAAAGATGACATCACATGACAGATCCTTCAACCCACACTAGGGAGTGACTGCCGTTGCACTCCCTCACATGCCTGAAAACAGTGTTCATCACCACACGAGCATCAAACACAATTTAAAAAATATATATCTTTAGCCATTAGAGGTAACAAAAAAATCATAAATAAATCACGGTCCAAATTGCATATCCTGGGTGTTTCCGCATTGTGGCGGGGATGAGACCTTCAACTCGTCATACCCGAAACCCCGCTTTAATCGCGGGCGGGCTGGAAGCCGGATTTAAAGCCCAGATGAAAAGCGCCGCGTCCCAGACAAGGCCATGACACGAACCAAGCCCCAGCACCACCCAGCCACCATCAACCACCATCAACCACCTCCTATGCACAGGGCTCCCTACGGTTCGGAGCGACTTCTCAACACCTGCGGGCCGTGATGTCCCAGGGGGGTTTGGGACGCGAGGGATCTGGAAGTGGGTGGATGGTTGAGTGGGGGTCAGGGTCGTGAGTGAATGTTATAGATTTAAGGAGAATCTTGAGAAAGGTTCTGGCATGAGGACGTCGCACGTCCGATAAGCACGGTTGGATACGTACGGTGCGAAAGAAGTTCAACATACCGACGTACTTTCGGCGACTTAGCAGAAGACTTGGGATTTCCCGTGATGGTCAAATATTTTTAATAATCCAACATTTTTTTAAATATCTGCAATTACTTCATCGATCCGAGCTTCATTGTTAGATTGTAGAGCAAAAAACCCAACCCCAACAACTACATCGAGACGTTTAGACAGCCTCTCAACCTACTGTCATCGTAATTACTCCCCAAACCGAGTCGTCCACGACGGCTGTTTGACCATACTTCACCACGAACAGGGAGCATTGCCGACTAGCGGCAGCAACCACGCACACGCGGCCCTCATTCGTCTCCCCAGTGCCGATGTTGACACTTGGCACCAGGTGACTCACCTGAGGCTGAGTCGACCTATAATGTGCGGCCCAGCACTGGTTCGGATATCACTCGCCAACGGTCACGTGAGCCGTGACTCGGGAATGTAACTCGGGCGGGCATGGTTCACGGCGCAGAGTGCGCGTAACAATGACAATTCGCATACCCCACCCTTCACAAGGGAAACCGATCAAAGGCAGCCTCGACATTTTTCCTTTGGCTCTCACTCCGCACTCAAGCACGAATCGTATCGATTCGTACGCTATAAACGCAAAGACAAAGATGCTCCGTATAGCCTCTAACAGACTGTTGGGGCGAGTGCTGTCAGCGAGCACCGATGAAGAAAGCCAGAACGGCGGCACACACAAGGGAGAGTGGGTGGCCAGCACCACGCCCGGCCGCCTTTGTTTCCCCAGTGCTGTTGTTTGCACACACCGCACCAGGTGCTCATTTAAGGCCGAGTCGATGTAGAGGAGGCTCACAACCGGTTCGGATATTCGCCACTGTTATTGGCCGTGAGCCAGAATCAAATTCGCGTCGCCGGGATCGCAGGGCGGTGCGCTCATCACGGCGTCACCACTCCCCACAATAAACACAACAACAACAATAATAATAATCACGTCGTCATGTGCCTATATACTGCTGCTAGAAGGCCTCCCAACGCCTTGGCGGCCATGGGCTTCATCTTCTTGGTTCTTTCGGTAAAGTCACGCAGAATGGAAATAAAATAATAAAAATATAACATAATAAAATAAAATTCTCACGACGTTTCGGCCACAACACAAGTAGCCTTCTTCAGGTGAAGGAACAGAACTGTCGGGACGACAGCGCTTCAGTGAACGCTGCTAAGATTCGCAGCGTCTTTTAAGCTATGTGGGAGAAGTAAAGCGCCTTGACAAAGGAGTTTACATATCAAACCATGGGCTTATTTGAGCGTGCTTCGTCGCGCCGGTGAAGTGTTTCTTTGTGAAGGAGGTGCCCACTGCCGGTCCAGATTTCACTCGCTGCTGAAGTCACCCATCGCCCGCGATTCGCACTTGGGTCGCTGAGTTCATGGCGCAGTGCGGTGACCACTGCGCTACCACTCCCCCCCCCCCCAGAATAGCAACTACCACAACAAACACTCTGTGTGGCCCATGTTAGTCTATGGGCCCTGTGTGAGTACGCATTCGATGTTGGTCTATAGGTCGCATGCTGGTCTGTGTAGTTATATGACACAGGGTTCGTGGTTTAAGTGGTAGCAATGGAAATGATCGTGATTACGATGTAACCTGATGGTGATGACACAATAAAGGATGATAATGATGAATGTTTATTTGCGCTGCTGATGATGACAACCGGGTCGATAATGATTCCCGTTTCTATTCATCGCTGCTGCTGATGTTGATGAAGAAGACGCTGATACCGACTGCTCCCGCTTGCTGATGGCTATTATTGCTGCCGATGACGATGACGATGCCTCCCGTTGCTGCTACTTGCTGACAATGTCGACGTCTCATGCTGCTACTTGCCGATGACGAGCAGCTGTGGCTGCTGACACTGCTGCTGCTGCTGCTGCTCGTGGTGGTGGCGACTGCGGGGAGGTCGTCTGCCGTGGTCGCATTCCGCGCAGCCGCTGTAGCCGCGCGCTGAGTCAACACTGCGCGTGGGGACGAAGCGCAGCGACCTCGGCTGGACCGAGTTTCGCAAACTGCTCCGCGCGACAAGGACGCCTGGGGGGGGGGGGGGGTGACGACTGGGGGGCCGGGGTAAACACGCGCGGAGCTCAGCTGATTCATGAAACTGAGGTCACAGGCGGCTTCCGCCTCCACACTCTCCCCTTTCAATCCCCCCCACTCGCCCCCCGAGAACTTACCTGGTTGTGTCACCTGCTCTGTGTTCACATAGACCCCCCCCCCGACTCCTCCTCCGCCCGCGCCCTCCACCGCTCCCCTCTCCACCCAGCGCAGCTCCCAGTTGAACGAGCCACGAATACAAACACGACAAGTAGAAAGATCCCCCCCGTATAGCCTTTCACAGGCCGTTCGGACAAGTGCTGTTAGCGAGCACTATGAAGGCCGGCATGGCACACCTCCGTCTCCACACGCACACACGTGAAAGTGCGCGCGCACAAACGCACACACAGATACAGACACAGATCCCCCGTGTAGCCTAGACAGGCTGTCGAGTCAAGTGCTGCCAGCGAGCACGCATGGAGGCTGCAGCGCGGTATGAAGGGGTGATGTGACCAGCGCCACGCCCCGCCGCCTTTGTTTCCCCGGTACTATCCAGTCTTAATGTTCCACACACACACAAAACGCACTTTCTCTCCCACCGGCTCCGAGTTACGGTTGAGGTTAGGGTCAAGTGTTTTATTGTCAGGATAAAGGTCAGGGCTAGGCGAAAACACTGACCCGGCCTACCTACAATTGTTGTGTAGGGTTCGGGCTAGTGTCAGAATTAGTGGCAGGGTCAGGGGCTGGGTTCGAGTCGGGGTTCGGGTCACTCCTGACCCAGCGGGCTCGAGGTTCAGCCAATAGCGCCAAGCGCCTGGGCTTTCAGCGCCACTCAATCTGCTTTTGAAATTTCAATCAGTGCCGTTTATTCTATTAAAGTTCTTGAATAAAATCGATAGGAGAAATACTAAAATCATACGACCTTCAAAACCCTTCCTAAAGAAGTATAACTTTTTTTGCGGATGAAATTAAAGTTTGGAGAAAAAAATTAACGAATGGGATTGAAGTCAAAATCAGCAAATTCACGTCGCAAACTACAATCCCAGGCGCGATCGGAACGACCTCGTGAAAAATACGATACGTGGAAGGTTGTTTGATTCAGAATGAGCCGAGCTCTTTTATTTAGATTATTTGAAAAATAAGCGTGGAATAATTCACCATTCGTGCAGTGCGCCCAGAGGTCACCCGAGCCTGCGGGACGTACGGAAGACAAAGATGCCCCGTGTAGCCTGCACAGGATGTTGGGACAAGGGCTGTTCGCGAGCACTTAGGAAGGATAGCATCGCTCACGACGAGGAGGTAGTGTGGGTTAAACCATACCCGGACGCCTTTGTCTCTCCCCAATGCTGATCCTCACACACCGCTCAGAGCGTGAGTCGAGCTGTGAGGAGGAGGACCCAGGCCTGGACCGGGTTAGGCATTCGACACTGACGTTAGCCGTGAGCGAAGAATCGAACTCAGGTCGCCACGTTCCGAGCGCAGTGCGCTTACCACTATACTGCGACGCAGCGTTACACACAGCAAGTGAGACCCACAGGCACACATTCCAGAGACTCAACGTGGTACGAATACACAGAGAGACAGGCAGGCGCAATAATAGAACTTGGCAGCGTTACGCAGACTCAGTTGGACACCGTGAGATAGATAGTTACTCTGTACTCGGTCTGGAGCAGAGAGACAAGGATAAGATCCGTTACGCTGGCACAGACAGACAGGTACGAGGAGACAATAAGTCAGACATATGTAGACAATCAGATATACGTACTGTACTGACACCTAGACAAAGAAACAGGAAGGCAGTCAGACAATGGCAGAGACACAATGAGACGGTCAAACAATGGTACAGTCAAACAGAATTTGGGACAATGAGATGGTCAGAAGGGATGACGGAATGAGACAGTCGGACACGACGAGACAGTGAGACAGACACTCGGACACGACGAGACAGTCAGAGGGAACGATAGAACGACAGACAGAAGGAGCGATAGAACGACAGACACGCGTGCAGAGTGCTCCATGCGCGTGCACAGTGCTCCATGCGCGTGCGCCACGTCCGCACGCACGTTTCTGCTCCCACGCGCTCTATGCTAATGCACGAATTCCCGCCGCATTAATTATGCTAATGGTAGCTGATTAGCGCTCCCGGGGGAACCGGGGGCGGGGTGGCGGTGCGCGTGATAGGTATTAATGAGAAGCGGGGGGGGGGGGGGGGGCTGTTTGCTGCGCCGCAATTGTCGGGCTCCTTTCTTGAGCCACGTGCGCGAGGCGCCACTCCCGGCGCGAGGCACGGAAGGTTTGGGATGGAGCCACGCGGCTGTGGAATTGCGATGGTCACGAAATAGGACGTGGGTTCGTCCCTCCGTCTGTCCGTGTGTCTTGTCTGTCTGGGAGTCTCTTCGTGTGTCTGTCCAGTCCTAACTGACCGAACACCTCTCCCACACCATTGCACCCACACCAGTACTAACATCACTGCGCAGCTCACTCATCCCAATACTAAACATATACAGCCTCACCACATCACTACTAAACTCACCTACACAAATCACTCGCAACAATACTCAATCGCTACTTTATTTTATCGGATGCAATTAAATCGTGTTTATTTATTTACTTGTGGCAGCACTGACGTCATCGTTTACCCACTGGGCTTTGAACCCCGCGACCCGGTATTACATTCCAGACCACGGCTCACATCAGTGGCGAGCGATATCGGAACTGGACCTGCCCCCCCCACCTCTCCCTTTTCCCCACTCCCTATCTACCTCCCACCTTCACCAACCGGATGCCGCAGCTGGCTGGGAGATGTTAACTACCTCGCCTGGTACACGGGAAAGCGTGGGTTCGATCCCGACCCCGACGCCTGCTGCTGCTGCTGCTGTATATTTGTAGTTTGCGTGTCTCTCTCCCCGTGGTCGCGTAGATTTGTCTCCAGATCCTCCGGGGGTTTCCCTCCACGTTTAGTCTCAACATTCGTTGAGACTATTTGGCAGTAAAAATGTCCACGTGACAAGCCACTTCATTGGGCTATAATATGTGTCCAGGTCGCAAGTTAAAAAAATATCTATATAGCTCAGTGAGCCTTACCTGGAGAAAAAACAAAAGTTAAACCGTAATTAATTAACCGGTGTGGTGAAGAATGGTCACAATGTCCTCATGACCGACACGGCGACGAGACGCCTTCATCCAGCAGTGGATTTACCTAATGCCGTGAATTACTGTCACTCCCAATTAATATCTATTACCCACAAATCGCGAGGGTATGATGTCAGTGACGGCATTGTCTATATTTGGGCATTGTGTGCAGTCAGACGAGACCCAGACGAGGAGTCAGTCGCGGAATGAGGAGTCGTCGTATTCACTTCGTCCCCGGCGGTGGGGAGATTCGAGGAATGCAGCCGAAATATCGACGACTTCCCGTGCCCCCCCCCCTCCCCACGGCGTGACACCCCAACTCCACCCCCCCTTTACCCGTGCCAGGGCAGCGGACACAGCGAGAACTTCCGCGGATTTCTATGGGTGGCCGGATGCTTGCGCCAGCAGGACGTGAAGGCGTCTGCGACTCTTCCCGTGTCGCCTTTGCACTCTGTCTTCGGCACCCCCCCCAACTCCAACACAGCCCCCCCCACCACTCCCGCCCACCCTCCACCCCCTCCCACAGCCACCACAACCCTCTGTGCCAGCGTTCGTATCAGTGAATGTGTGTGGCGAGCGGTAGTGTAGCGGTAGTACAGCGGTTAGCGCTGTGCTACGGACCCGGCGACCCGAGTTCGATTCGCGCTCACGCCCAAAACCAGTAACGATTATCTGAACTGGTCCTGGGCATCCCTTAGGTCGACTCAGCTTCAAATGAATACCTGGTACAATGTGTAAATATCGCCAGTAGGGAGACAAAGGCGGCCGGATGTGGTGCTGGCCACCCACCCCCTCGTGTGCCGTGTCGGCCTTCATAGGTGCTCCTAACAACACTTGCCCCAACAGTCTGATAAGGCTACACTGGGGATCTTTGTATTTGTTTTATTGCCGCTCGCATGCCCGCACAACGCATTCCCAAGCAGCTTCTGTTCGACCGGATAGATGGTGATAAATGAACGCGGCACGGGTTAGAAAAGAGATAGACTGATGTTGGTTACGTACGGTGGGAAATAAGTTCAACATACATACAACATACATACAACATACATACGGTACGGTATGTAAACATCAGCACTGGGGAGACAAAGGCGGCCGGGCGTGCTGTTATCCACCCCCCCCCCCTCCGTGTGCTGTGCCGGCCTGTATAGGTGCTCGCTAGCAGCACTTGCCCCAAAAGACTATTAGAGGCTACACGGGGGATCTTTGTTTGATGGATGGCGCCATGGTTTTCACATCGCGCTCCGATCTTGGCGACCTGGGCTCGATTCTCGGCCACGAACAACACCAGCGCCACGCGCGATCCAAACACCCCCCGGGGCTCCCTTTAGGGTGCCCGGGGTGGAGAACTGTGGTGGACGGTGATGCGGTGGTCAGCGGCACTGCGCCAACGGAACCATTCGAACCAAGTTCGATTCCCGCTGGCGACCAATAACTGTGGTGGCGAATATTTGGCACGGTCGCGGACCTCGCGTCGGGCGACACAGCCTCAAAGGAGCCCCTCGCGTGTTTAACAACACCACGGGTGAGACAAAGGCGGCCTGGCGTAGCGCTGCTGGGACCGCACCACCCCCAGGCATAATTCCGCTGCTCGCGAACAGCACTCGCCCCAACAGCAGCAGCAGCACGTTGGAGGCGATAGGGGCGTTCTTTGTCTTCGTGTGTGTGTGTGAACGCGATGTGCAAGGACGTGTTAGTGCGCGAGAGCGTGCGTGGCATCTGCGTACCTTGCAAAGGCCTCCCCTAGATTGTGTGAGAGAATCTGCGAGAGAATGCGTGAGCGATATGTGTGTGTGTGCGTGAGACGGTGTTGATGTGTGAGTGGTGTGTGTCTCTGTGCGTGTCTTTGTGGGGTGCCGTTGTGTCGCGGGGAGCGCACTGCGCTGCGAACCTGGCGACCCCAGTTCAATTCCCGCTCACGACCAATAACAGTGGCGCATATTTGAACCGGTCATGTTCCTTCCCTCGGTCGACTCAGCCTTAAATGAGTACCTGGTAGGGTGCGTAAACATTGCCACGAGGAAAGACAAAGGTGGCCGGACATTGTTCCGCCAACCCATCCCCCATCGTGTGCCGTGCCGGTCTTCATAGGTGCTCGATAACAACACTTGCCCCAAAATTATGTTAAGGCTATACGGGGGATATTTGTCTTTGTGTGTTGATGTGCACATTCTCCCCGCACCGCTCTCTCCTCGCCCCCCCCGTTCCTATTTCCCACTCACGCCTCCCCCCTCCACGCGCTCCCGCGCCCTATCTCCCACTCCATCTCCTTATCTCTCGCGCGTCCTCCTCCTCCTCCTTCCTCCATCTCCCTGCGTCTCGCTCTCCGCTCCCCGTGCCCTTTGGCGTTTTTAATATGTTCTCACTGCCGCCGCGTGGCGAAGGGGCGGGGGGTGTGGGGGCGGGGAAGAAGGGGGGGGGGTGTCGTGCGTGGGGTCCCCTCTCACCACCCCCCTCGCTTCGCAGGGGTCGCCACTTCACACGGACCCGCGCCGCGATTTAATTAAATCAGGAACAGTTTAACTCTCACGCCGTGACGTCACAATTGCACAATTGGCATGGGACGTGAGGCCCCCCCTCACCCCCCCGATGCGACCCACCCACCCTCCCCTCAAATTGGGGACTTTCTTTGGGGTAGCAGGACTCCAGTGGGAGCGGATGATGGGGGTCATGGGGGGTTAGTGAAGGAACACAATGATTGGACCCAATGATAGGATCCAGTGATGGAAGTGATAGAACCCAGTGATGGGAGCCAGCGAGGGTCCCTGACCTGGCAAGAATTCTGGTTTCCTGACCCCCTCGGCGCGGAGGGGTCGGGGCAGTGGTGTTGGTGGTGCTGGAGGTCACTTGACCTTTCTCCCTGCTCACCCCTCCGGACACACGCGCGTCCAGAGTCGTGGGTCGATGTATCTATTTGCATCAGTGTGTGGGCATGCGTGTGTTTGGTATTGGGGTATTCACTGAGGCCTCGAGCGGGTGGCAACGTCACGTGGCCGGGCGTGGGCCAGGTTTGTCCACCCTGTGTGCACCTTACTGACCGTAACAGAACACGTAAAGGCGCAGCCCTACAATTGCTTGCTCACGCCACTGCTGGTAGAAGGGGCCTCCTCTACGGGGAGATCTGGAGAAACCCTCCAGAGAGTCTTTGTTTTACATCTCCACGCTGCCCAGACGTCTTGGGTCGTGTGGGAGCACTGACGCTTCACACCACCGGTCGACGAACCTCAAATACTGCCTCCGCCCTCCCCGAGACGAATCGCTCCCGGCACACCGTCCCCTCGCCGTCACGAGACGTCGACTGTCCCCGGAACGCGTGCAAGGCGCTGGGAGCCAGTCTGGCGGGGGGGAGGGGGCGATAAGGGGGGATTTTCTGCATATTTCTCAGCACATTTTTCTAATGTTTCTCCAGATTCCTCTGTATCGGTTTCCTTTTCTTCATGCGAAGTCGTAATAGATGTAGTAGTAGTAGATGTAGTAGTAGTAGATGTAGTAGTAGTAGATGTAGTAGTAGTAGATGTAGTAGTAGATGTAGTAGTAGTAGTAGATGTAGTAGTAGATGTAGTAGTAGATGTAGTAGTAGATGTAGTAGTAGATGTAGATGTAGTAGTAGATGTAGTAGTAGATGTAGATGTAGTAGTAGATGTAGTAGTAGATGTAGAAATAGTAGATGTAGTAGTAGTAGATGTAGTAGTAGATGTAGTAGTAGTAGATGTAGTGGTAGATGTAGAAGTAATAGATGTAGTAGTAGATGTAGTAGTAGTAGATGTAGAAGTAGTAGTAGTAGATGTAGAAGTAATAGATGTAGTAGTAGTAGTAGATGTAGTGGTAGTAGATGTAGTGGTAGATGTAGAAATAGTAGATGTAGTAGTAGTAGATGTAGTAGTAGTAGATGTAGTAGATGTAGCAGTAGTAGATGTAGTACTAGTAGTAGTAGATGTAGTAGATGTAGCAGTAGTAGATAGTAGTAGATGTAGTGGTAGATGTAGTAGTAGTAGATGTAGTAGTAGATGTAGTAGTAGATGTAGTAGTAGATGTAGATGTAGTAGTATATGTAGTAGTATATGTAGAAATAGTAGATGTAGTAGTAGTAGATGTAGTAGTAGATGTAGTAGTAGTAGTAGTAGATGTAGTGGTAGATGTAGTGGTAGATGTAGAAGTAATAGATGTAGTAGTAGTAGTAGATGTAGTTGTAGTAGATGTAGTGGTAGATGTAGAAATAGTAGATGTAGTAGTAGTAGTAGATGTAGTAGATGTAGCAGTAGTAGATAGTAGTAGATGTAGTGGTAGATGTAGTAGTAGTAGATGTAGTGGTAGATGTAGTAGTAGATGTAGTATTAGATGTAGTTGTAAATGTAGTAGTAGTAGATGTAGAAGTAGTAGATGTAGTAGTAGCTGTAGTAGTAGTAGATGTAGTAGTAGGTGTAGTAGTAGTAGATGTAGTAGATGTAGTAGTAGGTGTAGTAGTAGTAGATGTAGTAGTTGATGTAGTAGTTGATGTAGAAGTAGTAGATGTAGTGGTAGTAGATGTAGTAGTAGTAGTAGTAGATGTAGTAGTAGATGTAGTAGTAGTAGATGTAGTAGTAGATGTAGTAGTAGATGTAGATGTAGTAGTAGATGTAGTAGTAGTAGATGTAGTAGTAGATGTAGTAGTAGTTGATGTAGTACTAGATGTAGTAGTAGATGTAGTAGTAGATGTAGTAGTAGTAGATGTAGTAGTACAGTAGTAGATGTAGTAGTAGATGTAGTAGTAGATGTAGTAGTAGTAGATGTAGTAGTAGTAGATGTAGATGTAGTAGTAGATGTAGTAGTAGTAGATGTAGTAGTAGTTGATGTAGTAGTAGATATAGTAGTAGTAGATGTAGTAGTAGTAGATGTAGTAGTAGATATAGTAGTAGTAGATGTAGAAGTAGTAGATGTAGTAGTAGGTGTAGTAGTAGATGTAGTTGTAGTAGATGTAGTAGTAGTAGATGTAGTAGTAGATGTAGTAGTAGATGTAGTAGTAGATGTAGATGTAGTAGTAGATGTAGTAGTAGATGTAGTAGTAGATGTAGATGTAGTAGTAGTAGATGTAGTATAAGTAGATCTAGTAGTAGATGTAGTAGTAGTAGATGTAGTAGTAGATGTAGTAGTAGATGTAGTAGTAGATGTAGTAGTAGATGTAGTAGTAGATGTAGTATAAGTAGATCTAGTAGTAGATGTAGTAGTAGATGTAGTAGTAGATATGGTAGTAGATGTAGATGTAGTAGTAGTAGATGTAGTATAAGTAGATCTAGTAGTAGATGTAGAAGTAGTAGATGTAGTAGTAGATATAGTAGTAGATGTAGTAGTAGATGTAGTAGTAGATGTAGTAGTAGATGTAGTAGTAGATGTAGATGTAGTAGTAGATGTAGTAGTAGATGTAGTAGTAGTAGATGTGGTAGTAGTAGATGTAGTAGTAGTAGATGTAGTAGTAGTAGATGTAGTAGTAGTAGATGTAGTGGTAGATGTAGTAGTAGTAGTAGATGTAGTAGTAGATGTAGTAGTAGTAGATGTAGTAGTAGTAGATGTAGTAGTAGTAGCTGTTGTGTTGCGATCGAAACGTCGTGGGTTTTTTGCTTTATTATTTTCAACGTATTATTTTTATTTTATTTTTATTATTTTAGTGTATTTTTTTAGTTGTATTACATTTTTTAAATGTTTTGCTTAGTAGTAGATGTAGTACTAGATGCAGTAGTAGTAGATGTAGTAGTAGTAGATGTAGCAGTAGTAGATGTAGTAGTAGATGTAGTAGTAGATGTAGTAGTAGTAGATGTAGTACATGTAGTAGTACATGTAGTAGTAGATGTAGTAGTAGTAGATGTAGTAGTAGATGTAGTAGTAGTAGATGTAGTAGTAGATGTAGTAGATGTAGTAGATGTAGTAGTAGATGTAGTAGTAGATGTAGTAGTAGATGTTGTAGTAGTAGTAGATGTAGTAGTAGATGTAGTAGTAGATGTAGTAGTAGTAGATGTAGTAGTAGTAGATGTAGTAGTAGATGTAGTAGTAGATGTAGTAGTAGTAGATGTAGCAGTAGATGTAGTAATAGTAGATGTAGTTGTAGTAGATGTAGTAGTAGATGTAGTAGTAGATGTAGTAGTAGTAGACGTAGTAGTAGTATATGTAGTAGTAGATGTACTAGTAGTAGACGTAGTAGTAGATGTAGTAGTATTAGATGTAGTAGTAGTAGATGTAGTAGTAGTAGATGTAGTAGTAGATGTAGTAGTAGTAAATGTAGTAGTTGATGTAGTAGTAGATGTAGTAGTAGATGTAGTAGTAGTAGATGTAGTAGTAGATGTAGTAGTAGATGTAGTAGTAGTAGATGTAGTAGTAGATATAGTTGTAGATGTAGTAGTAGATGTAGTAGTAGATGTAGCAGTAGTAGATGTAGTAGTAGTAGATGTAGTAGTAGATGTAGTAGTAGTAGTAGATGTAGTAGTAGTAGTAGATGTAGTAGTAGTAGATGTAGTAGTAGATGTAGTAGTAGTAGATGTAGCAGTAGATGTAGTAATAGTAGATGTAGTTGTAGTAGATGTAGTAGTAGATGTAGTAGTATATTTAGTAGTAGTAGATGTAGCAGTAGATGTAGTAATAGTAGATGTAGTAGTAGTTGATGTAGTAGTAGATGTAGTTGTAGTAGATGTAGTAGTAGATGTAGTAGTATATGTAGTAGTAGTAGATGTAGTAGTAGATGTAGTAATAGTAGATATAGTAGTAGTAGATGTAGTAGTAGATGTAGTAGTAGTAGATGTAGTAGTAGTAGATGTAGTAGTAGATCTAGTAGTAGATGTAGTAGTAGATGTAGTAGTAGATGTAGTAGTAGTAGATGTAGTAGTAGTAGATGTAGCAGTAGATGTAGTAATAGTAGATGTAGTAGTAGTAGATGTAGTAGTAGTAGATGTAGTAGTAGATCTAGTAGTAGATGTAGTAGTAGATGTAGTAGTAGATGTAGTAGTAGTAGATGTAGTAGTAGTAGATGTAGTAGTAGTAGATGTAGTAATAGATGTAGTAGATGTAGCAGTAGATGTAGTAATAGTAGATGTAGTAGTGGTAGATGTAGTAGTAGTAGATGTAGTAGTAGTAAATGTAGTAGTAGTAGATGTAGTAGTAGTAGATGTAGTAGTAGTAGATGTAGTAGTAGATGTAGTAGTAGTAGTAGATGTAGTAGTAGTAGCGGTTGTGTTGCGATCGAAACGTCGTGGGTTTTTTGCTTTATTATTTTCAATTTATTATTTAAATGTTATTTTTATTATTTTAACGTCATCTTATTAGTTTTTTTTACATTTTTTAGATGTTTTGTTTCTTTTTACGTGACTTTCCCGAAAGAACCAAGAATAGTACACACATAATACGCACACAATACACAGAATACACACAGTACACAGAGTATACACACAGTATACACACATGACATAACAGTACACTCACCGTGCACACAGTACACACACACGGTACACGCATCGTTAACAGAACACACACATAGTACACACATAGTACACGCACAGTACACACATCGTTAACAGAACACACACACATAGTACACACACAGTACACACATTGTTAACAGAACACACACATAGTACACACACAGTACACACATCGTTAACAGAACACACACACAGTACACACACAGTACACACACACGGTACACACATCGTTAACAGAACACACACATAGTACACACACAGTACACACATCGTTAACACAACACCCACACATAGTACACACACAGTACACACATCGTTAACAGAACACACACACAGTACACACACAGTACACACACACGGTACACACATCGTTAACAGAACACACACATAGTACACACACGGTACACACATCGTTAACAGAACACACACACAGTACACAGACAGTACACACACACGGTACACACATCGTTAACAGAACACACACACAGTACACACAGTACACACACACAGTACACAAATCGTTAACAGAACACACACACAGTACACACACAGTACACACACATAGTACACACACAGTACACACACAGTACACACAAAGTACACACACACAGTACACACACAGTACACACACAGTACACACACTACACACACAGTACACACACAGTACACACACAGTACACACATAGTACACACACAGTACAAACACAGTACACACACATTACACACATCGTTAACAGAACACACACACAGTACACACACAGTACACACACACAGTACACACACACATAGTACACACCCAGTACACACACACAGTACACACATAGTACACACACAGTACACACACCCAGTACACACACACAGTACACACATAGTACACACACACAGTACACACACAGTATGCACACACAGTACACACACACGGTACACATAGTACACACACAGTACACACACACAAAACACACACAGAACACACACAGTACACACACAGTACACACACACAGTACACACACACAGTACACACACACAGTACACACATAATACACACACAGTACACACACAGTACACACACAGTACACATACACAGTACACACACACACAGTACACACACATTACACACACACAGTACACACACACAGTACACACATAGTACACACACAGTACACACACACTACACACACAGTACACACGCAGTACACACACAGTACACATACACAGTACACACACACAGTACACACACAGTACACACACACAGTACACACACACACAGTACACACACACAGAACACACACAGTACACACACACGGTACACACATAGTACACACACACAGTACACACACAATACTCTACCACATCCGACCGCATCATAGAGATTATTTCGTGTCTAAATTGGTTAGCCGCATGTTAGCGACATCGCACAAACCGAACCCGCATAGAGCGAGGGATACGTGGATGTGTATATTTGTATATTAAACGTCACAAACAGGTTGTTCTTTTAATTTTAAAAGACCAGTCAAAACTACATCGCTCGAAAATTCGGTAATCGTCTTGGGCAAGGGGACCGTGGTTTTCTCAAGCTGTCCAGCTCAGCGAGAACGAGCTGACGCGTCAGCTCTCTCTGTCTGCGGCAGTGGCAGAAGGGCGCCTTTCGTGAAGATGAACCAAATGCGCACGGACATTTTAGTACGCACGTTCGCATTCGGATGTTGGGTTTAGACCACGCGTTGATAGCTTCATACCAGCGTTTGTGGCCCCTTAACCCCTCCACCACCACCACCACCATGCCGAACCACCACCCGAAACGAGTGTCCACATTCACGAAGACACCACGCATGGTTGTGTATACGTGCTCATGTATACTGATGGAATTCTGACCGATAATTCCTCCTTTATCTATCGGTGGTGACCTAAGACTTTGTTTTTTTCTTTTCACGACCGAATGCAAAGATCGACGCCCGCACGACGCCTGGCTGACGTTGCCTTGCAGGCTTCTTCTCGCAAATTCGCGGGAGTCGCCCCAGGAAATGGCGCAACCCGAAGACGCGCGCCGGTGACCTCTAGATAATAATTCACGGCGAGCCGCCGGAGCGATGGAATCAGCCGGTGTGCACGTGGCGGCTGGGTTGCTGGCATTCGCGTGGTGGTCGCGAGATGCCGAAGTTGTGGGCGGCTTATGGGGGGAGGGGAGGTTGGGACGAAGTTCTTCATCCAGCAGTGGATTTGACCATTTCTGATGGTGATGAATGTGTGAAAGGTACGTTTTGTTTCTGGGGAGCACGAATGATGATGCCTGATTTCTCTACTAAACCCCCCCTCTAGCCCCCCCCCTCCCACACAACTCTCGTTCCCTACAGCCCCCCCGCCACCCCCTGTGTATTTTTAGCCCGACGCGAGGCCGACGACAGCAGCGACGGCCACGGTGGCGCGCGCGGGCTGAGGCCGCGTGCCCGTGCGAATGTCCAGCCAATCAGAGCGTGACGAGGGGGCCGTGCCGTTACCATGACGACTATCACTGTTGGGGGGGGGGTGGTGGGAGACTCGGGCAGAGGCGGAAGGTAGCGGGCGAGGTGAGGTCACGCCGGGGTTAAACAGCGCGAAAATCCCCGCTCCTCCGAGCCGCTACCCCCACCCCCTGGACGCCACTTTAACCTCTCACGCACGGGCTGGAGGGGCACAGGGAGCGGGGCAGTACACGCAGCTCTCCATTCCTCGTTCGTCTCTCCGCTTTGTTTGGGACACCGCGAGGTGGCAAGTGACGAGTAGCCACGGCCGTGGCGAGGTGGCAAGTGACGAGTAGCCACGGCCGTGGCGAGAGGTATGATGGATGTGGTGTGCCGGGTGCGAAAATATTTTGCGGCACACCGACTCAGTCAGGCTCGGCTTAAAACATATCCCATTGAAAAGGTGGGGGGGCGGGTGGCGGGGGGGGTGTAGACTTTGAGGTGGAGGGGAAGGGCATGCGACTCAGGCACAGGAACTTAGTGTGCACGGGAACACGTACACAGACAGAGGCACACGGGGCGACACGGACAAGGCGGGTACTCGACGAAGACACGGCCGGACAGAAGCTCGAAAAGCCCCCCCCTCTCTCCCCTGCTCCCTACCCCCCCCCCTCCTTGCCCCAATTCCCCGCAAAATCCGCGCGTTCCCGCGGCCCCGTGCATTCTCTCACAAATGCGATTTACGCACGCGGTTCAATTGTCGGCGTGAGACCGCACCGCATCCCCCCCCCCCAACCCCGACCCCCCAGCTACCCCCGGCTCTCTCCCCATCCCCTCCTCACCTCCACCCTGACACCACAACCCCACCCCCTCCACCGCTCACCACCACCACCCTCGGCTATGTCCCCTCGCTGCGCGGTGAGGGGTTGGGGGGTGTTGACGGGCTGCGTGGTGATGGGAGCGCAGCGCCGTTCACACCGCCAAGATTAACGGCGTTGCCGAGGCCTGGAGATCGCGAACACACAACTGGGCTGTGTCTCTCTCTCTCTCTCGATTTGTCACTTGCAGTTTGTTGCACAATTTAAGAGTAGACACACTTAAGGAGTGGCATGCAACGCTTACGCCGATCTATGCGCAGTCAACCTTGAGTTGGTTGCAGTCAACCATCAAGATGATGAATATGTCCTTGCGAACAGCTCCAGCCATCGAACAACGCGGACGTCCAAAATAAACTCCTTGTTCGAGATACAAACATCATCATCACACCTCCTCCTCGTCCTCCACCACACTGGTGGTGGAGCCATCATCCGCATCAGAACATCATAACCAGGCCGAGGCGCGCTTCTCCTGCATAAACGGAATGTTAAAGACACGAGCCACAGGAGTGGGAATGTGGCTATGAAACCGAAGCCTTAGACCATATATTAAATGTATATAAATAAATAAACATAAAGACATTTAGAAACCAATAGAGAGACAGAGATATACATAGAGGTACATACAGATGCATATATAGATACAATGAGACTCATAGGGATGCATTACAGACAAGCCACAGCAGTGCGACTGTGGCATGCGACCCACACTACGAACCCACTGCGGTCTGCACTCGTTCGACGGAAGATGAGAAACCGCAAAATGGCACGGGCTCTCTCTCGACTGAAGCGCTCTCGTCGTGGCCAGCAGACGTAGACATTGGCATTTAGCTCGTGAACATATTCTCGCCATCACACGCACGAACGGAATAGAATTGGCGTGCGTGCGACATTGCGCGTGTGAGAAACCGATAGCGGACTTGGCACGCCGCTTTCGATCGGCCTCGGCGTCACACTCTAAAGGTGGCGATTTACTTGGTTCACCATCGATGGTGGTGGTTGTGTGTGTGTGTGTCGCCCTCCAGCAACAACGGAGGCAGAGTAGCAACGCTCCTCGCAATAGCGAGCAGAGCGCCTGGTTGCTGAAACGCAGAGAGTTGGCACAATGGGGAACACAGTCGGTGCATCTGCCAGTCATCTCAATCAGTCAACCCATGGCACCTGGGTCTGTTCGGTGACCTGCCAGGGGGCCTTTGACACTTCACGTGACATTAAAGTGGACCTAGCATGGTACAAGCGCCGTGGTGAACTCACCACCACTTAGTGGTGAACAGGGATTGTAGCTGTTGTGGTTGTTGTGTGACAGACAGAGCCGTGTATATTTTTATCCAGACTCTGCTCTATCACTGAAACGGACCAATCTCCACTCCGTGTTTTCGGGGGCTGGTTTCGTATTCAAATTTATATTTTAGGATCCTGATGATGAACACAAAATCTATTATATTTGTAGGGAGTGTAAGCTCTTTCGCCCTTAGACACCATCATTAAAATATTCCATGTGTTCCCCCGTTTTCCGGGTTTCTAGCCCATGCATACGTGTGTAACATACGTACATGTGTTTCACATGCATGCGTGTGTGTGTGGCAATGCATCTGTGTGTGCGTTCAGCCTCTCCACCCGCGCGAACCGAGTCGCAGGGCTTGGCGAGAAAGCTTGATATTGCCCGACAACGCGAGACACTGATTTTATTTTATTTTCTAACAGAAAGGTAGTTAGGATTATATATATACGTTTTACAGTTGTAACCACAGTTTCGACGATCCAGCTAATACCTCCCGTCAACCACGTGACTTCTGTGTGGCTGTACCCACTCTCGATCCCTCACTTCGCCACCGCCGCCCGCTATGAAAGCAGACGCCGCTCCTCTTCCGCGCAGCAGCAGAATCAAGGCCTCGATGCAGCCCTCTTCCTCCTTCCCCATCCCCATCTCTCCTCAACCCCATCGCTCCCGTTTCTCCGTTCCTTCCTCATCCTGGTCGCTGCAGCGCGCGCTTTGAGATGCGCTTCTGCGGCCGTCTGGAACGTTCTTCCGATATTAGGAAGCCACTGGAGCTATGCCCTTTTAAATCGTCGTGTAGATTGAAAACATTTCTTTTTTTCGTTTTTATTTTGTTGTCCTTCCTCCGCACCTCGGATTAGCACGGTTGGCTATGTACCGTGCGAAAGGAGTTCAACATACGTACGTACATAATCCAGTTCCTCTACTTTCCCACTCTTTCTCTCCTCGTTTCCCTCTCCCGTCCCTTTCTCATTCCCCGTTCGTTACATCCTTGACTCCACTCCCTTTCCCGTGGAGTGGAGCCACGGGCTACAACGTTTTACCGTATTAATGGCAACGCTGCCCTCTCTAGCACATAACTTAACGCCCGACCAGTCTCACCATATGTATTCGACGTGTGTGTGTGTGTGACGGCACGGGGTGCAGTGGTGCAGCAGTTAGCACGCTGCGCTACGAACACAGCGACGTGAGTTACATTCCGGCTCATGGCCAGCGGCACCGGCGACGATTATCTGAACCAGTCCTGGGCCTCCCCGAGGTCAACTCAGCCTCGAACGAGTACCTTGGTGAAATGTGTAAACATTGCCACTAGGGAGACAGAGGTGTCCGGGCGTGGTGCTGGGCACCCACTCCCTCGTGTGCCGTGCCGGCTTTCATAGGTGCTCGCTAACAGCACTTGTCACAAAACGTATGTTAAGGCTATACGGGGGTTCTTTGTTTTGTTTGTTTGTAGAGGCAAGGCGCCCGAGAGGACGCACACCGCGGAGATGGAGTGATGGAATCTGCTCGCGGGGCAGATCCTTGAACTGGATTGGCACATCGCAGGACCCACCACCGTTAGAGATGGCGCATGGTCGGTGAGTGTTTTCATGTAGCGGTGGCTCGATCATGGTTGATGATGGCGATGCTGATGATGATGAGGGTAGGTGGATGGTGCACCCACCCCTGAAGGAGCTAAAGCCTCTCCGCTGCGCGACCACCGCCCCCTCTCCCTCCCCCGCCCACTCCTCACCCCCCCTCGCCCCCCCCCCCCCTTCCGCATCGACTGCGCGCATTCGCCGCTCAAACGCAAACGGAAAACGGATTTAAGGCTTCGCCGCGTCTGAATGGGCGAGGGTGCGTGTCTGGGGGAGTAGGGGGAGCGGGCTGGGAGGTGGGCGGTGGGGGAGGGGCGAGGTGCGTTTCGGTGGGGGTGGGGGGGTAGGGGGCGGGGGTTTCTGGGGCGCGCTGCTCCGTCTGCACCTGGACCCACGTGTCCACACGTTGTCTTCACGGCGCGCGCAGATCCCTGCCACCACAAGACAAAGGTCCCCCGTGTAGCCTTCAACAGACTGTTGGGGCAAGTGCTGTTAGCGAGCACCTTTGTCTCTCCCGACCTCCCACCCACCCCCCACCACCGCTTTCCCCGAATGTTGATGTTTACACACTGCATCGGGTATTCATTTAAGGCTGAGACGACCTAGGAGAAGCCAAGGACCGTTTCGGATATTCGTTTCCGCTTTTAAATCTGAGCGAGAATCGAACTCGCGTAGCCAGGTTCGCATCGTCCTGCGCTGACCACCGCGCCAAGGCCCCCGTACCCAGCCCCCCACGTTGAGCCCCGCTGACTGTCAGCGCACACGTGTTGTTAGCGAGCACACGTGTTGTTAGCGAGCACACGTGTTGTTAGCGAGCACACGTGTTGTTAGCGAGCACACGTGTTGTTAGCGAGCACACGTGTTGTTAGCGAGCACACGTGTTGTTAGCGAGCACACGTGTTGTTAGCGAGCACACGTGTTGTTAGCGAGCACCTAGCAAGGTCGGCACGGAACACAAGAAAGAGGGTGATGTATGGAGAGCAGCGCGCTCGGCCGCCTTTGTCTCCCTAGTGTGCTGACATGTACGCACCGCAATACGCGTTACTTATTGTAGGCTGAGCCGACCGTGGGGATGACTAAAGGCACGATCCAACCTGCCAGGGGTGAGTGGGAATCTCGCTGACGGTGACGGCAGGGTGGTGAAGGGGGTTGGAGTTGGTGAGACGTGATGGGGAGACGGTCGTGAGAGGTGGTGGTGGTGGTGTTGACAGAGTGGTGATGAGACGGCGGTGATGGTTGTGAAGGTGGTAGGGGTAGTGAGAGAGACGGCGGTGATGGTTGTGAAGGTGGTAGGGGTAGTGAGAGAGACGGCGGTGATGGTTGTGAAGGTGGTAGGGGTAGTGAGAGAGACGGCGGTGATGGTTGTGAAGGTGGTAGGGGTAGTGAGAGAGACGGCGGTGATGGTTGTGAAGGTGGTAGGGGTAGTGAGAGAGACGGCGGTGATGGTTGTGAAGGTGGTAGGGGTAGTGAGAGAGACGGCGGTGATGGTTGTGAAGGGGGTAGGGGTAGTGAGAGAGACGGCGGTGATGGTTGTGAAGGTGGTAGAGGTAGTGAGAGGGACGGCGGTGATGGTTGTGAAGGTGGTAGGGGTAGTGAGAGAGACGGCGGTGATGGTTGTGAAGGTGGTAGGGGTAGTGAGAGAGACGGCGGTGATGGTTGTGAAGGTGGTAGGGGTAGTGAGAGAGACGGCGGTGATGGTTGTGAAGGTGGTAGGGGTAGTGAGAGAGACGGCGGTGATGGTTGTGAAGGTGGTAGGGGTAGTGAGAGAGACGGCGGTGATGGTTGTGAAGGGGGTAGGGGTAGTGAGAGAGACGGCGGTGATGGTTGTGAAGGTGGTAGGGGTAGTGAGAGAGACGGCGGTGATGGTTGTGAAGGGGGTAGGGGTAGTGAGAGAGACGGCGGTGATGGTTGTGAAGGTGGTAGGGGTAGTGAGAGAGACGGCGGTGATGGTTGTGAAGGTGGTAGGGGTAGTGAGAGAGACGGCGGTGATGGTTGTGAAGGTGGTAGGGGTAGTGAGAGAGACGGCGGTGATGGTTGTGAAGGGGGTAGGGGTAGTGAGAGAGACGGCGGTGATGGTTGTGAAGGTGGTAGGGGTAGTGAGAGAGACGGCGGTGATGGTTGTGAAGGTGGTAGGGGTAGTGAGAGAGACGGCGGTGATGGTTGTGAAGGTGGTAGGGGTAGTGAGAGAGACGGCGGTGATGGTTGTGAAGGTGGTAGGGGTAGTGAGAGAGACGGCGGTGATGGTTGTGAAGGTGGTAGGGGTAGTGAGAGAGACAGCTGTGGGTGTGATGGGCGTGGTGGCGCAGTGGTTCGCGTACTGCGACAGGAACCCGGCCACCTGAGTTCGATTATGTGCATGGCCAACAGCACAAGTGGCGAGTATCAGAACCGATCCTGGGCCTACCCGAGGTCGACTCAGCCTCAAACGAGTACCTGGTGCAATGCGTAAACATCGCCTCTCGGGAGACAAAGGCGGCCGGGCGTGGTGCTGGCCACCCGCTCCCTCGTGTGCCGTGCCGGCCTTCATGGGTGCTCACTAACAGCACTTGCCCCAAATGTCTGTTAAGGCTACACGGGGGATCTTTGTGTGTTTGTTTGGAGGTGGTGTGAGAGAGGCGCCGCTGATGTTTGCGGAGGTGGTGGAGGTGGTGCTGGGGTTAGTGGTGGGGGTGGTGGGGGTGGTGGCGAGCGCGGGTGGGGGTGGGGGTGATGGATGATTAGGGAGGGATAATTAATCAGCGCGAGCTCGGAAAGGTGAAGCGTCGCTCGCCACGCGGCTCGGATCGCGGCGCGGACCGCTTCCTGTCCTCCCTCTTTCAGTTAACCCTCTGTGTGCGCGCCTGGCCGCCGCCGTGTTTACGTTGCAAGTGGAGAGAGAGAGACCTGGATAGCCATCGCAAAGACAAATATCCCCCCTATAGCCTGAACAGAGTGTTGGGGACAAGTGCTTTTAGCGAGTAGCACCGATGGAGGTGGGTGGCTGCGGGCGATTTGTTTTTATTATAGATGTTTATGCATCGCACCACGTGCTCATTTGACGCTGAGTCGATCTAGTTGGAGATCTCGGGTCGGTTCAGACGTTCGTCACTGGTGTTGGTAACCATGAGCGAGAATCGAACTCGAGTCGCCGGGTTCGTAGCGCAGCGACCTAACCGCTGCACTCTATTCTTTGGGAATTTTGGTAAATCCACGTAGATGGAAAAAATAATGATAACAATATCACGACGTTTATTGTTAACCTCGTTTAACAATAAACGCTCCTCTTTTTTCACCTGAAGACGATTGCTTGTGTTGCGATCGAAACGGCGTGATTTATTTAAAATTTTATTATTTTTCTATCTACGTGGCTTTACCGTAAGACCCAAAGAATATGAATTCCTGCAATCACGAAAGCTTTAAGTCACGCTGCACTCTAGATGCTCACAAGTGCACGCATTTGGAAAAATAAAACTGCATTCGAAGCTGTTGGCAATGTGCATGTACCACAGCGACACATCGGGCGACAAAAATGAGCTCGCGAGTGCAGAGACGATCGAGGTTGAAGGTCTCGATGCAGGGCCGTGAGGGATATGCTCAGGGCCTGTGGAGCATTCATCCAGCAGTAGATTGGTCATGGCTGATGATGATGACTGGCAGAGAAGGGCTGCTCTTGAGAATGTTTTTTTGAATCTTCCCATGGCAGAGGCAGACACGCACACACACTCGAGTACACGGATATAGATATACACACAAGTACACGGATATACAGGTACACACGAGTACACGGATATACAGGTACACACGAGTACACGGATATACAGGTACACACGAGTACACGGATATAGATAGGTACACAAGTACAGAGATATAGGTAAACACACAAGTACACGGATCTAGGTACACACACAAGTACACGGATCTAGGTACACACACAAGTACACGGATCTAGGTACACAGATTGACCCGTGTGTGGAGTCTGGGCGGGTTGATGCGCGCGCCCGGGGACGTTCACTGCGGTCGCTTCGCACCGCGTTTATCGGCCGCGCTGATTGTGATGAGGGATCTGTCGCACCGCCGCATTTCGCCTCTAATTTGTAGTGACGTCACCACTGCGCTTGCGCCAGGCTAGGTGCACGTTGAGGACGTCACATAGTGAAGCGCTGAAGGATCGCTGCTGGCAGAGGGAGGAGGTCACGGGAGAGACCCAGGTGCCATGGGTTGACTGAGATGACTGGCAGATGCGCCATCTGTGACCCCCCCCCCACTACTGTGCCAACTTGCTGTGTTTTAGCCGCCTGTCGCTCCGCTCGTTGTTGTGAGCGTCGCTCTTCTCTCGCCCGGGCACATAGCCAGGCGCAGCCGCCCGCTGGCACGGCGCGACATACCACCATCAGCAGCAGCAGCAGCATTACCATCCTCATCAGCAGCATTACCATCATTATCAAGGATAAAATGGTTTCATGGGCAGACAAGGATGAAGCTATGAAAATAGATCCATCAGTTGGTGCTGCTGCTGCTGCTCCGTCGGCAGTGTTGCACGATCACAAATAATAACAACAGAAACATGTAACATATTCGCCAATAACCATGTGGTTTTAAAAGATAAAATATATAATAGGCGACGTTTCAGGCAATGGCCCTTCATCATCACACATGGTTATGCAGAGACAATACATAGCCTAAGCAGACTTTTGGGACAAGTGTTGTTAGCGAGCATCTATGAAGGCCGGAACGGCACCACGCCCGACCGCCTTTGTCTCCCCAGTGGCGACGTTTACACACCAAAGGCAATGATTTTTGTCATCGCGGACACACACATACAGACAATACATAGACAGGCATGCGCACACCCAAACAGACACACGCACACATAGCCGCTCGCACACATACACACATCCATACACCCACACACACACATACGACACGTTCTAACACATGCCCTTCTCTCTCCCTCACGCGCAAAGCCTCCACGTCTCCCCGCTCGCTCTCCCCCTCCCTCCCTCCCTCTCTCTCGCTGCCATCTCTCCTCCCGCGCGCGTGCACGCACATAACGAGAGCGCGCGTGCGCGCGCCCCGAGGCTCGAGGCCGCCCGAGTCGGGCGCCGATTGCGCGAGGAACCGCGCGCGTCTCGCGCCTTAATCACCACCCCACGCCGTGACGAGACCCCCACACCCGACCCCACAGCCGCCTGCTCCCCCGGGCAAAGGGATGGGGTAAGGGGCGGGGGGAGTGCGGGGGATGAGGGGCGGGGTGGGTGGGGGGTGGAGGATGAGGGGCGGGGTAAGCGGTGAAGCGCCGCGCCAGATTAGTCCGCAACTCCGGCTCTGTCGCGAATCGGAGCCGGCCGGCGGCTCGCGATGGGTCGTGGAGACGCGGCTCCCGAGTCGCGCGTGGAACAAAATAAAAAAAAAACCTCTCTTGCTTCGTTTCCTGGTCCCTGGTCAACGGTGACCACGCAATGTCATTTAATGTGGCGCGAGTCTCTTCTAGGTTGACTCGGCCTAAAAAAACATGTGCACCGGGTGTGGTGGTACAGATAAGCCAGAGAGAGAGAGAGCATGGAGGAGACAAAGGCTGCTCTTGCGTTACGGTGGCAAAACACAGCCTCCTTTGCGTAGGAACACGCAGAGTGCTTTTTGTATGGCATTGGCCAGCACTGGAGAGACAAAGGCTGCCGGGAGTGATACTTGCCAAACCATCCCCATGCCCCCTCTGTTGTACCCGCCGAACCCGAAGTGGCGAGATGTTAACTACCTCGCTTGGTATGCAGGAGGTGTCGTGGGTTTGATCCTAACGCCCGTCTGATGAAATCCGGTTTCAGAGCTGCTCGGCTCGCAGGGTAGTTCAAAATAAACTGAACTGTATATTTGGAGTATGCATGTCTTTGGGTCGCACAACGCGTTTTAGAGAAATTTAGCTGCTGTCAATTTCCACGTGATGTTAAGCCGCATGGATGAGCTTATAATTTGTGATAGCCAGGTCGCTTCTAAAATAGAGCCACATTGCTCAGTGGGCTTTACCTGGTAAAATAAAAATTGTTTATTTGTTTATTTAGATTTATAAATGGATCATATCAGGGGTTAGATCGGGGTCGGGTGCAGCGCTTTCATCTCAATTATTCACACGCGGGGAAATGACGAACCAAACAATCAAATTACTAAACAAACACGCAAAAAAACAAACACACCAGCCCGCAAATAAACAAACAATCGCGCGCCTTTGTCTTCTTTCTCTCTCTCCATCACCGCCTCCTCCCCCTCCAATCTCGGCCGCTCCCCCGAATTCCTCGCGCGCGGGTGTGCGCGCACAGGTGCGGCGTCGGGTTTACAGGGCGCAGGGGTCACCGAGGGAGAGCGGGAGGGGGTGGGTAGGGGTGGCGGGGGGGGGGAGAGAGGAAGGGAGGGAGAGAGAACCAGACCCCCCCCCCTATAATTTAGAATTCACGTCGGGACCCGTGGCCTTCTCTCCTCCCGACTTTCGCTCCGAGGCCGTTACCGATGTCGGAATTGTTTAGTCTCACGCGCGCACCACGGCCGTGAGATAAGCCACCGGCGTCTCACGCTGGCCGTGAGATTGCGAATGGTCGCGTTTCTTTTTCAAACGAAAAGGAAGAACCACCCCGCGTCACCATCACCACGGACGCTCACGGCGCATTCCCCTTGCCACGCAGATGTTCTGGCACCCTTCTCCCTCTCGCAGGTGCAGACCTCTTGTCATTATTTCGTCGATTTTGTGGTCAGAATCGCACCATTAAATGTTGTGTCGTACACCCTCCTCCATCCGACACAGACCATTAATAAAGATGTCACGCCAACAACCGTGGCCAATCTATTGCTGCTTCAGCTGCGGTACCACCGCTGTGGTTGGAGAGCAATCCTCACATAATTCAACAATTGGGTAGTCCGACGTTTTGCTGGTAGTTTACATTCAGCACCATCAGCAGGCAGTGGCCACTTGTCTAAGTGTCCTCCAATCTTGGGCCTTAAACATTTGTGCTGGGTGGAGGAGGGTTTAACGACACACATTCTACTTAGGCGATGTGACCCAACATCGGCTGTGCATCATAATTATTTAGCTCGTCTTTAAATGTTCCATGTTGTCACTCAACTGCTCGATGAGGGCCTCACCACGCCGTGCGAGGTCATGGGGGGAGAGAGAGGTCGGCGCGGGGGTTACTTGATTGTTAGCCGCAAAGTTGCTGGTGGAGAGATTAGCGTAGACGTTGGAGCACAAAAGTACGGTACAACAATGTATTATTTGCTGCATTTCCCCCTCTGCTGCTACCCGCAGGCTACCACTCCAACAGCTGTTTCGTATTTGGCGCGGTGGCTAGGAGATGTTATCATCTCCCTCGCCTGCTGAGGAGCTCGTAGGTTCGATCCCGGACCCTGACGATGCCTGTTGTTGTATATTTGTAGTGCGCATGTTCTCCCTCTCTCCCTCTCGATGTGGTGGTCGCGTGAATTTGTTTTCAGGCTCTCCTTCGGTTTTGTCATTCTCCACATTTAGCAAAACGTGCGTTTAGACGAGTTGGCTGCGACTACAAATTTCCACGTGCGATGATGATGATGATAATGATATAAACCACGTTGATGATGAGCTATCATGACGTGCGGCCAGGTGGCCTCTGCAAGAGAGATAACAGCTCAGTGGGCTCTACCGGTCTCGAGGCCTGCTTAGCTTCTGACAATCTGAGGAGACCGAGGTGCATTACGTCGCGCGTAATTTGGTCGCATGTCCAACTTCGCCACGATTCGTGAAGACGCGCGCGTTCCAACCGGTGCCAAGCCCCAGTGGGATTCGCAGCTTCCTTGTGCCACGCATTGTTCTGCACACATTCTTGTGATGTGTGCGCCACCTCGAAGGAAGCGACACTGCTCCGTGTGTTGTTGTTGTGGTTGTTGTAGTTGTTGTTAAAGAGCCCTTTTGTGTGCGCACATATTATCATGTTTTCTCTCTCTCTCCTCTCCTGCACGCATTTCTCTCTGGCTTTTGAATTGCCTCTTCAGATGGAGCAAGTGCATTGCACTTGCTAAAGTTCACGTATGTACGGTACAATATATGTATGGGGGGAGGGGGTGATGGGGGGTGGGCGGGGGGTGGGGCGATTGCGCAGTGGTCGACGCGCTCATTCAATGTATTCCTGAGCACGGCTAACATCAGTGGCGAGTGATACCTGGAACCGGTCCTGGGTCCATACCACCCCCACATCCTCTCTCTCTCTCTCTCCACCTTCACAAACCCCGCATTAACCATTGTGGTTTTGATTTATTTCATTTCTTACACGGACGATGATCCCGTTTAGCCAGTTGACCGGGTCTTGTTTTTGTTCATACAGGCGTGAGATGCATGGCACTACGTTAGAAAAGCAACAACAACAACAACCCAAAGACAAAACCCCCAGTATTGCAGCGAACGAGTACAGGGCCCTCCAGGAATATTGCACAACAAACAAACGAGGTGGTGTGGTCACGTCTGGTCGCACAAGCCCCAATGACCGGAGACGAACGGCCTTCGTCCAGCAGTGGAGTGACAAAGGGACCCTGTGGAGCTGTGTGCGTGTTGTGATAGCAACCAGTGGCGGGATTTCTCGTCGTTCTATCGCCATTGATATCAGGCTGCGCGGGAGCTGGGCGACAGGGATCGCTAATGGTGGGGATCGTATCTCTGTAAGTGTTTAGCGTGAGGCTTAAAAGCAAATGCAGAACTTTACGCTGAGCCGTGCCCTTTGAGTGAAACCAATCAACGTTTTAGAAATATCATATTTTTTCTTCTTATTATTATTCTCGCTGCTCTGCATCAGCATAGCCACACAAATATATTTCAGCTCTCCAGCCTTTTCTTTTCTGGGACATCATTGCCATTTTATTCACGCAGGAAATGTAAATGGACTTGGGAGACACGGATCGAGGCAAGGATTGAATGGGGGTGGGGGGTTGGGGGGGGGCCGGCGGTGAGGGATGACACCGCAGAGTGACAGTCAGAACACGGGCACACGCCTCAGAGGACGCGCGACACGGAGATGGAGCGATATAACATGTCCAGGTGTTCAGATGATCGGAGGTATGTTACGTCCGCATGAAGCCCACGTCGTGGGGAGGTCTTCATCCAGCAGTGGATAAAATATGTCATTCCTGGTTTCATCGTTGTCGAAACTGGCGCAAGTTTTGCTGCTTAAATCACCAGTGCAAATGTTGATAGGTTGGCGATAAAAAAAAATATTTTTTATGTCGATAAATACAAACACGTGTATATTCTTGGTTCTTTTGGTGAAGTCACGTAGAAGGGAAACAATAAAATAATAAAAATATAAAACAATAAAATGTTCACGGCGTTTCGACTGCAACACAAGCAATCGTCATCAGGTGTGAAAGCCACAGCAAGATAATTTGAAAAAAAGTGGCGGTTTTTTTAACGTTAGCGCCACGGAGAGCGATTTGGCAGTTATTCAGATGGACGAGTCCATCTATATTCGGAAAAGAGGAGGGGGGAGACGAAAATAATGGATGCGGTCTGAAAGCCACCGTAAGCGTGAACAATCAATTAAGACCCGAAATGGTTTATCAGATCCTTCCAATGGTTGCTAAGCCAGAATCCATCTTCTCGTTTGAAATTGTCTCTGTGTTTGTATATGTGGATAGCCTCATGAACGAATCTCTCATGGTAGCCAGATGGCTTGCAAAGAACCTCTGTCTTGGAGAAGTCAATGTCACGTGAGCCTTCTGAATTATAACAGTGATCTGCCACGGCCGAGGTGTTGGTCCTACCGTGTTTTAGGTCTGCTTTGTGTTCACGAATGCGGTCCGAGACATGTCGTTTGGTTTCTCCAATGTAACTACTACACAGAGGCAACTTAGTTTGTTTGACGCCAGGGTACTGTATGTCCGGAATCACATCTTTTACAGACGGAACCAGATCACGAATTTAATGTAATGTGTTGAATCGGACCTGGATCTTGTGTTTATTCAAAATTTTGGAGACCTTTTTTTGTGATCCCCGCAATGTAGGGTAAAGTGATGGTTTTGAAAGGCTTCTCAAGAGGGTCCTTCTTCATGGTTGGAGTGATAGCTTTGCGGATTGTGTAGTCGGAGTAACCATTAGCCTCAAGAGCTTGGTGTACGTGCTTGAGTTCACTGGCTATGTGTTCCTGGTCGGATATGCATTGGGCTCTATGGTGCAGAGTCTTGATGAGAGAATTCTTTTGGGATGGATGGTGGTGGGAATCCGGTTTCAGGTAAGCATCCGTATGGGTAGCTTTCCTGTTGACAGAGTGGCTCATTGAACCATCAGGCCTCTTTTTTATTAGGACATCCAAAAAAGGTAGCTTGCCATCTTTTTCGACTTCCATGGTAAATCTGATGGCTGGGTGTATGGAATTGATATGGTCGAGGAATTGGTCTAGAGCAGGCCGGCCATATCAGACCAATTCCTCGACCGCATCAATTCCATACACACAGCCATCAGATTTACCATGGAAGTCGAAAAAGATGGCAATCTACCTTTTTTGGATGTCCTTATAAAAAAGAGACCTGATGGTTCAATGAGCCACTCTGTCTACAGGAAAGCTACCCATACGGATGCTTACCTGAAACCGGATTCCCACCACCATCCATCCCAAAAGAATTCCCTAATCAAGACTCTGCACCACAGAGACCAATGCATATCCGACCAGGAACACATAGCCAGTGAACTCAAGCACGTACACCAAGCTCTTAAGGCTAATGGTTACTCCGACTACACAATCCGCAAAGCTTTCACTCGAACCATGAAGAAGGACCCTCTTGAGGAGCCTTTCAAAACCATCACTTTACCCTACATTGCAGGGATCACAAAAAAGATCTCCAAAATATTAAATAGACACAAGATCCAGGTCCGATTCAACACATTACATAAAATCCGTGATCTGGTTCCGTCTGTAAAAGGTGTGATTCCGGACATACAGTACCCTGGCGTCTACAAACTAAGTTGCCTCTGTGGTAGTAGTTACATTGGAGAAACCAAACAACATGTCTCGGACCACATTCGTGAACACAAAGCAGACCTAAAACACGGTAGGACCAACACCTCGGCCATGGCAGATCACTGTTATAATTCAGTAGGCTCACATGACATTGACTTCTCAAAGACAGAGGTTCTTTGCAAGCCATCTGGCTACCATGAGAGATTCGTTCATGAGGCTATCCACATATACAAACACAGAGACAATTTCAACCGAGAAGATGGATTCTGGCTTAGCAATCATTGGACGGATTTGATAAACCATTTCGGGTCTTAATTGATTGTTCACGCTTACGGTGGCTTTCAGACCGCATTAATTATTTTCGTCTCCCCCCTTCTCTTTTCCGAATATAGATGGACTCGTCCATCTGAATAACTGCCAATTCGCCCTCCGTGTTGCTAACGTTAAAAAAACCCGCCACTTTTTTCAAATTTTCTTGCTGTGGTTTTCACACCTGATGATGATTGCTTGTGTTGCAGTCGAAACGTCGTGAAAATTTTATTGTTTTATATTTGTATTATTTTATTGTTTCCCTTCTACGTGTCTTTACCGAAAGAACCAAAAGTATGAACCCCTGCAGTCACGAAAGCTTTACATCAAAACACGTGTATGTTAACTCACGTGTATATATGGAAACCCAATGCATTGTCCATATACGCTTCCGCACGGGACGCTAACGTTTCGGGCGATGGGCCCCGCTTCAGTCTTCTGTTCAAAAATTCCGCAAGCGCTGAGCACGTCGTGTGGGCTAGGAGATGCCACTGGCGGAGAGCGAAAGAGACGCCGCTCGTGGTGATGGTGGCGGATTGAATAGGAAGGGAGGGTGCATGAGCGAGTGGGGGATTGAGTGAGCGAGGGGGGGGCGGAGGATGGAGGTGGGCGGGGGGGTGCGGGGGAGGCGTGGAGGCGGAGGAGGACGTTGGTGGTGATGAGTGAGTGCAGAGGAAGGGGGAGGGAAGGCAGGGAGCGTTGTGGTAGTTGGGGAGGAGGATTTTCGGCTGGGGGGGGGGGGCGTGCGGGGAGATGGGGAGAGGGGGCTGGATGCTGGGCGGGGGGGGGATGAGGGGTGGGGCTCGTGGGCGCTCGCGAGACAGAGACGGAGAGCGCGCACGGGAGAATTTATTAGGGCGCGCGCGGCCTATTATCGCGCGCAGTATTATCGCACCGCGCGCCGTATTACCCCGGGGACGCGCGCTTAGGGCGCGCGAAACGTTAACCCCTTCCCTCCCCCTCTCTCTCTCTACCGCGCGAGACACACACGAACCGTGCCTGCCACCACCACCACCACCACGGCGGCGGCGATGATAATGATGATTACGGAGATGATGGTGATGACTGAATGTATGGGCGTAAATGGAAGATGAGGTGGCTTGCTGGTGATGGATGGAAGGGTTTATGATGGATGGCTTTATGATTGTCGTGATGGATGGAATGCATTTTTTGTTGTTGTTGATGGGTGGATGAAAGGATGGATTTGTTTTTGAAGAGGATGGTGATCGTGATAATCATCATCATGATGATCGCTGGATGGATTGATGATAATGAAGCCCAACAGCCAGGGACGCGATACAACTGTAGGGCTAAGGAGGAGCATGGAGGGTGGGTGGCAATGTGAGCGACTGGAGGAGGGGGGTGAAAATAAGGAGGATGATGATGATGATGAGAAAGGAAGGTTGGGAGCAGATGTAAGTGGCGGGGAAGAGGATATTTGTGACAAACAGGAGGAAGAGAAAACGATGAGCGAGAGAAAGAGGAGGGAAAAAAGATAACGTAAGAAATGATGACGAGTAGTGGGATGACTACGAGACGCAGCGGGAGGAGGAGATAAAGAGGTGGGGGGGGGGGGGAACTGAACGGTGGGAGAGCAGAGAACGCGAGGACGAAAGCATGAGAAGGAGGAGATGAGGAGTCAATGGGATGGGGAATTGGGAGGACAAACAGCGACAAAAAGGAAGAGGTAAGGACGATGAAGATGAATAGGAAGGCGAGGAGGAGGATGGCTAGGAGGACGAAAGGGAAACGATGACGAGACGAGGAGGAGGCCGAAGCGAGACGAAGACGATTCGGATAAAGAGGAGGAAGGTAATTCAGGGGGAGATGAAGCGGGGAAAATACAATGCGAGGATGATGACTATGATGATGGATGAGGAGATGATGCTGACGATGAATGGTGATCCTCTCGTCCGCTCGTCGTCAGTCGGTGACATCGTCAGTGACGTCGCCGCTGTCTCGCTCCGTCTCTCTCCCTGCCGCCCGGGGGGGGAGCGCGGAGTGAACCCGGACAGAGGCCGCCTCCTCTTGGTGCCATTGCTGCTTCACGGGGGAGCGAGACGAGTGGAGGGGGTGGTGGGAGGGGGTCTGGGCTCTATCCCCCCCCCCCCGACAACCCCTTGAGTCCCACGGTGGCGAGATGATAACTACCTCGCCTGGTATGCGGGGGTCGTGGATTCGATTCCGACCCTGGCCCCTGCCGTATGTTTTGAGTTTGCGCGTCTCTCTCCCCGTGGTGGCGCGAATTGTTCTCCGGGTCCTCGAGGTGTCCCCCACCCCCTCCACGTTCAGAATCGACATCGCGCGTTTAAGAGGAGTTGGCTGCTGCTATAAATATATAAATATCCACGTGATGGTCAGCCCACGTCGTCGAGCGATTATTTGTGATAGGTCGCTTCTGAAAAGAGCCACACAGCTCGGTGGGACTTCAGCTGGTAAAATAAAACGAGTTTATAGTTTCACCACCACAGATCGTCCCCTCTAGCAGCGTAATCATTGGAGATGGGCGGCGGAGTCGTCAGGAAAGGGGCCCATGGCGCAAGAAATCGAGGGGGTCACGGGGTAGCGACTTGGGGGGGGGGGGCTGAGAAGTGGTGGGAAGGGGGTGGGGGTGAGAAGTGGATTGAGGCGGGAGGTAGGGGGGGTCCGATGCCCAGAGCCCCTCTGTGGAGCTGGGGGGAGGAGGGGTGTTTGTGCGAACCCCTCGTTCGCGGTATTTGACATTCCCATGACTTAATTCATTAAAAAACAAATCAATTACCGCTGCCTCTCCGCAAGGCAAATCGTGGACGTTTCGTCCGATAGGCCTTCAGCAGGAGTCACGAATTATAGAATGATCCTAATTGCAGTGTGTCTGGGTAAGATCACAAGTGAACTCGTCACGTGCTACCCTTTGCCGATCTACTGCTGGATGCAGACCTCCTCAGGGCGTCTCTGTCGTCAGGATGTTTGACTATACTCCACCGCTCTGGTCAGTGCGAGTCGGTGAAGTCGAGGGCCCTGGATCGGTTCAGATATCACTCGCCACTGATGTTAGCCGTGGCCAGGAATCGAACTTAAGTCCGACCGGCTTTATAGCGCAGTTCGTCTTTTATTGTGTACGCGTGTAGTACTGCGAGTGAGTGTGTGTGTGTACGTGTATAGTACTGCGAGTGAGTGTGTGTGTGTAGTACTGCGAGTGAGTGTGTGTACGTGTATAGTACTGCGAGTGAGTGTGTGTGTACGTGTGTAGTACTTCGAGTGAGTGTGTACGTGTGTGTACGTGTATAGTACTGCGAGTGAGTGTGTACGTGTGTGGAGCGGTGGCGCACGAGTTAGCGCAATGCGCTACACACATGGAAAAAATGGTTAAAACCGGTTACCACGCGTACAGCAATGTCTGGAGCTAAAACCGAGAAACGGAGGCGATACGTGCACATGTGTGTGTGTGCAGTGTACTTCAATATGCATACTCATGCGCCCACATGTACAAGTATACATATACGTATGTGTACATGTATATAGTTACTCGTTAATAACACTTGCCCTGATAGGCTATGTGAGCTATACGGATAATCTTTGTATTTGTATGCTTTTATGTGTGTATGTGTGTGTGTATGGCTGTATGTGTGTATGTATGTCCGTGTATGAATGCGTGTGCATATGTCGGTGTGAGTGTACGGATGCGTTCCTATTTGTGTCTGTGTGCCCATTGCACGTGCCCGTCCCAACAGTCTGATACAGGTTTCACGGGGGATCTGTGTCTGTGTGTATGTTTTCTACGGCTATGTGTGTGCATGTATACGCACGTCCCTGTGAATGAATGTACGCGTCCCTATGTTAGCATCTGCATGTGTACATGCTTACAGCCTCAAGGTGAATGAATGTACGCGTCCCTATGTTAGCATCTGCATGTGTACATGCTGACAGCATCAAAGTGAATGAATGTACGCGTCCCTATGTAAGCATCAGCATGTGTACATGCTGACAGCATCAAAGTGCACCTAGCATGGTACGAGCTCCGAATTTTACGTCACCGAGTGGTGAACGGCGGTGGTTGTAGTTGTTATGCTTACAGCGCTTGCCCCAACAGTCTGTTAAAGACTACACAGGGGATCGTTGTTTTTGTGTATATTTTTACGCGTGTGTGCACGTCGTGTGAATGTCCGTCTGTAGCCATGCGTGCAGATGCGTGCAGCACTTGCCCCAACTGCCTGTTAAAGGCTACACAGGGGTTATGTGTCTGTGTGTAAGTGTGTGTATACGTGTGTGTACATGTACGTGTGTGCGTACGTGTGTGTGTGTACGTGTCTTTATCTTTGTACGTGTGTATACGTGTACGTGTGTGCGTACGTGTCTTTGTCCTTGTACGTGTGTGTGTACGTGTGTGTGTGTACGTGTGTGTGTGTGTACATGTGTGTGTGTGTGTGCGTGCTTGTTCCAGCATGACGCACGCTCCACTCACACGTCGCACTAAATCGCTGCGTCGCCCCGCGCTCGGCGCTGCGCTCTGTGTGAACAATGCTAATTGCGGTGGCCGCGTTGTCACGGCACGGATTACGGAGGCGGTGCGGGGGGCGGGGTGAGGAGGGGGGGGGGGTGTTGGGGGGGGGGAGTGGAGGGGCGGGGTGAGGAGTGGGGGGGGGATGGAGGGGGGATAGAGGGGCGGGGTGAGTAGCGGGTTTGGCGGCACGACCGCGCTGCTCCGCGCCGCTCCGCGTGTTTGCCCGGGGTCGAGGTTGTGGAGTGAAGATTAGCGGGATGCCTTTTTTCCGCTCCAGTTGCCCCCCCTCACCGCGCCTCCCCTCCCCCCTTCGCCGCTCTCTCCTCACCCCCTCCCGCATCGCCTGTCCCACGGAATCCGTAATTACTTGATTCCTTAATCGATATCGGGGCCGCGTGCTCGCGCGCGAGCAACGTGCCGCTCCCGGCCCCTCCGCAGATTACACTTTGACCCCCATCTCACGCGCTCCCCGCATGCCATCCCTCAACCGCCCCCGGCCGCCACGGACCCCCACCACCACCACCACATCCCTTGCAGGTTGGCGGGGGATTAAGAATGAACGGACGCCGCGGGGGGTGAAGGGGGGGGGGGACCGCACGAGGTTCAAAAACGCAGGCTCCAATCCCTCGCTCGCTGCGGCTCCCATTCCCGCGCCGCTTTAATCCCTCACCCCCTCCTCCACCTCCCACCGCTCGCTGCCCGCCTCTCTCCCTCCCCCTCACTCTCCCCCCCCCCCTCCCACATCCCTCCAGCAGAGTCTCCCAGGGTCCGGGCTCCCGTTATGTGCAGGAGGACAAAGCGTTCGTTTCTCGTTGCTGAGTTGGCGGAATTAATTTGGAAGAAAAAAAAAAGAGCCACGTCTAAAACAATGAAGCGGAATTCACTGCCTTGTTAGGCCTCCCTGTCGTCAACTTCACCGGTGAAATCCTCACCAGTGAAATCCTCACCGGTGAAATCCTCACCGGTGAAATCCTCACCGGTGAAATCCTCACCGACGCGTCTCCTCTTTCGCCGGCGACGGGCGCTTGGTTCTGCAGGAGGATGCGTCGAAAGTTGAGGATTAGGGGGCCCCTTGTCGTCCACAACGGAGATCCGGCACAACGGGGAACAGACTCGTGCGTGCGGGGTGGGAGTGCGCGCGGTGGACTACCCGCGGTATTCCAGCGCCATACCAACTGTGGTATGCCACGACCCGTGGTATTGCATCACCTGTCGTATGACATTAACAGTGATAGTCCATAATCTCAAGAACTACATGTACACATGTCCAAATAAAAACACTCAGCACATTCGTCAATAACACTGCCTTAAAAGAAGAAAATAGCAGGCGACGTTTCGAACAATGGCCCTTCTTCACAGCACATGAGGTTGATTACAGTGCCTGTGACCAAATCACCCAGAATGCCACCAATTTCACCAGATCTCGGAAGCTAAGTGGTGTTGTGCCTGGATACTGCTTGGATGGGCTGTCATCGGTAGCGGGACTACGCTGTCAGTAGACAGCGCAGGTACATCGATTGCTATAATACACGTACATGCTCTTGTGTCCCGCTTGCACCAATCCGCACTGACCAGCGTGATGAAGTTTGGCCATGCGGCGTGGATGGAGGCCTTCATCCAGCAGTGGCGTTGCAACAACAAAAACACCTGCCTGTACACGTACACTGATCACATGGCCTATGGTATCACATCGTTGATTGGCATATCACAACACCTATGGTATGAGGTCACATGTAGTAGGATATAATGCGTGGAATACACCGCCCCTCCGCTCCCACATTTTTCTTATCACGAGGCTCCTTCCCCCAAGCCCCACGCCACCATGATTCACACGCCCCCCCCCCACCCCCCCCTCCGTGTAAGGTTTATGTAGACACCACAACCTTGGTGCAATTCCACGTTGCGTTATGGTGCCAGAAATTTCACATTCCAATTCCACTTCACGAAACCAACCTGGTCACAGAGTCAACTGTGTTTCATCATCATCAACACCATCGTCGTCGGTCGAACATGGTCTATCCACTGCTGGATGAAGGCTTGCCCAAGCCTTCGCAATATCTCACCGTGATGTGATGCAAGAACGCGCCTGGCAGCAATCCATCTTGCGCGGCTCAACAATCCATCCACGATGAAGACCCATAACACCGTTGTCCAATGTCTTGGATGCCCTCCGTGCCAGCAGTCGCCACACCGCGCCCATGGACACAGCCTCACGACGAGCCACGAACAACTCGAAATGTGGCTCGGCCATCTCAGTGATTACACCGGGAAAAAGTGCCGTCTCATTTGTAAATATAATTCAGTCAATCTATTTGTAGATATACAGTATGTAGCTATATATATATGTCTACATATATATCTCTGTATGTATTTCTATAAATGTATACCTATGTATGTATATCTATATATAAGTATCTCTATGTATGTATCGAAATGTATACATATATACGTATGTATTTATATGTATCTCTACGTATGCATCTCTATGTATTATCTCTATGTATGCATCCCTATGTATCTCTACGTATGAATCTCTATGTACGTATTTCTATGTAGGTATCTCTATGTGTGCAACTCTATGTATGCAACTCTATTTATGGATCTTTATGTATGTATCTCTAACAAAGTCAACGTCAAAGTCAACGTCTCGCTCGACTCTCATTTGCTCGTGTTCAGCGTTCTGTTCGCATCCTGGCTGGGGTGTGGCAGGCAGGAGAGTGAATGGTAGGGGTCATTGTCTGATTTATATAAATATTTATTTTTAAATCAGAGGCTTTCAAAGCTTCGGATAATTCTGGACCCGGAGAATGGAGAAGCCATGAGAGTCCCCCCCGCCTCTCCCACCTTGGAATACAAAGTCCGAAACTCACACATCACACCGACAAAGATCCCCCGTTTAGCCTTGCAGACTATCGGACCAAAGATGACCTGTTAAGGTCGGCTGTTTTGACACCAATCCCGGGTATTAAAGTAATGCTGAGTTGACCTCGGGGAGGCACCAAGACCGATCCAAACACAACTCGTCAATGATGTTAGTCGTAGCCAGGAATCGAACTCAGTTCGTAAGTTAAATGTATTATTTGATGCTGCTACGTTGGCAGTGGTGCAGAATAATTTGTCAATAACGTCGTGGCCTTAGAAGGAAAACAATATATAATTGGCGACGTTTCGTGCAGTGGCACTTCGGGCAAGGATTTGGATTGTTAAAAGGAGCGGATACAATGAAACAGTTCATCGTGAGCATTTGTTGGACATGGAGATTGAGAGAACGAGTGCGGGTTTGAGCCGTAGGCCGTCCCGGCGCGTCACGGCCCGCTGACGAGTGGTCGTGGAAACACAGCATCTAAAATGTGAGCCTCGCATTCTTTATTTAGAGAAACGAATGCTCACTGGATCCCATCACAGTGCTCTCCCACACTCGGCGATGTTGTTGTTGTTGTCTCTGTCGATGCCTGTCAATCTGTGTGTTTTTTTTTCCTGCTCCCCCCACCATATCCCATGTTCCCTTCTACATCCCCTAATCTAACCACCATGCCCCCCCCCCCGTACATCCCCTGCTCCCCTCTATTCCCTGATCCCATCCATCCCCCGTTCCCCCCCTCCATGCCCCCTGCTCCCCCCTTCCATTCCTGCTCCCATCCCTGCTCCAATCTCCTTCCTCTGCTTCCCGTCTATTTCCGGCGGCGCCTCGGCACTCGGAGCCGCCGAGTGCCGGGTGACCTTGTTAGCGCGGCCATGGGGCGCCTTTGTTTCGGCCGTTGTGAAGGTTGGAGGCGGGCTGGGAGGCGGGGTGGGCGAGGATTTGAGGCAGCGAAGAGCACAGCCAGCCCCGATGGGGAGGGGTGGAGCAGGTCCCCCGAAGTGGAGCGTGTTCATCTGTGACCTCCCCTGGGACGTGGGCATGAGGCAGATGATGATGGTGGTGATGAAGACACTTAGGTCCCAAGGTCAATAAAGGTCATTGATGATGATATGTGTCTCAGTGTGCTTTCATAATCAATCATCATCATCTGAATTGCGCAACCGGCCGCCACCATTCACGGTCCTGTGTTGTAACAATCCACGCAGCAGCTAAACGCGAGCTGATCTGTGAAATTACTGTGACAAAGAGTTTCATAACGCACCGGATTCCTGCATGATAAATAAAGATTGTGATCAATTTCATCGCTCCCATCTTGGCGGAGGACTCCGTGGTTGAGTCTCGCCAAGCGGCCCAGCGGCCTCTCTAAGCGCCGCGTCCGCTGCCATCTGGCACTAACCGGCGTTGACGATGACGTGAGCTAAGATACGACGATGATGATTATGCCAAAAGACAATGATGTCAGTGACGATGACCGTGACGCGACACCTCGACGCGCGTTCTCACGTGCCCGTCGATGCAACAACAAGTCGTTGCGCAACAGAAAACCACGTGGGCACACAGACAACGACTGTTGGGGCAAGGCCTGTTAGCGAGCAGCAGCTATGCATGCCAGGACGCGACACGAGGTGGTGGATGTCCAGCACCTCGCCCGGGCCGCCTTTGTCTCCGTAGTTACGATGTTTACACACCGCACCACGTAATCATTTGAGGCTGAGTCGACCTAGAGGCTGAGTCGACCTAGATATTCGTCACTGGTGTTGGCCGTGAGCGGGAATCGAACTCGGGTCGCCAGGTTCGTAGCGCAGCGCGCTAACCGCTACACGACCGCTCTCCACGACCACCACCACACACGTATCTATATACCGTGCGTGTATATAAATAAATAAAAAATAAAAACAATCACGGGCCCCCGGAGCGGCACGCACCACTTGGTTTCACGTCGCCATGGAAACCCTATTGATCCCCGAGAAAAACCCGGCGCAGTATCCGGGGCGACGCGGCGCGCGCGCGCTGATTGGGAGGCAATCACGCGCGCGGGCGCGCCGGCACCGCGCTCCATCCGACCGCAATTAACGTGTGCGCGTGCCGCTCACTCTCTCCGATTCCTCGCGCCCCCGATCTCACTCTCTCGCTATCCCCCTCCTTCGCTGGCCTTTGTGCCCACCCCCGTCCGCCACTAACCCCCCCTCTCCATGTCTCAAATCGCCCCCCCCCGCCAACTTCCCCCCTGCTACCTCCTCTTCCACCGCCCCCCCCCCGTCACACACCAACCTCTCTCGACCATCACCATCACAACCACCATCACCACTCCCGCGTGCGCTCGCTGTAGGTGCACGCGCGTCAGGAACCGCTCGGTCGAACACCCCCCCCCCCCCTCGGCGCCCCTCCCCCCGCCCTTACCCCTGTGCGCTGTGGTCTTTGGGGTCCGCGCGCGACCTGGCAGGGATTTTCAGATGAGATCGAGAGCTGTAATCTGTTGCAAAACAACTTAAGTGAAGATCATTTTTTGTTTGTCGAAGTCGAATGTACAAAAAAATGAATTTTTTCACTAATAATTTCATCCAACTGGAAAATGGAATCTGATAACTCACGAATTGGAATACGGACCTAGGGTCTTGATCTGGATTCTAAATCTAGACCTGCAACCTGGATATGGATCTTGGAGCAGGGTCCTATGATCTAAATTTGGGTTATGGGTCTTGTATCGCAATAAAAAACCCGGACCTAAAATTCGGATATGAACTCTGGATCTAGAATTGAGACCTGTGATCCGGAACTGGCATCGTAGTCCAGGATCTTAACCTTGAGATCGGTTTCCAGAATCTCGACTTGGTGAGAACAGGGATCTGCACCTGGGTTATGAACATGAGATCTGGCCCTGGGATCGAGGTCCGAGATCCATAATCCAGGAAATGTTCCCCGTAAATTTCCTCCGCGTTTCTAATGCAATCCCGTGAGTTCACTCATCTCTATTCTGTTCTTGCATATTATGGCAATATAATTCAGGGGTTTAATGCCAATGTCAAGATCTGCTCGCCACGACAAGTTAGCTTCGGGAGAGCCGAGAGAGTTCGTGTCGTTTTCCCTTTCCTCCTCCTACGTCGAAGGAGCGCAGATCAAAGTAGGTTTACAGTGCGGTCTGTAGTTCGGGTTGAATGGCCACAGTCCCACTGCTGTGGCTGTGATTTTCATTTTCTATGCATGAACGCGAGGTGCGCATCAGCCTGTTTACATCCGTCAAACTACTGGGCATCTGTTAAAGAGAGCTTTAAAGATAATCGGATTCATTCAGTATTAATACAGATTCTGATTCTGACGATGGTGTGATGCGGTTGATGGTTGGTGCACCGGTGTCTTCCACGACGACGACGAAGAGCAATGTCGAAACCACAAGCCAGGCGGTGTGCGGCCATGACGTTAAGGCCCCCAACGAGGGGTTCATTGTGGACGTCACCCGTCACGGTGGCCACCGTCACCCTGCCGCTGCAGATGCGTGAGCGATGATCGACGGGGCCGATCACCCCCGCAGGTGCGGGCGCGAGGCAGGACACCTGTGCTGCACCGCCACTCCCCGCCCATCTCACCCGCGCCGGCGGGGGGGTGGGGGGGGAGTTCCACCGCCCTGCCCTGCACGTCCACCTACCTCCCCCCATCCAAAACTCAAACTATGCCTCCCCACCCATCTCCTCCGCGAGTGGGGGGGGGGGGGGAACTACTTCCCCCCCCCCCCCCCCCACTCGCCGCCCCAGCCAGCTGCATTCATATTTAATCGTTATATTTCACGAGCGAGCAGAGCGCGGCGTGCGGAGTCTTGTGAAAATGATTACCATGAATAATGCACTGCGCAACGGGCGCGAGATAAGCCGGGCGGCCGCCTCCACCGCCGTCGTGAGCCTCCTCCTGCGCGCAGTGGAGCCACGTCGCGTGCTGTCGGGACGTCGCGGATCGCAAACGCGTAGGGGGTTTGTGTTGTTGTTGGGGGGGGGAGTGGTGGGGCATTGGTTAGTGCACACTGCACATCGAACCCGGCGACCCGAGTTGAGTGATTCGACTCCTGCTCGCAATCGACGACAGTGACGGCGAATATCTGAACTGGTCTTTGGCCTCTCTCTCTAGGGCGCCACGGTGGTGAGATGTTAACTACCTCGCCTGGTATACAGGCGGTCGTGTGTTCGATCCCGACCCTGACGCTTGCTGTATATTTGGAGTTTGCGGTGTCTCTCTCTGTGGTCGCGTGGATTGTTCTCCGGGTCCTCCGGGTGTCCCCTCCACATTTAGAATCAACGTCACGTGGGCAGAGTATTTGGCTAGGCGATACATTTCCACGTGATAAGCCACTTTGTTGAGCTTTAATTTGTGGCCAATTCCCTTTTGAAAAATAGCTACATTGCTCAGTGGGCCTTACCTGGTCAAATACAAATTGGTTCGTTTGTCTTATTCTTAGCTCTTTCGGTAAAGTCACGTTGAAGGGAAACAATAAAATAATAATATATATAAAACAATACAAATTCTCACGACGTTTCGACTATAACACAAACGGTCGTCACCTGATGACAACGGTCGTCACCTGATGACGACCGTTTGTGTTATGGTCGAAACGTCGTGAGAATTTTTATTGTTTTATATATAAATATTTTATTATTTTATTGTTTCCCTTCAACGTGACTTTACCGAAAGCGCTAATAATATGAATTACTGCAGTCACGAAAGCTTAAAATCTAAATTTGGTTCGTTTACCGTTGTAACCTTAAATAAGCACCCGGTGCGGTGTGTACACATCAGTCCTCGAGAGAGAAGGTGGTTCGGCGTAGTACGGGTAACAATAGGTAGTGGTAGCTATTGTAATGGTAGCTATTGTAATGGTAACTATTGTAATGGTAGCTATTGTAATGTTAGCTATTGTAATGGTAGTTATTGTAATGGTAGCTATTGTAATGTAGTTATTGTAATGTAGCGATTGTAATAGAGCTGTGAACCCGGCGACACGAGTACAGTGTATTCCCATTCAATGCGGCTAACATAAATGGTCACCATATCTTAACCTGCCCACGACTTAAGTCCCAACTAGGTAGATTACACCTTAAATGAGCACCTGGTGTGTGCGTGTGTGTAAATATCAGCATACGGAGAGACAAAGGCGGCCGGACGTGATTCCAGTCATACCCAGCAATAAAGGCAATCGAGTGGAGGGCGATGGAAGTGACCTGGCCTATCGCTCCATAACAACCCGCGGGGCTTCTAAACCACCGCAACTCCCTCCCTTTATGCTTGCGAAACGTGGAGCCCTTTCAAGGAACATTTGCGCCGGTTTGAAACATGAAGGACTGCTTGCCTACAATCCATCCTGGTCTTAAACAAAATGGATTGTGTGAAGAGCTCACAGATCCTTGAAAGATCTGGACACAGTCCCATCAGTAAGCTCCTCTGGCAGGCAAGGCTGCGTTGGCTGGGTCATGTAGCCCGCGTACCCAGCCACCGCATTCCCAATCAGCTTCTGTGTGGCCGGTTAGAAGGGCTACACGGGCGCATCTCGGGATGAACAAGAGAGGGATTCATGCGGTACAGGGGGATGTGGAACTTGGTGGACTTGTCGAGAACTGTATTCAGGCATGTCTAGATCGGCCTCTGCGGAGGAGGCTCGTGAAGGACGCTACTGGGCAGTTGGAGGCAGTCGCCATCCAGCAACAGTGGAAGGCAGAGAAGCGACGCTCACAACATTGAGAAAATAT